>NC_091225.1:22229165-22896855 GCF_040958095.1 Procambarus clarkii
CTCCTCATGCCATTCATAAGTTGCAAAATATTGAAGATATACGAAGACAGTTTAAGGTCATGTATTTAAACAATGACTCCTCCATAACTGCCATCAGTCCACGGCTGCACCTTGGACAGCATGTGCGATTGGCAAAGCGCAGGAATATATTTCACAAAGGCTTTTGGCACCAAAATACAGAAGAAATATTTGTAGTGTCACATATTGACAGAACACATCCAATCCCGACATATAAAATCAAAGATTTAAACAACGAGACGATCAGTGGCATGTTTTATGAGCAGGAATTGATTGCAACATCCCTTCCAGACTATTTTCCTGTAACGGTATTACAGTCTAGGAAAACATCGAAAGGACACAGAGAATATTTCGTCAAGTGGAGAGGGTACCCAGATTCTGCCAATAGCTGGATTAAAGCTCAAGACATCGTCAAATTTAACAAAAAATGACAGTTCAAGAGGACTCTCTCGTAGAGAAACATCATCAGTTGTTATTTTTATTAAACAATTTATCACCCAAGAAGCGGAATAAACTAATCAAGGCTTTAAAACGGCAGGAAATTGAATCAATTTGTGAAATTTTTGCCAATTTTCTGAAACGAAACATCCCAGTTCAACCTCAGATAATTAATGGCTTACAGAGATATCAGAACGACATACGATCTGTAGCACGTAAGAAAACTCCTTTATACAAAAAGAAGCTCATACTGACCTCCAGACGTGGTGGGGCGATATTAGCAGCTCTGCTACCTTTAGCTGTATCGTTAATTTCCTCCCTAATAAGGTAATTGCGTAAATAAGTAACGAGAGAATAAAATGGTGAAAGAATATTGCCTGGTACCACGATTCATAGCTGAAAAATATTTATTTAATAAAAACAAGAACTCACCATCACCTCCTAATGCGGTGGGTCTGACCTCCCCCGGTGGTGATGGTAGTGAAAGTATGTCCTTCTCTTTAAAAAACGAATCCATCCCAAGTAATAATATTGGGGGAGCCCGTAACCTACCCACCTGCGACTCTGGTAGGGGTGATGGGGGGGGTGGGGGAAGAGGACACTCCTTCCTCCCACCTGACAACAACGGGCTGTGGGCGGTGTTGCCGTAGTAGCACCTCCAGACGGGCGGGGCTGGTCACACACCCTTTAAATGACATTGGGGCCCCCGGCGACCGTCGCCCGCCGCCACCCTTAAAAAGAAAAAAAAAAACGCGGGCTGCCCGGCGCGACCATCGCCTTTTAAAAAAAAAAATAAATAAAAAAAGGGGACATTCCATCCTCCCGCCCGAAGTGCAAGTAATTGTTGCTGGCAACACTCCACATAAAGCCACCATCACACCCCAAAATCCAAGTCTGGACAACTTAATAAATGTGAATTTTAAAATTGAGGAAATTCCTCATGTCAAAGCATTATTGAACATGTTTGGACAAAACAGCCAACAGGTGATGTGGGATAGTCGCGGAAATTTATTAAAGCCTGTACAAAATTTAAATATTTTAGATATAATTAAAACTCTAGCCTTCACAAAGGGGCAATTTAGGGCAAGTGACAAGGAAGATGTAAGGGTTTTACTGAGGGTGGCTGGCATAGACCCAACCCTCATACGTAATTATCGCGCCAGATCACAGTTAAAAGGGGGGAGGGGCATCCATAGGAGACCCCATTGGGAGCCGTATTGAAGACCTATATGAAGACCATCTTAAAGACCACCATATTCAGTTGCATATCCACCATGGAGCAAGCTTCTAGACCCACTCCTCCCCCAGCTACACCCCCAGAAGACAAATCTCCCTTATTAAAGAAGTTGGTTGCTACTCAGCGGTACTACAAGTATGTCGAACACAAATGTAGATTGATATATGCATTGTGGGATTGTTATGACCGTCTTGTGTTGAGTGCCCCTCCAGAACGGTTTTTTAAGTCATTTGGAGAGACGGTGAAACGTTATGAAGAATATTCATCCCAGGAAATCCAGACGGAGATATGGCAAATGGAAAAATTAACCTTCCAACATCGAGACCAGATTACAGCCTTCGAGACTGGACGGAGTGTGTATGGACTTTTAAGGTAGGGAAGGCAGCCTCTACACCACACCCCATACATCCCTCCCCCTCCAGGTGGGGGACACAGGTGTATTTAAAGGCCTCCACCGTCACCCTCGGTCACCATAGTTGACGGCGACTCTACCCCGTTCCTCTCAACCGCCCCTCCGCCATGGCTTTATCGTCCATTAAGTCAATAGACAGCGACATCACCGACACCCACGCCTTTGGGG
Organism: Procambarus clarkii; assembly: GCF_040958095.1. Lineage (NCBI taxonomy): Eukaryota > Metazoa > Arthropoda > Malacostraca > Decapoda > Cambaridae > Procambarus > Procambarus clarkii. The sequence goes on from NC_091225.1 coordinate 22,231,439, forward strand.
TCGGTGATGTTATAGTGTATGACCTCCCGGCTGCTGTTGTGCGTCCCTATGGACTGGCAAGTGTAATTTGGAAATGTTACAACTATGCCCGTGTGGAACGTGAAGGACTGACTCGTGTCAACAGGGCCACAATACGTTACCGGTCTACCCCTGGTGACATCGAGGTGAAGATAGCTCCCCTACCCTCCGACGGTCAAGACATTGTCGAAGAGCCAGTCTTGTTCTTCCGCCCCACCATCGTGGCGCTAATTTCCGCTTTCGGTGCAGGAGCACCCTTCGAGTCCAACCCTATAGCTCAGGAGCAAGTGCAGTCTTCCTCCGACATCCACTACATCACCAATGTCACCCTGGATACTGCCAAGAATAGGCTGTTTTGGCTGAAAACAGCCCTAACAAAGGTTGGCAATCTCATGGTAAGAACTCCAACCATGTTTCGGTTGGTGGTACCCCATGGGCTGGGGGCCTCCCGTGATGGCATGGACAACTGGCACAAGGACGTCGGGCCCATGCTCATTTCGCTCAACGCTGAGCTGGCCAAGCATAACAAGGAGTTGGTAATCCTCAAACGCCCCTCTACCGTCACCCCATCGATGGTACCCCTCCCGAATGATGATCCCAGGGGAGAGGGTGATAGTAAAACTATCACCCTAGATGCAGTGGTGGGGGAGGGTGCCACCACCCCAGGAAGCTCTTCTCGTTCTACACCACCAGCACCACCAGCCACCCCCAGGAAGAAGAGACACCTACAAGAGTACTCATCCACCTCCAGCGCTGCTCCACCCCCACCCACAACATCTGGCACGGCCAAACGACGGATCGAAACCACTATTGACTTCGACCCCCTCTCAAATCATCGTATTGACACCATCCTCGATGGAGAGTCACAGGAAATATTCCTGTTATCCTCATCACCGAAAAAACAACGAAAGCTGTAACCATCAACGCTCAAAGAAGACGTGCCAGCACCACCACAGTCAGTAACAGCAGCCGCAGCAGCAGCAGCAACAGCAGTACCTCCATCTACAACAGCTTCGGTGGTGGTAGCAGTAGCAGGTCCACCGACGATGGTGACAGTGTTGTCGGCGGTAGTGGTAGCGGCAACGGTACCACCAACTACAGCAGTTCCGGCGGTGACAGCGGCAGCAACAGTACCATCATCGCCGGCAGCGGTAACGGTAGCGGCAGCAGTACCACCAACTACAACGGTTCCAGCGGTGGTAGCAGCAGCAGCAGCAGCAGTACCGTCAGCGGTGGCAGCGGTGTCAGTGGTACCAACAGCTCCCCCAGCAGCAGCGGCAGCAGCGGACGACAGCAGTACCAACAGCTGCTGCTCTTTATATGTAATTTGTTATGGGGGAACAAAATGTAGTTCCCCCTGTTGTAGTTCTTTTAAAAGTAATATTTCCTTAGTAGATTAATAAAATAAAATATAAGTAATGATGTTTTATTCCCACCCCAGTCAGTACATAACTTAACAATGGACGAGGAACACTACATATACCTCACTAGCCTCGACCAAGAAGATATATACAACAACACAAGTTCAGCATTTACAAACACCATCCCCACTCTACATTTAAACCCTTCCATTAAACATGAAGTGGCCTTAGTCAACATACTCCTACCCAGACGAATTAACGCTATCATCAAGGATGAGGGGAGTCTGGTATAGACGTCTATGCTACTTTTAAGCGAGGAACTCTTTCTAAAAGCCCAGAACATCTCATCTACACCTACACCCCCAAAACCAACATATTATCCAGAAACATCACATTCATCACGAGTGAGCTTAGCCGACAAATAATCACCGACATGAAGCTTAGCTTCCGAGGTGATTTCAAAATATACTTCTCAGAAAGAGAACCAATCCTCACCTATGATCAATCCTTAGAGCGTGTGTTACTCTCCTCTACACTTAACAATGAAGGCACTGGTTCCTTATATTCTCTTAGTCTTCAATTTAAACACAGAATAGCTAATGTACTTGGTTTTGACAGCAGTCGCAAATACACCATTTATCAGGCAAAATCAGATGACATTACAGCAGCCTCAAAGATCGTGGCCTCATTCCCCCCAGACAATGACGGAGGTTGTGACTATTTACTCATTTATAGTGACGTCATCGAGCCGGATCGTTACGGGGGACAAATTGTAAATATCTTAGATGCAATCAATTATCATGACTCTTATTCTAGAGGGGCTCATCCCCTAGTGTACAAGACATTAAATACTAACACGTTGGAGAAGGTGAGCATTAAGATAACAGATCAGTTTGGGCGAAAGGTTAGTTTTGAAGATGGGAGGTCGGTTACGGTAGTCTTACACCTCCGCCCTAAGGTATAACAATATAATCTATATAAATATAAATATATATATATATATATATATATATATATATATATATAGAAGTGTTTACCCACATCATCGGTTATTATAAGAAGGGGAGTCGGGATGCGAGTACCTTTCCACACACCCTCCCAGAAGGAGTATGGGGAGATCTTCTCCCCCCTCTCTGGGGGATACGGGGTGAGGGGGGGAGCGATGAATGACATACGCACATTCCAAGCGCCTTATCTCAGATCTGGTGGTGGTTTTTTGGGGACCTTAGCCGGCTTGGCTCGACGAGCCATACCATTTTTCATGAAAACTGTAACGCCGACTGCTATCGATTTTGGGAAAAATGTTCTTGGTGATTTAACCAGTGGTAGACGGGATGTAAAGAGCGCTCTGAGAACTCACGGTATTGATGCTCTTAAGACTGTGGGGAAGAAATTGGTAGCAGGCGGGAAAATTAAAAGACTCTCTAGGAGAAGAAAAAATAAAAATAATAAATGTAAACGAGCTCTTGGATATAAAAATGATGTATTTTCACTACAGTAAGCAGTCATACTTCACCCTTCGGAGGAGATCATGGCGGAGGCTAGTGGAGCTGGGTTGAAAATCCCTGTAGAATATTATACTTCCAGTATTATTGACCAATTTCCTAGAAGTAACAGAATACGTAATGTGGAGAGTTCAATTGCCTCCACACAGCAAATAGACATTCTACCTGTCAACCTCCCCATTAATCAACGTTTGCGGGATAATTACTTAGAATTCCGCATCCCCGGAACCCAGGGCGCCTTCTTAGATTTAGCTAATATTGTTATAGATTTTAAGGTATCTTTAACGAAAGATGACGATACCACAAAATTGGAAGAGGATGACCATGTGGAATTTGTTAATGGGTTGTCAAATACCATGTTTAAAGGTGTTCAGGTGTTTTTAGGAGAGCAGGTAGTTGAAACAAATTCTAATTTTAATTATTGGTCGTTTATTAAATTAATTACCTCCATGCCTCCATCAAAAATGTCTTCCTTGGGGAGGATTGGAGCCTTTCGTAGGGACTGGAGTGATGATGGTGTAATCCCTAACGAATTTACTAATACATTTTTTACTGGGGCAACCGCCAAGGATAAAAAATTTATGACCGATTTAAAAGGTAAAGGATTGTCAATGTGTTTTCCCCTACTATTGGACGTAACAACCCTAGACCAATACATATTAGATAATATAGATGTGCGCCTAAGATTGGAGCTCTCCCCACATGCTTGGGTGCTAAATACAAGTGTGGACGATGGCTCTAAGTATCGGCTGCATATGGATTATGCTAAGTTGTGGGTAACACGAGTGTTCCCCTACCCAAGTGCTTACCTAGCCTTAAACAGCTCACTGTTAGCATCCCCCGACCCCATAAGCTATACTTTCAATAAAACCATTTCTAAAACATATGTCCTAGCAGGGAATCAAACTAGTCTCTTAATTGATCAGCCTTGGGCGCAAGTAATTCCTCACAGGATATTCATGGTAATTGTGCCAATGAATTATTTCGCAGGCCTTCACCAAGGTAATGGATTATATTTTGAAAATGCAAAACTGAAAAATATCGCCATGTATTTGAACAATAATGCAATTTACCGAATTGGTGGTGATTTCGACAATCATTATGCCCGCCTTTATTACGAAACTTTGAAGACATTAGGCTTAGAGCGTGATTCACTTCTAGCCTATGACACTTTTAATAAGGGAAGATCGATATTCGCCTTTGACTTAACCACCATTCAAACAAAGGATTCCCTCCCTGTGGAGAAATCTGGCAACTTGCGTATGGAGCTTGAGTTTGGCGGTGGTGTTACATATAACAGGCTGGTTTTACTGTTTGGGGAAACGACCGGGGTACTATCCATCGACGGACAGAGAACTGTTCTGTGTGACGTGCGAGCTTAAAAACATAATGAATTGTAATGATATAAATATTAATTTAAAAAATAATCTAGGGGATCGAGCACTCTACCTAGGTTGTTATAATGCTGATGAAATAGAACATTTAAATATCTCATCAAGAAAACCTATTGTTCTCATAACTAATATTTTACCATCACATAGCAGATTAACTATGGGACATTGGGTAGCTATTTATGTTGATAAAGTTAAACATCGAATGTTTTTTTTCGATAGTTATGCAATGTCGGCGGTTACTTATGGACATTATTTTCAGGGATTTATTAAAACTAACACAATAACAAAGGTGTTTGGAATGTGCTACAGACTCCAGAGTGATTTTACCCTTGCTTGTGGACTGTATTGCGTAATGTTCGTCCATAGGGTGAGTCACCTGGGGTTGCCTTCAACAGTACATTACTTACATAATGTATTTTCAAGCGTTAGTTTAAAATTAAATGATAAACGAGCCCTCGCTTATGCGAGACGATATTTTCCTATGAAACATCACTGTGTTAGGACATTTTGTAGAGGAGTAAGGGTTGGTTCTTATAGGTGGTGTAGAGAATATTTTTGTTAGCTAGGCAACCCACCTAACAGGGGGATTACCCCACATATAAAACACCTCTCACCCCACAACCTCCCTAGAAGACCCCCATCCCCATTATCCTACAAATGGAAGGCGTCTCCCCAGAAACACACGCAGGGAAGATTGAAGTCCTTGAAGGGCCTGGTTAGTATTACCCTCACTTTCTGGTAAAGATTTATTTTTTTCCCACAATAGAAAGTTTGCTCAACCTCTATTTTACCTCTTCTTTTTTTTCAGTGCAATTCTTAGGACCTGTCCACATTTGTAGAGTAGTAATTCTACGAGGAAGGTCTGCCCCAAACAAGATGCTGTTACGTACCCTAATTGATGATGCCTGCTGTAGAGGACACAAGGTCGCTCCTGCAGGGGGGGAGGTATGTACTAACTGTTCTTAGAGGAAATAGAATATTTTTCAAATAAAAGATATAGTCCTATAAATTATTTTCCCCATCTCTTTCCAGAACACTTCAGATGAGAGTCAGAAGGAAAGTCGTCCAAAAGGCAACCAACCAACTCACCCCACTCCCCCAAGAAAGGGGGGAGGGGGTCAAGACCTCCCCCCACTCACCACGGATGGGGAGACGTCAGAATTCTACTCAGATGAGGAAGGGGAGGTGGAGGGGGGAGAGGGATAGGGGCCATAATTAACTTCTTATACATCATTTGTGATTTTTACCTAATAAAACATTAATAAATTCTTTGATTTTTTTTAACCCCTGGAGGAGATTTATAATTTAATACCCCTATATAAGACCCACTCAACCTCCGCTGGGTGTGGAACTCTGTTACGGTAAAGTCAAGGCCATTAGGTGCGAGGAAGGGTACGGGCGACCACCCTCACCGGGAGGAACCTGTTTTACACCTGCCCCATAGAGGAATGTGGGGGCGTAACTGGCACTCACCCACGAGTGTTTATTATACAAATAAATTCATTTTTACTTAAATATATTGTCATACTTTACTGTATAAATGAACATGATCATAGTGGCGCATAATAGATACCTATCTTCACTGTTTTTTCGACTGCTACCACTCACACCTTGGGTGACCTAATATGGAGTGGCACTATGTGGCTCCCCGCTTCTGATTTCTTATCTGATCTCCTTACATAGGTGGCTCTATGTGGCATCTCCTATTCTACTCACTAGTAACCTGGGTACATTACACTTGTTGGAAACACATTACTAGTAAACATACACGCGGTGGTAACAGGACGTGGGCCTACGCAGGGATGGCCATCATTTACACACAATGGACTTATTTTGTGTATAATTTGTTCACTTGATATTAAGGTATCTTATCTTAATAATCACAATTGACACAATTGTCTACATAGAGAGTTTAGCACTTTGAACAACTATGTTTCAATAAGGAGGAATGCGATTTTTTTTTGTTTTGTTTTTAAACGTCTTGGCAACTTTTGCCTCCGGACTCTTACCACCATGAGGGCAGGCAGGCAGTGGATTTGTTGACTACACTCGAATTTCACTTATTATTTCCTTAAAAACACAAAAGTCGGATAGTAATCACTATCGTATATTGCTTAATATGTTGAGACGCACTTTATGAGATATCTGACTATGTTTAGTTCCAGTATCACTGAAATATCCCTAGATATATATTGTTTTCGCAGAGCTCGTGCTCACATGGCCCTTCCCCTCTCACACCCCCAAGATTCATATCTATTATCTGTATGTTCTCTGATGCCCAGGGAATAATTTGGTATATGTAAACGATAGCCTGAGTTGTCAAGTGCAGATATATTAACGGACACCAGCTGCCATCACGAGGAGGAGTCTACACTATGGTATGTCATGCGGGGGGGGGGGGGTGGCCTGGTGCTCTGCTAGCAATCGGCTGCTAGGGGCTCAGAAGGCAGAATACTCAGCCCCTCCGACTCTCGGGATTCACAGGAGTCTCCTGGTCCCACAGGAGAGGACCAGTAATACCCACCACTGCAGGTCTTTGCCCCCCACCACTGGGGGTGCCACTGATTCACCCTGGGAGCCCTTCAGTCAACCATGGGGAAACTGCCATTAGCGATTCCTGCCTAGACCCGTGGAGAAGTGAAGGAAGACCCAGGCTTACCTTTTAACAATAACTTCCCCTGAGTCTTGCCTGCCAGACAAAACGTTGCAGGAATTCTTTTCCCGCCTGCCTTCTCTATCTTCTTTTAACAAGGTCGCCAGCTGGGTTGAGATCTCTGCACCCCAGCGGTGCAGTTCAGTCGGTGTATTCTATACTGCTTGTTGCCAAAGTGTTGCCACCATTCCGGCTCTGATACTGGACAGATAGCCTGGGGTACACTTCTACATAATTCTGTGCTGCTTTACACTCCAGCCACTAAGAACTTCTGTAGAAAGCGTGATGTTCACTAGGTGGGACAATGATATCCCTCGTGTATGCTCATAGAGATTATTATGGAGGCGCACTTAAACACCATGATCAAATATGTGAATTTACTGACATAAGCTACATGATCACATACAATTAAAATCAATACAGGAGATGAAAATAAGAATAAACAATCTGGAGAATGTCAGGAACTCTTCTTTCACGACCTCCAACAACTCCTTCAACTGGGCCGATTTAAAAGGGGCCACACACTTTCTCACAGAGGGGCCTCTTCGTCAACGTCGGCACCTCTTCAACTGCCCCGTCGTCCACACTCGCTGTCCTCTTCAACAGTCCTGGACACAAGCAGCCCTGCAGCTTATCCTACTACTAATGTATCAATGTTATACTATAACATACATAGGGCCTATATTCAATAGGCCCTATGTATGGGCCTATTGAGGCCTATGTAATAGGGCCTCAATAATTGTAATTGGTAATTGGGCCTATGTAATAGGCCCAATTCATATAGGCCTATAACAATATTCATATTGTGGCCTATCTAGCCTACTCAAACAAGGGGTAATGGGAGGGAAAATTGATCTACCTCTACATTCCTGGCTCACGACGCCTGTCCCTCGATGGTGTGAGGTTCCCACACTTCCTGAGTCGGTCCTTGACGATCCAGGAACGTTCCACAAGTCCTCAGGTGTCGTGAAGCCTTCGCATTGTCGCTGAACCACTCCCAGAGTTTCAGATATCCCAATCCTGGTTCACCAGTGGGCACTGAGCTAATCACTGTATGCACACACTCGTCCCTTCCACAAGGCGTTGCTTCTTGCCCTAGGAATGGTGTCATCCCTCCAAAATCCTCAGTGAATGTGACCCGGTCACAGCTAGCCCTGCCCGTCACACCTTCCAGACCCTCAACCATCAGGCGCCGTCGTCGCCGACCAATTCTTCAAGTTTTTGCACTTCTCTGCTCAATGAACTTGGTTTCTTCTTGCTTCCCGGAAGCACAGGTCTCCAATAACAATGGTGGGCTGCGATGACTAGCTTTAATCCACTAAGTAAGGCTCCCAGAGCCTCCAATCTTCGAGAGCTGACCGAGGAACGTCCTTCCATCCTCACAGTTAGATCAACTCGGACGCTAACACAGGTGGCGTCACCAGGGGCACTCGGTGACGTCACGGCGGGCTCTGGTTGGTTGCCCGTGACCTAAGTCAGCCAATCCGCACTTGGCTGGGGCCCTCCACAAATTGGCGAATCTGAAGGTAGGGGGTACCATTTCATTTGTATCAGGGTGCCACTTCCCCCTTACCTACAAACTTATAGTGTAAATTTCTCCCCTATCTGGCGGCTGATCTGGTCGCCACATATACCAACAGACTCCCTGTATCTCAGAGAATCAGTAGAGAAAGCTGATATGATTCTTGAAGCAGGCATACGGGAGGAATAGGAGAGGGCACCATAACAGGTAGCAGAGAGAGTTAAAGTAGCTAAACTTTCCCTCCCCCTTTTCCCTTGCGTCAGGTGAAGTAGTTCATCTTTGTCATTATTATTATTGATTTATTGTTAGGTGATTGCCAGCTTTCTCATAGGTGTAGTGATAGAGATACGTGTATATATTTCATGTTCGGACTGTTAGTGATTATTGTGGAAGGACAGTATCCACTCAGTGTTTGATGACGTGAACCGAATATATTTATGTGCCAGCGTGAGGAGATAACCAGATCAAGGTGACAGTGGTCGCGACTAGTTGGAATGGATCAGCTGATGGAGTTGCCAGAGGTGACTTACTGGAGTGTTGCCACCATCCATCAGTTAAGCGAATTTTATCACCTGTGATCCTGTGTAGATTTTACTCAGTATATTCACTTTTATTTTACCCTTGTATTTATGTTATCTCCTCCATCTCTTGAGTGATTAGTAGAGAGATTGATTGCTGCACCACCACATTTCCTGTCAAAGTGTCCTGGGCTAGAAACTATTGATAAGACCACTGTAGTATTGCTGGGTCATGAGTATTCGGTCACCCAGCTGACGACCTTGATGGCTGTGTGTACCGAGCGCAGCTGACTAGATATACCAGGTAAGTAAGTATATCAATCTGTGATTGTTTATGTTGGGAGAGCTTGGCCAAGGGTCCCAAGTTTCTGTGTCGAAGGTCGAGAGGAAGAGTCGAGCTTTACCTCACTCACATGGGTGCAAGGCCGAGTTGCAGGAAGGAACTCCAGCCAGTGATAGATTGACGTGCTCCCAGGGTGGGCAGCGGCACCCAGGTTCAGTGGGAGCGAAGACCCGTAACATTGGTAAAGTGTTCTTTAAGCATTCCTCCCGTACATAACCCAATACCCCTAACCTAACCAACCCTATCCTTAATCCCATATATTTTTTTTTACTTGTACACTATCTACCCAGCATTCTATGTACATCATAGCTTACCACACCCACACCTAACCTTTACTTATTTTATATTTTCTCATACTTTCAAATAATTTATAGGAATGTCGATTTTGTTACAGTGCCCTCTCCAATTTCTCCCCAATGCCAGCATTAACAAGAGTCATATCCATTTACCTTGCAGGTTCCCTGAGATGCAGGGAGTCATTTGATATGAGAGGCTACTGAATAGGTTACATATTTATGGAGAAATTATCGTTTATAAGTTTTGCAAGTAAACGGGGCTTACGCCCCTAATACATACAAAATGGCAACGTCTCTAGGATTTTGGCCCCCTAGACGTGAAGCGCCAGCAGGCTGGCGATTGGCTGGCCGAGGTCACATGACGTGACTGACCAATCAGAGCCCACCGTGACATCACTGGGATGCCTGGCACAGGCCTCCCTTCCACAGGCCTTCGGCACGAGCGGAAGTGCATCAGTCAGCTCTCGAGATTGGAGGTTTTGGGAGCCTCGCTCAGTGGATTTGAGCAGCCATCGCAGTCTACCAATGTCGCAGAGGAATAGATACTCCGGGAGAGTATGAAGATGCCGAGTTTAGTGGGCAAAGAAGTGCCAAGTTATTGTGGCCATTAGTCGGCGACGGAAGGTGAGCGGCGACGCAGTGAGGGCAAGTTCTGGCACCCTGCGAGTCCCGCCCTAACATGACGTGCAGTGCTTTTGTGACTGAGTCACATCTACTGAGGTTCTGGAGGGATGACACCACATCCAGATCCAAGAGAAAACGTCTCGTTGAAGGAGCGTGTGTGGATAGGTGACCAACCAGTGGTCACTTGCTCAGTGACCACTGGTTGGACCAGCTTGGGAAAACCTGAACCCAGGAAATAGGTACGGCGAAGAGGCGAGTTCTCCGCGACGCATGAGGACCTGTGACATGCAACCGGAACGCCGAGGAACGACCTGGGAACCGTGTACCTTCTACCATCGGAGGTCAGACGTCGATGGACAGGAGTGATTAAGGTAGATCAATATTTCCCTCCCATTGCCCCTTGATGACTAGGCTAGGTAGGCCCAGTACATATAATATATATATATATATATATATATATATATATATATATATATATATATATATATATATATATATATATATACATATATATATATATATATATATATATATATATATATATATATATATATCATTAGTGTATTTTTTATTATGTTGGAATTAGAGTAGCCTGTAGGTCAGCCAGTATTACTACTCCAGGAGAAGACAGCATGGGAACGAGAGTGGCAGTTGGTGGCCAAGAGGACGACGTCGACGGAGCCGCCCCCTTCGAGAGCGTCTGAGTCCCCTATTTAAATTTGCCCAGCTGATCGAGTTGCCAAAGGTGGCGAGAAGAGAGCTGCCAACTTTCGCCAGATCATCTATTTCATATATTTACCCCATGTGTTATTTCTTTCTTTGTGTTATTTTATTTTCTTCTTTCCGCAGGTCATGCAGCCTGGGCCGCACGACCCACGGGAGGTGGACTTCCCGGTCCCGCACCTACGGGTTCCAGACGAAGATCATCACAGCCCTCTTTCACCCGAGGCCAGCTTCCTTCAAGACCAAGCAGAAGGAAGAGTGATAATTATTAATTATTTATATTATTATTATAATAATTATTATAATAATTGTTGTATTTAATAATTATTACTCTTCCTTCTACTTGGTCTTGAAGGAAGGTGGCCTCGGGTGAAAGAGGGCTGTGACGATCTTCGTCTGGAACCCGTAGGTGCGGGAGCGGGACGTCAGCCTCCCGTGGGTCGTGCGACCCCCCAGGCTCTGCCTCAGGAGGCTGGGGTCGCTCTTGCCCTTGATGGAGTGGTTCTTCTCTGACCGCGTCCACAACGGTCTCCGAGTTTGGAGGTCTCTGTGCCCTTTTTCACCAATTTCGGAGTCAACCCCGGAACTCACAGTTCCTGCGACGGCGCTGGAACCAATCTTATTGACGTTTGCCTTTCCATTGGAGACTTTCGGTGCCGTGGAGAGGGGGAACCTGCTGCTTGGGTAACAGCTTCTCCGTATCAATCTACCCTGGCTTTGCGTCCTGGAGAGGCTGCTTCAGACCAGGAACCAGGGCACAACACCATAGTCTCCTGAGACTTATGGATGCCTGAGACTCATGGTTTTCATAAATATCAGTAACACTGTTTTTTTTTGTTTTTGTTTTTTTTGAGATATATACAAGAGTTGTTACATTCTTGTAGAGCCACTAGTACGCGTAGCGTTTCGGGCAGGTCCCTGGAATACGATCCCCTGCCGCGAAGAATCGTTTTTTCATCCAAGTACACATTTTACTGTTGCGTTAAACAGAGGCTACAGTTAAGGAATTGTGCCCAGTAAATCCTCCCCGGCCAGGATACGAACCCATGACATAGCGCTCGCGGAACGCCAGGCGAGTGTCTTACCACTACACCACGGAGACTGGTGACTGATATTTATGGAAACGTGTCCTAGGCTGGTAATACTGAATCAACACTGTAATCGTGCTAATATATCATTGCCTGGCGACACAGAGGTTAACCAATGAACTGCATTGCTGGGATGCAGAGTTACAAACACAGCTGTCGACCTTGTGAGTAATTGAGTGACACAGGTGCGGGACAAGTGACCTGTGACCCCTTTGTTACGGTGGGCAAGACTCAGAGGAAGTGCTGTAGCTGCATGAAGCGACGTCTTAAGGTTAGTACAGAGTCTTCCTTCACTCTTCCGTGGGACGAGGCCGGATCGCTAGTAGGGTTTCCGCCCACTGTTCGACTGAAGGGCTGCCAGGCCGATCAGTGGCACCCAGGTGTGTGGGAGCAAAGACCCGCGGTGGTGGTCATGGTGTAGTCCTCATCTTAGGTACCGATACAGACCAATAAGGCACCTCCACCACCCCCTTGTAACAATTTACATCTAGTCTTTACATACTGTCTTAATACATTTAACATCCAATCATATATGTATATATCTTTCTCCAGCACATTCATGTTTATCAATCGGTGTTTCAAATACATTTGCTGCATTTCATAGGATTTTTGCTAAAGATCAGGTGTTTAAGGGATATCAATATCAAGGAATATTGGTAAATATGGGTATTAACGCATTTCAAGGGTTTATTAAAGACTTATTGTTTATGAATTACAGGAGGATCATTACATATATATATATATATATATATATATATATATATATATATATATATATATATATATATATATATATATATATATATATATATATATATATATATTATATATATATATATATTATATATATATATATTATATATATATATATATATATATATATATATATATATATATATATAGTGTGTATATTTATCTAACTTTATTTGAAAATGTCATTACACAAAAAAAGTTACAATATTGATTACATACAGGGTACAAGGCTGCTTGTCATAAGTTGAATAGCTCCTCCAGCTCCTCAGATGGCGGGCACGAACCATGGATGCAGTGAGCATTTCCTCTCTGGATTGCCACACTAAGGCGCTGAAAAAGAAAACTGGCAGCTCTGGGGTCTCTAGTTGTTTCGATTAGCTTAGACCCCAACTCCTTTAAAAAGCTAGCAGCACTTTTACCCCAGGCACCAAGCGTCTCTGAGGCAATGGGGACAAAATTGTAGTGGTGCTCAAGGTCTCTGTATTTACGTGACTTGGCCGCTTCCCGGTGATTGGCAGCTCCTCCTGCTTGTGTAGCACTGAAGTCAACATAGGTATTGGCTAAAGTTGAAACGCAAGTGTAGTCCCACACCAACTGTCTACCATTCTTCCAGGGGTTCACCGTAATTCCGTCTGGGCGACCGACAGGCTCATCAGAGTTGCGGGACATTAGGTAACGGGGCTCTCTCTCTGCTGGACAACCGGCTGTGGTAAGGCTTCTCTTAATAATGTCATTAACCTCGCCGTGTCTTGCATGCCATCCTCCGGTCCTTTGGCAAAGAAGGCCATGCCGTCCATATCTGTCGGCCTCTGCCTCGCCGCAAATACACCTGTATTCGGTGTGGATTGGGGCAGCTAGGCGAAGAGCCACGGCAATTCGGAGGGCCTGCGGTGTGAGACGGGTGCCGGTTGCTGACATTGGGGTTGCTAATAGGAAATCACCTGCATGGGGAGCTGCTACAGCTCTAAGTCGGGCAGTGTCATGTGGTGTCGTCGCAGCTTCTAGCAAAGTTGCAGCTTCTTGGTCGGCAATGGGGCGATCCCAGCTGGATTGCTTATGGGCTTCAGAAGGCGGTGGTTGGGGTGCTGGTCCTGCGAGAGAGACCCATTTGGTTGTGCAGTCTGTGAAGCTGGGATCATGCACCCCTGCCTGTTGAACTAGGTGCTCAGGTAGGATTTCCTTCACCAGGTTGTCAGACCCCACTGAAGAGGACAGGAATGCTGGTACAGCAATTTGTGTTGCTGTGCGCACGCCAAGGCCCCCGAGTCTGACAGGAAGGGAGGCCTGTTTCCACTGTGAGTCGCTGAGGGAAAGATTGAGGGCTTTTTCTAGTGTTGATTTCAGCAAGCTGTCATACTCTTCTAATTTAATATTGTTGAAAGATGGCGAACATCTTAGAAAGTAGGTCAGCCTGGGAAGGGACAAGCATCTGGTGATGAGGTAAAGTGCATCATGAGCATCGATGTCTTCAATCCTCTCGTTCATCCTCTTCAGGTCAGTGATCTTCTTACCAAGGACCCCGTCGATGGCATTCCTTCCAAGAGGAGCACCTAGGAGTGTGCTGTCCTCAGGGTTGGTTGTATGAATGTCAGGCAAAACAACCTTTATTTGCTCTATTATGTGCTGGTTGGTGGAGGTTATTTCGCACTTGGAAGGGTTCAGGGTGAGGCCTAGGCTTGCTCCTTGCTCCTGGATTATTCTTATGTCGTCCAAGAGTGAGGCTGGGGAGCCGGCTAGAGTACCATCATCCAAAAACCAAATGTTGAGCTCACTGGACAGGTTATCGGTGACTTCCTTGATAACTAGGCAGAACAGTAAAGGAGCAAGGGGGTCACCTTGTTGGACACCTTCTTGTGATTCAATTTCATGTTCCCCAAAAAGCAGGGTTAGATTCTTGCTGTAGCATGAGTTTACAAACGGGTAGAGGGAAGGAAAAAGGCGAATATATATATATATATATATATACAAAATCCCCTGAAGTGCTTAAATGTCCAATGTTTTAACAATTATCCTTTGAAATGCATAAACACCCATCTGAAAAAATATCCCTTCAAAGGAACAAACACCTATATATTACTTCCTTTGAAATGCTTAAATACCCCCCCCCCCCCGTCTTTAATAAATACCCGTTGAAATTGTACAAATGCATATATATAACGATTCCCCTGAATGGTTTAAATCCTAATCTTTGAAAAAAAACTTGAAATGCATAATGCTCTGAGAGTAGTCAGGTCCTGGTGCTGCTCTGGGAGTACAGTCAGGTGCTGGTGCTGCTCTGGGAGTACAGTCAGGTGCTGGTGCTGCTCTGGGAGTACAGTCAGGTGCTGGTGCTGCTCTGAGAGTAGTCAGGTCCTGGTGCTGCTCTGGGAGTACAGTCAGGTGCTGGTGCTGCTCTGGGAGTACAGTCAGGTGCTGGTGCTGCTCTGGGAGTACAGTCAGGTCCTGGTGCTGCTCTGGGAGTACAGTCAGGTCCTGGTGCTGCTCTGGGAGTACAGTCAGGTTCTGGTGCTGCTCTGGGAGTACAGTCAGGTGCTGGTGCTGCTCTGGGAGTACAGTCTGGTGCTGGTGCTGCTCTGGGAGTACAGTCAGGTCCTGGTGCTGCTCTGGGAGTACAGTCAGGTGCTGGTGCTGCTCTGGGAGTACAGTCTGGTCCTGGTGCTGCTCTGAGAGTACAGTCTGGTGCTGGTGCTGCTCTGGGAGTACAGTCAGGTGCTGGTGCTGCTCTGGGAGTACAGTCAGGTGCTGGTGCTGCTCTGAGAGTACAGTCTGGTGCTGGTGCTGCTCTGGGAGTACAGTCTGGTGCTGGTGCTGCTCTGGGAGTACAGTCTGGTGCTGCTCTGGGAGTACAGTCTGGTGCTGGTGCTGCTCTGGGAGTACAGTCTGGTGCTGGTGCTGCTCTGGGAGTACAGTCTGGTGCTAGTGCTGCTCTGGGAGTACAGTCTGGTGCTGCTCTGGGAGTACAGTCTGGTGCTGGTGCTGCTCTGAGAGTACAGTCTGGTGCTGGTGCTGCTCTGGGAGTACAGTCTGGTGCTGGTGCTGCTCTGGGAGTACAGTCGGGTGCTGGTGCTGCTCTGGGAGTACAGTCTGGTGCTGGTGCTGCTCTGGGAGTACAGTCAGGTCCTGGTGCTGCTCTGAGAGTACAGTCTGGTGCTGGTGCTGCTCTGGGAGTACAGTCAGGTGCTGGTGCTGCTCTGGGAGTACAGTCAGGTGCTGGTGCTGCTCTGAGAGTACAGTCTGGTGCTGGTGCTGCTCTGGGAGTACAGTCTGGTGCTGGTGCTGCTCTGGGAGTACAGTCTGGTGCTGCTCTGGGAGTACAGTCTGGTGCTGGTGCTGCTCTGGGAGTACAGTCTGGTGCTGGTGCTGCTCTGGGAGTACAGTCTGGTGCTAGTGCTGCTCTGGGAGTACAGTCTGGTGCTGGTGCTGCTCTGGGAGTACAGTCTGGTGCTGGTGCTGCTCTGAGAGTACAGTCTGGTGCTGGTGCTGCTCTGGGAGTACAGTCTGGTGCTGGTGCTGCTCTGGGAGTACAGTCGGGTGCTGGTGCTGCTCTGGGAGTACAGTCTGGTGCTGGTGCTGCTCTGGGAGTACAGTCAGGTGCTGGTGCTGCTCTGGGAGTACAGTCAGGTGCTGGTGCTGCTCTGGGAGTACAGTCAGGTGCTGGTGCTGCTCTGAGAGTAGTCAGGTGCTGGTGCTGCTCTGAGAGTGGTCAGGTGCTGGTGCTGCTCTGGGAGTAGTCAGGTGCTGGTGCTGCTCTGGGAGTACAGTCTGGTGCTGGTGCTGCTCTGTTAGTACAGTCTGGTGCTGGTGCTGCTCTGGGAGTACAGTCTGGTGCTGGTGCTCCTCTGGGAGTACAGACAGGTGCTGGTGCTGCTCTGGGAGTACAGTCTGGTGCTGGTGCTGCTCTGGGAGTACAGTCAGGTGCTGGTGCTGCTCTGGGAGTACAGTCAGGTGCTGGTGCTGCTCTGGGAGTACAGTCAGGTGCTGGTGCTGCTCTGAGAGT
Organism: Procambarus clarkii; assembly: GCF_040958095.1. Taxonomy (NCBI): domain Eukaryota; kingdom Metazoa; phylum Arthropoda; class Malacostraca; order Decapoda; family Cambaridae; genus Procambarus; species Procambarus clarkii. The sequence goes on from NC_091225.1 coordinate 22,248,234, forward strand.
AGTCAGGTGCTGGTGCTGCTCTGAGAGTGGTCAGGTGCTGGTGCTGCTCTGGGAGTAGTCAGGTGCTGGTGCTGCTCTGGGAGTACAGTCTGGTGCTGGTGCTGCTCTGTTAGTACAGTCTGGTGCTGGTGCTGCTCTGGGAGTACAGTCTGGTGCTGGTGCTCCTCTGGGAGTACAGACAGGTGCTGGTGCTGCTCTGGGAGTACAGTCTGGTGCTGGTGCTGCTCTGGGAGTACAGTCTGGTGCTGCTGCTGCTCTGGGAGTACAGTCGGGTGCTGGTGCTGCTCTGGGAGTACAGTCTGGTGCTGGTGCTGCTCTGGGACTACAGTCAGGTGCTGGTGCTGCTCTGGGAGCACAGTCTGGTGCTGGTGCTGCTCTGGGAGTACAGTCTGGTGCTGGTGCTGCTCTGGGAGTACAGTCAGGTGCTGGTGCTGCTCTGGGAGTACAGTCTGGTGCTGGTGCTGCTCTGGGAGTACAGTCAGGTGCTGGTGCTGCTCTGGGAGCACAGTCTGGTGCTGGTGCTGCTCTGGGAGTACAGTCTGGTGCTGGTGCTGCTCTGGGAGTACAGTCAGGTGCTGGTGCTGCTCTGGGAGTACAGTCTGGTGCTGGTGCTGCTCTGGGAGTACAGTCAGGTCCTGCTGCTGCTCTGGGAGTACAGTCAGGTCCTGGTGCTGCTCTGGGAGTACAGTCTGGTGCTGCTCTGGGAGTACAATCAGGTCCTGGTGCTGCTCTGGGAGTACAGTCAGGTCCTGGTGCTGCTCTGGGAGTACAGTCTGGTCCTGGTGCTTCTCTGGGAGTACAGTCTGGTGCTGGTGCTGCTCTGGGAGTACAGTCAGGTGCTGGTGCTGCTCTGAGAGTAGTCAGGTGCTGGTGCTGCTCTGGGAGTACAGTCAGGTGCTGGTGCTGCTCTGGGAGTACAGTCAGGTGCTGGTGCTGCTCTGGGAGTACAGTCTGGTGCTGGTGCTGCTCTGGGAGTACAGTCTGGTGCTCGTGCTGCTCTTGGAGTACAGTCTGGTGCTGGTGCTGCTCTGGGAGTACAGTCTGGTGCTGGTGCTGCTCTGGGAGTAGTCAGGTCCTGGTGCTGCTCTGGGAGTTCAGTCAGGTGCTGGTGCTGCTCTGGGAGTACAGTCAGGTGCTGGTGCTGCTCTGGGAGTACAGTCAGGTGCTGGTGCTGCTCTGGGAGTACAGTCTGGTGCTGCTCTGGGAGTACAGTCTGGTGCTGCTCTGGGAATACAGTCAGGTGCTGGTGCTGCTCTGGGAGTACAGTCTGGTGCTGCTCTGGGAGTACAGTCAGGTGCTGGTGCTGCTCTGGGAGTACAGTCAGGTCCTGGTGCTGCTCTGGGAGTACAGTCTGGTGCTGGTGCTGCTCTGGGAGTACAGTCTGGTGCTGGTGCTGCTCTGGGAGTACAGTCAAGTCCTGGTGCTGCTCTGGGAGTACAGTCTGGTCCTGGTGCTGCTCTGAGAGTACAGTCTGGTGCTGGTGCTGCTCTGGGAGTACAGTCAGGTGCTGGTGCTGCTCTGGGAGTACAGTCAGGTGCTGGTGCTGCTCTGAGAGTACAGTCTGGTGCTGGTGCTGCTCTGGGAGTACAGTCTGGTGCTGGTGCTGCTCTGGGAGTACAGTCTGGTGCTGCTCTGGGAGTACAGTCTGGTGCTGGTGCTGCTCTGGGAGTACAGTCTGGTGCTGGTGCTGCTCTGGGAGTACAGTCTGGTGCTAGTGCTGCTCTGGGAGTACAGTCTGGTGCTGGTGCTGCTCTGGGAGTACAGTCTGGTGCTGGTGCTGCTCTGAGAGTACAGTCTGGTGCTGGTGCTGCTCTGGGAGTACAGTCTGGTGCTGGTGCTGCTCTGGGAGTACAGTCGGGTGCTGGTGCTGCTCTGGGAGTACAGTCTGGTGCTGGTGCTGCTCTGGGAGTACAGTCAGGTGCTGGTGCTGCTCTGGGAGTACAGTCAGGTGCTGGTGCTGCTCTGGGAGTACAGTCAGGTGCTGGTGCTGCTCTGAGAGTAGTCAGGTGCTGGTGCTGCTCTGAGAGTGGTCAGGTGCTGGTGCTGCTCTGGGAGTAGTCAGGTGCTGGTGCTGCTCTGGGAGTACAGTCTGGTGCTGGTGCTGCTCTGTTAGTGCAGTCTGGTGCTGGTGCTGCTCTGGGAGTACAGTCTGGTGCTGGTGCTGCTCTGGGAGTACAGACAGGTGCTGGTGCTGCTCTGGGAGTACAGTCTGGTGCTGGTGCTGCTCTGGGAGTACAGTCTGGTGCTGCTGCTGCTCTGGGAGTACAGTCGGGTGCTGGTGCTGCTCTGGGAGTACAGTCTGGTGCTGGTGCTGCTCTGGGAGTACAGTCAGGTGCTGGTGCTGCTCTGGGAGCACAGTCTGGTGCTGGTGCTGCTCTGGGAGTACAGTCTGGTGCTGGTGCTGCTCTGGGAGTACAGTCAGGTGCTGGTGCTGCTCTGGGAGTACAGTCTGGTGCTGGTGCTGCTCTGGGAGTACAGTCAGGTGCTGGTGCTGCTCTGGGAGCACAGTCTGGTGCTGGTGCTGCTCTGGGAGTACAGTCTGGTGCTGGTGCTGCTCTGGGAGTACAGTCAGGTGCTGGTGCTGCTCTGGGAGTACAGTCTGGTGCTGGTGCTGCTCTGGGAGTACAGTCAGGTCCTGCTGCTGCTCTGGGAGTACAGTCAGGTCCTGGTGCTGCTCTGGGAGTACAGTCTGGTGCTGCTCTGGGAGTACAATCAGGTCCTGGTGCTGCTCTGGGAGTACAGTCAGGTCCTGGTGCTGCTCTGGGAGTACAGTCTGGTCCTGGTGCTGCTCTGGGAGTACAGTCTGGTGCTGGTGCTGCTCTGGGAGTACAGTCAGGTGCTGGTGCTGCTCTGAGAGTAGTCAGGTGCTGGTGCTGCTCTGGGAGTACAGTCAGGTGCTGGTGCTGCTCTGGGAGTACATTCAGGTGCTGGTGCTGCTCTGGGAGTACAGTCTGGTGCTGGTGCTGCTCTGGGAGTACAGTCTGGTGCTCGTGCTGCTCTTGGAGTACAGTCTGGTGCTGGTGCTGCTCTGGGAGTACAGTCTGGTGCTGGTGCTGCTCTGGGAGTAGTCAGGTCCTGGTGCTGCTCTGGGAGTTCAGTCAGGTGCTGGTGCTGCTCTGGGAGTACAGTCAGGTGCTGGTGCTGCTCTGGGAGTACAGTCAGGTGCTGGTGCTGCTCTGGGAGTACAGTCTGGTGCTGCTCTGGGAGTACAGTCTGGTGCTGCTCTGGGAATACAGTCAGGTGCTGGTGCTGCTCTGGGAGTACAGTCTGGTGCTGCTCTGGGAGTACAGTCAGGTGCTGGTGCTGCTCTGGGAGTACAGTCAGGTCCTGGTGCTGCTCTGGGAGTACAGTCTGGTGCTGGTGCTGCTCTGGGAGTACAGTCTGGTGCTGGTGCTGCTCTGGGAGTACAGTCAAGTCCTGGTGCTGCTCTGGGAGTACAGTCTGATGCTGGTGCTGCTCTGGGAGTACAGTCTGGTGCTGGTGCTGCTCTGGGAGTACAGTCTGGTGCTGGTGCTGCTCTGGGAGTACAGTCAGGTCCTGGTGCTGCTCTGGGAGTACAGTCTGGTGCTGGTGCTGCTTTGAGAGTAGTCAGGTGCTGGTGCTGCTCTGGGAGTACAGTCTGGTGCTGGTGCTGCTCTGGGAGTACAGTCTGGTGCTGGTGCTGCTCTGGGAGTACAGTCTGGTGCTGGTGCTGCTCTGGGAGGAGTACAGTCAGGTCCTGGTGCTGCTCTGGGAGTACAGTCTGGTGCTGGTGCTGCTCTGGGAGTACAGTCTGGTGCTGGTGCTGCTCTGGGAGTACAGTCTGGTCCTGGTGCTGCTCTGGGAGTACAGTCTGGTGCTGGTGCTGCTCTGGGAGTACAGTCTGGTGCTGGTGCTGCTCTGGGAGTACAGTCTGGTGCTGGTGCTGCTCTGGGAGTACAGTCTGGTGCTGGTGCTGCTCTGGGAGTACAGTCTGGTGCTGGTGCTGCTCTGGGAGGAGTACAGTCAGGTCCTGGTGCTGCTCTGGGAATACAGTCTGGTGCTGGTGCTGCTCTGGGAGTACAGTCTGGTGCTGGTGCTGCTCTGGGAGTACAGTCTGGTCCTGGTGCTGCTCTGGGAGTACAGTCTGGTGCTGGTGCTGCTCTGGGAGTACAGTCAGGTCCTGGTGCTGCTCTGGGAGTACAGTCAGGTCCTGGTGCTGCTCTGGGAGTACAGTCAGGTGCTGGTGCTGCTCTGAGAGTAGTCAGGTGCTGGTGCTGCTCTGGGAGTACAGTCTGGTGCTGGTGCTGCTCTGGGAGTACAGTCTGGTGCTGGTGCTGCTCTGGGAGTACAGTCAAGTCCTGGTGCTGCTCTGGGAGTACAGTCTGATGCTGGTGCTGCTCTGGGAGTACAGTCTGGTGCTGGTGCTGCTCTGGGAGTACAGTCTGGTGCTGGTGCTGCTCTGGGAGTACAGTCAGGTCCTGGTGCTGCTCTGGGAGTACAGTCTGGTGCTGGTGCTGCTCTGGGAGTACAGTCAAGTCCTGGTGCTGCTCTGGGAGTACAGTCTGATGCTGGTGCTGCTCTAGGAGTACAGTCTGGTGCTGGTGCTGCTCTGGGAATACAGTCAGGTGCTGGTGCTGCTCTGGGAGTACAGTCTGGTGCTGGTGCTGCTCTGGGAGTACAGTCTGGTGCTGGTGCTGCTCTGGGAGTACAGTCTGGTGCTGGTGCTGCTCTGGGAGGAGTACAGTCAGGTCCTGGTGCTGCTCTGGGAGTACAGTCTGGTGCTGGTGCTGCTCTGGGAGTACAGTCTGGTGCTGGTGCTGCTCTGGGAGTACAGTCTGGTCCTGGTGCTGCTCTGGGAGTACAGTCTGGTGCTGGTGCTGCTCTGGGAGTACAGTCTGGTGCTGGTGCTGCTCTGGTAGTACAGTCAAGTCCTGGTGCTGCTCTGGGAGTACAGTCTGATGCTGGTGCTGCTCTGGGAGTACAGTCTGGTGCTGGTGCTGCTCTGGGAGTACAGTCTGGTGCTGGTGCTGCTCTGGGAGTACAGTCAGGTCCTGGTGCTGCTCTGGGAGTACAGTCTGGTGCTGGTGCTGCTCTGGGAGTACAGTCAAGTCCTGGTGCTGCTCTGGGAGTACAGTCTGATGCTGGTGCTGCTCTGGGAGTACAGTCTGGTGCTGGTGCTGCTCTGGGAATACAGTCAGGTGCTGGTGCTGCTCTGGGAGTACAGTCTGGTGCTGGTGCTGCTCTGGGAGTACAGTCTGGTGCTGGTGCTGCTCTGGGAGTACAGTCTGGTGCTGGTGCTGCTCTGGGAGGAGTACAGTCAGGTCCTGGTGCTGCTCTGGGAGTACAGTCTGGTGCTGGTGCTGCTCTGGGAGTACAGTCTGGTGCTGGTGCTGCTCTGGGAGTACAGTCTGGTCCTGGTGCTGCTCTGGGAGTACAGTCTGGTGCTGGTGCTGCTCTGGGAGTACAGTCAGGTGCTGGTGCTGCTCTGGGAGTACAGTCAGGTGCTGGTGCTGCTCTGGGAGTACAGTCTGGTGCTGGTGCTGCTCTGGGAGTACAGTCTGGTGCTGGTGCTGCTCCGGGAGTACAGTCTGGTGCTGGTGCTGCTCTGGGAGTACAGTCAGGTGCTGGTGCTGCTCTGAGAGTAGTCAGGTGCTGGTGCTGCTCTGGGAGTACAGTCAGGTGCTGGTGCTGCTCTGGGAGTACAGTCTGGTGCTGGTGCTGCTCTGGGAGTACAGTCTGGTGCTGGTGCTGCTCTGGGAGTACAGTCTGGTGCTGGTGCTGCTCTGAGAGTAGTCAGGTGCTGGTGCTGCTCTGGGAGTACAGTCAGGTGCTGGTGCTGCTCTGGGAGTACAGTCAGGTGCTGGTGCTGCTCTGGGAGTACAGTCAGGTGCTGGTGCTGCTCTGGGAGTACAGTCAGGTGCTGGTGCTGCTCTGGGAGTACAGTCAGGTGCTGGTGCTGCTCTGGGAGTACAGTCAGGTGCTGGTGCTGCTCTGGGAGTACAGTCTGGTGCTGGTGCTGCTCTGAGAGTAGTCAGGTGCTGGTGCTGCTCTGGGAGTACAGTCAGGTGCTGGTGCTGCTCTGGGAGTACAGTCAGGTGCTGGTGCTGCTCTGGGAGTACAGTCTGGTGCTGGTGCTGCTCTGGGAGTACAGACAGGTGCTGGTGCTGCTCTGGGAGTACAGTCAGGTGCTGGTGCTGCTCTGGGAGTACAGTCTGGTGCTGGTGCTGCTCTGGGAGTACAGTCTGGTGCTGGTGCTGCTCTGGGAGTACAGTCTGGTGCTGGTGCTGCTCTGGGAGTACAGTCTGGTGCTGGTGCTGCTCTGGGAGTACAGTCTGGTGCTGGTGCTGCTCTGGGAGTACAGTCTGGTGCTGGTGCTGCTCTGGGAGTACAGTCTGGTGCTGGTGCTGCTCTGGGAGTACAGTCTGGTGCTGATGCTGCTCTGGGAGTACAGTCTGGTGCTGGTGCTGCTCTGGGAGTACAGTCAGGTCTTGGTGCTGCTCTGGGAGTACAGTCAGGTCTTGGTGCTGCTCTGGGAGTACAGTCTGGTGCTGGTGCTGCTCTGGGAGTACAGTCAGGTGCTGGTGCTGCTCTGGGAGTACAGTCAGGTGCTGGTGCTGCTCTGGGAGTACAGTCTGGTGCTGGTGCTGCTCTGGGAGTACAGTCAGGTCCTGGTGCTGCTCTGGGAGTACAGTCTGGTGCTGGTGCTGCTCTGGGAGTACAGTCAGGTGCTGGTGCTGCTCTGGGAGTACAGTCAGGTCTTGGTGCTGCTCTGGGAGTACAGTCTGGTGCTGGTGCTGCTCTGGGAGTACAGTCTGGTGCTGATGCTGCTCTGGGAGTACAGTCAGGTGCTGGTGCTGCTCTGGGAGTACAGTCAGGTCTTGGTGCTGCTCTGGGAGTACAGTCTGGTGCTGGTGCTGCTCTGGGAGTACAGTCAGGTGCTGGTGCTGCTCTGGGAGTACAGTCAGGTCTTGGTGCTGCTCTGGGAGTACAGTCTGGTGCTGGTGCTGCTCTGGGAGTACAGTCAGGTGCTGGTGCTGCTCTGGGAGTACAGTCAGGTGCTGGTGCTGCTCTGGGAGTACAGTCAGGTGCTGGTGCTGCTCTGGGAGTACAGTCTGGTGCTGGTGCTGCTCTGGGAGTACAGTCAGGTGCTGGTGCTGCTCTGGGAGTACAGTCTGGTGCTGGTGCTGCTCTGGGAGTACAGTCAGGTGCTGGTGCTGCTCTGGGAGTACAGTCAGGTGCTGGTGCTGCTCTGGGAGTACAGTCAGGTGCTGGTGCTGCTCTGGGAGTACAGTCTGGTGCTGGTGCTGCTCTGAGAGTAGTCAGGTGCTGGTGCTGCTCTGGGAGTACAGTCAGGTGCTGGTGCTGCTCTGGGAGTACAGTCAGGTGCTGGTGCTGCTCTGGGAGTACAGTCTGGTGCTGGTGCTGCTCTGGGAGTACAGTCAGGTGCTGGTGCTGCTCTGGGAGTACAGTCAGGTGCTGGTGCTGCTCTGGGAGTACAGTCTGGTGCTGGTGCTGCTCTGGGAGTACAGTCTGGTCCTGGTGCTGCTCTGGGAGTACAGTCTGGTGCTGGTGCTGCTCTGGGAGTACAGTCTGGTCCTGGTGCTGCTCTGGGAGTACAGTCTGGTGCTGGTGCTGCTCTGGGAGTACAGTCTGGTGCTGGTGCTGCTCTGGGAGTACAGTCTGGTGCTGGTGCTGCTCTGGGAGTACAGTCTGGTGCTGATGCTGCTCTGGGAGTACAGTCAGGTGCTGGTGCTGCTCTGGGAGTACAGTCAGGTCTTGGTGCTGCTCTGGGAGTACAGTCAGGTCTTGGTGCTGCTCTGGGAGTACAGTCTGGTGCTGGTGCTGCTCTGGGAGTACAGTCAGGTGCTGGTGCTGCTCTGGGAGTACAGTCAGGTGCTGGTGCTGCTCTGGGAGTACAGTCTGGTGCTGGTGCTGCTCTGGGAGTACAGTCAGGTCCTGGTGCTGCTCTGGGAGTACAGTCTGGTGCTGGTGCTGCTCTGGGAGTACAGTCAGGTGCTGGTGCTGCTCTGGGAGTACAGTCAGGTCTTGGTGCTGCTCTGGGAGTACAGTCTGGTGCTGGTGCTGCTCTGGGAGTACAGTCTGGTGCTGATGCTGCTCTGGGAGTACAGTCAGGTGCTGGTGCTGCTCTGGGAGTACAGTCAGGTCTTGGTGCTGCTCTGGGAGTACAGTCTGGTGCTGATGCTGCTCTGGGAGTACAGTCAGGTGCTGGTGCTGCTCTGGGAGTACAGTCAGGTCTTGGTGCTGCTCTGGGAGTACAGTCTGGTGCTGGTGCTGCTCTGGGAGTACAGTCGGGTCCTGGTGCTGCTCTGGGAGTACAGACAGGTGCTGGTGCTGCTCTGGGAGTACAGTCGGGTCCTGGTGCTGATCTGGGAGTACAGACAGGTGCTGGTGCTGCTCTGGGAGTACAGTCAGGTGCTGGTGCTGCTCTGGGAGTACAGTCTGGTGCTGGTGCTGCTCTGAGAGTACAGTCTGGTTCTGGTGCTGCTCTGGGAGTACAGTCAGGTCCTGGTGCTGCTCTGGGAGTACAGTCAGGTGCTGGTGCTGCTCTGGGAGTACAGGCAGGTGCTGGTGCTGCTCTGGGAGTACAGTCTGGTGCTGGTGCTGCTCTGGGAGTACAGTCTGGTGCTGGTGCTGCTCTGGGAGTACAGTCTGGTGCTGGTGCTGCTCCGGGAGTACAGTCTGGTGCTGGTGCTGCTCTGGGAGTACAGTCTGGTGCTGGTGCTGCTCTGGGAGTACAGTCAGGTGCTGGTGCTGCTCTGGGAGTACAGTCAGGTGCTGGTGCTGCTCTGGGAGTACAGTCAGGTGCTGGTGCTGCTCTAAGAGTAGTCAGGTGCTGGTGCTGCTCTGGGAGTACAGTCAGGTGCTGGTGCTGCTCTGGGAGTACAGTCAGGTGCTGGTGCTGCTCTGGGAGTACAGTCTGGTGCTGGTGCTGCTCTGGGAGTACAGTCTGGTGCTGGTGCTGCTCTGGGAGTAGTCAGGTCCTGGTGCTGCTCTGGGAGTACAGTCAGGTGCTGGTGCTGCTCTGGGAGTACAGTCAGGTGCTGGTGCTGGTCTGGGAGTACAGTCAGGTCCTGGTGCTGCTCTGGGAGTACAGTCAGGTGCTGGTGCTGCTCTGGGAGTACAGTCAGGTGCTGGTGTTGCTCTGGGAGTACAGTCAGGTGCTGGTGCTGCTCTGGGAGTACAGTCAGGTCCTGGTGCTGCTCTGGGAGTACAGTCAGGTGCTGGTGCTGCTCTGGGAGTACAGTCTGGTCCTGGTGCTGCTCTGGGAGTACAGTCGGGTCCTGGTGCTGCTCTGGGAGTACAGTCAGGTGCTGGTGCTGCTCTGGGAGTACAGTCGGGTGCTGGTGCTGCTCTGGGAGTACAGTCTGGTGCTGGTGCTGCTCTGGGAGTACAGTCAGGTGCTGGTGCTGCTCTGGGAGTACAGTCTGGTCCTGGTGCTGCTCTGGGAGTACAGTCAGGTCCTGGTGCTGCTCTGGGAGTACAGTCTGGTGCTGGTGCTGCTCTGGGAGTACAGTGTGGTGCTGGTGCTGCTCTGGGAGTACAGTCAGGTGCTGGTGCTGCTCTGGGAGTACAGTCTGGTGCTGGTGTTGCTCTGGGAGTACAGTCTGGTGCTGGTGCTTCTCTGGGAGTACAGTCAGGTGCTGGTGCTGCTCTGGGAGTAGAGTCAGGTCCTGGTGCTGCTCTGGGAGTACAGTCTGGTGCTGGTGCTGCTCTGGGAGTACAGTCAGGTCCTGGTGCTGCTCTGAGAGTAGTCTGGTGCTGGTGCTGCTCTGGGAGTACAGTCTGGTGCTGCTCTGGGAGTACAGTCTGGTGCTGCTCTGGGAGTACAGTCTGGTGCTGGTGCTGCTCTGGGAGTACAGTCTGGTGCTGGTGCTGCTCTGGGAGTACAGTCTGGTGCTGGTGCTGCTCTGGGAGTACAGTCAGGTGCTGGTGCTGCTCTGGGAGTACAGTCTGGTCCTGGTGCTGCTCTGGGAGTACAGTCTGGTGCTGGTGCTGCTCTGGGAGTACAGTCTGGTCCTGGTGCTGCTCTGGGAGTACAGTCTGGTGCTGGTGCTGCTCTGGGAGTACAGTCTGGTGCTGGTGCTGCTCTGGGAGTACAGTCTGGTGCTGGTGCTGCTCTGGGAGTACAGTCTGGTGCTGATGCTGCTCTGGGAGTACAGTCAGGTGCTGGTGCTGCTCTGGGAGTACAGTCAGGTCTTGGTGCTGCTCTGGGAGTACAGTCAGGTCTTGGTGCTGCTCTGGGAGTACAGTCTGGTGCTGGTGCTGCTCTGGGAGTACAGTCAGGTGCTGGTGCTGCTCTGGGAGTACAGTCAGGTGCTGGTGCTGCTCTGGGAGTACAGTCTGGTGCTGGTGCTGCTCTGGGAGTACAGTCAGGTCCTGGTGCTGCTCTGGGAGTACAGTCTGGTGCTGGTGCTGCTCTGGGAGTACAGTCAGGTGCTGGTGCTGCTCTGGGAGTACAGTCAGGTCTTGGTGCTGCTCTGGGAGTACAGTCTGGTGCTGGTGCTGCTCTGGGAGTACAGTCTGGTGCTGATGCTGCTCTGGGAGTACAGTCAGGTGCTGGTGCTGCTCTGGGAGTACAGTCAGGTCTTGGTGCTGCTCTGGGAGTACAGTCTGGTGCTGGTGCTGCTCTGGGAGTACAGTCAGGTGCTGGTGCTGCTCTGGGAGTACAGTCAGGTCTTGGTGCTGCTCTGGGAGTACAGTCTGGTGCTGGTGCTGCTCTGGGAGTACAGTCAGGTGCTGGTGCTGCTCTGGGAGTACAGTCAGGTGCTGGTGCTGCTCTGGGAGTACAGTCTGGTGCTGGTGCTGCTCTGGGAGTACAGTCAGGTCCTGGTGCTGCTCTGGGAGTACAGTCTGGTGCTGGTGCTGCTCTGGGAGTACAGTCAGGTGCTGGTGCTGCTCTGGGAGTACAGTCAGGTCTTGGTGCTGCTCTGGGAGTACAGTCAGGTGCTGGTGCTGCTCTGGGAGTACAGTCTGGTGCTGGTGCTGCTCTGGGAGTATAGTCAGGTCCTGGTGCTGCTCTGGGAGTACAGTCTGGTGCTGGTGCTGCTCTGAGAGTAGTCAGGTGCTGGTGCTGCTCTGGGAGTACAGTCTGGTGCTGGTGCTGCTCTGGGAGTACAGTCTGGTGCTGGTGCTACTCTGGGAGTACAGTCTGGTGCTGGTGCTGCTCTGGGAGTACAGTCAGGTGCTGGTGCTGCTCTGGGAGTACAGTCTGGTGCTGGTGCTGCTCTGGGAGTACAGTCAGGTGCTGGTGCTGCTCTGGTAGTACAGACGGGTGCTGGTGCTGCTCTGGGAGTACAGTCTGGTGCTGGTGCTGCTCTTGGAGTACAGTCAGGTGCTGGTGCTTCTCTGGGAGTACCGTCGGGTCCTGGTGCTGCTCTGGGAGTACAGTCAGGTGCTGGTGCTGCTCTGGGAGTACAGTCGGGTGCTGGTGCTGCTCTGGGAGTACAGTCTGGTGCTGGTGCTGCTCTGGGAGTACAGTCAGGTGCTGGTGCTTCTCTGGGAGTACAGTCGGGTCCTGGTGCTGCTCTGGGAGTACAGTCAGGTGCTGGTGCTGCTCTGGGAGTACAGTCGGGTGCTGCTCTGGGAGTACAGTCTGGTGCTGGTGCTGCTCTGGGAGTACAGTCAGGTGCTGGTGCTGCTCTGGGAGTACAGTCTGGTCCTGGTGCTGCTCTGGGAGTACAGTCAGGTCCTGGTGCTGCTCTGGGAGTACAGTCAGGTGCTGGTGCTGCTCTGGGAGTACAGTCTGGTGCTGGTGCTGCTCTGGGAGTACAGTCAGGTGCTGGTGCTGCTCTGGGAGTACAGTCTGGTGCTGGTGTTGCTCTGGGAGTACAGTCTGGTGCTGGTGCTGCTCTGGGAGTACAGTCAGGTGCTGGTGCTGCTCTGGGAGTACAGTCAGGTCCTGGTGCTGCTCTGGGAGTACAGTCTGGTGCTGGTGCTGCTCTGGGAGTACAGTCAGGTCCTGGTGCTGCTCTGAGAGTAGTCTGGTGCTGGTGCTGCTCTGGGAGTACAGTCTGGTGCTGGTGCTGCTCTGGGAGTACAGTCTGGTGCTGGTGCTGCTCTGGGAGTACAGTCAGGTGCTGGTGCTGCTCTGAGAGTACAGTCAGGTCTTGGTGCTGCTCTGGGAGTACAGTCAGGTCTTGGTGCTGCTCTGGGAGTACAGTCAGGTGCTGGTGCTGCTCTGGGAGTACAGTCTGGTGCTGGTGCTGCTCTGGGAGTACAGACAGGTGCTGGTGCTGCTCTGGGAGTACAGTCAGGTCTTGGTGCTGCTCTGGGAGTACAGTCAGGTCCTGGTGCAGCTCTGGGAGTACAGTCAGGTGCTGGTGCTGCTCTGGGAGTACAGTCAGGTGCTGGTGCTGCTCTGGGAGTACAGTCTGGTGCTGGTGCTGCTCTGGGAGTACAGTCAGGTGCTGGTGCTGCTCTGGGAGTACAGTCGGGTCCTGGTGCTGCTCTGGGAGTACAGTCAGGTCCTGGTGCTGCTCTGGGAGTACAGTCAGGTCCTGGTGCTGCTCTGGGAGTACAGACAGGTGCTGGTGCTGCTCTGGGAGTACAGTCAGGTCTTGGTGCTGCTCTGGGAGTACAGTCAGGTCCTGGAGCTGCTCTGGGAATACAGTCTGGTGCTGGTGCTGCTCTGGAAGTACAGTCGGGTCCTGGTGCTGCTCTGGGAGTACAGTCAGGTCCTGGTGCTGCTCTGGGAGTACAGTCAGGTCCTGGTGCTGCTTTGGGAGTACAGACAGGTGCTGGTGCTGCTCTGGGAGTACAGTCAGGTCTTGGTGCTGCTCTGGGAGTACAGTCAGGTCCTGGTGCTGCTCTGGGAGTACAGTCTGGTGCTGGTGCTGCTCTGGGAGTACAGTCGGGTCCTGGTGCTGCTCTGGGAGTACAGTCAGGTGCTGGTGCTGCTCTGGGAGTACAGTCTGGTGCTGGTGCTGCTCTGGGAGTACAGTCAGGTCCTGGTGCTGCTCTGGGAGTACAGTCAGCTGCTGGTGCTGCTCTGGGAGTACAGTCAGGTGCTGGTGCTGCTCTGGGAGTACAGTCTGGTGCTGGTGCTGCTCTGGGAGTACAGTCAGGTGCTGGTGCTGCTCTGGGAGTACAGTCAGGTGCTGGTGCTGCTCTGGGAGTACAGTCAGGTGCTGGTGCTGCTCTGGGAGTACAGTCGGGTGCTGGTGCTGCTCTGGGAGTACAGACAGGTCCTGGTGCTGCTCTGGGAGTACAGTCAGGTCTTGGTGCTGCTCTGGGAGTACAGTCTGGTGCTTGTGCTGCTCTGGGAGTACAGTCAGGTGCTGGTGCTGCTCTGGGAGTACAGTCAGGTGCTGGTGCTGCTCTGGGAGTACAGTCAGGTGCTGGTGCTGCTCTGGGAGTACAGTCGGGTGCTGGTGCTGCTCTGGGAGTACAGTCTGGTGCTGGTGCTGCTCTGGGAGTACAGTCGGGTCCTGGTGCTGCTCTGGGAGTACAGACAGGTGCTGGTGCTGCTCTGGGAGTACAGTCGGGTCCTGGTGCTGATCTGGGAGTACAGACAGGTGCTGGTGCTGCTCTGGGAGTACAGTCAGGTGCTGGTGCTGCTCTGGGAGTACAGTCTGGTGCTGGTGCTGCTCTGAGAGTACAGTCTGGTTCTGGTGCTGCTCTGGGAGTACAGTCAGGTCCTGGTGCTGCTCTGGGAGTACAGTCAGGTGCTGGTGCTGCTCTGGGAGTACAGGCAGGTGCTGGTGCTGCTCTGGGAGTACAGTCTGGTGCTGGTGCTGCTCTGGGAGTACAGTCTGGTGCTGGTGCTGCTCCGGGAGTACAGTCTGGTGCTGGTGCTGCTCTGGGAGTACAGTCTGGTGCTGGTGCTGCTCTGGGAGTACAGTCAGGTGCTGGTGCTGCTCTGGGAGTACAGTCAGGTGCTGGTGCTGCTCTGGGAGTACAGTCAGGTGCTGGTGCTGCTCTAAGAGTAGTCAGGTGCTGGTGCTGCTCTGGGAGTACAGTCAGGTGCTGGTGCTGCTCTGGGAGTACAGTCAGGTGCTGGTGCTGCTCTGGGAGTACAGTCTGGTGCTGGTGCTGCTCTGGGAGTACAGTCTGGTGCTGGTGCTGCTCTGGGAGTAGTCAGGTCCTGGTGCTGCTCTGGGAGTACAGTCAGGTGCTGGTGCTGCTCTGGGAGTACAGTCAGGTGCTGGTGCTGGTCTGGGAGTACAGTCAGGTCCTGGTGCTGCTCTGGGAGTACAGTCAGGTGCTGGTGCTGCTCTGGGAGTACAGTCAGGTGCTGGTGTTGCTCTGGGAGTACAGTCAGGTGCTGGTGCTGCTCTGGGAGTACAGTCAGGTCCTGGTGCTGCTCTGGGAGTACAGTCAGGTGCTGGTGCTGCTCTGGGAGTACAGTCTGGTCCTGGTGCTGCTCTGGGAGTACAGTCGGGTCCTGGTGCTGCTCTGGGAGTACAGTCAGGTGCTGGTGCTGCTCTGGGAGTACAGTCGGGTGCTGGTGCTGCTCTGGGAGTACAGTCTGGTGCTGGTGCTGCTCTGGGAGTACAGTCAGGTGCTGGTGCTGCTCTGGGAGTACAGTCTGGTCCTGGTGCTGCTCTGGGAGTACAGTCAGGTCCTGGTGCTGCTCTGGGAGTACAGTCTGGTGCTGGTGCTGCTCTGGGAGTACAGTGTGGTGCTGGTGCTGCTCTGGGAGTACAGTCAGGTGCTGGTGCTGATCTGGGAGTACAGTCTGGTGCTGGTGTTGCTCTGGGAGTACAGTCTGGTGCTGGTGCTTCTCTGGGAGTACAGTCAGGTGCTGGTGCTGCTCTGGGAGTAGAGTCAGGTCCTGGTGCTGCTCTGGGAGTACAGTCTGGTGCTGGTGCTGCTCTGGGAGTACAGTCAGGTCCTGGTGCTGCTCTGAGAGTAGTCTGGTGCTGGTGCTGCTCTGGGAGTACAGTCTGGTGCTGCTCTGGGAGTACAGTCTGGTGCTGCTCTGGGAGTACAGTCTGGTGCTGGTGCTGCTCTGGGAGTACAGTCTGGTGCTGGTGCTGCTCTGGGAGTACAGTCTGGTGCTGGTGCTGCTCTGGGAGTACAGTCAGGTGCTGGTGCTGCTCTGGGAGTACAGTCAGGTCTTGGTGCTGCTCTGGGAGTACAGTCAGGTCTTGGTGCTGCTCTGGGAGTACAGTCAGGTGCTGGTGCTGCTCTGGGAGTACAGTCTGGTGCTGGTGCTGCTCTGGGAGTACAGACAGGTGCTGGTGCTGCTCTGGGAGTACAGTCAGGTCTTGGTGCTGCTCTGGGAGTACAGTCAGATCCTGGTGCTGCTCTGGGAGTACAGTCTGGTGCTGGTGCTGCTCTGAGAGTAGTCAGGTGCTGGTGCTGCTCTGGGAGTACAGTCAGGTGCTGGTGCTGCTCTGGGAGTACAGTCCGGTGCTGGTGCTGCTCTGGGAGTACAGTCTGGTGCTGGTGCTGCTCTGGGAGTACAGTCAGGTGCTGGTGCTGCTCTGGGAGTACAGTCTGGTGCTGCTCTGGGAGTACAGTCAGGTGCTGGTGCTGCTCTGGGAGTACAGTCAGGTGCTGGTGCTGCTCTGGGAGTACAGTCGGGTTCTGTTGCTGCTCTGGGAGTACAGTCAGGTCCTGGTGCTGCTCTGGGAGTACAGTCAGGTCCTGGTGCTGCTGTGGGAGTACAGACAGGTGCTGGTGCTGCTCTGGGAGTACAGTCAGGTCTTGGTGCTGCTCTGGGAGTACAGTCAGGTCCTGGTGCTGCTCTGGGAGTACAGTCTGGTGCTGGTGCTGCTCTGGGAGTACAGTCGGGTCCTGGTGCTGCTCTGGGAGTACAGTCAGGTCCTGGTGCTGCTCTGGGAGTACAGTCAGGTCCTGGTGCTGCTCTAGGAGTACAGACAGGTGCTGGTGCTGCTCAGGGAGTACAGTCAGGTCTTGGTGCTGCTCTGGGAGTACAGTCAGGTCCTGGTGCTGCTTTGGGAGTACAGTCAGGTGCTGGTGCTGCTCTGGGAGTACAGTCTGGTGCTGGTGCTGCTCTGGAAGTACAGTCAGGTGCTGGTGCTGCTCTGGGAGTACAGTCAGGTCCTGGTGCTGCTCTGAGAGTACAGTCAGGTGCTGGTGCTGCTCCGGGAGTACAGTCTGGTGCTGGTGCTGCTCTGGGAGTACAGTCAGGTCCTGGTGCTGCTCTGGGAGTACAGTCGGGTCCTGGTGCTGCTCTGAGAGTACAGTCAGGTGCTGGTGCTGCTCTGAGAGTACAGTCAGGTGCTGGTGCTGCTCTGGGAGTACAGTCAGGTGCTGGTGCTGCTCTGGGAGTACAGTCAGGTGCTGGTGCTGCTCTGGGAGTACAGACAGGTGCTGGTGCTGCTCTGGGAGTACAGTCAGGTGCTGGTGCTGCTCTGGGAGTACAGTCAGGTGCTGGTGCTGCTCTGGGAGTACAGTCAGGTCCTGGTGCTGCTCTGGGAGTACAGTCAGGTGCTGGTGCTGCTCTGGGAGTACAGTCAGGTGCTGGTGCTGCTCTGGGAGTACAGACAGGTGCTGGTGCTGCTCTGGGAGTACAGTCAGGTGCTGGTGCTGCTCTGGGAGTACAGACAGGTGCTGGTGCTGCTCTGGGAGTACAGTCAGGTGCTGGTGCTGCTCTGAGAGTACAGTCAGGTGCTGGTGCTGCTCTGGGAGTACAGACATGTGCTGGTGCTGTTCTGGGAGTACAGTCAGGTGCTGGTGCTGCTCTGGGAGTACAGTCAGGTCCTGGTGCTGCTCTGGGAGTACAGTCAGGTCCTGGTGCTGCTCTGGGAGTACAGTCGGATCCTGGTGCTGCTCTGGGAGTACAGTCAGGTCCTGGTGCTGCTCTGGGAGTACAGTCAGGTCCTGGTGCTGCTCTGGGAGTACAGTCAGGTCCTGGTGCTGCTCTGGGAGTACAGACAGGTGCTGGTGCTGCTCTGGGAGTACAGTCAGGTCCTGGTGCTGCTCTGGGAGTACAGTCAGGTCCTGGTGCTGCTCTGGGAGTACAGTCGGATCCTGGTGCTGCTCTGGGAGTACAGTCAGGTCCTGGTGCTGCTCTGGGAGTACAGTCAGGTCCTGGTGCTGCTCTGGGAGTACAGTCAGGTCCTGGTGCTGCTCTGGGAGTACAGACAGGTGCTGGCGCTGCTCTGGGAGTACAGACAGGTCCTGGCGCTGCTCTGGGAGTACAGTCAGGTGCTGGTGCTGCTCTGGGAGTACAGTCTGGTGCTGCTCTGGGAGTACAGACAGGTCCTAGTGCTGCCGCTGGGCCTGAGTGTCACACAAATGTCAGGTCGTCGAGATGTTTTTTAATAAGAAAAATTTATTTGATTTTAATCTATTTACATAGTATTTACAGAGGCAGGTGGCAGCAGGTGCCAAGCATGGTGGTGAGAGCCAGTGTGTCACTCTGATGCGCTGTTTCCTCTTGTGTTATCTGCCTCGACCACCCGTATCCCAGACCATTCTCTCTCCCAATTTTAGTGAGGCTAGCCCCAAGTATCTAGGTGCCAGATTCACGAAGCAGTTACGCAAGTACTTACGAACCTCTACATCTTTTCTCAATTTTTGGCGGCTTTTTTTACAATTATTAAACAGTTAATGAGCTCCGAAGTACCAGGATGCTGTTTATAACAATAACAACAGTTGATTGGCAAGTTTTCATGCTTGTAAACAGTTTAATAAATGTAACCAAAGCCGTCAAAGATTGAGGAAAGATGTACACGTTCGTAAGTGCTTGCGTAACTGCTTCATGAATCTGGCCCCTCTGGCCTCCAGCTTCAGACAGAGAGAGACATTCTCACACACACATATATATATATATCAGGATGAATTTATCCTGACAATATATATGAATGTATACAGTTGTCCAAATAATGGGCGAAGGCTTGTATTTTGAATGGTTAGTCCGTATAAACAATGGGCCTCTACCTTTCAGACCGAACTATTTGCTTACTTCTTGCTCTGAACTGTGTACAAGTCTCCAAACTTGATACATGTTTGTAAGTGACTCTTTATAATCCTTAGTTGCGCTCAGCTCTTTAAGACAACTGTAACATGCTCGTGGCTGAACCTAGACACAAATATCATAAAATTATTAATGATGGTAACAGAGTCCATTTCACGTGGATTCCATTTCATGTTGGCCTCCGAGTGCATGACAGAGCTGATGAGTTAGCCAAACAATCTGGTTGCAAAGAAGTTGATTATATCCTTGGATTGCCTATAACCAGTCTGAGAGCAGCAGTACACCAAGAACCTCAACAAAAGCTTGTAGATCTGAGGCAAAGTGAAATTGACACCAGTAATTCCATCTATCATCATACTATCATGCAAGAGGAGCCACACATCTTTGGTTCATCCGGTTCATCAGCAGACTTCTAGATGTTACTACTGCTCGGCTTAGACTCGGTTACAAGTATCTCTGGGAATTCTCATTATCTGCTGATGTAGACCTGACCAAATGTAAACTGTGTCAACAAAATTATTCGCTCACCCTCCGTTACTACCTTACCTTACCTTGTGGTTACCTTGTTTTGGTTTCGGGGCTTAGCGTCCCCGCGGCCCGGTCATCGCCCAGGCCTCCTCGTTGCTGGACTGGTCAACCAGGCTGTTGGACGCGGCTGCTCGCAGCCTGACGTATGAGTCACAGCCTGGTTGATTAGGTATCCTTTGGAGGTGCTTATCGAGTGATATTCCATCACTATGTGAAGAAATGCGAAAAGATACGAGAATTCAGAGACAGTTCTATAACAAATGTACAAGAAATTTGTATTTCATTCAAAATGATCTGCTATCAGCAATCTTAGCTATATATCCCCAGTTTGCTAACTGTTGGTAGTAACTAAGTGATTGTAACCTATCCACCGCTGCCCACTGGATGGGGGGCGGTGTGCAGGACAAACATATCAATTGTGACACTAGCTCTCCACATATGTCAGTTGCTTAATTTAGAAACTGTACTTGTGGTCGATCTCGAACCCGTTGACGATGTTCAATGAATTTTGTAACTAGCTCATGAAGACTGTAACTTGCTTAGCTAAATGAATTGTGAGGTTCAGTCCCTGAGCCCATTATGTGCCTCTGTAACCCTTTCCACTACCGCCCACAAGATGGGTATGGGGTGCATAATAAATGAACTAATCTAAGCCTAACCTCAGCTGCCACACCCGGAAAACGGAGTAAACAATGTCCATCTTTATTCAAAAATTTCGGGATACCTTAATTCTTGGAATGAAACAATCGTTGTCTTCGATCCCTTCTACTCGCCGCTGTGTGGGTCACAGGACCTCACCAGCTGTGTGGGTCACAGGACCTCACCAGCTGTGTGGGTCACAGGACCTCACCAGCTGTGTGGGTCACAGGACCTCACCAGCGAATATAAGAAATATTGGACATCTTCAAGAGAAAACTAGATTGTTTTCTAAAAGGATTGATTGATTGATTGTTGCCGCCGAAGGCGGCTAGTTTATTATGCACCCCATACTCATCCTGTGAGCGGTAGCGCAAAAAGCATTACAGAGGGCACAAAAGGTCTTTATCAGATCTCATCTTAGATTATTACATAAACAATTCCATCTATCCTTCACACCTTATAGTTACAATGTCCGCTAGTTACAGAGAAAGTGCTATTTCAAGAGCTATATATTTACAGTAAGTCATCATACATTAATGGTAGGTCTTATCGCTAATATATAATAGCTTGACTAATGGGGATATTACAGTCATAGGGGAGCTTCTGTTTATTATTAGTCCTCACAATACACTACTTGTTTCTGAATCTCATATGTCGTTCATCTACTGGAAGCGAAATGTGGATACAGTGCAAGGATTTCAGGTAATTTATCCATGGTAATAAGATAGGTTGCCATATCATACAGAGTGAGCTTAGATTTATCTCTAAAAGGCTCAATTTTACTACAATCCAAGATATAGTGTTCGAGTGTGTGTCCCTGTCTTTGTCCACACACTTTACACTTTACTTCATCTAGATCCCTATACAAGCCGAACTGCCAGAGATACTTGTAGTCTTATACGAGCTGTGACAACATCTGTTAGTCTACTGACTTTGTTACTAGCCCCATACACATGTTTTACTTCACACATTTCATTGTGATGAACAATGGACCTGCTAGTTCCAGTTGGCACAGTTCTACTTTCTTCAAATTCATCCAGGAGTTCTCGTCTAATGACACTTTTAAGGGACCTATTTGATAACTCAAGAATAGGTTCAAAATAGTCTTTATTTACTGCAACCTTAGCAAGAGCGTCAACTTTGTCATGTTCCTGCATGCCAATGTGAGAAGGAATCCACAACATTTTTATATTTACCCTCTTGCTAAGTATTCTTATATATCTACGTAGGAGTGCCGGACCAACCTGCGGACCTGAGGTGGGCCTGCGGGCCTACGGGCCGCTCCAAACAACAGCCTGCTGGACCAAGCTCTCACAGGTCAGGCCGGGCTTGGGGAGTAAAAGAACCCCCAGAACCCCATCAACCAGGTATCAAGCAATTGCAGCAAGAAAAAGTGGTATTGCCTAAAATGTTTAAGTTTGAGATCAAATAGCAGCAAAAACATAAAATTTCTGTTCATGATACCTATAATTCCATGCAGATTGAATCAGCTGTCATGAAATACTGAAGTGCGCAATATTTAAACGTGTTCAGTTTTGCCAGTTTTAAAGTGTATTCCTCGGTTAGGGTAGCGTCGGGCAATTTAATACATCAATTTAGTGACGTTGTGCACGCGAAACAACACCATTTGAGGGTCAGGACAGTTAAATGAAACAACGCTTTTTAGTTGGTAGTTCATCATATAATATACAGGACGAACACGTCAACAAATTATGTAGAATTCTTTTTTAAATTTAATCCGCGTTACGTTACATGACAAGAAACACTGCCAGGTGTTCAAGTCACAAAGTTGTTCATAACGAACGAATGTAACGAGCTGAACTCTTGTACAAGCCCCCCCCCCCAAAAAAAAAATAATAATAATAATAATATAAGCCTAGGCTGCATGACGGGAGAGCAATAAGATAGCCTACATTATTGACAAATATTAAAAGAATAGCCTACTAACTACTGACGGATGGAGGAACTGCCTGTCAAAGGCTACACTACTGACGGATGGGAAAAGAATAACCTCTCATAGGCTACTAACGGATGGGATCAAATGGAGCTTAGCAAAAGCTACACTTATTGACGGAACAAATGTTTTCATTAACATGCGGTACCGAGGCATTTATGCTGCTACTCTCGCAAGAGTGTTAATTATACCGGGTCATGTGATCAGTAGCCGGTACTGGCAAACTTTGGATGCATTATGAAGTTATCGTCAAGAACACGTGCATAAAGGAATTACTACGCTCCAGGGGCCAGATTCACGAAGCAGTTACGCATGCACTAACGGACCTGTACATCTTTTCTCAATATTTGGCAACTTTGTTTACAATTATTAAACAGTTAATGAACTCTAAAGCACCAGGAGGCTATGTATAACAATAACAACAGTTGATTGGGAAGTTTTTATGCTTGTAATCTGTTAAATAAATGTAATCAAAGCCGTCAAAAATTGAGGAAAGATGTACACGTTCGTAAATACTTGCGTAACCGCTTCGTGAATCTGGGCCCAAGTATCGGCAGGTCTGAAGGGACTAACAACTGGCCAATCAATAATGTATACAGTTTGACATCATGACCCAGTTCCTGCTCATAGAGTTTACAGGTAGAGTGTTCAGGATTGGAAGAATCGTCACATACAGCCACCTGTTACAGGTGACGGTAACCCACTCTGAACCTGGAAACATTACTGTGGGCGCTGTCTGGTGGACGTTTTGTGCTGCCCTTTTTAGTATTATTATTTTCTACCACAGACTTGGCCACACATTTTCAATGCTAAGCAGCATATTTACATTTTCTAGTCCTCCGTAGAAAAGGTTAGCGACCTGTTAAACATATAGTTCAGTTATTTATTGAACAATCAACCACAGAAGGTAATTGTAGTGGTTTTAACATGCTAATCGTAACCTGCATACATAAATACACAGACGTACATCATACCCAATCAAATTACAACTTTTTATACTACTGCTTTCAAGTCTGTGATTTGCTTGTCAGCCCTGAATGTTTGGAACAATATAGTCTTAACAACAGAGATGGGGATACCTAAGCTTGGTTCATCTTCAGCTTTGATGCATAGTGATACCAGTCTGGCTGTCACGTCCCCCCCTTCCCGACCCCAGCCAAGGGCCAGGCACGTCCCCCCCCCCCATTCCTCACCCCAGCCAAGGGCCAGACACGTCCCCCCCCCCCCACCACTTCCCGACCCCAGCCAAGGGGCCAGGAACGTCCACCCCCCCCCCCCCCCCACCCCCACCCCTTCCCGACCCCAGCCAAGGGCCAGGCTCAGACATAAGATGCAGCAAGACGTCTGCCACACACACACACACAGCCACCTGACCTTTACTAGTAAACGACTCGACCAACGAAAGGTCTCACAGGAAAGATAGATAAACAACACGTAAATTGGACAAACAACAAAATGAACATGGTAATCGTATACGAAAAATGTACAAATATTTATCACTCAAAACATTTGAATTGGGCAAGCTTAGGTATGAAGGATACGTCCTGAAATTTTGTTAACTGATTATTATTATAACTAAATGTTTCTATGTAGGGATTAATGGAAAAGAAAAAATACAAAAATTATTCAGCATTGAACGATCCTTCATTATATTTTTTTCCTTGTAACCTTGGAACTCACGACTTCCTAACATCAAAGACTTTTACATGACAAAAAGATCAAAGAAGTATGCAACCTTGACAATTATACTGCACTGCAGGAGCATAGTTAGGGTATACCTGCCCAGTGATACGGAGCGTGACAGCTGATGATCGTGGAGCATTATAAAACTCATCGAGCCATCGTGGAGCATGGCAAGACTTATCCTGTAATTGGCGAGCATGGTAGTATTTATCTTGTGCTCATTGAGCATAGTAAGGCTTGCCAGGTGATCATCTAGGTAAGACTTTACTGGTGACCGGGAAGCATGGTAAGACTTACCTGGTGAGCGGGAAGCATGGTAAGACTTACCTGGTGAGCGGGAAGCATGGTAAGACTTACCTGGTGAGCGGGAAGCATGGTGTCCCTGTTGCTGGCCGCCTGCTGAAGGGCGGAGAGCTTGGCCAGTAAGGCTCGCTCTCTTCTGGTGTAGGTGGCAGCCAGGTCCCGCAGTGTGGCCTGCAGCACACCAATCTGCTCCTGCTGGCAGGCCACCACCGTGTGCAGGACGTGCAGGCACGAGTGGGAAGAGTTGGGTGGCTCCTGCAGCGGAGGGTCCTCCAGGAGAGCGTTGTGGCTCTGGGCATGGGTGAGGGAGGGCGTTGTGGCCTGCTGCAGGCTCCCTTCCGTGTAGCTTTGACTACGAGGGAGGCCAGCAGGCCAGGACTCCTCTTCGTGGCCCTCCCTCAGCCTTTCCAGCAGGCCGCCATACAGAGACTCTTCTTCAGAAGTGTCTGCCACGCCCGGCGGCGACTCTCCACTGAACATTGGGGGCGCGGGGATGGGCTCGTGCGGCAGCATGTGGCCCTCGCCTGCCCCCCCACACACGCCTTCCATGGTCCCTAAGGGCAGAAAGCCGCCTCCTGTTGCTCTCCCAGTGTGAAGATTACCACTGGCACCCCTGGCACGCTAACACATTTGCACACTATCGCCTTTCTTCAAATATATGATCTTCACTAATCACGCCAACACTGCAAGATAAATAATATGACACCAGCCTTCAACTACAACTTATATTTCTCTTTCAGCTAACTAGCGTGCCACAAAGACAGCCGACTCGCTACACAAACTTCAACACGATTATTTCCCCAGAATATGTCAGTGTCCTGTCACAACACATGAGCATCGCTCGTTTGCTTTATTATTATATTTTGACGCACTGATTTCCGAAACTATGGTAATTGCCGCACACTTTATTCCCGAGTGAGAGACGGTGAGGAGCACAAGAGAGGTGTGAGTGAATGAGGGATGTGGAGCGCGTGTAGCAGCCGAGCCAGAGAGCGTGCACGTGCACCCCCCACGCCGGCCGCTCCCACACTAACACCACCTGCCTGCCTGCGGCCTCGCCACACTCCTCCCTCAGCCGTCTCAAGCATGTTTGGTGGTGGGTTTTAAGATCTTTCAACCGCGAAGAGTTATTAAAGCCACAACAATAGCGTGCAGCCCAACCAGCAAGTATCATTTAGTATCATCACTATGTTCAAGCCTAAATGATACTTGCTGGTTAGGCAGCACGCTATTGTTGTGACCTAACCAGCACGCTATTGTCGTGGCTGTAATAACTCTTCGCGGTTGAAAGATCTTAACACCCACCACCAAACATGCTTGAGACGGCTGAGGGAGGAGTGTGGCGAGGCCGCAGGCAGGCAGGTGGTGTTAGTGTGGGACTATTGAACAGCCCAAATCTAAATTATTTTTTATTTACATCAAAAAAGGCGGAATACACCTCTCAGTATACATTTACCTGAGGGCCACCATGTTCAGTGGCCTCGAGAGGGTATAGGAACCAGGCGGGTTGTCATAGGTCACCCCCGTTTCTGAGGATTTTTTCCAGGTGGATTTTAAACTGAAGTAATGTCTTGATATTTACGGCTTTGGAAGGTATATGCGGTTGTATGGATAACATGATAACCCTATGGGTGAAAAAGTATCTTTTTTTCTGTCCTACATTGTGACTTGTTGAAGGAACTATCAGGAAAAAAGCGCCAAGCCATTGCGACTATATAGCACTTGGAAGGGGTCTGGATAACGATTTTGGATGGGACAGGGGGGGGGGAAGGAAGGAGTGGTGCCTAACCACTTGGACGCTCGAGGATTGAACGCCGACCTGCATGATGAGAGGCCGTCGCTCTACCGTCCAGCGTGTGGCTTGTTGAGCTTGAAGCTCCTGCCCTTTATTTGTGTTATATTTGAACTTTTCAAGAAGTGGTTTGGATCAATATCCTCCAAATTGTTCAGTATGTAAAAGAACTCAATGAGATCAGGCCTGTCATGTCTGGTTTGCAATGTTTATTTTTATGGCACAGTGTTCAACTTCCTCCATGGCAAATATGTGTTTTTGAAGGAGAGATCTTTATGGCAAGACAGTGGTCCAGATGGCGGCGCACTACGCTTGTGCGGGTGAATAACCGCTCTCTTTTCCATGAAGTCAAAGGCCTTTTTGACTCATTTTTTTTTTTTTTTATTGCTGCAGCACCCACTAGTGAAACTTTCAATGGCTGGTGGATCTTAGTTCCTAGGTACTTTTCTTCATCAATTTGCTGTATGATAGTATTCTCGATACGATAGTTGTAGCGTGCAATGTTCTGCATTTTATTCAAGGTCTTGCATTTATCAATATAGAAAAGTATTTGCCAGTCTTTTGACCATTTTGAAGTTCATGTAAAGCCTAAAATATCGCTTTCGCTTCCTACTTGCCATTGATCTTAGTTGGAGTTTGTAAATGGGTAAGCGAGGAAGGAGGCTTGTGTTGAACTATATCAAAAGGCAGTTACAAGTAACAATAAGAGAAAAATACCTAAGAGTAGGTATTGCGAGGCCTAGTCGACGACCGGGCCGCGGGGACGCTAAGCTCCGAAATTATTTCAATGTAAGGTAATTTCAAGGTAAGGTAAGGTAATCTCAAGGTAAGGTAGACATAATGCCAACACAAGAAGCTCCTGTGAACAGGATAACATCAGCAACATGTGACAAGTTAGCAAACATAAGAACGTCATTTCAGAATTTAAACAATGAGGCTTTCAAATCCATAAACATTGTCTTTGTGAAACCATGACTTAGGTTTGCAGCTCCAGCATGGAACCCACACCTTGTGAAGCATAAACAGAAGCTTGAGAAAGTTCAGAGGTTTGAAATTAGATTAGTACCAGAATTAAAAGGCCTGAGTTATGAGGACAGGCAGAGAGAACTCTCCCTCACAACCTTAGAGGA
This sequence comes from Procambarus clarkii, assembly GCF_040958095.1. Taxonomy (NCBI): domain Eukaryota; kingdom Metazoa; phylum Arthropoda; class Malacostraca; order Decapoda; family Cambaridae; genus Procambarus; species Procambarus clarkii. The sequence goes on from NC_091225.1 coordinate 22,274,135, forward strand.
GAGAAGAAACAGATGGGATATGATAACTACATACAAGATCTTGAAGGGGAATAGATAAAGTGGATAAAGGAAGCCGATTTAAATTAAAAAGGACAAGGGGACATCGGTGGAAGCTGGATACGCAGTTGAGTCGAAGAGATATAATGTGGTTCTCGTTCCCTGTACAGGTGATAGGGAGGTGGAATACATTGAAGGACGAGGTTATCTTGAGATGATTTCGGGGCTTAGCGTCCCCACGGCCCGGTCTTCGACCAGGCCTCCTTTTTATCACACATCCCCAGGAAGCAGTCCGTAGCAGCTGCCTAACTCCCAGGAACCTATATACTGCTAGGTGAAGAGGTGAATCAGGGTGAAAGAAACTATGCCCATTTGTTTCCGCCTCCGCCGGGGATCGAAACCCGGAACCTTAGGACTACGAATACCTAGCGCTGTTCCACTCAGTCGTTAGGCCCCATGTTGTTGTGGGGGTTGTTGAAGCCAATTCCATCCACAACTTTAAAAAGAAATATGATGAAAGCGTTAATATAGAGAGAGGCGGTAAACAGCGCGTCAGGTGTGAAGGGTTAGGAGGCGAGGCGTAAAGAGCAAGATCTCACTTCCCGTAGTCACTATGATAGCAACCACCCATGTATACGACACAGGCGGCTGGCCCCAAGATGTAACTTCCCAATACTCCTCTCGCCCCAGGTTTCCCCCTAGTATAGTATGGATATGTATAGTATAAAAGAGAATGTTTGTCCAAAGTTGGAGGCCAGATGCTTGGGGCTAGCCTCACCTAACTTTGCATGGGGAATGGTCTGGGGTACGGGACGGACACAGACTGGCCGGGGTAGGACTAAGTTAAATACTTTAAGAAATATTAGCATTTACAGAGACCCCCCCATGCAATTTTCATAGTCAAGTGTGAAATATTTTGTTTCATTCCCTTAGAGTTTTTAGTTACGGTAATAATATATTTTCTAATAGACCCTACAATACTTGTGGTGCTTCTTAATAATAAATTTCCTGAGAAGAGGGGAGAGGGAGGATGAGGGGGAGGGGGTTAAAGGGGAGATGGGGTGAAGAGGGGAAAGAGATCGAGATGCAGCTGGGAACCCATTTCTATATATACATAAATGGAAACTATTCGAGGCTGGAGGGGAGAGTAGGGAGACGGGATGAGGGGGAGAAGGGAGAATATGGGAGATATGAAAGGGGGTGGAAGGGGGAGAGGGGAAGGGGAAGGAAAGAGGGATGGATATTGTTGCGTTACGGGTCTTTGTTCCCCTGTGCTCAAGTGCCACTGACCAGTCAGTAGCACCTATTCCTTTCCGTGACTGTTACATCTAGAAAGGGCCTGAAAGGTACCTGATGTCAGACGTCTGCGGGAGCTGAAGGAGGCATTCGAGCAGAATTCTGTGTTGAGTTTCACTTACGAGATGGAGAAGGATGGGAAGCCGCCCTTTCTAGATGTAACAGTCACGGAAAGGAGCGGAGGTTTCCACACTGCAGTCTACACTAAGGAAACAAACATAGGAATGTGCCTCAATGCTAACAGTGACTGCCCAGACAGGTACAAGAGAAGTGTTGTCAACGCTTACGTCGACCATGCTCTCAGCCACAGCTCAGGATGGAAGCAAGTCGATGAAGAACTCTGTAGGGTAAGGCAGGTCCTAGTCAACAACGGTTTCGTTGAAGACATCATAAAAAGAAAGGTGAAACGCCATGCAACCTCTGAAGAGTCAACTAACACAACACCTGTACCCCCTATTAGACTATTTTAGAGGAACTTCTTTTCCGCAGCTCATAAAACGGAGGAAAGGGTCCTGAAAGATATTGTTAATAGGAACGTTATTCCTACAAACAAAAATCAGAAGATACAATTGACCATTTACTATAAAACCAAAAAAACGGCCAATCTACTCATAAAAATACTCTCCAGACACAAAGCAGAATGCCTTAAAAGAGACCAACGTCATCTATGCCTTCAAATGCCCACTTGGGGACTGTAAGGCTCCAAAGAACTCAGTATATAGGCAAGACAACAACATCTCTTTCCAGGCGATTAACAATGCATAAGCAATAGGGCTCCATTAAGGAACATATAATCTCTTCCCACAAACAGACCATCACCAGAGAAGTCTTAACAAACAACACAGAAATCATCGATAGATACAGCGATAGCAGGCGAGGCACTACACATCAAAAAGTCAACACCAGCAATCAACAGCCAATTAATGCACAACTATATTCTACCCACTTCAAGACTCCGTACCAATATAGAAACATCAAGAGGAAGTATAGGCCAATAGGCCCTTTGTGTTATACTCAAATTCTATGTCAGTTGGAATATAACCAATCACAGGCAAGTAGGCCTCTGTCGTCATGCCAGACAGAGGAGCATCAGCCATGCTCCCAGCAGCCTCAGTTCTCCTAACAGACTCAGAGTAGGTGGACCTCGGCTGGCCAGATATATGCCTTGTTGTCTCGGTCAATAAATATATACAGAAGCGACTACTGTGTCTACATTCAACCCGAACAAGGCAAACGAATACTGGTAGCAGCAGTGGGACCCAGAATTTTTTTTTCTGGAAACGAAAACTTCAAGTACCCAGCATCGCCTTGTGTTTCACAGTACAGCCGCCACCGCCGCCACCGCCATCAGCCGCCTCCATAAGCCCCCATCCTGCCACCCACGCATCAAATATTGTGCCAGACCGGGGTCCTGCCATCAACCACTACTCCAGGCCAGCGTCTCAGCAGTAAGGGTCAATAATTTCCTGTTTGAACGTTAATTCATCAGTGAGAAGGAAGGAAGCTTCCGCGCCAGCCATTTTTGAATCTCGCGCCACCACGTGGGAACCTGCACCCACCACCACCACCGCCACCCAAGCTGACAGTATCTAAGCTTTGTGAGTGTTCAAGCTACTGAAATCGTGGTCAGCCATCGTCGCAAGTATCAACTGATTATTGTGGGTGTTGTACAGTTATTCAAGAGGAATTGGTGAAAAAAAAGACTACAATTGTTTGACTAGTGTCGCCACCTTCACTGTGCATGGTGAACATATAAAAGAGGAAAGAATAATGAAAGAAATAATCCGTAAAGGAGTAAAAAGCACTACTCCTAACCAAAACATAAACCTGATAATATTCTACAAAACCAAGAAGACTTCCGAACTCCTTATCAAAAACAGCCCGAAGCCGACGGAGAACCCTCTACAGCAGTCAAGCGTTGTATACATGTACACTTGCCCCCACGAAGGATGTAACCTTCAATCTAAGTACATAGGTATGACGTCAACCAAGCTGACGAGGCGTTTGACATTCCATCTTCAATCTGGTGCCCCTAGGAATCACATGAGACAAGTCCATGACATCACTCTAACAAGAGAAATGTTGAACAAGAATACCTGCATAATAGACAAAACCCAAGATGCAAGAAGATTACAAATTCTTGAAGCAATTCACATAAGAACAACCTACCATGAACACCCAAATCACGGAACTATTTACTCTACCCACCATGAGAGTGAGGACAAGACCAGAACATAACGATGCCAACACAGAAGACAATGTCCAACATAACAGGCCAATTACACTGGATTAATCTTTGTGTTTAGATAGGAGCTGCCTCGTATGGGCCAATAAGCCTTCTGCAGTTACCTCTATGTTTCACCTCACATTTATCCCTTATGTATCACCCCGTGTTTTCACCTTTATTGTATTATCACCTGATCCAGTGCGGGTATAAAATCAACCAGCATTGTAAGATCTGTTCACTTGAGAATGAACCATGGAGGTTCGAAACGATGTGCAAATTGTATAAATAAGTGTAATACACTCTATAGTAAATCACTTCTTTTTTTCACCTTAAAAGTACGAAAATGAGTTTTGGAGAACTCCTATTTCAACTAAGCCCTGATGCTAAGAAAATAGTTAGAGGGATAGAAGCCCTAAACCAGAAAATAATAAATACATGAATATGCGGTCATATTCAATGAAACATGTTTGAAAGAAAACCTGCTGCCAGTATACACACCAATATATATATATATATATATATATATATATATATATATATATATATATATATATATATATATATATATATATGTATATATATATATATATGTCGTACCTAGTAGCCAGAACTCACTTTTCAGGCCTACTATGCAAGGACCGAATTTGCCTAATAAGCCAAGTTTTCCTGAATTAATATATTTTCTCTAATTTTTTTTCTTATGAAATGATAAAGCTACCCATTTCATTATGTATGATGTCAATTTTTTTTTATTGTAGTTAAAATTAACGTAGATATACTGACCGAACCTAACCTAACCTAACCTATCTTCATAGGTTAGGTTGGGTTAGGTTGCCGAAAAAGGTAGGTTAGGTTAGGTTAGGTAGGTTAGATAGTCGAAAAAACATTAATTCATGAAAACTTGGCTTATTAGGCAAATCGGGCCTTGCATAGTAGGCTGAGAAGTGCGTTCTGGCTATTAGGTACGACATATATATATATATATATATATATATATATATATATATATATATATATATATATATATATATATATATATATAACTGAAAACTCACACCCCAGAAGTGACTCGAACCCATACTCCCACAACTGGTATGTACAGGGACGCCTTAATCCGCTTGACCATCACGACCGGACATAAGGAAGTGATAGCCGAGGCTATATGAACCACTTCCCCGCCGGCACTCGGATGGTAATCTTGGGCATAGCATTTTATCAAATCACCTCATTCTTTGGGGCACACGTGAGGAACACAAATGCAAACAAGCCTGAATGGTCCCCAGGACTATATACAACTGAAAACTCACACCCCAGAAGTGACTCGAACCCATACTCCCACAACTGGTATGTACAGGGACGCCTTAATCCGCTTGACCATCACGACCGGACATAAGGAAGTGATAGCCGAGGCTATATGAACCACTTCCCCGCCGGCACTCGGATGGTAATCTTGGGCATAGCATTTTATCAAATCACCTCATTCTTTGGGGCACACGTGAGGAACACAAATGCAAACAAGCCTGAATGGTCCCCAGGACTATATACAACTGAAAACTCACACCCCAGAAGTGACTCGAACCCATACTCCCACAACTGGTATGTACAGGGACGCCTTAATCCGCTTGACCATCACGACCGGACATAAGGAAGTGATAGCCGAGGCTATATGAACCACTTCCCCGCCGGCACTCGGATGGTAATCTTGGGCATAGCATTTTATCAAATCACCTCATTCTTTGGGGCACACGTGAGGAACACAAATGCAAACAAGCCTGAATGGTCCCCAGGACTATATACAACTGAAAACTCATTCCTGGGGACCATTCAGGCTTGTTTGCATTTGTGTTCCTCACGTGTGCCCCAAAGAATGAGGTGATTTGATAAAATGCTATGCCCAAGATTACCATCCGAGTGCCGGCGGGGAAGTGGTTCATATAGCCTCGGCTATCACTTCCTTATGTCCGGTCGTGATGGTCAAGCGGATTAAGGCGTCCCTGTACATACCAGTTGTGGGAGTATGGGTTCGAGTCACTTCTGGGGTGTGAGTTTTCAGTTGTATATAGTCCTGGGGACCATTCAGGCTTGTTTGCATTTGTGTTCCTCACGTGTGCCCCAAAGAATGAGGTGATTTGATAAAATGCTATGCCCAAGATTACCATCCGAGTGCCGGCGGGGAAGTGGTTCATATAGCCTCGGCTATCACTTCCTTATGTCCGGTCGTGATGGTCAAGCGGATTAAGGCGTCCCTGTACATACCAGTTGTGGGAGTATGGGTTCGAGTCACTTCTGGGGTGTGAGTTTTCAGTTGTATATAGTCCTGGGGACCATTCAGGCTTGTTTGCATTTGTGTTCCTCACGTGTGCCCCAAAGAATGAGGTGATTTGATAAAATGCTATGCCCAAGATTACCATCCGAGTGCCGGCGGGGAAGTGGTTCATATAGCCTCGGCTATCACTTCCTTATGTCCGGTCGTGATGGTCAAGCGGATTAAGGCGTCCCTGTACATACCAGTTGTGGGAGTATGGGTTCGAGTCACTTCTGGGGTGTGAGTTTTCAGTTGTATATAGTCCTGGGGACCATTCAGGCTTGTTTGCATATATATATATATATATATATATATATATATATATATATATATATATATATATATATATATATATATATATATATATATATATATATATATATAGAAACGTTTGTGAGGGTACCACCTCTGGTGCCAATGTGGGGACCCATAGCCTCGGAGAAGAAAATAAAAAGTATTCAGAGGAGACCTTGTGGTTTCTCACTGAACACTAATATTATCTTCTCCTACCACCCCCATTCTTTTGTATGTACACATATATATTTACTTTATTTGAACTTTGTTACAAAAAAGGAGTTACATATGGGTTACAAAGATGGTTATCATAGGTTGTCGAGTTCCTCCAGCTCCTCAGATGGCGGGCAGGAACCCTGGATGCAGTGCGCATTTCCCCTCTGTATCGCCACACTGAGGCGCTGGAAAAGAAAGCTTGCAGCTCTTGGGTCCCTTGTTGTTTCAATGAGCCTAGAACCCAGTTCCTTCAAAAAACTGGTAGCACTTTTACCCCAGGCGCCATCTCAGAAGCAATGGGGACAAAATTGTAGTGGTGATCCAGTTCTCTATACTTACGGGATTTGGCCGCTTCCCTATATATATATATATATATATATATATATATATATATATATATATATATATATATATATATATATATATATTATTAAATATGACCGAAAAAGTAAGATTAATAATTCTAACACGAATTTTCTCAATCTTTCGTACATTACGCTTCACTGTTGGAGGTAAATCAAAAATCACTTCTCCAAAATTCATTTTTATTTCTAGTCTGACGCGACACGGGCGCGTTTCGTAAAACTTATTACATTTTCAAAGACTTCACAAATACACAACTGATTAGAACTTGCGTTTCCCTGATTTTATATCTACATTTGAGTGAGGTGGGAAGGGTGATGTGGCATTACATTTGAGTGAGGTGGGAAGGGTGATGTGGCATTAACACAAGACAGAACACTAGGGGATATTAATAGGGTATTAAAAGTATCAACACAAGACAGAACAGAAACAATGGGTATTGAATAGAAGTGTTTGTAGAAAGCCTATTGGTCCATATTTCTTGATGCTTCTATATTGGAGCGGAGTCTTGAGGTGGGTAGAATATAGTTGTGCAATAATTGGCTGTTGATTGCTGGTGTTGACTTCTTGATGTGTAGTGCCTCGCAAACGTCAAGCCGCCTGCTATCGCTGTATCTATCGATGATTTCTGTGTTGTTTACTAGGATTTCTCTGGCGATGGTTTGGTTATGGGAAGAGATTATATGTTCCTTAATGGAGCCCTGTTGTTTATGCATCGTTAAACGCCTAGAAAGGGATGTTGTTGTCTTGCCTATATACTGGGTTTTTTGGAGCTTACAGTCCCCAAGTGGGCATTTGAAGGCATAGACGACGTTAGTCTCTTTTAAAGCGTTCTGTGTTGTGTCTGGAGAGTTTCTCATGAGTAGGCTGGCCGTTTTTCTGGTTTTATAGTAAATCGTCAGTTGTATCCTCTGATTTTTGTCTGTAGGGATGACGTTTCTATTAACAATATCTTTCAGGACCCTTTCCTCTGTTTTATGAGCTGTGGAAAAGAAGTTCCTGTAAAATAGTCTAATAGGGGTATAGGTGTTGTGTTAGTTGTCTCTTCGGAGGTTGCATGGCTTTTCACTTTCCTTCTTATGATGTCTTCGATGAAACCATTGGAGAAGCCGTTATTGACTAGGACCTGCCTTACCCTACAGAGTTCTTCGTCGACTTGCTTCCATTCTGAGCTGTGGCTGAGAGCACGGTCGACGTATGCGTTAACAACACTCCTCTTGTACCTGTCAGGGCAGTCGCTGTTGGCATTTAGGCACATTCCTATGTTTGTTTCCTTTGTGTAGACTGCAGTGTGGAAACCTCCGCCCTTTTCCATGACTGTTACATCTAGAAAAGGCAGCTTCCCATCCTTTTCCGTCTCGTAAGTGAAACGCAGCACGGAACTCTGCTCAAATGCCTCCTTCAGCTCCTGCAGATGTCTGACATCAGGTACCTGTGTAAAAATGTCGTCAACATACCTGCAGTATATGGCCGGTTTCAAGTTCATGTCGACTAAGACTTTTTGCTCGATGGTACCCATGTAGAAGTTTGCAAACAGGACACCTAGGGGAGAACCCATGGCGACCCCATCTACTTGCTTATACATGTGCCCATCCGGGCTCAAGAAGGGTGCCTCTTTAGTACAAGCTTGGAGTAGTTTCCTCAGAATACTTTCTGGCATGTCAAGAGGAGTACAGGCTGGATCACGATACACTCTGTCGGCTATCATTCCGATTGTCTCGTCCACAGGTACGTTGGTAAACAGCGATTCTACGTCCAACGAGGCTCTTATCCCTGTGGCCCGTGCGCCCCGCAGTAAGTCCACAAATTCCTTTGGAGACTTCAGGCTGAAGGCGCAAGGAACATAAGGAGTCAGCAGGCCGTTGAGTCGCTTCGCCAGTCTGTACGTGGGTGTGGGTATCTGGCTAATGATTGGCCGAAGTGGGTTTCCAGGCTTGTGCGTCTTGACATTTCCATACGCATATCCAGGTTTATATTCCCCAATGATCTTTGGCAGGTGGAGTCCGGATTTCTTGGCGTTCACAGTTTCGATCAGTTTGTTGACCTTTGCTTTTAATTCGGCTGTAGTGTCCTTCGTTACCCTTTGGAACTTAGTTTGGTCAGAGAGTATGATGTTCATATATATATATATATATATATATATATATATATATATATATATATATATATATATATATATATATATATATATGTATATATATATATATATATATATATATAGGAAGGATCATGGATCATTCCTGAACATAATCGACTCTCATACCAAGAATGGTTGAGAGCCACATGGCTAACAGCACTACAACCCAGATATAACCGAGCTCATCTTATCCAAAACTTTGAAAATACTGAACAGTTTAGAGGATGTTGATCCCGACCACTTCTTCGACAAGAGAGATGTAAGACGAACAAGGAGCAACAATTTCAAGCTCAACAAGCCTTATGCAAGACAGAAAACAGGAGATGCTCTTTCGCGCACAGGGTTGTAAACTCATCGAACTTCCTACCCGCCGAAGCAGTAAATGCTAAAATGCATTTACGGCTCAATCTTCAGCAATTGAAGATCCAGCTCAATAAAGTCATCAAGACTAATGGTGGATGACCAAACCACACACCAGAAGATGAAGAGACAGCCACGTTTCGGTCCGTTCTGGATCATTACCCTTCACACTCGACTTGATAATGGTCCAGGATGGACCGAAACGTCGTCGTCTCCTTATCTTCTGGTGTGTGGTTTGGTCATCTTGTCTTCACCCTCGTTACTGTGACTCATCGTCTGCACAAATGGAGAACCTTCCATAAGCTGTCAGTTTTCTGTCGTCGTCAAGGCCACTAGAGACATGTTGGCCTTCACACAACCACTCTGATCATGTCAGGCAGATCATATCAAGGCAAATAGAGGGGGACCTTCGACAAGCCGCCAGCTTGCTGTCCTCGTCGAGGCCACAAGGGTTACTAGCCCTCAGGTAAATCAGGTAAATCTCTCGCTGTCTCCAGCCTGCAGGTTGTCTCTCGCCACATCCAGAGAGAGCAGCAGGCCGTCCTGCACCGCCTCGACCCTCTAAGGGTCACCTCCCGCCATCCCCCAACTATTGACAACAGTTCTAAACTTATGTAATAAACTGTGTTTTTATTTTCCCAGAGGAAAGGGTATGTTACTACGCAGCTTTCCACCAGTTTCTTCTGAAGACTTCAAACAATTAATGTGCCAACAGCGGGTTTGCTAAGAGCAGTATTGACATGTATTTATCAGGGAATGTCACAATAATTCACTCGTATTAATTATTGATATATCAAGAGTAGTACATATCGTACACTAGGGTAATACATATCGTACACTAGGGTAGTACATATCGTACACTAGAGTAGTACATATCGTACACTAGAGTAGTACATATCGTACACTAGAGTAGTACATATCGTACACTAGAGTAGTACATATCGTACACTATAGTACATATCGTACACTAGAGTAGTACATATCGTACACTAGAGTAGTACATATCGTACACTAGGGTAGTACATATCGTACACTAGAGTAGTACATATCGTACACTAGTGTAGTACATATCGTACACTATAGTACATATCGTACACTAGAGTAGTACATACCGTACACTAGTGTAGTACATATCGTACACTATAGTACATATCGTACACTAGAGTAGTACATATCGTACACTAGAGTAGTACATATCGTACACTAGTGTAGTACATATCGTACACTATAGTACATATCGTACACTAGAGTAGTACATATCGTACACTATAGTACATATCGTACACTAGAGTAGTACATATCGTACACTAGAGTAGTACATATCGTACACTAGGGTAGTACATATCGTACACTAGAGTAGTACATATCGTACACTAGTGTAGTACATATCGTACACTAGTGTAGTACATATCGTACACTAGTGTAGTACATATCGTACACTAGAGTAGTACATATCGTACACTAGTGTAGTACATATCGTACACTAGTGTAGTACATATCGTACACTAGAGTAGTACATATCGTACACTAGTGTAGTACATATCGTACACTAGATTAGTACATATCGTACACTAGTGTAGTACATATCGTACACTAGTGTAGTACATATCGTACACTAGAGTAGTACATATCGTACACTAGTGTAGTATGTTATACTCAAATTCTGTCAGTTGAAATGTAACCAATCACAGGCAAGTAGGCCTCTGACGTCATGCCAGACAGAGGAGCATCAGCGATGCTCCCAGCAGCCTCAGTTATCCTCACAGACCCAGAGTAGGTGGACCTCGGCTGGCCAGTTATACACCTGTTTGCCTCACTCAATAAATATATACAGAAGCGACTACTGTGTCTACATTCAACCCGAACAAGGCAAACGAATACTGGTAGCAGCAGTGGGATCCAGAAATTTTTTTCTGGAAAGAAAAGTTCAAGTACCCAGCATCGCCTCGTGTTCCAGCCGCCACCGCCACCGCCATAAGCCGCCATCCTGCCACCCACGCATCAAATATTGTGCCAGACCGGGGTCCTGCCATCAACCACTACTCCAGGCTAACGTTTTAGAAGTAAGGGTCAATATTTTCCTGTGAGAACGCTCACTCATCAGTGAGGAGGAAGGAAGCTTCCCGCGCCAGCCATTTTTGAACCTCGCGCCACCACGAGGGAACCACCTATTACACCCACCACCACCACCACCGCCACCCAAGCTGACAGTATCAAGCTTCGTGAGGGTGCAAGCTACTGCAATCGTCGTCAGCCATCGTCGCAAGTATCAACTGGTTATTCCATCGTCGCAATATTGTCGTCGTCAGAATTTATCTTCGTGCTTCTAGCGTGAACAGTGTGGGGTCCCTGAGTCTCGCGCCACCGCCGCCAGGAGCGCTGCCGTCGCATCCAGTTTGTAAACACGCCTCACATGGGCCTCTTCCGATCTTCACGACGCTTCTCCTACTTTGGCTACTGGTGATCCTCATAAATTACAACCCTGAGATAAGTAATTGCTAGTTGAGAACAGCGTGCCAAGTGTTAAAAAGTGACTTATGTAATAATTCCCATAATATCCTGTGAATTAACCATTCAGTGACTTGTTAAATATTGGAGCCGGTTTAGTACTCCAGAGGCCCACAGTTTCTCTGAGACATTTCAATATTCCCTGCATATGATTCCATTATTCATTAATTGTTACTAGTGTCAGTACTGAATTCAAAGGTGAGAGAAGTAAGAAATAATTGTTCTAGCAGTTTATTTTTGCATAAAAGAAATTTGTTTTTGAGATTTCCATAGACAATAGAACATAGAATTTTTTTTTTTATATTTCTCCAGACCTAACTTGAAATTTATCCTTTAAGCATTTTAATTTAAACTTTTACCATAGGAGTTATATTCCTGTGTCCAGTTTATGTGCTACATCCATATTTCTTGCATTGCCACTTGTTGTGTTGAATCTTTTTAATGAAATTTTGCAATTGCATTTCCCAGTTTTTATATTCTCAATTGCTGTGCTTAGTCTGGTTTAATTAATTTACATACATCTAATTCCAGTCATTTTTTTAATGAAAGATTGCTAAATTTAGTTTACAATTGCTTGTTCTTGATTATTTTCTTGCCTAGCCCAATTTAATAATTTTATTTCTGCCATTTTTACTTTAGCCAAGTTGATATTTTTTTGTGTTTATTTTTGTGTATACTATTTCTGATGCCAGGTGCACTTAATTATAATCTGCGTTCAAATATTACTTCCACGGCTGTGACAATGCCTACCACTGTTGAAACCCCTTCAGAATCAATGGGAACAGTTGCTCGTCCCAATGGCCAGAGATCAGCTCAGGAAATGGCTATTCCTCTTTTTGCTGGGGAATCGCGTTTATTAGAATCATGGTTTAGTAAGGTTGAAGCGAAAACAGTTGCACGTTTTTCTAAGCCTACTGATGCCGAATACTTAGCAATTGCACGGTCAGCCGTGGACACAACCAAAGGTGATGCACGTTTTGTTGTTGATGAGAAAGCCATTGTTAGCCTCCAGTCTTGGCCTGAATTTAAGGATTTCTTTCGCCGTCGCTTTGTTAATAAAGGAGACCTTGACCCGTATAGGTTAGTCAAGAAAATTGCCAATGCCACCATGCAGCCTGGTGAATCGTTTAATGCGTTTACTAGCCGTCTCGATCAGTATCTGTATGCCTTAGTTTCTGCTATGAATAATTCGACTTGGTTAGATAAAGACAATAATCTGTCCCCTGAGGCTATGGCCAAAATGATAGCATTTGGTACTTTAATGCATTTTGCCCCCGAGCATACAAAACCAATCGTTGAGCAACAAAATTTTGGTGTTAAACATGAAATTGGTGAAGTGTTTGAGGCTATTAACAATGCCGCCGATAAACTAGCTCCCCGAAGTGCTCAACTGTTGCCACCCTCTGATGCTGTAAATGTAGTTACAAGTTCTCAGCATCCTCCCACAAATTCTCAAAACTCTTGGTCGCAGAAGCGTACCCATGCTCGTAGCCCCCAGTCAAATTCGCCGCCTCATAAAATGCCGAAACGCCATAGTCCACAACCATCCACTCCCTCATGTTGGCATTGTGGTAAGAGTAACCACCTTGCAAGGGACTGTTGGTCCGCCCCTAGATCATCACCTCCTAGACAATTCTCTCGGCCCCCTCATCAATCTAATCATTCTAGGCTTCCATATTGCACGTACCATAAACAAGTTGGTCACCACACTGCGGATTGTAGAGCTAGGCAAAGGACATCTCCACCTCGTAACTCCCATGGTCAGTCTTGGCGAGGCTCACAGCGTCCAAGACATTATCAGAACTCTCGTAATTACAACTCCCAGCCCAGCTATAATGCAACTTCAAATTATAATGCTCAGTCACAGAATGCTGGAGCTCAGAATGTTCACTCCATGTCGTCGGGAAACCCCCAAGGCCATCCGCTAACCAATTCAAGCTAGCCAATCCTAGTGCCCTCCCTGTGTATTCAGTAGCTACCCAAAATAGATTTGGACACTTGACAGAGGAGGACACTGACTCTAGACCAGTTGTAGATGTTGACGGATCCACAGTAAATTTGACACAAACAAGACGCAGATATCCCAGACAACATAAGTCAAAAATAGTAACTTGTCCAGTCTCAAGTGATGGTCCCCTTGTATCAGCCATTGTACATGGTAGAGTTTTAAAAGTTTTTCTTGACTCAGGTGCAAAAATTAATATTGTCAAGCCCTCAGCTCTTAGAGACATTGAAAGTATGCACCCTACTATTTTAAAACAGTCACACATACCTTTTCTAAGTGGTATTTCAGGAAATAAAGTAAAAGTTCAGGGTGAAATTGACCTCCCACTCAAGTTCAATGATGTCACATTGTCGTACATATCGTACACTAGAGTAGTACATATCGTACACTAGTGTAGTACATATCGTACACTAGTGTAGTACATATCGTACACTAGAGTAGTACATATCGTACACTAGTGTAGAACATATCGCACACTAGTGTAGCACATATCGTACACTAGTGTAGTACATATCGTACACTAGAGTAGTACATATCGTACACTAGTGTAGTACATATCGTACACTAGAGTAGTACATATCGTACACTAGAGTAGTACATATCGTACACTAGTGTAGTACATATCGTACACTAGTGTAGTACATATCGTACACTAGAGTAGTACATATCGTACACTAGTGTAGTACATATCGTACACTAGAGTAGTACATATCGTACACTAGTGTAGAACATATCGTACACTAGAGTAGTACATATCGTACACTAGTGTAGTACATATCGTACAGTAGAGTAGTACATATCGTACACTAGTGTAGTACATATCGTACACTAGAGTAGTACATATCGTACACTAGTGTAGTACATATCGTACACTAGTGTAGTACATATCGTACACTAGAGTAGTACATATCGTACACTAGTGTAGTATATATCGTACACTAGTGTAGTACATATCGTACACTAGTGTAGTACATATCGTACACTAGAGTAGTACATATCGTACACTAGAGTAGTACATATCGTACACTAGAGTAGTACATATCGTACACTAGTGTAGTACATATCGTACACTAGTGTAGTACATATCGTACACTAGAGTAGTACATATCGTACACTAGTGTAGTACATATCGTACACTAGTGTAGTACATATCGTACACTAGTGTAGTACATATCGTACACTAGAGTAGTACATATCGTACACTAGAGTAGTACATATCGTACACTAGAGTAGTACATATCGTACACTAGTGTAGTACATATCGTACACTATAGTACATATCGTACACTAGAGTAGTACATATCGTACACTAGAGTAGTACATATCGTACACTAGGGTAGTACATATCGTACACTAGTGTAGTACATATCGTACACTAGTGTAGTACATATCGTACACTAGTGTAGTACATATCGTACACTAGTGTAGTACATATCGTACACTAGTGTAGTACATATCGTACACTAGTGTAGTACATATCGTACACTAGAGAAGTACATATCGTACACTAGTGTAGTACATATCGTACACTAGTGTAGTACATATCGTACACTAGAGTAGTACATATCGTACACTAGGGTAGTACATATCGTACACTAGTGTAGTACATATCGTACACTAGAGTAGTACATATCGTACACTAGGGTAGTACATATCGTACACTAGGGTAGTACATATCGTACACTAGTGTAGTACATATCGTACACTAGAGTAGTACATATAATATAAATGAGGACGGCCGCTCATACATGAGTGTTAGTTATCCTCACGTCCAGAAAGTTGTATGTTGAGATTATGGCATCAACAACACCACTTAACAGGCCAGGACTCAGGAAGCGCCTCGCCCCAGTCTCGTTGTTGTGATGTTAGGTTCAGCCACTCGGAACACAACGTTGCAAGTAGCACGGGGTATGGTGATCCCGTAATTGAGTTCGGTTATTCGCGATAACCTTGTTACTGTGATATTTGGGTCAAAGTATTAAATGGAGGTGGGGTTTCCTCCTTTTTACCTGTTTCTTTTTCGCTTTTGTTTTAGTCTTGTTTTGATAACATTATCTTGATGGTGGATGTAGATGCAGAATGTTTACTAGTGAGTCCCATTCTTTAACGGTATTTATAATTATTGTAGTGGCTGTGGAATGTGCATCTAATGCAGCTGCTGTAGTTGGATTAATGTTGTGAGGAATGGACGGTGTTCAGTCTATTGGCCGATAGACAGAACAGGACGCGTCCTCTGTATAAAGGCTAGCAAGAGTTACGCCAGTCTATAAAGGAGGCATTCCGGCGGACATAAACAATTATAGACCAATATCAAACCTACCCAGTCTATCAAAAATATTTGAAAAAATTATCTACAAACAGCTCTATTCCAACCTCGTAAAATTCGACATACTCAGCCCCTGCCAGTTTGGCTTCCGGTCCCAAAAGAGCACAAATGATACAATCATTAGTCTCCTTGACGTAATCTACTCAACCCTTGATAAGTAAGTAAGTAATTATCAAAAGAAGGCACCAAACCGGGAAGGCTATGTAGCACCATCAAATACGCAAAATAATCAGAGGGCGCTAAATATCACCAAGGATGCCAATACGAGAACAAAAACGCATAAGGCGAACGATATCAAAAGTATCCGAGTCACCAAGAATTCTATCGAGGGACAGGTGACCGCGAGGGGCGGTCGGAAAGCAAGACACACGCTCGTCCTGGAAGTCAGGACATTCAAGAAGGACATGCATGACCGTAAGAGGGACAATGCAACTAGGACAATAAGGAGCAGGGCGGCGCTCCATCAAGTGACCATGGGTTAAGCGAGTATGGCCAATACGCAACCTCGCCAGAGCTGTTTCCCACCGCCGGTTACGGTGGAAGGAGGACGGCCACGAGGAAACACAACATTTAAGAGTACGTAGCTTGTTACCAGTAACAGACAACCAAGAAGCCTGCCAACGGGTAAGGACTGAGGAATGGATAACCGGGTAAAAGTCGGAATACGGAATGCCTTTACGAGAGATGGGACAAGAGCGGACAGCTTCCTTAGCGGCAGCATCCGCACGCTCATTTAAAGACACGCCAATATGGCTGGGAACCCAACAAAACTCAACCGACTTAAATTTACTGTGAACGAGAAACAGCCAATGCTGGATCTCGACAACTACTGGATGAACTGGATTAAAGCACCCGAGAGCCATGAGGGCACTACGAGAGTCAACAACAACCACAAAGGAAGACTGACAACGAGAAAGCAGGAGACGAAGAGCATAGAGAATAGCATAAAGTTCCGCTGTAAAGATGCTAGTCTCCGGAGGCAAGCGACACATATAAGTGCGATCAGGAAAAACAACAGAGTAGCCAACACCGTCCGCTGACTTAGACCCATCGGTGAAGACAGAAACGGAGCGGGAGTGAGAAGAAAAGTGCTCGAGGAAAAGGCGTTTTAGAACCGTAGGAGGGGTAAAAGCTTTAGTGATACGAGTCAAGGATGTACAAAACCGCGGAAGAGGGACCCTCCACGGGGGCAAAGAAGGAACAACACGAGGAGAAACATCAGAAATACGAACGGAAAGAGAATCCTGTAGGCGAGATAACCGGACAGAAAGAGGGAGGTGGTGAAGAGGAACAGGAACCGCAGGAGGGGTAAAAGTTAAAGCACGACAGAGGCGAGAGGAAGGATGTTGCAAGGACCGCGCAAGATAGCGAAGACAGTAGCGATCACGGCGGTCCTGGAGAGACAGGAAGCCAGTGTCAACATACAAGCTAAGGACGGGAGTCGAACGAAAGGCACCAGAACTGAGGCGCAACCCAGTATGGTGCAAAGCATCAAGACGGCGAAGAGTAGAAGGAGAAGCAGACGAGTAAGCAGGGCAACCATAATCGAGCTTAGACAGGACGAGAGAGGAATGTATAGCAAGGAGAGTGCGCCTATCTGCCCCCCAAGAAGTATGGGACAAGACCCGAAGGAGGGTAAGGGCCTTAGAGCACTCAACACGGAGGTAAGAGATATGGGGAGACTAAGACAAACGAGTGTCAAGGAATAACCCCAAAAGCTTCGCGGAATCTTTGTATTCAAGGGGATGACCATAAAGTGACAAAGAGGGACGAAGAACAACCCGTTTCCGCGTAAAAGTCATGGCACAAGTCTTAGAAGTAGAGAACTTGAAGCCATGACCTGTGGCCCAAGACGACACGGCATCAATTGCAAGTTGAAGCCGGCATTGAAGGAGAGGCGAATCATCACCCTGACAACAAAGGGTAAGATCATCGACATAGAGAGCGGAGAAGACACCAGAAGGAAGAGAGGAAAGAAGACCATTGAGGGCAACCAGAAAAAGAGTAGTGCTCAGAACACTACCCTGGGGCACACGTTCGTATTGCTGAAAAGAGGGAGAGAGAGCGGTACCAAGGCGCACCCGAAAGGAACGACGAGAGAGGAAGCTGCGGAGAAAGAGAGGGAGATGACCACGAAGGCCAAAAGAATGAAGTTGAGATAGGATATGATAACGCCAAGTGGTGTCGTAAGCCTTTTCTAGGTCAAAAAGGACGGCAACAACGGAGGTCTTCGCAGCAAAAGCAGTACGAATATAGACCTCCAAGTTCACCAGGACATCTGTCGTGCTGCGGCACTTGCGGAAACCAAATTGAGAAGGGGAGAGGAGGTGATGGTGTTCCAGGAACCACATCAGACGAACGTTAACCATACGTTCAAAGAGTTTGCAGACACAACTTGTGAGAGCAATAGGGCGAAAGTCCTTAGGGGAAGTACCCAGAGACCCCGGTTTGCGAACAGGGAGGACAACGGCATCGAGCCAGTCCTCAGGGACTGACGACGACTCCCAGATCCGATTATACAGACTCAGTAAATACTGAGACGTGCTCGGAGGGAGATGGCGAAGCATCTCATAATGAATACCATCGGAGCCCGCCGCCGTAGAACCGCAGAGGGCCAGGGCAGAACGAAGTTCAGAGAGAGAGAAGGGATCATTATAGGGAAGCTGAAGATGAGTGCAGAAATCTAAAGGACGAGACTCAAGGACAGGTTTACGAAGAAGGAAAGATTGGGGAAGATGAAGACCAGAGCTAACAGAAGAAAAGTGGGAACCCAGTTCGGAAGCGACCTGCAACGGGTCCGCCACAAGAGTATCATGGAGGTGAAACATCGGGAACGAACTTACCCGCTATCTTGCGGATACGCTTCCAGATCTGGGCCAGAGGGGTTTCGGACGTAATTGTCGAGACATAAGATGCCCAACATTCACGTTTAGCCGTACGGATGGCCCTACGGGCCACCGCACTCGCTTTCCGAAAGAAAAGAAAAGAATCGGTCGTCTGCCTACGGCGGTGCTTCTTCCAGGCTGCACGCTTACAGCGGACAGCCCGGGCACAGTCCGCATTCCACCAGGGAACGCACTTCCGTGGACCCCGAGAGGAAGAGCGAGGAATAGAGCGGAGGGCAGCGTCGAAGACAGTGTTATGAAAAAGGAGGAGAGCACGAGAGAGGGGCAGAAGGGAGAGGTCAGAGAGAGTAGCACTGAGGGAAAATAGGGTCCAGTCCGCCTTAGCAAACTGCCACCTAGGGAAAGAGAGGGAAGGGCGAAAAGAGAAAAAGGAAACAAGGATGGGGAAATGATCACTTCCATGGAGGTCATCAAGAACCTGCCACGTGAAATCTAAGTAAAGAGAAGAAGAGCAGAGAGAAAGATCAAGACAAGAAAGGGTGCGAGTTCGAGAGTCCAAATGAGTGGGCTCACCAGAATTCAGAAGAGACAGGGAAGAAGAGAGGAGAAACGGCTCAAGGAGGCGACCCCGGGTATTCGTCAGAACGTCACCCCAAAGAGAATGACGACAATTGAAGTCACCCAGCAGGAGCACAGGCTCCGGCAAGGAGTCTAGGAGGTGTTTCAAATCAGGAAGAGAGAGCGGGACACTCGGGGGGAGATAAATGGAACAAACTGTGTACCATTTCCCCACAAAGATACGAGCAGCAGAACAATGGAGAGGCGAAGGAAAAAGTAAAGGAACAAAGGGAACATCAGCCCGAATCAAGAGAGCAGAAGAATTAGAAGCCCCAGCAATGGCTGGGGGGGGGAGAGAAAGGAATAGCCACGAAAACGACCAGGACGAGCACCAAGCATTGGCTCCTGGAGACAGACACAAAGGGGCGAAAACCGCGAAACCAGAAGTTGGAGTTCGAGGAAATTGGCGTAATAACCTCGAACGTTCCATTGAAGAATGGACAACGACGAGAAGAGAAAGGACAAAAACAGAGAACAAGGAAGAAACAAAGGCGAAAGACCAACAGAGCACGTTAAAGAATATCAGGGTCGGGATCAGGGTCAGCAAAGTCAGGGTTAGGGGGCATGGGTAAACTGAGCAAAGACGGAGGGAAGGAAACGGGAGAACAGATCAGAGGTGGGCGGGCAGGGTCCAGAGGAGGAGGAGGAGGAGGAGGAGGAGGAGGAGGAGGAGGAGGAGGAGGAGACAACGGAGAGGAGCAGTCAAGGACAGCAGCAGGAAGAGGGGGAGTAGAAAGAGAGGAGCGCACCCCAGCAAGAGCAGCAACCGAAAGGGAAGCAGGGGCCAAAGAAACCTCCATAGCAGGAACAGGGGGCGCAAGCACTGAAACGGGAGGGGAAGGAGCAACAGAGCCAGAAGGAGGAGCTGAGGAAGAAAGTGAAGCCTTCTTACCCGCCGGGGAAGAGGAAGGAGAGGAGCCAGGCTTACGCTTCTGACTTAAAGAGACCGGTGTCCCAGCAACTACGTACCGGGCAACGGATTCCAGTGTCTCAACAGGAGAAGCCGAACGAGAGCACACACGACGGCCGTTAGGAGAGCGATGGACATCCGCCCGCACCGACAGGCGGCGGGGAGAGCCGATAGATGGAGGAAGAGGATGGGAAGGAGGATCGGAGGGGGACGAGGAAGAAGACACATAAGACACGACAGACCGGGTAGAAGGAAGGGGAACCCCAGACAGAGGACCAGGAGGAGGATCCTTCGGGAGAGAACCCAAAGGGACAGAGGAGGGGGCAGTGGGCGCATCAGGGTCCAAGGCCCGGAAACGGTTGCGAGTCTGAGGAAGGCGGGAAGGACGAGGAGAGGAAGAGCGCAACACGCGAGCATAAGAGATATTAGCATAAGGCGGGAGCCGGCGAACCTGGCGCCTCGCCTCAGGAAAAGATAAACGCTCCCGGTGCTTCAAGTTGAGGACGGCTGCCTCAAGCTTGTAATGGACACACGCACGGGAGAAGGTAGGATGGGCCTCACCGCAGTTGAGGCAACGAGCCTGGGGAGAAGCACACTCCGACTTAGAGAGTGCTTTGCCACCACACAAAGGACAAAGAGAGACAGTCCCGGAGCAGCGGAGGGCACCATGCCCAAACCTCCAGCACTTGTTGCAGAGCCGAGGAGAAGGAATGTACTCCTGGACAGAGCACCTGGCACCAGCAAGAATGACAAGAGGGTGGAAGGGTCCTACCATCAAAGGTAATCTTCACAACCCGGAGGGGTTGACGGCGACTACCACGAGGGGGACGAGTAAACGTGTCCACCTGGAGAATAGAATGGCCCTGGGCAGCGAGGATATGTCGAATATCGTCGTGGCAGTCGCGCAGGTCCCGAACACCGGTCGCAACATGGGGCGGGAGCAAAATAGTGCCAACACTGGCATTCAACTGAACGTTCTTCGAGACCCGAACGGGGGTCTCGCCAAGGCAGGATAAGGCAGCCAAGCGGGAAGCAGCATCCTGAGAAGGAGCAGCAACGACACGTGTACCGAGACGAGTGGGGTTGAAAGTAATGGAGGCATCCACGGAATCAATGAGATGTCGATGGAGGGAGAAATCGTCAGGAGGCGCAGAATCAAGAGGGAGGAGATCAAAATATTTGGCCCACGAAGCGGGACCAAACAAGGCTTGATAGGTAGCAGAACTGGAAGGAATCGAGCGAGGGCGGCCGTGACGAGGACGGCGGTGAGAACCCCCAGAGAGAGAGGGATTAAAAGGCGCAGTAGTTACAACTAGAGAAGGAGCAGCGCCAGGGGACGAGGTAGTCACCACTGGGGGCTTGGGGCTCGACCCAACCACAGAGGAGGGAGGGGAGCCAGAGGAAGGAGTCAGAGAGGCCAAAGGAGGAGCAAGGTCGGGGCCCAATGCAGCGGAGGCTACAGAGCCCGGTCTTCCAATACGGACCGACTCGGGGGCTTGGTCGCCCACCCCACGAGCCTGAGAAGGTAAACCAGAAGAAGCCGAAGCAGGGGTAATCATCTTGACGAAAGAAAGAATTCACTCACGAATGTGCCCCCACACCCACCATGGAGCCACAATTAGAGGCAGGACACCCAACAAGAAGCTATCGCCGATCTTGTCGGGGCCTCCTAGGGGTGCGTCGCGAGTATACGCCCCACAAACGCCACCTTAAGAAACCGACAGTCCGTCGAGATCGGGTTCAGTGACGAAGTGGGGATTGACAATAAAAGGTTCCCCTCGCTCTCGACGTCGGGTACTGCAGTTCTACGGGTGCATGAGTATGCCTCCTCAAGCACCCGGGCGTCAAAATAGAAGAAGTCCAAGGGAAGAACCAGAACGAGCAAAAGGTCGGTAGGAAACGGCAAGCAGATAGGAGAAGAGGGGGGAGAAAAACGAAACAGAAGGAAAAGGAAAAGATGCCCAGCAGAATTGGAGAGGACGGCAGCAGGAGCACAAGGCTAGAAAAGGACAGAGGACTGTCCCAAGGAGCATCACACTCCGGCAGCCGCCCACTAAGCCCCCACACGGCGACAACGAGCTGAGCGGGGAGGGGGTGTGTAAGTATTAAGATTGCCGTAATTACGTATCCTAAATTCAGGTAAGCTTATCCTGGATTTGTACGTTTCAAGTTGGCTGATCACGTGTCGTCAGGAACCAAGTCTAGGGGTCCCTTATTTAACACCAGCACTAGTTGAAGATATTATCTGCAAGGTCGTTCACGCCTCACAGTGGCGGCTTTCATCTGTGGATAGACACACGTGTCCTATTTGCTGGACAATGGCGTCTTTTGTGAGTACGGTAAGCGCAGGTCTGCCTCTCTTTGGTTCCCCACGTGTACTTGTACCGACTCCCTCACCGACTGAGGATGGCGTCGCGTCCCTCCCCCCACGCCGAGTCGACGTTCATTACACAAATTATTGGTATGAACAT
Organism: Procambarus clarkii; assembly: GCF_040958095.1. NCBI lineage: Eukaryota > Metazoa > Arthropoda > Malacostraca > Decapoda > Cambaridae > Procambarus > Procambarus clarkii. The sequence continues at coordinate 22,297,014 of NC_091225.1, forward strand.
TAATATTTCTCGCATTCGCGCTTGAAACTCTAAAGACTGGACGGGTTTATTATTTAGAGGAACGGAATATTATTATTTAACTATTTAAGAATAGTAAAGATACAAGGGAGAGGAATTAATGTCTCCCCATAGCATTCATTGATGACGCTACCTCTATCGCGAGGTAAACGTTTTGATTCTAAAGCTCTATTCGGCCTTTAGTTAGAGAACAATTCGTCTGCAATCAGTTGTCATACAGAATGCTTTAATTATGGAGAATCGTATTTAATTCTCATACAAATTGTATATAATGTGTTTTACTGTAAAGAAATCTGACGCAATACTGGCGTCAGATGACGTGAGAATTCTAGCCTAATGCACAGATGAATTATTAGTACAGGAGAATTCTACGAGTTGTTAATTTTACTTACTACAATATTAATATGGTTAGTAATAAGTAGTGAGAATACAACAATGCTGTATTCGATGTTGGAAATATCCAACAAGGGGTTACTCTCGCTTTTTTTTAGAATATCTTGAAAAAGTTTTGGAGTTCAAGTGACTTGTTGAAGAGCAATGCAATAGCAGAGGCTAAAGATCTGGAGGCTTTTTTGTAAATTAAAGTTGGTATCTCCTCAAGGGCACTAGATTTGGTTTTAAGGGAAAGGATTATCTCATTAACGTCAGTGGAATTAGTAGGCTTTAGGTACAGAGACTGTGGATAGTTACCTGTAAGATAGTCCTTAACATCAGTACTGTTTGATGGAATATCATTTGCAAGGGATGACCCAATGGAAGAGAAGAACCTATTGAACTCAATAGCAGAATCAGAGGCTGAAAGCTGACCATCGTTATTGGACAGGAGTGTTGGTTTGTTATTTAGAATCTTCTTAGATCCCAATATTTGTGAAATTGTGCTCCAAGTTTTTTTAATGTTGCTCTTTATTTGGGTAAATTTATCCTCGTAGTATTTAGTTTTGGCTCGTCTAATTATTTTAGATAGCAATAACGAGTAATTCTTTGAGAATTCTTTGGAGACGGTTCCTAACCTATACTTCTTCTCAAGGTCATGTTTTTTATTAATGGATTTAAGTATTCCCTTTATAAGCCAAGGATTGTTAAGCCTTTTGGTTGTGACTTGTTTCGTAAGCATAGGACAGTGGGTGTTATAAAGGCTGAGTGTTTTTTGAAGAAAAGATTGCACTGCTAGGTTGATGTCCCCTATGTTACTTAACTCGGACTCCCAGTTGACATTATCAGCAGCAGTTATAAAATTGTCTATAGCAGTTTCATTGTGCAGCCTAAAGCTTAACTCCCTTGTCTCTAGAGGTGGTTTGCTAATGTTAGTTAAGAGAAATGTGGGGGTAATGGTCTGTAGTGCTATCGGTGATTATACCTGAAGTAAGCGGAGAGGTTATGTTGGTCCAGATGTGATCTAGAGTCGTGGCAGTACTATCAGTGATTCTAGTAGGTCTAGTGATTAAAGGTATGAGGAAGCAGGAATTCATACAGTTAAGGAAGCTAACAGCAGCAGGGTGTTCAGGCTCGCAGAGGTCAATATTAAAGTCCCCTGCGATAATTAGATGGTTTTTGTTCAGTCTGTTATCTAGTATTAGATTTCTAAGGATTGAGTTGAATTCGGATACATCAGTGTTAGGAATTCTATAGACTGCTACCCACAGACAGGACAGACTCAGCACCCTTGACTCTGAAGCTGGCGAAGATATACTCCCCATAGCAGTCTCTAGTTCTAATTACTTTTAAGCATGTTAGTTCTTGGTGGTAGTAAAGAGCAGTACCACCACCTCTCTGAAATTGACGACAGTTGTGAATTACCGAGTAGTTAGGCATGTTAAAGAGTTGAGTAGTATCCTCTTTCAACCATGTTTCAGTAAGTATAATAAAAGAGAATTTGTTGTCAATAGTTTCAATCAAGGCACTAACATCATCGAAGTGTTTACCTAGGGATCTAACGTTCAAGTTGATCACAGAGATATTGTGATTATGTGTTAATACATTGTTTACATCATGTGCTGTAAAATATCTTCAATTGTGATCATTAAAGTGATGATTGTCATAGATAGTGGATAAGAGATAAGTTCCAGCTCATGCGCTATGGAAAAAATAAAAATATAAAAACGGAAACCACGTACAAAACTCAGGCAAATCATAACATAGAACGAAAAGGCAATGTAAAGGGATCTGGGTGTACTCATGTCGGAAGACCTTACCTTTAAAGAACACAATTAAGTAGCCGTCACAACTGCAAGAAAAATGACAGGTTGGATAACAAGAACTTTTCACACTAGAGATGCTATACCGATGATGATACTTTTTAAAATGCTTGTGCTCTCTAGAATGGAGTACTGCTGCATAATGACAGCACCTGTCAAAGCTGGAGAAATTGCTGACCTGGAGAGCGTGCAGAGATCCTTTACTGCTAGAATCCACTCAGTAAAACATCTAAACTACTGGGACCGACTAAAGAGCCTAAATCCGGAAGCCCCGGAAGCACCTCAAGATAACCTCAAGGTAAGAGGTTTAGTTCTGGGTCTATACTTGTCTGCATAAAAATGCTGGTTGTAGGAAAACAAGGCAAGAATGGCAAGTACAAAATAGAATTTTGATATAAAAGGGGGACAAAATATATAAACAAGACTATACAATACAAACACAAATGAACAAAAAAAGAAAAATGAGGTAGATTGCTTACAAGTACTCTCAGGTACACTGTAAGTAATAATTTGCATTTTGAGACACAGGCAAAGCCAGGGGTACAATGGAGTAAGGTGTGAGAGTTTTGAGTTACTTGTGAGAAGTTTTGGAATAAATTGAAATTGGTATAAGGAATTTTAGCTCGGAAAATTTCTAAGAATTTTCATTATTCTTTAACCTTTATTCCTGTCGTGATATTCAACTAGGTCGCCTGAGGAAGGACTTGCTTAGCTAACACACCAGTGTAGTAAGCAGCTCATTCCTCACTTTGGGACCATGTATGAACAATTGACTAGGCGCGAGCAAACGCCGAGACCCCAATGAAAATTGAATTCCCCCCCCCCCCCCCCACTTAGGCCGCCGACCTTCGCCAATCGCCGAAGCGAATCTAACGAGTAGGTCACGGGCTCTCACAACAATAATTTATTGTTGTGTGGTGCCGTATATTTGATCCAAAGCTCAGAAAATTAGTCTCAATTTTATTAGTCGAGTGTGAAGAACATTTGCATAACAATAATAATGTGTGGGGGTGTAACGAAAAGACAGTGTTAACCATAACAACTTAGTTTATTCAATAAAGTACTAACTACTACAACAAAACAAAAAGAAATGTCAATGACGTTACTCGAAATCCTTCCTGTGACACTATCAATGACAGCTAGACACCAGCCCCTCGGACTGCATAATGAACTAACTCGAACATAAGCGTGACCACAGAGGAATCAACAAGCAAGCAAGAACTAACAGATCTATCATCACAATTACAACAAATGACACAGTAGGTTCTGAAACACGTCTCCAGTAACCTCCTAACTGTTCTACGCCTTAGTGCAGTCTACACCTGCAATGGCGGTTGCAATGCAATCAAATCAGTAGTCTTTCAATGACAACAATAACTAATGGGTTCACTGGCAACTCCAGCACCCTTCCTCAAATTAATCCTTACGTTAACACTCCGTCCCACGGACGATCAACAATCAATACCAATTGATTTACGTTAATAACACAATAACATTTACGTTAATAACAAGGTAACATTTACGCTAAATTAACAACTCTTACAACTGTCACTAGTAACGCGGAAATCAAACAACACTCTACCCGTCGAGCATTCAGTGAGAAAATCCCATTAATCCATGTACTACCAGACAGCTGATTAATCTCTTTACTAGTTACGTTAATTTACGTTAATCGGTTACTAATCACTCAGCGATGGTAAACTCTGATTTGCAATGTCCAAAGTGCTAAGAGAACGGTAATCACTCGTGATTACCTTTAGAGTAATTAATTACTATCCTCAAGATCAATAATTAAACAATTAAAATACGCAACCTTTCACACTGGCTCAGCAATTTACATTAAGGTATGAATTCCGTCTAAGCCTTCCATACTCAGACCAATTCAGGCGACTAATAACAGTAATTAGTCCCACGTTTACGTTATTCTAAAATGACGTTACTCCTCCCACGAGTCAATCAAGTGCCGGTACTTCCGGGCAGATAACGACGTTACATTAATGGAACAATGTAGCCTTCGTGTGAGTCGATCAAACAAGGATCGAGATTAATTACTTTGACTTCCTGAAACATGTCAATTACCCGGCCCACTGACCGTTAATTACGACAGACAATACTCTAATTCTTATCTGGCTGATGGCTAGGCTCCTTGAGACTACCGTAGCTGCTTGCAGGAATGTAAATTAACCCAAACGCATTGTATGTTACTCAAATTGTCAAAGAACAAATTCTCTTGAAGCAATGGGCGTTCCCTTGGTTACGTTATATTAATTGCCTCGCAATCACCTCACTGAATACTGGACTTCGATGTCCTACCAGATAACCAGGAGAATATATTGGTACCCAAGTACTCGTCTACAGCCGAGTTCCCCTACGACAATGACAAATCACACTAACAAATCACAGTGATTTACGTTACAATCCGGTTGCAATGACAATACTGCAGAACCTAGTAAAATAACATACAGGACATGAACCCTCTAGAACACTGCCCCACAATGACCTTACTGAACTGCAATCACATGCAGTGATGCTCAACACTAGCAACAATCACCATCAAATAACAACCCCTCTGCAATAACACACACGGCAAGTACTCTAATTTCCAAATATTAGGATACTGCACACACTTACTTACTTACTGCTGCAAATGACCCCAGTGCTCTCAATAACCCCTAGAACATAGGTCAATATATTTCAATCACCTCACAGTAAATAACTCAATAACACTTGGGCACCGTGACACTACGATTATATATATATATATATATATATATATATATATATATATATATATATATATATATATATATATAACTGAAAACTCACACCCCAGAAGTGACTCGAACCCATACTCCCAGGAGCAACGCAACTGGTATGTACAAGACGCCTTAATCCACTTGACCATCACGACCGGTCGTGATGGTCAAGTGGATTAAGGCGTCTTGTACATACCAGTTGCGTTGCTCCTGGGAGTATGGGTTCGAGTCACTTCTGGGGTGTGAGTTTTCAGTTGCATATTGTCCTGGGGACCATTCAGGCTTGTTTGCATATATATATATATATATATATATATATATATATATATATATATATATATATATATATATATATATATATATATATATATATATATATATATATATATGTCGTACCTAGTAGCCAGAACTCACTTTTTGGCCTACTATTCAAGGCCCGATTTGCCTAATAAGCCAAGTTTTCATGAATTAATTGTTTTTCGACTACCTAACCTACCTAACCTAACCTAACCTAACTTTTTCGGATATATATATATATATATATATATATATATATATATATATATATATATATATATATATATATATATAATTACTGCTGACACATGTAGCCTACAGCTATCAAACGTTATTGGGAGCACTAAGAAGAATCTCACACTCCTTAAATCACATGGGTGAGTGATTTATCGGTCACGCATGCCGATAAACACTCGAGAGTTACGTTACTCGACAGAGCGGGGGCGGTCTCTCTAGACGGCCTCGTCACTCACCAAAACTCACCAAAATTACGTTAATTAATACTGCAACCACAATATATATTTATATAAATCACACTTGTCACGGCCCTGGGAACAATACAAGAAATTAAATCCACACTGTGGTACACTCCACAATAATCATTGCCAGGAATCACTGGCGTTACACATACCTGAGCGCTCAGTGTTGGAATTCCACACCTGCAAGACCACACATGGAAATGATATCACTCCGTCCCACGGACGATCAAAAATGATTACCACAATGAAATAAAAGAATTATTACATGGACATCCTCTCCGTCCTTGGCTAATCTATGTATATTCTGTTCCCGTGTGTACACACACACACACACACACTGTACGTCTGTGTACACCAGACTTAAGTCCCTCTGGACTGACAAGATGACAACACAGGTGATTAATCTCCTTGCCCACAATTCACTCCACCTGAACAGGTGCTGCATGACAATGTGACGGAACACTTGACCTCGAATTCAAGCTTTAGAGACTACTAATCACCAGAAATACACACATAGGTACTTACTTATTCACACTGCCGGCTTTACACACCATTCCCATACATCAGGCACCCCGCTATAGGTGGCTGGCTTGTCCCAAGTGGCGTAAGAGGCAGTAGTTCCTTACGTGGTACTTATACGGAAAATTGGCGCACACTCGAACCCCTCCCACTCAACACGGCTGAGTTCGCACCCTCGACTCCCCGGTGAAGTGAAGCGTTCATACCCAGGTGACGCGCACAACGATAGCGTCTCACAAAAAAACATGGGAAATCTGCCTTAACACTGACACGAATTTCCCCGTTCCCATCGACTGCTACAGAGCACTAGCAAGTCTAATCAACACTGGTATGGGATCTACGAGTCTGTTGCTGCTCGTATGCACATTTCCCCCAATCCCAGATCACTGTACCTCTACCCCCTGAATAACAATGTCTTAAACCCCTCCAAGCGACGACTTCGGCCGGATTCTGTGACGACCGTTGTCGTAGGTGAAGCAGGAAGCATCAGCAGTTGAGTAGTCCAGCCACCACGACGCCCTATACTTCAATTTGGCCGAATTGAGTACAGAGAGCGTCTTGACAAGGTGGCGGCTGTGTTCAGAATGATGCTACACCGGCTACTTCCCGTGTCCTTCTCGAAATAACCAATGAGAGGAAGGCATACAGCGGCCTACCCCTCTCATCCAATCAGCGACGGTGTAGCATAGCCCCTAGGGCAGCTCCAAGATGGCCGACCAACATGGCGGCTCAAGATGTTTAACAAGATGGCGGCTGTCTCCATGACAACCACTCAAGTGGCCAGCCAGCGCGGGAGCCCACATGTCACCCACGCCTGGCGGCCTAGCTGTTTCCCGCGCAAAGCTGAGTCTGGCCTCAAAGCCATACAATGAGATGATGCTATCAGCTCTAGCACTGTCCACAGACATGCCACCCCGGCCAGGGTAACATTTATGGACTGCTGATGACTGGGGCTCTCACATGAGCCCAAACACTAGATGTTTCGGTTGCTGGTTACCAAACTTAAGTCCGCCCACTTAACAAGTGCACTTAACAAGTGTACTGGCTCCCACAGGCATAAGAGCACTATTGTAAGTGAGCTGGTGAACCATCTCCTCACATAAGGGAGTATGGCGAGGCTAGGCAACCTAGGTAATAATTGTAAATCAAAGAAAAAAGTTGAATAATAAACATAGGCAAATTTAAGCTAATGATTAATAACTATAAATAGTTCAGTTACTGACTGTATAATTAATAAGAACTAAAGAAATATTAATGCACTCAATTACTTAAGTCCAGTAAATGACTAGTAAAGAGTAAATTAAATATTAAATTAAAAAGTGAAACAAGGAGACTTAGGATACCTAACCCGCACTAGGTGACAAGGGGGTTAATTAAGTTGATTCATTGAGAGTGATAATAAGGTGAGACAAACCACATTGGGAGAGGAAAGTGTTGAGGTTCTCCTCATTAGCAATTGTAAACATTTTACCTCCTGAAGTTTTTCTCACTTTACTCAAACCATCTCTAACGAAGCACTGATGAATTGCATCTGGGTTTTGATGACGGATTTGCCGCAGGCGGTAGAGGAATTGTTCTGAGGGCATCATTTTGAGACACTTCCAGTTTCTCCCATTGGTTATCGCTGAGGGATGTAAGAGCAGGAGCAGCATAGTCAATGAGTGACCTAACTGCTTGAACGTAGTACATTTTGAGTACTGGTAGAGATGCACCCTCTCTAAGACTTCTCAGGGAGCGCAAAGCTGAGTTTCTGACTTTACAACGTTGCCGAAGATATTAAATTTCTTGAGTTAATTTCAACTGGCTGTCTATTATGACTCCTAGGTATTGAAAAGAGGTAACCCACTCAATTTCATGTCCTTGTATTGTGAGTCTGATGTCTTGAGTTCTCATTTTAACAGCCACTGCCTTGGTTTTATTGCTGTTTATTTTCACTGCTATGCGTTCCGCTTCCCTGCTAATAATATCTATGTACTTTTGTGCATGGTTCCTGGCGCCTTTGCCATTGATGATGACCACAAAGTCGTGTGCTTAGTTAAGCAGTTTGGCTTTTGGTAACTTAAGCTTCATGAATTGTTCCATAAGACAGTTGAAGAGGATGGGGCTTAGTATTCCTCCCTGCGGAGTTCCATTTTCCAGCCTCTTTGAGGACGATGTTTTTCCTTGGAATTTGACTGTAGCTTCTCAGTTAAGCAGGCTTCCTTTGGCAAAGGCCAGAGCGTGTCCTTTGATTTCCTTATCCACAAGGCAGCACAGTGTAGCTGGAGCACTTAGCTAACTCGAAGGCTTTTTCTATGTCTAGAAAAATAAGGATTCCAGTTTTGTCATTGATGTGATCCAGAAGGGAGGAATGTCTTCCACATTCTGTGGAAGACATTCTGTACGACATTCTGACATTCTGTACGATATTGCCATTCTGTTATGTCTAAGAGATTGGCAATGATGGCACACCGGATCCCGAAATGCAACTCTCTCGTGCCACATGACATGCGCGAGTTTGACCGGCCGTCCTCACTCAAAGTTACGTATGTCTAACAAATACGGCAAGATCGGTCGATCACGCACCGGATCGATCGCTCACACACAATTAAGATAACCTCGGCCTGTCCTCTTCTCTCCCCTCCCTCACCTCTTCTCTCCCCCTCCCTCACCTCTTCTCTCCCCTCCCTCACCTCACCTCACCTCTTCCCTGCTGTCGCTGGTCTGGCTGCCGGCCGGCTGAGAACACATCCCACTATGGCCACCTGTGAGGCCCTCACACCCGAGGGAGCAGCACTGTTACGCCCTAACCTTCCTATCACTTAGTAAGCATGATGATCACCTACACACTACACTACACTCAAAACACACACTCACACTCAAAACAAGTCGATTAAGTTGAATATGTAAATATGTATTTCTTCTTTAAAACGGCATACACATTTTTACGTTTTATATAACTGCCTTATATTTTTGGCTTGCGAAACTGTATTTTATGTATCAGATTTGCAGTGTAGATAATCGCCATAAAGTATATGTTGAAATTAGATAAAGAGAAAATAAAGGGTCATGTTAGTGATATTATTTTAAATATAATAAAAATTATTATTAATATACTTGAATTATTTATTTATTTATATACAAGAAGGTACATTGGGGGTTAAGAAAGAACATAGAAATGAAGTTGATTTTACATTCTTGTAAAGCCACTAGCACGCATAGCGTTATGGGTAAGTCCTTAAACTAACATAATTTTAAGTAGATAATTTACAGTAAAATTGACAAAAAAAATTTACAGGTACTTTACAGCTTTACTTTACTGGTACAGATAATTTTAAGTAGATAAATTACAGTAAAATTGACAACAAAATTTGTTACAAGAACATTGTAAGAAATTTTGACACGAAAACAAAGATTAGAATAATACACAATAATAACAATGCACAATAATGAACAAGGATTACTATGTACATTAGGATAGCATTTCAGGGTTATACATTAGTTCCCTGAAGCACAATTTGAGGATCATTTCAAGGAATAATGCAGTAGAATATGCACTCAATATAACAACCATATCAGATGATATCAAAGATTACAGTGGTAAAGTAATATGGCTTAGGTACAAATATTGAGGGATTGGGTAGCACTAGATACAGTGCGAGCACTGTATCACTGATACAGCACTAGGTAGGATACTATGAAGATGAAATTAGATACTTTTTTGTTTTATTTTTGAATAAGGAAAAATTTACAGCTTTTCAATTCATTAGGGAGTGAGTTCCATAGACTAGGTCCCTTTATTTTCATAGAGTGTTTACACAGATTAAGTTTGACTCTGGGGATATCAAAGATATATTTATGTCTGGTGTGGTAAGTACGTGTTCTATTACATCTGTTCAGGAAGAGTTTCAGAACAGGGTTTTCACTTAAGAAAAAAGTTTTTAAATGTAATTGACACAAGAGTGGAGTGAGTTTAGCATGTTTAGGGATTTAAACAGGGGAGCTGTGTGTTGTCTAAAAGCAGAGTTTGTTATTGTCCTGATAGCAGATTTGTGCTGGATGATGATGGGCTTGAGGTAGTTTGCAGAGGTTGAACCCCAAGCACAGATACCATAAGTAAGATAGGGATAGATAAGTGCATAATAGAGTGAGAGGAGAGCAGAGTAAGATACATAATATCTGATCTTAGAGAGAATACCAACTGTTTTAGGAACCTTTTTAGTTATGTGTTGTATATGGGTGCTGAAGTTGAGTCTCTTGTCTTAGTACAGGCCAAGGAACTGTCCATCATTTTGATTGCTAATGTTAACATTGTCTATCTGAAGCTGAATTGCATTCGTTGATTTGCTTCCAAATAAGATGTAGTAGGTCTTTTTTGTGTTTAGTGTGAAGTTTGTTGGTTGACATCCACAAGTGGACTTTTTTCATTCATTGTTTACAACATTATTTAATATGAGTGGGTTGGGTCAGAGTAAATTAGGGTATTATCATCAGCAAATAATATAGGTTTAAACGTGTTAGAGACATTAGGCAGATCATTGATGTATATATGAAACAGGAGAGGTCCTAGGATGCTGCCATGTGGCACTACTACGGTTAGTGGTAGAGTGGGAGAGGTTATATCATTGATTGCTAAATATTGGTGTCTGTCACTAAGATAGGACCAGATATAGTTCAGGGCAAGGCCTTGGATTCCATAATGGTGGAGTTTAAGTAAGAGATAGTTATGGTTAACAGTATCGGAAAGCCTTTCTCAGGTCAATGAAGAGTCCAATCGGAAACTTACTTTTGTCAAGGGCTGAGTAGAATTGTTCTTAAAAATTCTTAAATTGAATTGTTCAATGAATTGTTGAATGAAATTAATTGTTCTTAAAATTCCAACAACCATTACCTTACAGAGTACAAGCAGCAACAACAGTAGAATCAGCAGCAGTAGCAGCCGCAGTAGCAGCAGGAGTAGCAACAACCGTAGCAGTAGCAGCAAGAGCAGCAACAGCAGAAGTAGCAGCAGCAACAGCAGAAGTAACAGCAGCAGTAGCAGCCGCAGTAGCAGCAACAACAGTAGCAGCAGCAGTAGCAGCAAGAGCAATAACAGCAGAAGTAGCAGCAGTAACAGCAGCAACAACAGTAGCAGCAAGAGTAGCAGAAGTAGCAGCAGCAGCAGTAGCAACAAAAGTATCAGCAACAATAGAAGCCGCAACAGTAGCAGCAGGAGTAGTAGCAGCCGCAGTAGCAGAAGTAGCAGCAGTAGCAACAATAGAAGCCGCAACAGTAGCAGCAGCAGTAGTAGCAGCCGCAGTAGCAGAAGTAGCAGCAGTAGCAACAATAGAAGTCGCAACAGTAGCAGCAGCAGTAGTAGCAGCCGCAGTAGCAGAAGTAGCAGCAGCAGCAGTAGCAACAAAAGTAGCAGCAACAATAGAAGCCGCAACAGTAGCAGCAGGAGTAGTAGCAGCCGCAGTAGCAGCCGCAGTAGCAGCAGCACCAGTCCTTGGTCCTTGCGCGAGTCATGTTTTGTCTTAATTTAACCACACTGTAAACTCCAGCCTGATTTCTACTCACCCTCAGGAATTCATTTAGAATCAACTTTTTAATATTCAAAATGTTTAAAATCTTTTACGGATACTATAACATACACAGCCATAGCATGTTATGAGTAGGGAACCTTTATGGTATTTGAATACCATGAAGGTTTCCCCCCACTGAATACCGAATACCATAAAGGTTCCCCCCACTGAATACCGAATACCATAAAGGTTCCCCTCACTGAATACCGAATACCATGAAGGTTTCCCCCCACTGAATACCGAATACCATAAAGGTTCCCCCCACTGAATACCGAATACCATAAAGGTTTCCCCCCACTGAATACCGAATACCATAAAGGTTTCCCCCCACTGAATACCGAATACCATAAAGGTTTCCCCCCACTGAATACCGAATACCATAAAGGTTTCCCCCCACTGAATACCGAATACCATGAAGGTTTTCCCCCACTGAATACCGAATACCATAAAGGTTCCCCCCACTGAATACCGAATACCATAAAGGTTCCCCCCACTGAATACCGAATACCATAAAGGTTCCCCCCACTGAATACCGAATACCATAAAGGTTCCCCCCACTGAATACCGAATACCATAAAGGTTCCCCCCACTGAATACCGAATACCATAAAGGTTCCCCCCACTGAATCAAAACCAATTTAAATGAATGAGATGATCTGTTTGTGACATTTGGATGTATACAGTACATAATACAACGGTTATGTACTGAATATATGTATTATATACTGCCTTATGAAATCTTCAATAAGTAAAATATAGTTTTATATGATCAAACGTTCCCCACGCCTGGCATATGTAATAAAATGCCAAAAAAAACAGGATTTAAAATTCAAATTTTTATTCAGGTAAAAATACATACATAGATAATGAGTTATCTTTTATAAAAAAATCTTTTTAACAGTGTTCCAAAGAAATTAATAACTAATTATCAAAATATGTACAACAATTCCTTCCTTATTTCATTTAAAAATCTAAGAAATTAGTAGTCAGACAAAATAAGAATGACAAGGACTGTGTTTGGTGGGAATGGAAATGTTAGATGAGTGGGGATGTTGGGTGAGTGAGGATGTTGGGTGAATGGGTATGTTGGGTGAATGAGGAAGTTGGGTGAATGGGTATGTTGGGTGAGTGGGGATGTTGGGTGAGTGGGGATGTTGGGTGAGTGAGGATGTTGGGTGAATGGGGATGTTGGGTGAATGGGGATGTTGAGTGAGTGGGGATGTTGGGTGAGTGGGGATGTTGGGTGAGTGGGGATGTTGGGTGAGTGGGGATGTTGGGTGAGTGGGGATGTTGGGTGAGTGGGGATGTTGAGTGAGTGGGGATGTTGGGTGAATGGGGATGTTGAGTGAGTGGGGATGTTGGGTGAGTGGGGATGTTGGGTGAGTGGGGATGTTGGGTGAGTGAGTATGTTGGGTGAATGGGGATGTTGGGTGAGTGAGGATGTTGGGTGAATGGGGATGTTGGGTGAATGGGGATGTTGAGTGAGTGGGGATGTTGGGTGAGTGGGGATGTTGGGTGAGTGGGGATGTTGGGTGAGTGGGGATGTTGGGTGAGTGGGGATGTTGGGTGAGTGGGGATGTTGGGTGAGTGGGGATGTTGAGTGAGTGGGGATGTTGGGTGAATGGGGATGTTGAGTGAGTGGGGATGTTGGGTGAGTGGGGATGTTGGGTGAGTGGGGATGTTGGGTGAGTGAGGATGTTGGGTGAATGGGGATGTTGGGTGAGTGAGGATGTTGGGTGAATGGGGATGTTGAGTGAGTGGGGATGTTGGGTGAGTGGGGATGTTGGGTGAGTGGGGATGTTGGGTGAATGGGGATGTTGGGTGAGTGTGGATGTTGGGTGAGTGGGGATGTTGGGTGAGTGGGTATGTTGACTGAGTGGGGACGTTGGGCGAATGGGTATGTTGAGTGAGTGGGGATGTTGGGTGAGTGGGGATGTTGGGTGAGTGAGGATGTTGGGTGAATGGGGATGTTGGGTGAGTGGGGATGTTGGGTGAATGGGGATGTTGGGTGAATGGGGATGTTGGGTGAGTGGGGATGTTGGGTGAGTGGGGATGTTGGGTGAGTGGGGATGTTGGGTGAATGGGGATGTTGAGTGAGAGGGGATGTTGGGTGAGTGGGGATGTTGGGTGAGTGGGGATGTTGGGTGAGTGAGGATGTTGGGTGAGTGGGGATGTTGGGTGAATGGGGATGTTGGGTGAGTGAGGATGTTGGGTGAGTGAGGATGTTGGGTGAGTGGGGATGTTGGGTGAGTGGGGATGTTGAGTGAGTGGGGATGTTGGGTGAGTGGGGATGTTGGGTGGGTGGGGATGTTGGGTGAGTGGGTATGTTGAGTGAGTGGGGATGTTGGGTGAGTGTGGATGTTGGGTGAGTGGGGGTTGGGTGAGTGGGGATGTTGGGTGAATGGGGATGTTGAGTGAGTGGGGATGTTGGGTGAGTGTGGATGTTGGGTGAGTGGGGATGTTGGGTGAGTGGGGATGTTGGGTGAATGGGTATGTTGGGTGAGTGGGGATGTTGGGTGAGTGGGGATGTTGGGTGAGTGGGGATGTTGGGTGAATGGGTATGTTGGGTGAGTGGGGATGTTGGGTGAGTGGGGATGTTGGGTGAGTGGGGATGTTGGGTGAGTGGGGATGTTGGGTGAGTGGGGATGTTGGGTGAATGGGTATGTTGGGTGAGTGGGGATGTTGGGTGAGTGGGGATGTTGGGTGAGTGGGGATGTTGGGTGAGTGGGGATGTTGGGTGAATGGGTATGTTGAGTGAGTGGGGATGTTGGGAGAGTGTGGATGTTGGGTGAGTGTGGATGTTGGGTGAGTGGGGGTTGGGTGAGTGTGGATGTTGGGTGAGTGTGGATGTTGGGTGAGTGGGGGTTGGGTGAGTGTGGATGTTGGGTGAGTGTGGATGTTGGGTGAGTGGGGATGTTGGGTGAGTGGGGATGTTGGGTGAGTGGGTATGTTGGGTGAGTGGGGATGTTGGGTGAGTGGGGATGTTGGGTGAGTGAGGATGTTGGGTGAGTGGGGATGTTGGGTGAGTGGGGATGTTGGGTGAATGGGTATGTTGAGTGAGTGGGGATGTTGGGTGAGTGTGGATGTTGGGTGAGTGTGGATGTTGGGTGAGTGGGGGTTGGGTGAGTGTGGATGTTGGGTGAGTGTGGATGTTGGGTGAGTGGGGGTTGGGTGAGTGGGAGTTGGGTGAGTGGGGATGTTGGGTGAGTAGGGGATGTTGAGTGAGTGGGGATGTTGAGTGAGTGGGTATGTTGGGTGAGTGAGGATGAATTTTTCCAGCAAGTATATTACTGTGCAGTGCTGTTAAATTATATATTTACTTTAATACACAGTATTATCATCAACAAAGGGTGGACTGTATTTTGCAGGTTTACCCTGCTGGGTGTTATATTTTATCCTTCCACAAGTCTCGGGGAGAGTGGTCGTACGTTCGTAGTTTATGCCGTCAATGGTGGATAATAATAAACTACTAAAGTTATGTTAATTATACTACTAAATGGGTTAGTAAATACGGTTAATTCTTATCTCCAGAGTCAGTATGGCCTGATAAGAAGCCCTGGGTGTCATCCAATCGTGTACAGGGAACCTTGTTGCTTAGCTATAATGGGGACTAAAGAAACCACATAGTACTACAGGGCGAGTACTGAGTCGGTAGCTGAGCGGACAGAACACTGGACGCGTGATCCTGTGGTTCCGGGTTCGATCCCGGGCGCCGGGGAGAAACAATGGGCAGAGTTTCTTTCACCCTGATGATCCTGTTACCTAGCAGTAAATAGGTACCTGGGAGTTAGTCAGCTGTCACGGGCTGCGTCCTGGGGGTGGAGGTCTGTTCAAGGACCAGGGGACACTAAGCCCCGAAATTATCTCAAGATAACCTCAAGAAGACTCTGTGTCCTCTCCTCTTCTCTTGAAGTACACCTGCCGAATAATTTTTCAGTAGTAAATTGTTACCACAAAACACAACATATATATTCAAGGGAGGTTAGATTATAATAGGAACAAGGGCTTACCTGTTCCGGGTGGGGTGCAGGTATTATAACCTGACTATAATATTCAATACTACTGGCTAATACATTGAAATATCTTACTAGTAGACCGGGTACTTCCCAAGATAGCGATATCGTGAATTGAGCGGACTTCTGTAGTTCCTGTGTCACAAATTTGGATGAAGTATCTGATGCAGGAACGTGGTAAATTTTGATGAGAGCTGGTCCATGTGAGCGTCTCAACTGCCACGCTTACAATGGCGTCATCTCCCTCCCTCCCGGGAGAGACTCCACTCCCTCACCGATTCTTAATTTGTCATAATCAATCTTGGGGGTAAGCTTCACAATTGTGGAACACTTAATTAAGTTCAACTCTAAAGAGTGCTTTTTTATTAAATTTAATCCTTGAAATGAAGTATCACAAGAGCAATGTTATGTATAAATGGCATTTCTGCGAACATGGCAATATCTCAGTTTCTATGGGAAGCCTCAAATCCATTCTCTTTGATAGTATATTAGTAAAGTTAGTACATTTCTGACAACCGTTTTTACTGGGTATGCCAGATGTTGGTAAATTAAGTGTCAGAAATTTCCTACAGGGCAAGTGGTGACGTTAGGTGTGCGGGGATGTTGTGCGAGTGGTGACATTGGGCGAGTGGTGACGTTGGACGAGTGGTGACGTTGGACGAGTGGTGACGTTGGACGAGTTATGATGTTGAGTGAGTGGTAACGTTGGGCGAGTGGTGACATTGGGCGAGTGGTGACATTGGGCGAGTGGTGACATTGGGCGAGTGGTGACATTGGGCGAGTGGGGATGTTGGATAAGTGGGGATGCTGGGTGAGTGATGTTGGGTGAATTGGAATGCTATGTTGGTCCTAAATAATTGTTTTATATATATATATATATATATATATATATATATATATATATATATATATATATATATATATATATATATATATATATATATATATATATAAATATATATATATATATATATATATATATATATATATAAATATATATATATATATATATATATATATATATATATATATATATATATATATATATATATATATATATATATATATGACTGAAAACTCACACCCCAGAAGTGACTCGAACCCATACTCCCAGGAGCAACGCAACTGGTAACTACAGGATGCCTTAATCCACTTGACCATCACGACCAGACATAAGGAAGTGATAGCCGAAGCTAAGGGGTATTGGTTGTTTCGCCTTTGGTTCAGTCTGCGCCCCCTTGTCCTTCCCCTGTTGAGGTTCGTTTTGGTTCTTCTTCCTCCCCTCCCCCTACCCCTGCTTCCAGCTCCGAAGCGTCTGAGGGTTTCGGAGTTGGGGCAGGGTTTAGTTGGGTTGGAGACTCGGGCAGTCTCGGGGGATACCCCCTCTGGGGCGACGACGGGGGCATTCGAGCCTGTTCCTCCTGCTGAAGGGTATGGGTCTGACCAGTGGGCCCCCTTCCTTCCTGCTTTTACATCTGCTCAAGCTTTTTCTTGTGAGGCCGGGGCTTTGTGGGACGGCTCGGCCCCGTGTCCTCATGGGGAAGTTCCCGGGGCTGGAGTGGGGTTGTCTTGGGGACCTTGGGCCCTGTTGTACCCCGCTTGGGTTTTTGTACTCTCTGAGTGGGGCTTGTTGTTACAAGGGAGTGAAGTTTTCATTTCCCCCCTCCGCATACGAGTTGGATTTGGTGTCAGCCAAACCCACACATTTGGTGGGTTTCCCATCTGTTTCCAGTCCCATAACGGGACTGTGCGGACCTGCAGTTCGTTCTGGACTTGTCCCGTCTGAACCCCTGGGGCCTATTGCCCCTCCTGTCAGACGACTACTCTGTCCCAGGTCCGGTTACTTTTGGCGCCAGGTGTTTGGATGGTGTCCCTAGACCTCTGGGATGCTTATTGGCACGTCCCGATTCCTCCGGGGTTCGGGGACTGGCTCGGGTTTGTTGTGGGGCGTCGGGGTTGTTGCTTTCATTGCCTTCCTTTCGGCTTGAATCCGGCACCTTGCACTTTTACGCGCCTTACTCGGGTCGTAGTGGCCCATCTGCGTCTCTTGGGGGTTTGGGTTCTGGCCTATCTCGATGACTGGCTGGTGTGGGCTCCCAGCCAGTCCATGTGTCTGCTCGTCAGGGATTTGTTTCTTTCCCAGCGCGCTGGGTTTGGGTTCCTGGTGAACTGGAGGAAGTCCCTTCTGGTTCCTAAGGTTCGGTCATGGCTGGATCTTGTGTAGGACTCTCAGACCGCTTCCTTGTCTCTCCCTCCGGAGTCTCTGCTTCGGCTGCGGTCCCGCCTTCGCCTGTTTCTTGGGGGGGGGGGGGGCCCTGGGTCACCCGGCCAGTCTTCCGTCGGGCACACAAAACGGTGTGAGAGTTTGCGAATGGTGTGGATGTCGCTTAGGAGGATTCAGATCGCTCGCAGAGCAATGATCCTGCTCCATTCGAACTGCTCCCTGGTGTCACTGCCTGAACAAAGGGGGGTTCAGTACGGTCCAAAGCCAAGGACTTTGGTGCAGTCCTTGGCTGTTTGGGGCTGGTCGCTTTTTTTTTTTTTTTTTTTTTTTTTTTTTTTAGATATATACAAGAGTTGTTACATTCTTGTACAGCCACTAGTACGCGTAGCGTTTCGGGCAAGTCCTTAATCCTATGGTCCCTGGAATACGATCCCCTGCCGCGAAGAATCGTTTTTTCATCCAAGTACACATTTTAATGTTGCGTTAAACAGAGGCTACAGTTAAGGAATTGCGCCCAGTAAATCCTCCCCGGCCAGGATACGAACCCATGACATAGCGCTCGCGGAACGCCAGGCGAGTGTCTTACCACTACACCACGGAGACTGCTTCGGGTGAATCATTTGCTGAGCTCTCGGGGTTTGGCTCTCCTGGCCGTTCACGTTCAGGAGATGTCCAACATCCTGGCGGACGGCTTGTCACGGTTCATTCCCCTGTCCACGGAATGAACGGTTGACGCCAACTCGTTCAAGTGGCTCTGCCGGATGTATGGGCTCCCGGAGGTGAACCTCTTCACATCGGCATGATTGTGTCATCTCCGGTTGTACGTGGCACCCTTTCCCAACTGCAAGGCCGCTGGGGTCGATGCCCTGCAGCTGGACTGGTCGTGGTGGGGGTTACTTGTACTTCTTCCCTCTTTGGGGTTGGTCGCTTTGGGTAACTCGTCAGCTGAGCTCTCGGGATTTGGATCTCCTGGCCGTTCACATTCAGGGAGTGTCCATCATCCTGGCGGATGGCCTGTCACGGTTCATTCCCTTATCCACGGAATGGACGGTCGACGCCGACTTGTTCAGGTGGCTCTGCCAGACGTACGGGCTCCTGGAGTTGAACCTCTTACCTGGTTACCTGGTTGATGGGGTTCTGGGAGTTCTTCTACTTCCCAAGCCCGGCCCGAGGCCAGGCTTGACTTGTGAGAGTTTGGTCCACCAGGCTGTTGCTTGGAGCGGCCCGCAGGCCCACATACCCACCACAGCCCGGTTGGTCCGGCACTCCTTGGAGGAATAAATCTAGTTTCCTCTTGAAGATGTCCACGGTTGTTCCGGCAATATTTCTTATGCTTGCTGGGAGGACGTTGAACAACCGTGGACCTCTGATGTTTATACAGTGTTCTCTGATTGTGCCTATGGCACCTCTGCTCTTCACTGGTTCTATTCTGCATTTTCTTCCATATCGTTCACTCCAGTACGTTGTTATTTTACTGTGTAGATTTGGTACTTGGCCCTCCAGTATCTTCCAGGTGTATATCATTTGATATCTCTCTCGTCTTCTTTCTAGTGAGTACATTTGGAGGGCTTTGAGACGATCCCAATAATTTAGGTGCTTTATTGCGTCTATGCGTGCCGTATATGTTCTCTGTATTCCCTCTATTTCAGCAATCTCTCCTGCTTTGAAGGGGAAAGTGAGTACTGAGCAGTACTCAAGATGGGACAACACAAGTGACTTGAAGAGTACACCCATTGTCTTGGGATCCCTAGATTTAAAAGTTCTCGTAATCCATCCTATCATTTTTCTGGCTGTCGCAATATTTGCTTGGTTATGCTCCTTAAACGTTAGGTCATCAGACATTATTATTCCCAAATCCTTTACATGCTGTTTTCCTACTATGGGTACATTTGATTGTGTTTTGTACTCTGTATTATGTTTAAGGTCCTCATTTTTACCGTACCTGAGTACCTGGAATTTATCACTGTTAAACATCTTCATGTCGGCATGAATGTGGTGTCTCCGGTTGTACGTGGCGCCCTTTCTCGACTGCGAGGCTGATGGCTTGCGGCTGAACTGGTCGTGGTGGGGGTTACCTATACTACTCCCCCCCCTCCCCAGGTTCAGCTGTTGCTCCAGGTCCTAGCTCGCCTGGAGACTTACCAGGGGAGGGTAGCCCTCTTAGCTCCTTGGCATCCTGGGTTGGTGGCCGGCCCAACCTTGATTTCAGGTGCTGCTTGCGTGGTGAGCGAACCCAGGAGTCTTCCCGCGGCTGCGCCTCTTTCGGCAGCTCGGACTGGTCTGTTACATGACTGGTTTGATCTTCTCCTTGAGTCTTCGCGCCTGGTTTTTCTGACTCAAATCTATCACCACTTGTATGGTGTGCAGGTGGCTTCATTGATGGTGTCACACTTGCGTTCTTCGTCTCAGCAGTAGTATGAAGTTTCCTGGCAGTCCTTCCATTTCTTCTTGTCTCTTTGTAGGTTGACTTTGGTTTCTGTTAAGGTTGTCTTGTCCTTTCTCTCTTGGTTGTTCAGGACCATCATCTAATGCCGAATATGGTCACCTCGTATCGTGCGGTGCTGCTGCAGTTTGCGTTTGGCATTGATGTTACTTCCGTGCCATTCCGCAAGCTGTCTCGTGTGTGGGTTTCACCTCCAGCCTGCTCTTGCACCGCCTGAGCTGTCCTGGTCGTTGGACTGGGTGCTCTCCTTCCTCTCTTCTCCTTGGTTTGTGGTGGCCCCTTCGATTAAGGTTTGTTTTGGGAGGGCTCTTGTCTTGTTGGCATTGGCCTTGCGAGGTTGGGTCGGGGAGCATCATGCTCTCCTCCAGTGCAGGGGTTTCTGCTTTTTTGGTCCAGATACAGTGACACCTCGGCTTACGAATGCACCTATTTACGAAATTTTCGGGTTACGAGCATAATTTCCTCGGAACATTCGAATCGGGTTACGAACTTTGCCTCAGGAAACGAGTTTGTTGATACGTGTATGGCCGACCTAGCACGTGGTGGCACGGCGATCGCGCCTCAGTTTACCAGTGCCTCCCGCCTAGTGACAATCGTGCTTGAATTCTTTGTAAAGAATTACAGTTTTTCTGGATTTTTGGCAATTTGAACATAATTTTTTTTATTATATATCTCGCCATGGGTCCCAAGATAGTCAGTGGTAAGGTTCAAGCCAAGAAAACACATGTGAGAATGACCATAGAGGAAAACAAGAGATCATTGGTGGAGGAACACAGCAAAGAACTGACCAGCGAAGAACTCTTAGCCCTTCAAAAAGAGCGGCAACAAGAGGAAGCTGAGGAAATGTCTTCAGGGAAGGAAGGCAGTAGAGAATGTCCCTTCCCAACCCGTTCTCGCAAATTTAATAAGTCAATATTGACTTATTAGTTGCGTGCATAGGTGACATACTAAACATAATAGTTTCCCTTGAAAAGCTTCATAGAAAACACCGACCTTACCTAACCTACTTAGTATGTTAAAATAAGCATCTTATAGCTTCGTAATTACAATTGTTACTTAACCTATTATAGGTATAGGTTAGGTAATAATTGTAATTACGAAGCAATAAGATGCTTATCTTAACATACTAAGTAGATTAGGTAAGGTTCGTGTTTTCTATGAAGCTTTTCAAGGGAAACTATTATGTTAAGTATGTCACCTATGCACATATTTAATAAGTCAATATTGACTTATTAAATTTGCGAGAACGTGTTGCCCTTCCTCAATAATTAGGAAGTGGTGTAGGCTGTGGGAAGAAATGAAACGTTTGTTGAAATGACTCACCCAGAGCAAGCTGTAGTAGGACGTTGCGTTAACCTTTTTAATGACAATGTGGTGCCTCACTACAGACAAGTGTTACAACGAAGGGAAAAAACAATCCTCTATGGATCGTTTTATAGTGTGAAAATCAAGCAGAGAGCTACAAACAGGTCCTTGTGGTATGCCTGCAAGACGTAGGAGAGAGTACCCCAGAAAAGTTATCACTGCCTGATGTTATAATGGAAGGGGACTCCCCTTCCAAACACACACTTCTCCTCCTCCTCCCCCCCCCCCCCTCCTCACCGTCTTCCATACGCCAACAAGAGTCATTAGTAAAGGTAAGTAATAACTTGTACATACTTTAGTACTGAAGATTTGGGTGAATTAGGAATAAAATTTACTTTGAAGTTAATTTTTTGGGAGTCTGGAACGGATTAATTCAATTTCCATTATGTCTCATGGGGGAAATTCGCTTCAGTTTACGAATTTTTGGCTTACGAACCGTCTCTGGGAACGGATTAAATTCGTAATCTGAGGTACCACTGTAGTTGTTTTGTTCGTTTGCAGCTGTCTTCTTTTCTGGCAAAGGATGAGACAGCTGCTTTCCGGAAAGGTCCTTGGGTTGTTGATGCTTGGTTGGTCTGGCAAGGGGGTGCATCATGTGTTGGGTCCGGTTGCGGCTTTCCACCATTTCCTGCGCACCATGGCTTTGGTGGTCAGGGACGTGCTTGGGGCTGACGGTTTCCCTTCTTCCCTGTTCAAGGGTTCGAGTCTCCCAGGTCGTCCGATGGCTGTTTGCTTGATACCTGCTTGATGGGGTTCTGAGAGTTCTTCTACTCCCCAAGCCCGGCGCGAGGCCAGGCTTGACTTGTGAGAGTTTGGTCCTCCAGGCTGTTGCTTGGAGAGGACCGCAGGCCCACATACCCACCACAGCCCGGCTGATCCGGAACTTCTCTTAGAAAACATCCCAATTTTCTCTTGAAGATGTCCACGGTTGTTCCTGCAATATTTCTTATAGTTGGCTCCTTCGGTCCGGCCCAACTGCGGTCTATCCTTGTGCCCGTGTCTTTGGTGTGTTTGCTGTGTTGGCGATCGCCTCCCAGGTTTGTCCCCCTTATGTTATCATTGGGTATGTAGCAGTTGTGTCCAACAGTCTGGCTGACTAGACCACCAACAGCTAGACCGTTGTAGCCTTGAGCTGACCGTTGGTGGTGCACACATCCTGGGGCTGGCTGTTGGTGGTGCACACATCCTGGGGCTGGCCGTTGGTGGTACACACATCCTGGGGCTGGCTGTTGGTGGTGCACACATCCTGGGGCTGGCCGTTGGTGGTGCACACATCCTGGGGCTGGCTGTTGGTGGTGCACACATCCTGGGGCTGGGTGTTGGTGGTGCACACATCCTGGGGCTGGCCGTTGGTGGTACACACATCCTGGGGCTGGCTGTTGGTGGTGCACACATCCTGGGGCTGGCCGTTGGTGGTACACACATCCTGGGGCTGGCTGTTGGTGGTGCACACATCCTGGGGCTGGCCGTTGGTGGTGCACACATCCTGGGGCTGGCTGTTGGTGGTGCACACATCCTGGGGCTGGCCGTTGGTGGTGCACACATCCTGGGGCTGGCCGTTGGTGGTGCACACAATACAAAATTAAAAAATGGCATTAACCTTAGATAATTTAAGATTGACTGCAGACTTTATATATATTATATGTCATGAAATAGCTTTGTATTTTAACTGCATTTTGGTGCCTCTGGGTTTTTGAGACCAGCTCTGCTACATAAAGGTAAGTTAACAAATTAATATTTTGTATATTTTTGGTGAATTGTTTATATCAATACAAATTCATTCATATATTGTATGTCTGAATATGCTGAAACATTTATTGTTCCATTTGATATAAGAAAACACTAGAATATTTGGTTACAAAAATTGGGTCCGAAACAATATGATACAGACTTGGGAGTCAAAATGTTCACTGGCCACGAGGTGAGGCCGAATGTTTTCTAGTGAAGTTCTGGGCACACAAGAGTATTTGGTGTTGGTTGTCTCTCTTTTTATAAGGCCAATATCAATGGAAGTCTAAAATGTCTTGCTGTTTCCTAATTGGCTTCCTGTGGCCCCACTTCTCTTTCTTGCAGAATGGATATAGTGTCTAAGAGTTAACACTACAGCAATCCCCCCTTCCTCAGCAGAGGGAGGCATCTGGTCAAAAAACATGTAGTTTGAAAAAAGGATGTGGTTGTCACTCCCTGGATTCCTGATTGAGCATTAATGTTCAGGGTCAGAAGCAGTCAGCTTGTGTGAGGCTTGTGCAGCCCAGCCACGGGAAAAATGAGAGAAAGAGAAAACTAAGTTGTCGCCAATTCTCAGGTTAATGGTGGTGTTGGTGGTTCTGGTGCCAAAGGCAAGCTAGCATGCAGAATGCACTCAAGTACCAGTACCTAGTAGGCTATACATTAAACAGAGATCCTACAATGTAGACACATTTGGAGCATGTAGATGGCTAGTGGAGGGTAGGGATGAAATGATGTGGACATGGGGAGGGGGGAAGAGGGGGAACCAAGAGGAACACTCTCGGCAAAAAACTGTGGAGTAGCAGCAGAATGCCTCACCTCAGACTCAGTCATTATTGGTGAATACATTGAAACAATTATTTTGGAATGAGCTTGAATGAATAGTGGGTTGAAGACTCCAGACGAGATCTGCAAGTATATGTGATATCTGTGAAGAGCCCCAGTCACTGTAATTGGTACCTTATCTCAGAAAAGAGGATGTTGTGTTCAAGGTGCAAGGTGGCGGCCAGCACAATTAATCACCAAATTTCCAACATGCATTTTAATGGTATGGGGAGGGGGAGACAATCCTAGACTAAATATTAGACACCCTCCCAGACAACTGAGTTTGGAAGTATTATACTGTCAAAAGAAATTTTAGTAATATAGAGGAGTGTGCACTTACCATGACAGGGGGTTGGGGCATATGAGCATGTCCACCCACCATGTATCCCAGGCAGGGTGAGACACATGGTCACGTCTCCTTACACCCATTACCTCTGTTCATCTAGTAGTGATTAGGAACCTCGGTGTAAGTCGACTGTTGTAGGGTGGCATCCTGGAAAATGTTCAAATGCTGCATGTATCCCAGGTACACTCAAATTTCCCACAAATGCCGCAAGGTACAGCACTCGAAAAATAACCGGAAGGCTACACATGAAACATGCCACAAGGCAAAGAAACTAGCACTGCAAGGCCACTGCAACGAATGGGCCGGAAGGCCCCAGTCCAAAAAAGGGTTCACTTCCGAAGTCAAACTGAGTGGGTTCACGCCCAAACAAAGTAACTACTACCTGGATAATGAAGCATCCCTGGCAGTCTAATATCACAATGGTGGTCTTCAAGATCCTTGCCTATAACGAAACTATAGAGTGGAATAATAATCATACCTGACATTAGCATTCAGCCAGACATTTGTGGAGACTGTTATTGGAACTTCACCAACACGAAGCATGAATGTAAGGTAGTCAGTCTGGTCCCAAGACTGGAATTCTACAATGTGCTTGCGAGACTGAGGCAGAAGGTAAGAGTCATGCCAACTGACTGGCACAGGGGAATGAAGAGCTAGAAATTTTTAGTACAGTAAATGCATGCTCAACCATATAAGATCAAAATATTTGGTCCATGTAGGTGGGCCTAACATTATTGGATGTGGTAGCATGCAAGGTGGTAGTGTGCAAGATATACTCAAGTGGAGCCAAGGGAAAGTATGATGCCATGGCCCCTTTGAGTATTGCTGTTGTTACAATTATTTAAGAATTTGTCAGGAATAAGGAGCTGGCGAGGTAGCAGTAGACACTGAAACAATGATTTAGAAAATGAGAGGCCAGCACAGTAGCAGCTGTGGGACCAGCAAAAAGACTTCCTCCTGGTTAAGATAGGAAAGCATATCTTCCAGTAGTAGTCCCAACTAGTGGGCCAGATTGCCTACTACACAATTTGTAATGGGATGCTAACTGAGCTCTGCCTCTTGCATTACAGAGGCTTTGCCATATTAAGGTTTTAAAACCTTGCTGCCTCACATTAACAGTCTAACATTGACATTGACCTCACATTAATAATGAATGAAAAAAATCTCACAGGCCACACTTAACTCCCCTCCAATTTTTCTCAGAGGCCCTAAAGCCACTCTACTGCAATGGGGAAACACACCATGCAAAGGCCTCCCATCCACAAGAAAGCGGTCCCCTAGGGGTAAGAAATATCCCAAAGGAAATCCAGAGTTTTCTCAGAGCCTGTTTCCAGACAAATTAATTTTGTTGTATTTCATGTTTAGAATCATGTAGCAAATTCAATGGAATATAAATGAGACCTAATGAAGCTTATATTGGCATTAGGCTGCAAGAAAATTTTGAAATTCATTTGGAATGCTTTACATTTCCTCACTTTTTATTTTTTTACTTAGGGTTGCGATCTATGGACTATGAATAACAATTAGATTCTTCACACATCCACAGCACCAATAGTTTAATGTTAAAAATCATTAATTTGAACAATTATATGCAGCAACAGAACTGTGTACTATGTTAGACTGTGCCCACAGCTCTTGCTAGCTATAATATGACATCCACTGACTTTACAGATTAACACAAATATTTGTCTTGAATATTGTACATATGAAACATGAGTTACACACAGCCATAGATATGTTGCACTCAGATGAGATATTTTTCACTTGAAAAGCACAAAAACACACATTTGCAATTATAAGTGAAATTAGGAGATTCCAATCAAAATTGTTGCCAAGAATTTTTTATTATTATTATTTACCATATGGCATTATAAAGGATCATCAGAAAAATGAAACAACCCTGTTTTAGTCCATGGATTTATATTTTTATAATTTTATAAAAACAGCAAGTTAGCAATGTAAAACAAACTCTTATTTCAGCTTAGAAGAAAAGTTGACAAAATACCAAAGACAAAAGGTCATGTTTCTTGAGCAAATATTATTTACTAGACAAACATAAGTCACACTGAAGGAAAGAAACTCAAGTTAAAACAAAATATCATGCCTGGACTAGCAAAAGTAATGGTTTACCGTTACATACATTTGCAGTTCTGGAGATAATGGCAGAACAATCCTTCTCAAATGAATATATCAGACTGTCGTTTGATAGCTTCACTGCATTTAAAACTCTATTAGTAAAGAAAATGCAACAAAATATTTTTAACTTTTTCAGTTTATATGGACATAAGATGAACTCTGTGAAAGTCCTCAGATTTTTGTAGAATAAAAATATTATATAAAGACATAGGTAGGACAATTCACCTTGCATGCACCTTTCATAAATGTATTAATATTGTACACTTAACAGATGACTAACAAGCCTAGCCTAGTTAAAAACCAAGACTTTATACAAACATTTAGACATGGGTGCACAATTGCATAATAATAATGTAAATGTATGCACATATGTGTACATGAAGATGTTTTCTATGTTGAAATGCATGCATATATGTGTATGTACTTACATGTTTGTGTCTGCAGGGAGATCAGGTGTTACTATTATAGTACTTCCAACCTTCAGTTCTTTGGTCATATTTGCTCCTGTACCATAATTAAGGATAGAGATGGCTTCTACCGCTTCCTTCTCCTCCTCCAATTTATTTTGAGTTACTCAACACTACTTATGATAAAAGAACTACTGTACTTGGTAATATTCCTCATTTGTGTTTGCAAATTTAATTTCTGCCCTCTGTTCTAAGATAGTGAATAATTACATTATCAAGAAAAAGTATATTTGTATGTGCAACACAATATTCAAATATTGTTCCAGTTAACCATACGAGAGCAGGTTATCTTTCATAGAAAGAAGTTCAATTCGCCGAGTAGAGTAGCTAGTTACAACTATTATACAGGAAAGGTTGGATGGTAGTTTTCCATCATCCTGAAAAATCAGAGCATTCAACTAAAAGACCACACACATTAAGTGACCGAGAGTCACACTAGTATGAAAAACTCGCAAGCAGATAAAGGAAGTTCCCATTATTCTTTGTTCTAATGGCATCATGAATACACTTCATTAAAAAACACTATTTTTCATTTGAAATAAGCTATCTCTGTTTGCATCCTTTATTCCCTTCTGATCTTGAACACTGTGGCCCATGTTTCCTGTGTATGCATGAGCATGTACACACATGTATGTGCACATACATATGTATGCATGTGTGTGTGTGTGTGCGCGCGCACACACGTGCATATGTACCCATGATTATGTGTGCATGCACATGTTAATGAGGATGCATATGCATGTGCTTGTGCATGTGTATGTGTGCACACATGCATGCACACTTACATAAGCATGCATGTATGTGTGTACTCACACATTGTTTATGTATATCCATATATAAATCCACTTACACTGACTGTATGTGTATATTTACGCAAGTTACATACAGAAGGTCTTTTCTCCCTCAAGCATTATTCTTTTACAGGATCACTGAATAACTGTTCTTTTTCTAGCCATATAGACTTGGCCAGAATTATCATAATTTTGTCCTCGCCTTATCCATAAACTTAATACCATAACTTCATTGGATAAGGATACATCATTTCACTTTTGCCATATATTTTTACTTTATCAGAAATGTGCAACCACCAACTGATTGCTGTTCTTGCATGTACCAGCAGTTGTCAGGTCCCAAATTTGTTTATATTTAACTAGTGCTCAGGATCTGACAAGGGTTTTCTGGAGGACGTGAGCATCAGCAGGTTCAATTCTCTTGTAGTAATGTTGCTTTGTTTCTACCACTTCGAAACCGAACTTCTTGTAGAAATCTAATGCACCGTCATTGTTAACTTGAACATGTCTGAAGAACAAAGAATAATAGTGAACACACATCATCTCTCTAAATCAAAATTGAGAAAAACTTAACAGAAATGTTCTAAATATTTGTTCAACAATACCTATTTTGTATTTACCTTCATATGCAAATGGGGTAAGTCAAGCTCACATTCCTCTCATTCTCTCAAACTATACTTTTCACAATACGGTACTAAAATGCCTTTGAAATACAATGAACCTGACAAATAAAGTGTTCATTTTAATAAATTTTCAAGTCTAGTTTAAAATGCATCTACTTAAGCTATTCATCTATAACACCAAAAACTATTAACTGGTTCATAACTGCATCTTCATCTCTGAAATAGCAATACTGTACACAATTTAACCGTTTACTACTCTTATTATTTATTTACGATGACCATGGCGCACATAATATCATTTCCAAATACTGCACATAAATTAATTCACACTTCCATACTTACCTACACCAATGTTTATACACATAAAATAATGATAAAATCGATAGGGAAGATTTCCTGAGACCTGGAACTTCAAGAACAAGAGGTCATAGATTTAAACTAGCTAAACAAAGATGTCGAAGAAATATAAGAAAATCCACTTTCGCAAACAGAGTGGTAGACAGTTGAAACAAGTTAGGTGAGAAGGTGGTGGAGGCCAAGACCGTCAGTAGTTTCAAAGCATTATATGACAAAGAGTGCTGGGAAGATGGGACACCACGAGCGTAGCTCATCCTGTAACTACACTTGGGTAATTACAGGTTTCTAGACAGATGAGGATAACGTCTTATAAGGTCACAACACAAAATAGCCCAGGCCTGTCATGCAATGGGCAAGATCATTTTCTGAGCTATGCCACCCTTCTAAAGACAAGAACCTTCTGGCCTTGTCAATTTGCATTGTTGACTTTTCTAGCCAAGTTCAGCTTCTAGTAAGAGACCTGCAGTACCAGTTGCAGCTTTGGTAATGTTTGGCCTGCTTAGGTCCTGTCTGGGGTACCAGAGCAGCTGCCCTTTTATCATGCGAGACCTACATTACTGCAGGCTGCTTCCCATCTTTATATTCTCCTGTGGAAATACTTCCACACTTGGCAGATGCTCAGGCCTCCTTGACCTCGAATTTCCTCTGCCCCCAAATGTCTTTATGTTACAAAATCTGATTTGGCTGTTTCCTTTTGACTTTGGGGATTTGGGACCATGGAAGCTGCTAGATCTGTCTCTTGAGCTGTTTATCAAAAAGTTTGGCATAGGCCGAGACTTTGTCACCAGACTTTACCAATGTGCTCTGGCATTACTGTGCACTCGTGTGTTTGGGAAATGGTAGCAGTTTGGATTGCACTCCAGCATATCCTTGTCTTGAAAGGCTCAGTGTATAATTACCTAAGTAATTACTTAACTGTGGTTACAGGATAAGATCTATTCTTGTGGTGTCCTGTCTTCCCAGTACTCTTTGTCGTATAACGCTTTGAAACTACTGACAGTTTTGACCACCACTTTCTCACTTAACTTCTTCCAATCTTCTACCACTCTGTTTACAAAAGAAAACTTTCTAATATTTTTGTGGCATCTTTGTTTCTTTAGCTTGAATCAATGACCTCTTGTTCTTGAAGTTGCTGGTTTCAGGAATTCCTCTGTCAATCTGATCGATTCCTGTTATTATCATGTAAGTGGTGATCATATCACCTCTTTTTCCTTCTGTCTTCTGG
The DNA here is from genome assembly GCF_040958095.1 of Procambarus clarkii. Lineage (NCBI taxonomy): Eukaryota > Metazoa > Arthropoda > Malacostraca > Decapoda > Cambaridae > Procambarus > Procambarus clarkii. The sequence continues at coordinate 22,327,363 of NC_091225.1, forward strand.
TGTTGCTGAACACCTCTAGCCTTTCTTCATAACTCTTGTTTTTTCAGTTCCGGAAGCCATTTTGTAGCAAGCCTTTGCACCTTTCCCAGTTAACTGATGTGCTTCTTGAGATATGGGCACCATACAACTGCTGCATATTCCAAATTTGGTCTAAAAAATCATGAACACTTTCAGTATTTCACCATCCATATAACTAAAAGCAAGTCTGAAATTGGAAAGCGACACATACGCTCCTCTGACAGTGTCCTTTGTGTGTTTCTCTGGTGACAGTTTACTATCCAAAACCTCCCCTAGATCTCGTTCTTTAATGTCTTTCCACATAATTTGTGGAAATAGACAACACTCAAATATGCAGCAGTTGTATGGTACCCATATCTTAGGAAGCACGTCAACAAACTGGAAAAGGTGCAAAGACATGCCACTAAGTGCCTCCCAGAACTGAAGAGTATTGATCTATTTTGAGTGTTTCCACGTTCGATTCCACGTTCCATAACATGGCATTTATTCGCATTGGATTTCATTTGTCACATGTTGCCTCAAGAACGTTTTTTTACCTAAATCAATTAGGAAGAGGAAGAAAGAAAAAGAGAAAGAAAAAGAGAAAGAAAGAAAGAGAAAGAAAGATAAAGAAAAAGAAAGACAAGTGATGGTGATAACTAGACTGCACATGGAAAATCGGACTGGCTTGCAAATGGGTTGCAAGACCCTAGATTTCACAGATGAAACTGACATCTTGGGAATGAAGTTTGACTCTTCAATGACAAGAAAGGCCATGTGCTTAACCTAGCTCAAAAGGCAGGCAGTTAACTTACAGCCCTGTGGCACATCTCACACCTTCTTGACAGCAAAGACTGTAAAACCTTATATGGAGCACAAGTTTACTCTAATCTACAGTATACACTCCTTTCCTCAATCGCCTCCCCCCCCTCCCCCCATAATTCCTCAGACTGTTGGACAAAGTGGAGAGATGGGCAAGAAGGCTCATCTCTAGTCTTGACCAAGTCTGGTGGGAACGGTCTGAACATCAGAACTTGCAACACTGACGTGACGTTGGTGGTCTTACTGTTATGTACAAGGCCAGCATCCTCAAAGTTCCACACCTGGCCCAACTCCGTGGAGTAATTGCCACCTGTAGCACTAGGCTTCTACCTTCAACAGTGTCATGCTAGAAGTGCCTTTCTTAAGAACATCACTCCATCAGTGACCATTCACTCTGAGACTGACTCGCATCTGGAATTTCTTCGCTCAACAGGGTGATACACGAGATATTAGGTCAACTTATCACATGAAGGCTCTGGCACACAGTTGGCTACGGGCTCATATAATTCCTCATATAATTGTTACCTAATGCTGTTAAGAAAAGTGGGAAGTGTGAGATTGAAAAAAAATATCAAAATTCAAAATGTTGAATAGACATTTTGTAAATTAAATTGTTATACAAGAATCAAAAACAGTAACTTACAAGAAAATGGAGTTGAAGTTTCCTTCTCTCTCTACAAAGTTAAGAACATGTTCAAGCATCTTTGTACCAATGCCCAAACGTCGGTATGGAGCAAGGCAGCCTAAGGTCATGATGTAGAGTCGGCGCTGCCCATCCAGAACATCCACACGACAGCACACACCGCCCACCACCATGTCATTATAGTATGCTGAAGGATAAACATAGTAATCTTAACAAATGTAAACATCTGTTGTAAAATAAAAATGATAGTTTATGCAATTAATGAGTTTGTTTAAAATATGCATTTTAAATACACAAGATACAATATACATGAAAAACATTCGCAGCCAAAATTTTGTCTTTGCAATGAATTCTATAATCTTTGTTCACTCTTTTCAGAATACAATAATTTTAGCACTTTTCAGATTTTTCACAAACACAGACTCTTGAGCATGGTATTGAATTAATTCTGCAATTGCATGTATTCACCTAGTTGTGCTTGCAGGGGGTTGAGCTCTGCTCTTTCGACCTGCCTCTCAACTGTCAATCAATCAACTGTTACTATTTTTTTTTCACAAACACACACACAGGAAGCAGCCCATAACAGCTGTCTAACTCCCAGGTACCTATTTACTGCTGGGTAACAGGGGCATCAGGGTGAAAGAAATTATGCCCATTTTGTTTCTGTGTGTATGTGTATTATCTATGCTCGATAATCCTAATTACATAATTACAGTGTATGGGACCCACCTACATTTGAGTTAGCCGGACACTCGAATTTAGCCAAAATTTTACCTGGAAAGTCCAAAAATTATAGCATTTGAATTTATTAAAGTCTTAGTTCAGAAAAAATCTGTTTGATTCCATGTCAGGTTAGCTTTGACTTTTTAGTTGTGATACAAGGTCCCCAAATCTTCCTGGTTTGTGGACACCCAGTTTGTCTTGCAGCTTGGCATGGTTATACCTTTCCTGTTCCTTCTTTCAGACATTTCTGGATGGTGCACCTTTTGTGCCGTTAGAAGACTGCTTGTTTACTCTGGTTCAGCCCAGGGACATGTGCCAGCTTCACATGTAACTGCCTTTGCTTTCAGGAACCCAGGCCACAGAGAATCACAGGTCCCATGCTCACATGGCAGCCATTGTGTGCATCTGGACACAGATGCACACAATGACATTGTGTTCAGCTGTGCTACTGCCAGCTCTAGGGTGGCCTGGATGTTTTGGCTTCAGTGCCAGGTGCTCCTGCCTTGTTACCTGTGGTTTCATCTTCAGTAGCTTTACCCAAATTGTATGCTTCCCTCCTTCAGATGGTGGTGGTGGGCTTTTTCATGGCTCATCTCACATGTTGGCATGATGGACTTAACAGGGAGGAAAGGGTGCAGGCGCCCAAGTCGAAGAAGAGACGCCAGGCCAGGTGATGTAGCCCAAAGCCATACACAATTGACTGGGCCCAGGAACATTATCCAAATAGTGTACCAGGCTGCCAGCACCCTTGTTAGAACACAAACCCACGAGCCTGAATATCAGCCTACAACATGTTGGAGATAACAGTGACCAAAGCTGCGTACTTATGAACAACAAGGATGGCTGACCCAGGAAGCAGGCCTTACTGGAGGCTGACCGCAAGCTGAAGCCAGAGAGGGACAAATCAAGAGAAAGTCTGCCAACAAGCAGAAGGGGAAGAAGAACCTGCAGAAAGGAGTCAACCAAGAGGTCGGAGAGCAACAGATGCCGCTGAAAGAATCGAAGAAACAGCCTCTACAGAAAAAAAGGAGGTAGAAAGACAGGAAGGAAAGAACCAGGCCAAATCAAAATCAGGGCTATCACTGCCCGCTGACATGCAAGATGGGCCAGAAAAATGCCACCATCACAACCTGAAGAAAGTGAGCTACCAGGGCAGGGCTGCCAAAGCTGAACCATAGGCAACAAGGCTGCTACTTCAGATGGCTGATGCCAGAACAACACGTCCACCAGAGTTGAACAGAAAACAGCTAAGCAACTACCCAGATGTGCAAACAACTGCCAAGCAAGCATGATTCCTGCAACCCCTGCAGTGAAGGCTCCAGAAAGCAAAGCATCAGAACATTAAGCTACCACCTACCCCCAACCCTAGGGAAGAACCAGAACAAACAAGCAGCTCCCAAGCAGTGTAAAGCAAGCACCATTTAAGAACACCTAGAAAGAACCCACTGTCTGCCAACCAAGCATCTCAACATGGCAAAAGAAGCTCTGCCATGCCTCCAAAGAAAACAGAAGGCTGCCAGCAAGCCAAGGTGGAATAAGAACCCTCAACTAGCCAGAAACTAGGTCCATGTCCCACAGCAGGAACTGATTTATGCCTGCTTATTTTTTAGATGGTCTCCTTCATGAGGCAAATGCAGTGTTTGCAGCCCTAACGGAAACTCACACAAAGGACTACAATGATGGTGAAATATGGATCTCAGAGTACAATCTTTTCAGATGTGACAGGAAACACCGGCTAAAGGGTGGGGTCAGCCTGAACATCAAGGACACACTCATCTGTACTGAGCTACTAAACACCTCAAATGATATGGTAAAAGTGCTGATAATCAAAATAGAGATGATAAAATGTAGTTATTGTCCTTGTATATAAGTCACTGGAGGCAAACTCTCAGCAGTTTAAAGACCAATTAATGAAAATAGAACACTGCTTGGAAAACCTCACAAATCCAGCCCCGAACATCATCCTGCTTGGGGACTTCAACCTACTGCACCTGAAACGGAAGCACCTCGCTAATACAGTAATATCAGAAAGAATACCAGGAAGTAGCCTAAATGAACAGGCACACGCAAATGACCTGCTATGGATGTACGACAGGTTTGCCTTAAACCAGCAAATAGTAGAACCAACTAGGAAGGAGAATACACTGGACCTCATTTTCACAAATAATGATGAATTGATCAGGAACATAATGATTACAAATACCTGTTACTCAAATCACAACTTGATTTAAGTTCTGACTAGCATGGGGAATAGACCGTCAAAACCAGTCCCGATTCCCGGTGGAGGAGATTTCAGCAAATTCAACTTCAATAATAAACAGATAAACTGGGAGCAAATAAACCAGGACTTCACAGAAATAAACTGGGAAGAACTGCTAGAAAATGCAAACCTGAACCAGTGTCTGGAAAAAATAAGCTCAGTAGCACTAGAAATATGTTCAAATCACATACCCCTAAGGAAAAAGAGGAAGATATGCAGATTGGAATGGGAACATCGTTCCCTCTATAGGTGAAAAAAAATTGTGGAACAACTCGAGAGTCACACCCTATCTCAAGAACAGCGAAGAAGGTTAGGTAGAGAAATAGAAACAATCGAATTCAAGCTACAAGAATCATACAAAATCCAGGAGAGGCAGACAGCAAAAGGCCATCAGTGAAATAGAGAGAAATCCAAAATATTTTTTCTCTTATGCAAATTCAAGATAAAAAACCACATCTAGTATCGGGCCCCTGCGAAAGGGAGATGGAACTTTCACCGATGACAACAAAGAAATGAGCGAGTTACTGAGGAACCAGTACGACTGTTTTCAGCGAGCCACTAAACACACTAAAGATTGATAACCCAAATGAATTTTTCATGGATATGATACCAACATCAAATCATATATCAGACATCACCATATCCCCACTGGATTTTGAAGAAGCCATAAACAGTATGCCTATGCACCAGTCCCAAATTCTTGGAACTCCATATTCATCAAGAACTGTAAAAAACCACTATTGCAGGCCCTTCACATTCTTTGGAGACAAAGCCTAGATACTGGCATTATCCCTGACATACTAAAAACAGCAGAGATAGCACCACTCCATAAAGGAGGAAATAAGGCAGAGACAAAAAATTACAGACCAATTGCACTAACATCGCACATCATAAAAACCTTTGAGAGTGTGCCAAGAAGTAAGATCACAAAATACATGGAATCACAGCATCTCCATAACCCCAGACAACATGGTTTCAGAACAGGGCGCTCTTGCCTGTCGCAGTTGCTGGACCACTATGACATGGCATTAGATGCCATGGAAGACAAGCAAAATGCTGATGTAATTTACACAGATTTTGCAAAAGCCTTTGACAAATGTGACCATGGTGTTATTGCACATAAAATGCATTCAAAAGAAATTACCGGAAAAATAGGCAGATGGATCTACAATTTCCTGACCAACAGAACCCAATGTGTAATAGTCAACAAAATAAAATCCAGCCCTTCAACCGTGAAGATCTCAGTTCCCCAGGGTACTGTGCTTGCTCCAGTACTTTTTCTCATTCTCATATTGGACATAGACAAGGACACAATCTATAGCACTGTATCATCCTTTGCAGATGACACAAGGGAGTAGGCAACATTGAGGACATGGCAAACCTCCAATCAGATGTAGATCAGGTCTTTCTATGGGCTACAGAAAATAATATGGTGTTTAATGAAGATAAGTTCCAGCTCCTGCGTTACGGAAAAAATGAAAATATAAAAACTGAATCCACGTACAAAACTCGGGCAAATCATAACATAGAACGAAAAGGCAGTGTAAAGGGTCTGGGTGTATTCATGTCGGAAGACCTTACCTTTAAAGAACACAATAAAGTAGCCGTCACAACTGCAAGAATAATGACAGGTTGGATAACAAGAACTTTTCACACTAGAGATGCTGTACCGATGATGATACTTTTCAAAACGCTAGTGCTCTCTCGAGTGGAGTACTGCTGCACAATGACAGCCCCTTTCAAAACTGGAGAAATTGCTGACCTGGAGAGAGTGCAGAGATCATTTACTTCTAGAATCCACTCAGTAAAACATCTAAACTACTGGGACCGACTAAAGAGCCTAAACCTGTATTCCCTTGAGTGCAGGCGGGAGAGATACATAATAATTTACATATGGAAAATAATTGAGGGGCTGGTCCCAAACCTTCACACAGAAGTAACATCACACGAGACCAGAAGGCATGGCAGGATGTGCAGAATACCCCCATTGAAGAGCAGAGGTGCAACAGGTACTCAGAGAGAGAACTCTATCGACATCAGAGGCCCGAGACTGTTCAACACGCTTCCACTACACATAAGGGGCATAACTGGCCGACCCCTCACTGTGGTCAAGAGAGAACGGGATAAGCGCCTCCAAAGGATACCTTATCAACCAGGCTGTGATTCGTACATCAGGCTGCAAGCAACCTCGTCCAACAGCCTGGTTGATCAGTCCAGCAACCAGGAGGCCTGGTCGACGACCGGGCCGCGGGGACACTAAGCCCCGGAAGCACCTCAAGGCAAGGTAACCATGGGTCCCCACAGAGTCAGACTCGTGCACTAAACAGTACGAGGCTATCTATACAGCAGCCTGGCCTTTCATGGGTGAACTTCCAAATACACCAGAAAAGGCACTCATAATGCAAGAGCAACACTAAATGCACACTTAGGGGAAAATATGCATTAAACACATGAAGCTCGTAGCATACATGAAACCAAGTCCATGCTACTAGCGAGCCCAAAGCTAATTCATGGTAATAGAATGTAAGAGGAAAGAAAATTCAAGAAAGGGATTGCTGACAAATGACAATCCATTCTATAAATTTATTAAGATGTGAATTCTTAAATACATTAATAACTGCATGTGAAGGACAAATTCATAAAGTTTGAGTGGACAACTAATCCATGATGATAGGGGAGGAAATGTGCAATGCACTGAACTGTTTCAAATTATGTACTGTATGTTTGCACAAGGCAAGCAGTTCACAGAGCCTTGACACCACAGATTTTGGAGTGTAACAGAGTACTGTACATAGGTACCTGGAGCATACCTGGAGAGGGTTTTGGGAGTTCTACTCCCCAAGCCAAGACTGGGACCAGTTGCATCTAGATATGACATAAAAAATGGCTCAGGAATTTGAGAAGAAACAAGGTGGTAGGGCTAGTTGGAGCGTCACCTTCAATTTCAGGTGTGCTCGTAAACTAGGTTATACTTTGAGGATATTTTTCAGACATCATTGATAATAGGAAAACTAGCACACACACTTTAAAAATTACATTTATCACTAATTTTAAAAGAAAATAACAGCACCTGTGACCAGTGTAGTAGCCAAATTACTAGAAAAGGCAATTAAAATTAAATTGTAGACTATCTAAGAGAATGATATACTGTATAGTAATAACAAACAGGCAGTTTGGTTTTAGGAATGGAAAATCACACGTATCGAATTTACTTTGTTTTTATGACAGACTCACCGAGTTTTTGCAAGTGAGAGATGGTTGGGATGACTGCATCTATCTGGACCTAAGAAAAGCATTCGATAAGGTCCCACATAAGATATTATTCTGGACGCTAGAGCATATTGGAGAAGTAATGGGAAGGCTACTAGTATGGTTTAACAGGTTTCTTACAAGAAGAAAGACGAGACATAATCAGAAAACGAACCACACTGGGGATACAAGAATGTCACTATCGAGGTCATACTGGGAGGAAAAAAACACACACACACACCTACTAAATATTACCTGGCTCTAAAAACTGAATGTTAAGTGTAACAAGAATCCCCCCTTTTTGAGAGGTACATTACCTTGGTAGCTCTCCTTCGTCCTGGCATTGACACCACAAGGACACTGAATATGCCAGAGTTCTCTATGATGCTTTCTGACTACAAAGATAAGCACCCTTGCTAATTTTGTTGTCCCCTGATAAATGGTTATGGAGCATAAAAAGGAGAATACCTCAAATTACTACACAGAAAAATCACCTGCTATAACACTCAAATATAAAAAAAAAAAATCCGAGTGATTCTTGGCAACACCAGATTGTCAAGAAAGATTCTTAATTGCTGAAGCATCCACTAACTAACAAGGCTGCCACTATGTGAAAGCCATTCTGGCAAGAGGGTCAGATGAGGTAGATGCCCCACTTTCAGCCAAGCCCACCTTTGTAAACTTGGCTAAGAAAAGAAAAGGGAGCTGCCAAGAAGCTGCTCAGAAAGGGCTATAAATTACAATCAATGCTCTATTTCTGAGTTAAGCCCCCATGGTAGCTCCAGTTTGCCTTCTCCCCACAGTTCCCTATGAAAGTAGAGAAAATATTGGCCAACTTGTCCGAGGAAGCAGCAGTCCAGAAAGATGGACCCAGATAAAAAAGACAGAAGATTTCATGCTAAAGTAAGTCGTCCAAGGGTCTAACAATTGCAACAAGGATGAGGATGGTCTGCAGGTTATCTGGTGGCGAGTATGATTATGTGATTACACCTCCAAAAACCTTGAGTCTTTTATTGAGTGGCTGCATCCAAAAAGAAAATGGATATGGAAACCCATCCATCTGATAAAATAGTACTTTATATAACTATGTGGATGATCATACAAATATCGATGTGAAGTTCAAATGTAAAGTAGAATTTGGTACTATTCATTTTAATATCCAGAAAAAAACAGCATTGAATGTAATGAAACACCATTTTCTGGGCGAGTCCCGGAGGCTCCCCGGAGCTTACCAGGCTGATGTGTATGTATTAGACCGAGGCATTAGTCAATTTGAGTTTCTGCATACTGGGGACCACGAGGCAGAACCTGGCCCCCCGAGATAGGCACGAGGAGCAATGGCCTATGGAAACCCCCATGTGTTTGGAAACATTCTATGCCTGCCATTGACCGGGATGTGGCACCCACAAAGGTTTCCTCGAGGTGTTTTCGGAGCTTAACGACCCCGCAGCTCAGTCGTCGACCAGGCCTCCTAGTTGCTGGACTGGTCAACCAGGCTGGTGGACGCAGCTGCTCGCAGCCTGACGTATGAGTCACAGCCTAGGTGATCAGGTATTCTTTGGAGGTGTTTATCAAGTTCTCTCTTGAACACTGTCAGGGGTCGGCCAGATATGCCCCTTATATGAGTTTGCCTTGACCCATGAAAAAACTAGCATTGAATGTAATGAAACACTAATTTCTGGGTGATTTCCGGTGGCTCCCTGAAGCTACAGTGCTAAACTACTAGGTGCCATCAGTTGCGTAGTTCTTTTAGTCCTAATGGGGACCATGAGCCAGAACCTGGTCCCTCTCTAATGAGGCACAAAACAACTATTGTAAAATTGTCAGTGATATTTTAATTGGCACAAAACAACTATTGTAAAATTGTCAGTGATATTTTAATTATGTCCACCACCACCCAGGAAGTACCCACAAGTCTGCAAAGCAAAATGGATCACTGTTGGTTATAAAAATATTAAGACCTCAAGATCACCAAAAGGACTTACCCAAAAATGTAAACTATAAAAAATTTATAAAACTAGCGCCAGCTCATTCACCCCTCCTCCCCACCCTTGTTTGGGGGATGGGGGGGGGGGGATGGAGGGAGGCAGACCGGGTCAGCTGGTTGCTCCAACCTCAGTTCTATAATGAAGGATGATGGTAAAAGTCATCCCCTTCTTCCTGGGAGAGGGAGGAAGCCAGGGAACCACCGGGGCTCACCCAGAAATTGGCTTTTCATTGCAGTCTATGCTAATTTTCTGGGAGTAGCCCCTCGTAGCTTCCTGAAGCTACCTATCTATAGAAAAAATTAACAGAAATAACCAGGGAGGAGAGAGCACCCCAGGTATCACAATAAAAAAGAAAACAAAAGCTGTGACACATGACCTAAGGCCACACACGGCCAAGGAACATTGACCAAATAACTGGCTGCCAGGACTCCTATTCACCCACCCCAAATATCAGCTCAAGACACATTGGCAAATACAGCTGAGTGACAAGTTTCTGAATGTAATGGGTATGAGGGGTTGACTACAGGCTAGCTAGACTTAATAACACTGCAGATATCTGAAAAACATGAGCCCGGGAAGAGGGGATCAGGTAAACTGGAGCAATCCACAATGAGTCATCCAAAGCAGAACCAGATGCAGAAAGGTAGTGGAGCTGAGCCGCCACCACCGGACACAGCACATGATGCACCCCTAGTTGAACCATCCAAGCATCCACCAAAGGACCCCCCTGTGAAAGCCAACCGACTCATTCCTTGCAAAAAAAAAAAAAAAAAAAAAAAAGAGCCAACTTGTGACAAACAAAATAACCTTCAGGGCAGGACCAAAAAACCCTGGCACTGAAAGAGCATGAAGCTCACCCCACCCAACATCCAAAGGTGAAAGAGCAAAAACAGAGCCTTATAAAAGCAATCACGGACCGAAAAGGACACTAAAATGAGCAGAAGAAAGAATGCAGTCCAAAGACCAAGCAGACTTGGGCAACACATGAGCAGGCCCACATGTGAAACAATGCACCAAAGAAAGCTCACATTAAGAGGCCAAGGAAGTATCAACCCCAAACACAAACTGGAGTGGCTCCGACAGGAATGCACGATATGAAGTGACAGTATCTAGTATAAGAAGCCAATCCAGAAAAACTAGAAAGAAAAGATGGGACAACCGAAATAAACACCGAAGATGAATGACAAGAGGAGAGGATATGGCGAAAAGCATGCCAGGACACTTCATACTGTCACTGAGAGGAAGACTGCAGGTGGAACACTAACAAAACTGCTACCTGACCACCATAGATATGGCAATAAACACACATCAAAAACTCCAGACGCAAAGATTGGAGAAGCTGGAATCGGCAAGGTACGACAGCAGACCAATATGTCAAAAGCTCACATTGTCGACGGTCCACTTCACAGAGATGGGATGGAACCGAGAAAGATTGTCAGCCAGGATGCTGATACCCCCTGGAAGTGAACAGGAATGGAGAGCCAAACCCCATGAAACCAGAAGATGAACTTCATGTAGAGTCCAGCTCCAAAGAGACAGAGACTGAAGAGAACCTCCCCTTGGGTGAGACAGTGAACCACGAGGAGACAATCTGAATGGAGCCAGACTATGGAGCCAGGAAGGATCTGAACCCTCTGCAGCTCATGCCACACGACTACAATCCCCCGCGTAGTACTGTGAGCCCGGCGAAGGCGAGGGGACCAGGGCCCTGACCAGCCTGATGAATGTTGGCCAGAGAGCCCCAATTGAAAACGGAGATAACCAAGAGCTTCTGGAGGCCGGCAAAGAGCTTCTGGAGGCCGCACCCAGTGATTGTGGCAGTGGTGGAAGAGCCGGCTCAGGAATAACCAAAACAGCCTCTGAAGTCAAATCCCATCCAAGGGAGCACTAGGAAGGCAAAGTTGAGGCTTCTGCACAGCTGCTCGAGCAATCGCTGACACACTCAGCACCCACTCATCACCAACAGAAGTGAACCTGGCCTTCCCTGGCTGCAGCCAGGGAAGGCCAGCAAAGCTGACTGAGAGTCCTAAACAAGGTTCAGCTAAGTCCAAACCTGAGCTGAAACCAATGGGACTTCTACCAGTCCATCAAGAACCCAAGAAGAGTGCGGTGGAACAGTCCCTCTCCACCCTTTTAGGGAGGGGATTAGGGAGTCACTGGGGGTTCACCCAGAAATTGGCATTTCATTACCTTCAATGCTGGTTTTCTGGGAAGAGCCCCTTGAGAGGTTATCTTGAGATGATTTCGGGGCTTAGCGTCTCAGTGGCCCGGTCCTCGACCAGGCCCCCTTTTCGTTACACTCTCCGAGAAGCAAGAGGCATGATCTTCCCACTCTAGATCCATGTTGATCTTGGTTGTGAAGGTCATTGCTCTCTATGTAACTGGAGAGCAATGATCCGATTCCTGATTCCTCTTTCAAAAACTTTTATTGTATGTGATATTAGTGCAACTGTCTGTAGGTTTTAGCCAGTGTTTTGCTGGCTACAAACTTGTGTAGGGGGAGCTATATCTGCCGATTTAAGTGCTGCTGGTATCTCCCTTGTATTCAAGCTTTTTCTCCACACTACACTGAGGACTCACGCTTTACATTTATTTATAAATATGTCACACCATTCCCCCTCACACCAATCATGCCCCCCACCATTATACACCCCCCAACCACTAACACACCCCTACAAACTTGCCTGAAGTTATCTTGAAGTGGGACTGCAGATTGATGACCCAAGCCCCCTGATTGGCTACTTGGCCAATCAGGCAGTTTCATGACATTGCACATAGTCTGATGTGCAAGTCACAGCTTAGGTGATTAGGTACCCGTTGGAAGTGTGTATTAAGTTCCCCTTTCATTACTGAATTAAAATTAATGCAGTGAATCATCACTGCATTAGATGCAGTGATGATTCATTGATCTTTTCAATTTCTTTCAAAATCTAATGCAAAACATCCTATGGCATAATTTGTAACCAAGACTGCTGGGATGCTGGGAGTCACAGCCTGATCAACCAGGCTGTGACTTGTACGTCAGGCTGCGAGCAGCCGCGTCCAACAGCCTGGTTGATCAGTGTGGCAACCAGGAGGCCTGGTCGACGACCGGGCCGCGGGGACGCTAAGCCCCGGAAGCACCTCAAGGTAACCTCAAGGTAAGGTAGTTGGTTACATGGGCCAATAACAAAGGATATCATCCTTGCACCACCATACATAAAATCATGCAAGTCTCTAGGTAAGCAAAAGCAATTTAAAATTATTACATGGACAATGCAAATATTATGGGGGAAAATTAGTCCAAAATAAAAGGCATCCAAATGGGAGGTACTGCATCAAACAACATGTACCACTCACCTAATTTAGCTAATTCTCCGGCTTCTAGTACATCCTTGTAAAATTTGTCATTATAACTCACTGGAAAAACCACCTGATTTAGTAGCTTCAGCTGTTTGATATTATGGGGTGTCACATCCCCTAACTCGATTCGACCTCTGTAAAGAAAGAGTGTACAGGGTTATAACAAATTTGCGATATGTTTTTATCGCATTTGAATAAAGGGAGGTTCTATGCCCAGTGCCTATAGTAGGAATATTTTGATAGGAAAAAATATTTTGAATTTCCTTAAAAAAAAAAAAAAAAAAAAAAAGCTTCTCTCTGTACATAGCCTTTAGCATGATTCCCAACCATTGTGCCAAACATCTGCAAAAAGATGTTACAAAAGCACACACAATTAAATAGCAGCATTAGAAAAAATTGTAGGAAACCAATGAGGAAAATAATACTGTATTTGTTATGACAAGGAGCTACACTAAGTAGTTTATCATGTTACATTTATTCACAATTAAGTTTAAAAATACTACTTCTGTTCAGCCAACATTGCTAGTTATAAAATAAATACAGTACAGTGGTACCTCCACTTATGAATTTAATCAGTTCCCAGAGACGGGTCATAACTCAAAAATTCGTAACTCGAAACATATTGTCCAATACGAAATAATGTAAATTGAATTAATCCGTTCCACACACCCCAAAAATATTAGCTTAAAAATACATTTTATGCCAAATACCACTCTCTCTGTACTAGCTACAATACAGTTTGTATATCTTACTTTCATTGAGGACTCTTGTTGACATATGGAAGATGATGAGGAGGGAAAGGGGAGGAGGAGAGGTGTTACTATTTGTAAGGGGAATTCCCTTCCATTATAACATTGGGCAGTGGTGACTTCTCTGGGGTACTCTCTCTTACATTTTACGGGCATACCACTAGAACCTGATTGTGGGTCACTGCTTGCTTATTTTACTAAGAATCTGTCTAAAGACACTTTGTTTTTCCCTACATTTTAACACTTGTCTGGAGTGAGACATTACATTGTCATTTAGAAGGTCAATACAACAGCCGGGGGCAAAATATAAATTTAAATTTAAAATGCAACGGCCTGCTACAGCTTTATCTGGGCGATTTTTGTCAACAAAACTTTGCAATTCTTCCCATACTTCACACAATTTCCTAATGAGGAAGGGTCATTCTCTACTACCTCTACTCAACTATTTTCTTAGGTTGAACCTTACCATTGACTTTCTTGGGACCCCCATGGTGAGATATATAATAATTACTTTTATGTTCAAAAAATAAAAAAAAGCACAAAAACAATAAAATTCTTTACTAGCGTGATCATCTACTAAGTGGGCGCTCAGTCGACCCATACGTGTATCAACAAAGTTGCTAGTCGAGTTACATTTTGTGACGAAATTGGGGTCATAACTCTAAAAATTCGTAAGTAGGGGCAGTCGTAAGTTGAGGTGACACTATATGGTAGTGTGCAGAGCTTTAATCAAGCACTTGGAAGGGATCGGGATAAGGATTTGGGATGGGACGGGACAGGGTGAAGAAATGGTGCCCAATCACTTTGACGGTCGGGGATTGAACGCCGACTTGCATGAAGCGAGACCGTTACTCAACCTTCTATCCCAAGTGGTTGGACACATCCTGGATGCGACAAAAATAGTTAGGCATGTTTTTTCACCTAATTCTACTGTTCACCTGAAATTAGTCAACTGCTTGGGGCGGAGGGTCAATAGTTCAACTCTGAGGCGACCTCAATATAAACCTAACATACATAGGCTGACTGTACCCAACAAAAATTAAATCAGTACCCATAATGGATACCAATTACCATACAAAGGCATTTTGGAGAAAAAAAAATAATTTTATAATTGATAAACTGTACAGTACAGTACTGTATATAGGTTAGGATGGATAAAGTAGGAAAAAATATGCAACATTGAATTCAAGACGGTTCACCAACATATTTTAAAACCTATCTAACCTAAGCCAACCGAAGCTCAGCTAACAGCCTAAATTATAGTGTCAAGGTTTTACAAATAGAAAAGAAGCTTTATTGAAATGCCTGAGCAAGGTTTTTACCCGAGTTTACCTGTCTTATGGTAAAATTAAAGGTCTGACCACACCCCAGACAAGGTCAAGTTTTAATTTGTTGGCAAACCATCTTAAGTATATTACTATATTAATATTTGCTATATTTACACTTGGGTACAAAGTGACATGTATACCCACACTGCACCTTTCTAAGGTCCTACCTGTGTCCTTATCTAGTATACAGGCCACACAGCCAATTGCAAACAAAATTGACCAAATTAAATTTAATTTAACCTTTAAATCAAGAGATAAATAAGTTTACATTTTTCTTAAGCATGCACAGGGATGTTGAGGTTATCTCGAGATGATTTCAGGGCTTAGCGTCCCCGCAGCCCGGTCCTCGACCAGGCCTCCTGTTTGTTACACACCCCCAGGAAGCAGCCCATAGCAGCTGTCTAACTCCCAGGTATCTATTTACTGCTAGGTGAACAGGAGCATCAGGGGTGACAAACTCTGATCATTTGTTTCTGCTTCCGCTTTGGATCAAACCCGGAACCATAGGACTACGAATCCCAAGCGCTGTCCACTCAGCCGTCAGGCCCCCTTACCTCTTGGGATTACCAGGGATTACAGAAAACTGAATGTTCTACTATTTATTCTAACATTTGCCTATTGTAAACATTTCATGCTTCAATACACTAATTGCCTATGTTTGAAGGGTTCCTAGAATTTGCGTTTTTTGTATTCGCTACTAAACACATTTTTTTTTCAGCTCTGGGAGCCGGACACTAGTAACTTTCTGGAGACTGCGTTGCTTTAGGTTAGACCAGGTTATGTTCGTTCCAATGAATGCAACATCAGGTTAGGTCAAATTAGAAAATACTAATAATTCAACTTAAATTCCATGTGTCGGGGGACAGGCAGCCAGGGAGTGTTTATTCACATTTGTCTCATATCGAGGATCCCCCCTCGATATGGGGACAAGTGGGTCGTGCCTGACTTAGGCAGGGAGAGGCGTGGCTTAATATCACGCTGACAAGTGGGTCATGCCTGACCCAGGCAGGGAGAGGCGTGGCTTATCATCATACCGACAAGTGGGTCAGTATAGGTGGTCGTGTGTGGGAGGTAAAGGGTGGGACATTATCACTGTGGACACACCCACATGTCCTCAACCAAAATACCTCTGTACTCACCTAGTTGTGCTTGCGGGGGTTGAGCTTCGGCTCTTTGGTCCCGTCTCTCAACTGGTGTACAGGTTCCTGAGCCTACTGGACTCTAACTACACTTGAAACTGTGTATGGAGTCAGCCTCCACCACATCACTGCCTAATGCATTCCATTTAACTACTCTGACACTAAACGAAGTCTTTCTAATATCTCTATGGCTCATGTGGGCTTGCGTAGGCATGGGATCCCACAGTATGGGATACTATGGGCCCCATAGGCCTCTTTCCTAACAGAGAAGTGCCCGATACAGCACTGCTACAACCGACCGGTGAATATCAAAACACAGTATACCAAATACACTAGTTCAGTATACTACACAATACACAGTAAAGAACATAAATCACACAAGAGATGAACACTCGAGATAATTCCTAACATAAAAAATTGCACCGCCAAATTGTGTTACAAGATTAAAATCCACAAAAAGTTATATATTTTTAAAAATCGTTTCGGCCGTAGATGGGCAGAGATAACGTTAGATCTGAAGCAAGAACTACAGCCGCCATACATCCTGCCCTCCCTACACTACTACAGTGACCGTGCAGGTCATCTGAGGGCATCAACGTGAACAAGAAGGGCATTACTTCCTCATGGTGACGAGCGGCAGCGAGGGGATTCAAGGCAGAGGACACCAATTCAGAACATAACACAGGGCGCAGCCATGATGGAGAGACTGATTCCTGACGTCACTTCCCTTGACGACAACCAATCAGGAGACAGCACAATGGCGTCCTTAGCAACGCTTTGAAAATGAGAACTTTACCTGAATTTACCTGAGAGCCACTAACACTAGTGGCCTTAACGAGGACAGGAAGTCGGCGGCTTGTCGAAGGTCCCCCGTTTGCCTTGACGATCTTTTCCAGTTGTAATTTGAAAGTTAACAGGGTTTTGACATATACGGCTTCGACGGGTATGTAGTTCCATGGGTTTATAACCCTTTTTATTAGCAAAATTAGGTATATTTCATGCGGACACTATCTAAGCCTAAGACGCCACCTTCAAAAATCATAATTGCACTGAAAAAAAAGTTGAGCACAGCACGATACCAGAAAGGACTGATGGCCTCAGAATTAATAAAGAACAAATTTCAAAATAAAGTTTAAAATCACCCGTGACTCCTCTTGTGCACTCTATGTAGTCATGTACTGGCGTAGTGCTCTCTCCTGGTGATAACCACACCTCTTCTGCACTGGTTCTCCAGCATGGTCCTCCTTAAGTTTTAGCATCATGCAGGTCGGCGTTCAATCCCCGACCGTCCAAGTAATTGGGCACCATTCCTTACCCCGTCCCATCCCAAATCATTATCCTGACCCCTTCCCAGTGCTATATAGTCATAATGGCTTTGCGCTTTCCCCTGATAATTCCCTAGCAATTTCGTGGGCTAGGTAGTTGAATTTAGTGTGGAGCTCCCGTAGAGTTTCAAGTTGTTTCGGTATGGACAGGATCTCATCATTGTTCCTATGAATTTTTCTGCAGCTGAATTTTAAACTGGAGGATTACTTTGGCATTTATGAGTTGGGCGGGTATGTGACTCCATGGGTTTATTACGCTATTGGTGAAAAGCATTTCCTGTTTTTACCCATGTCTAGTTAGTTTAGTTCATTTATTATGCACCCCATACCCATCTTGTGGGCGGTAGTGGAAAGGGTTACAGAGGCACATAATGGGCTCAGGGACTGAACCCCACAATTCATTTAGCTAAGCAAGTTACAATCTTGATGAGCTAGTTACAAAATTCAATATAAGTCGTCACATCAACAATGGGTTCGAGATCGACCTCAAGTACAGGTTCTAAATTAAGCAACTGACATATGTGGAGAGCTAGTGTCACAATGGATATGTTTGTCCTGCACACCGCCCCCCATCCAGTGGGCAGCGGTGGATAGGTTACAATCACTTAGTTACTACCTACAATTAGCAAACTGGGGATATTTGGCTAAAATTTCTGGTAACAGATCATTTTGAATGAAATATTTACACATCGCTGGAACATTGGTTATAGAATTGTCTCTAAATTCACGTATCTTTTCGCACTCCATCACATAGTGACGGAGGGTGTGCGAATAATTTTGTTGACACAGTTAACATTTGGTCAGGTCTACATCAGCAGATAATGAGAATTCCCAGAGATACTTGTAACCGAGTCTAAGCCGAGCAGTAGTAACATCTAGAAGTCTGCTGATTTTATTGGATGAACCATAGATGTGTGGCTCCTCTTGCATGATAGTATGATGATAGATGGAATTACTGGTATTCCATGTCTAGGCAAGTAAAGTCAACAACACAACTTTAATATTAACACCAACCCTCCTAGCCTATACTGACAAGTCCCAACTACACTATCATTATTAATTTTCACTACACGTCACCATATTTTTGCATAGAAATCCAGTACACCAAATCGGTTTAATAGTAGCTGACATTCCTCGGCTTAGAGTACATGTCATCTACTTATATTACTACTTATAGTACTCGGCTATAAGAATTTCTGAGAATTTTCACTATCAGGTGATGTAGACCTGACCAAATGTAAACTGTGTAAATTAAATTATTCGCACATCCTCCGTTACTATGTGATGGAGTGCGTAAAGTTACGTGAATTTAGAGACGACTCTATTACAAGTGTTCTAGAAATGTGTAAATATTTCGTTTAAAATGCCTTACTACCGGAAATGTTAACCGCAGTTTGCTAACTGTACGTAGTAAATGTGGGTGACTTTAACCTTCCCAACACTCCTCACAGGATGAGGAGGGGGAAGATGGGGAAGTTATCTTGAGATGATTTCGGGGCTTTAGTGTCCCCGCGGCCCGGTCCTCGACCAGGCCTCCACCCCCAGGAAGCAGCCCGTGACAGCTGACTAACACCCAGGTACCTATTTTACTGCTAGGTAACAGGGGCATAGGGTGAAAGAAACTCTGCCCATTGTTTCTCGCCGGCGCCTGGGATCGAACCCAGGACCACAGGATCACAAGTCCAGCGTGCTGTCCGCTCGGCCGACTGGCTCCCGGCCGCTCTGCCGACCGGGAGGGGGAGGATGGGGAGGGGGCGGTGTGCAGGATAAACATATCAATTATGACACTAACTCTTCACACATGTAAACTGCTTACCTTACACACTCTACTTGTGGTCCGTCTCGAACCCAGTAATTGTTGATACAATAAATATAAATGAAATAAATAATAAATGTTTATTCAGGTAAAGTACATACATACAAGGTAAGATACAAAGTTGATGGATTTATAGATAGAGCTAGTACATACAATGCCTAAAGCTACTATTACGCAAAGCATTTCGGGCAGGAAAAACATTAAAGACTAAAACTTAATACTAATTGAGTTTAAAGTATAAAATGCGTTGAGAACAAATAAAAATAAAAATAAGAAAGGGGGGGGACATGGCTGAAAAAGCAGCACAAATACAATTAGGTCGACAAACAGCGTTGTTTAAAAAAACAGACATTGGTTGACAATAGAAGGGGTAAGGTAGGTTACAGGGAATTTATTAGGTATAGCTTCGTTTTTATCTTAAACTGGTTGAGAGAGGTACAGTCTTTAACATGGTTGGGAAGGTCATTCCACAATCTGGGTCCCTTGATTTGTAGAGCATTTCTAGTTTGATTAAGTCGTACTCTAGGAATATCAAAACTGTGTTTGTTTCTGGTGTGGTGCTCATGGGTTCTGTTACAACCTTCAATGAAGCTTTTGAGGTCAGGATTGGCATTACAGTTCAGCGTTTTATATATGTATAATACACATGAGAAAATGTGCAGTGACTTAATATCTAAGCATATTCAGAGATTTGAGTAGGGGTACCGAGTGATGTCTGGGTCCAGAGTTGGATATTGTCCTAATAGCAGCTTTGTGTTGAGTAATTAGAGGACTAAATGATTTTGGGTAGTAGAACCCCAAGCACAAATACCATAGTTGAGATATGGATAGATGAGGGAGTAATAGAGAGTCACCAGGGCAGGGCAGTGGTACATAATATCTGATCTTAGAAAGAATGCCAACAGTTTTTGAAAGTTTTTTTGATATATTTAGAATGTGTCCCTGGAAATTCAGCTTGTGGTCAATGAGAACGCCAAGGAATTTGCCATCTAATTTGTTACAAATTTGGGTATTGTTTATTCTGAGATTTATTGGATTAGAGGATTTATTGCCAAACAGAATATAGAAAGTTTTGTCAATGATAAGGGTGAGTTTGTTGGCAGTTAGCCAAAGATGGACTTTATTTAGCTCAGTATTTACTGTGGCATTTATAGCCAATACTCTACAATATAGTTTGCAACTTGCTTATCAAGACAAACTTGCTTAGGTAAATGAATTTTGGGGTTCAGTCTCTGAGCCCATTATTGCCTTTGTAACCTTTTCAACTACCGCCAACAGGATGGGTATGGGGTGCCTAATATATGACCAAAAGTAACTAAATAAAGATATGAAGAACTTCTTCAAAAGGTCAGGCGTAACGCAAACAAGGAGCAACTGTTTCAACCTCAATAAGCAACAATGTAGGACTGAGAACAAGAGATGCTTTTTCACCCACAGGGTTATAACCGCATGGAACCGCCTACCCGCCGAAGCCGTAAGTGACAAAAACTCTGTTGATTTTTAAAATCCATCTGGAAAAAATCACCAGGGCAAATAGGGAGGGACCTCTGATAAGCCGCCGGCCTCCTATTTTCGACGAGGCCACTAGAGTGTAAGTGGCCCTCAGGTAAATTCAGATAAATTAAAGTTGTAAAAGTACTACAGATGTTGATGATTTAATGGTATACATTCTTGCAAACCCACCAGCACGCATAGGGTTTCAGGCAGGTCTTTAAGCTAACAAATAAATACAGTGTTAAATACATTGTTTCAAAATTTGAATTCACATAATTACTACCTGAGCATAAAGTGATAAAATTATACTGATGGAGCTGCTTTTCTAGATTGTATATATACAGTGCTGTGTTAGTCAGTAGCACAAGGTGGGATACTATGAAGATCAAATTTGGTACTTCATTGTTCTGCGTTTGAATAAAGTATAGATTGGACAATTTTGTATTCATTAGGGAGTGAGTTTCATCTACTCTTAGTTTGTAGTAAATCTACTAATTCAAGATGGGGATTGGCCCGCTCATATCTGACAATTGTTACCGAACTTCATCTTATTCTTTATACGATGTCGTTTAAAGTATTTAAAGACAAACATAAATTAATTTATCTTAAATAGTAATGTTTTTAAATTCAAGGGAGGTAGTCCTCGCGATGCTCTTTTATCACATCATGTGATACCATGACGTCACGCTGTATCAATGACGTCATATCTCTATCTAAATCATTTACTACATATTATTTAAATGCAAATATAGTTTAAAAACTCATCATTTTGTTGTAGAAGCTTATTATAGCACACAAATTATTTAAAACAGGTCTGAGAAAGGTATTGGAGGTTTGTGTACATGGAGCGAGGAATCGAGCTCCTGTCACAAGACAGCTGGTCGGCGAGATCGAAGAGTAGCAGACGTCGTCTTCAGTGTTGCTCTATTACCGCCGATAAACTCCTTATACATCTCTCAAAATGGTAATGTATTTCAAACCCTCACAGCAAAGCCCATTTTGTACAGAGCTGGTGGCAAAAATGTTGATGAAAGGCAGGTGAATGAGTCGTGAGTTGAGTGCGCAAGCCCAGATCAGCCCCCCCAAGGACTGGGCTGAGATGCTCAAAGAAAAGTTAATAACTTAATGAAAGATTAGCCAGCTATGGTAAGATTAAGTACCATAAGTACCATATTAAGTTAGGTTAAGTTAAGAACGTGTGGTGATGAACAATGATCTCGTTCAGGGTTGGTGTTCTACTCTGCATCAACAGAAATGTTTTGAGTACAATTTCATGTTGGCTTAACTAAATAATTATTTACATTTTTGCTCTAAATGGGGGTAAAGTTTATGTGGTCGAAAGTTGGTGTGATGGTGGCGTGTTGGTGCCAGTGTTATGATTTATGTATTCAGGCAGGTACTGTCTCTTCTGAATTATAATAGTGTAGTGAGGAAGATTTTTGATTTACATCACACAACTTCACCGCCACGACTGGATGTGGCAAGGGAGGCAAGGGACTCGGAAAGAGTGGCGCCGAGTGTCATCGTAAGGTGCTACGCGACAACAGGGGGGCTTGACGGCTGAGTGGACAGTGCTCAGGAATTCATAATCCTAAGGTTCCTGGTTCGATCCCTAGCGGAAACAAATGGGCAGAGTTTCTTTCACCCCTGATGCTCCTGTTCAACTAGCAATAAATAGGTATCTGAGAGTTACAGCTACTGTGGGCTGCTTCCTGGGGAGGTGTAACAAATAGGAGGCCTGGTCGAGGACCGGGCCGCAGGGATGCTAAGCCCCGAAATCATCTCAAGATAATCTCAAGATAGCTGCTCTTCTAACCTGTTTATCTAACCCTTATCATTCATTTATTTAACCTCTTTATCTAACCCTCACCATTAAAGCTCATCGTACCCAAACATGCCTACTCTAGAAAAGCATAGCCAAGAGTTAAGAGCAGGTTTATCATTTAACCTGATTTCAGGAAAAATGAACACTGCCCAAGCTAACCGCTTAAAATTCAAAGTACTGTAAAATAAATTTATTCAATGTTAATTTAAACTTCAACTTTTCACAGGCATTTCTTACTTCCCATTTTTATTTAGAACAGGTAGCAGCAAGATATATTTTACATGTTTGGAGTGTCCCTTGTGCCTCAAGCTGGTGAAATTGGCCAGACCTTTACAAAATAATTATGCTTTTAATTATTACAATTGAACAAAAGTTACAATAGCTCTAGTAGAAGTTTCTCAGTGGGGTCACATTTGTGTACTAAAATGAAATGCTGTAATTTGATTTTTGTAAAGTCTGATAATCTTGGCAGATTGATACTGGTTTGCACTTCAAATGTAAATTTTGCCAAGAATAATCTACATTACATAAAATTGTATAAAATATTCTGATTATCATTCTCAGCTTCGTTAATCAGAGTTTATAGTCGTGTCAATGTGTAATCACCTGATCTGAGAGGAGCGTATGCTTGTTTTCAGAATAGTACTGAATTGGGTACCCTTAAAATTTATTTAAACTTTGTGTGCTGCTACAGAATATGTATATCTATACACATACATATTCTGATATACACAGAATATCTGCTACATAATAGCAGATATTCTGATGTACACAGTATATCTGCTACGTATACACTATTAATTGTGTAATTTTAGTTTGAATCAACAGTCATTTGTTCTATGCTTCGTTGTGGGTCTTTTTCAACATTACCAATGGATATGGTTTACCATTTTGCTATGGGTTGTTATATTGGCCAGATTCTAGACAATTGGTTTAGAGGTTTTATGCACGAGTTATATCTGAGAGTTTTAGCTGTCTTAAGCTAAGTCAAGCCTGGGTGTAATGGGCAAAGACTATGAAGTTTGTAACTAGTTAAAAGTTAAACCAAAAGTGGTTTTATTAAAAAAATTTTTGCTGTTTAATAGTGGTTTTGAAGGATTGTTCACAACCCATCCTCAAAACCAAATACTGTACTGTATTGCACACACAAATCACAAAAGGCAGCATCTGGGATGCTGTTGGACGCAGGTTCGAATCCTTGTCATGGCCTTTGTGGATTTGTTCAACTGTACTGTACAGAGGAACCTCAATACTCGAACGGCTCCAAACTTGAACAATTTGGCACTCAATTATTTTGTTTGTACTCAATAGTCAACTATTTGCTTGTCACTCAGACGTATACATAACAATACAGGTACAGACGAGTCGGTTTTCCAGTAGCGTCATTCAGTTCACAATACTAAATTTATCTGTAACTTTTTCTTATACAGTGGTACCTCAGGTTACGAATTTAATCTGTTCCCAGAGACGGCTCGTAAGCTGAATATTTGTAAATGAAAGTGAATTTCCCCATCAGAAATAATGTAAATTGAATTAATCCATTCCAGACTTCCCAAAAAATTACCTTTAAAGTAAATTTTATACCTAATTTACCCAAATCTATAGTACTGAAGTATGTATAAGTTATTACTTACCTTTACTGATGACTCTTGTTGGAGTATGGAAGACTGGTGAGGAGGGGGAAAAGAGGATACCACAACCCGTGTATCATTTTCATGTTTACTAATTATCTCTTTTTTTTTTTTTTTTTCTCTATGGTCATTCTCACACATGTTTTCTTGGCTTAAATCTTACCACTGACTTTCTTGGGACCCATGGCGAGATATATAATAACTTTTATGGTCAAATACCCTAAAATCCAAAAAACTGTGATTCTTTACAAAGAATTCAGGCGCGATTGTCACTAGGTGGGAGGCACTGGTAAAGCAAGGAGCAATCGCCATGCCACCAGGTGCTAGGTCAGCCATACGCGTATCAACAAACTTTGTTTTCCCGAGGCAAAGCTCGTAACACGATTTGAATTTTCTGTAGAAATTGGGCTCGTAACCCGATTCAAATTTTCTGAAGAAATTGGGCTCGTATCCCGTAAAGTTCGTAAATAGGGGCATTCATAAGCTGAGGTGTTACTGTATATTTTTTATATTCTTAGTGTAAATAAGTTATCATGGCGCCTAAGAAAGCTAGTGATAAAAGCCAGATGAAAAGAAAATTAGTTAGAGCCACAACAGATGAAAAAAAACTTGAAGTAAAATATGAAAGTGATGTCCGCATGTCTGTGTTGCTACCGAGTTTGGGATGCCTAAATCTAGTTTTCTAATAAAAGAAATGTGTAAAATTGGGAAAGTGCAAAGTTTTCTTGAAAAATATCACCCTGACAGCTGTGGCAACCCATGTTATAAATGCTGGTTGATTATAACAAAACATGCTGGTTGATTATAACAATTATAACAAAGCTGATTGATTAAATGCTGGTTGATTATAACAATAACATGTCCATAATGGGCTGGGCATGACTGCTTTGGAGAAAGTTCAACATCTTATCTTGAGGTTATCTTGAGTTGTTTTCGGGGCGTTAGTGTCCCTGCAGCCCAGTCCTTGACCAGGCCTCCACCCCCAGGAAGCAGCCCATGACAGCTGACTAACTCCTAGGTACCTATTTACTGCTAGGTAACAGGGGCATAGGGTGAAAGAAACTCTGCCCATCGTTTCTCGCTGGCGCCTGGGATCGAACCCAGGACCACAGGATCACGTGTCCAGTGTGCTGTCCGCTCGGCCGGCCGGCTCCCAACATAGGGTGACAAAAATTTCAGAACCAAGTCGACTCGAGCACCAAGAACAGCTGAGGGCCTCAAGTCTAACAACACTGCAAACCATGCATAATAGGGCAGATCTTATCAAAACTTTTAAAATTCTGACTAATTTGGAGAATGTTGATACAGTAGACAATTTCTTTAAAAGGTCAGGTGTAACGCAAAGGAGTAACTCTTTTCAGGCTCAACATGCCACAATGTAGGACTGAAATCAGGTGATGCTTTTTTTCCCACAGGGGTTATAAACCTATGGAATCGCCTACCCATCAAAGCTATAAAACCCAAAACTTTTACATTTTAAAATCCAGCTGGAAAAATCATCAGGGTAAATGGTGGAGATCATTGTTAAGCCTCCGGTTTCCTGTCCTCGTCGAAGGCCACTAGTGTGTTAGTGTCCCTCAGGTAAATTCAGGTAAACCTGTTGAATGACAATGCTACCTACCTGTTGACTACTTGTTGAAGATTCCAGGAATTAATGTCCTGGTGTCAGACTAGACTGCCTGGTTGCCAGTCCAATCCACCAGCTGTGTGATGCAGTTGTTTGCAATCTAACATTAGTCACAGCGTGGTTGATCAGGTATCCTTTGAAGGTACTTGTTGAGTTCTTTTGAACACTGCTAGAGGTTGGCCAGTTATGCCCTGTATGTGTGGGGGGAAGTGTTGAAAAGTCTTGGGCCTTTGATGTTGATCAAGTTCTCTCTCACCGTGCCTGTTGCACCTCTGCTTTTCAGTGGGGCTATTTTGCATATCCTGCCATACCTTCTGGTATCAATATGGTTGTATTTCTGTGTGCTGATTTGGAACCAGTCCTCCTAATATTTTCCAAGTGTAGATTATTATGTATCTCTTCCACGTGCACTCCAGGGAATACTGTACAGATTTAAATTTTTTAGGGTGTCCCAATAATTTAGATGTTTTATTGAGTGGATTCTAGCAGTAAAGGGTTGTTGCACTGCTCTCCAGGTCAGCACTAATGTCTTAAAAAAATATCATCATTGGTGCGGCATCTCTTATTTTAGAAGGTTCATGTTATGAAAACCTGTTGTTTTCCTTGCAACTGTGACAGCAACTTTGTTGTGGTCTTTAAAAGTAAGGTCTTCTGACATGATTACTCCTAAATATTTTACATTGCTTTTTCTTTCAATTGTGGGGTTTGACCATTTTATACGTGGTTCTGCTTTGTTGTGTTCGTTTTTTCCATAGCACTGAAATTAGAAATTGCCCTCATTTAATATGTTATTTTCTGTGGCCCATTGGAAGATTAGATTAACACTTGGCCTGGCCCAGCAAGCTGTCCGTAGTGCACCACAAGGTAGGCCAAGCGTTTCCCATGAACTCACAACCACATCCCAATGCTTATACTCTTTCAAGTTTTCTCACCTCAGTTTTCATGCTACTTCATTCATTTGGTATCAAATTGTTCGCAGTAGAATACTCTAAAGGAATATATTGCATATAAGGTCAAATAAAACAACATTACCAATACCATAAGATAAAGTACATCATGTGAAAAAAGCTTTTCGTCCTTGTTTATAGTCGCTATTCATTCCCGGCACTATTTGTTACACTATTTCACTAGTTTTTATCTTGCCTCCTTCATAAGTGTTTGTACCACAATGTCAAATGTATAAAAAAGTAAATAATTATATCTGATGATTCTTCATTTCCACGTGAAGAAGGGAAGAGTGGCTGCCTCACATCTGATGGTCAGTGGGTGGGTGGCTACGTGTCAGTGTCATGATGCCACGTGGCTTATACAGAGTGGGAAGACGTTGGCGTACGTTTTAAAACACGTCCCATAATAATTGGACAATAAATGGAATTTTTACAAATATTCTAATTTCTGATGGCTTTAGCGTCATCCCCTAAACTGCGGATACAGTATTGAGTTTAGGACACAAATAACATTATCCCTCACCGAAAAGTGTATATGATTGGGGGTTTGCTGTGTCCTCTGTGTTGTCCTGCTCTCATGAAAATTCTAGTGTCATCTGGAAAGGCTGATACAGTCCTATAGTTCGTATCCTTGTCCATGTCTGACATGAGGATGAGGAGAAGGCACTGAGCAAACAGTACCTTGAGGAGCTGAGATTATCATGGTGGATGATTCAGCTTTTACTTTGTTGACTATTACACTCTGGGTCCTATTTATTAGGAAGTCAAAGATCCATCTCCCTACTTTGCCAGAAATTCATTTTGTGTGCATTTTGTGCAATAACACCATGGTCACATTTGTCAAAGGCTTTTGTGAAATTTTGTACAGTATATTACAGCAGTGTTTTGTCTTCCATGGCATCTAGGGCCATATAATATTGGTCTAGCCCTTGTGAGAGGCAGGAGTGCTCTGTTCTGAACCCTTTGTACAGGGTTATGTAGACTGATTCTATGTGTTTTGTGATCATCTTAGCACTTTTGAAGACTTTTATGATGTACAGTGTTAGAGCTATTGGTCTATAATTTTTTTACTTTGGCTTTACTAACTCTCTTTGTGAAGTGGTGCAATCTCTGCTGTTTTAAGTGCGTGTGTAAGTAAGAGCCGTCTCTCACTTTAGGAACATTTTAAAATTCAGGCACAATCAAATATCATTGGGCAGCTTTCTTGTAAGAAAAGCATCCAGTGAGTCTCAAGAGGGAAATAGAAAAAGACAAAGGAAAAAGATGCCCAGAAGCACATTTACCAGATGTTTCTATGGTAAGAGACTCCCCTGCCAAACAATAACATCTCTCCTCTTCCTCACCACCTTCCACATGCACCATCACCTCTCCTAAGTATAGGAAAAGTGAAAATAAATTTGCATTTATTTCATCTATTTATTGTCTGTATATTTTTTATGGTCTGGAATGGATCATTACAAATTACATTATTCCTAATGGGAAATAATTATTTGGTACATGAACAGATCGGCACTTGAATGGCCTTCTTGGAGTCAATTAAGTTTGAGTACTAAGATTCCACTGTCTTTTATTCACAATAACTTATGAATTGTTAAAATTTGTACAAAGTTATGATAGGTACCAGAATCCTGTCCCTACAGAGAGTGAAGGGCACTGAGTGAGGTTAGATAAATTGTTTAACATGAGGGGGGGGGGTAGATGCCAACAAGGGGTACACAGGTGGAAACTGAGTACCCAAATGAGCCACATTAGCGTTAGAAAGAACTTTTTCAGTGTCAGAGTAGTTAGTAAATGGAATGCATTAGGTAGTGATGTGGTGGAGGCTGACTCCATACACAGTTTCAAATGTAGATATGATAGTCCAGTAGGCTCAGGAATCTGTACACCAGTTGATTGACAGTTGAGAGGCGGGACCAAATAGCCAGAGCTCAATCCCGCAAGCACAACTAGGTGAGTACTGAGGGTGTTAGAAACATCACACATTGAGGCAAAAACTCAAAAAAGAAAAAAGAAAAGAAAAAGGACTGGAAGAATGTCACAATAATTCAGAACACTTAGGAAGAACATTTAACATGAACAAATAGCTAATACAACACACAACAATTAACAAGCCAAAAACCCACCTTGGGTGCTTTTCTCTTTGTGGCAGCAGATGACAGCATTAGTCCACCATGGGTCTGGTGCCTCCCAACCCATTACTCTCTAGCCTGGTGTCCTGTTGCCTGGCTGCTGTGTCCCGAGATGGTCTTTATTTTGCCTAGTGGCTGGTTTTTCTGTTTAATATTTGCTGTGTTATATTTGATGTCTTATTTATCTCTTCTTGTGCTTAGTGTATTTCCTGATCACAGCTGTGGTTTTAGGTTTATCATCCATGGTGTGCTAACAAAAATTGTGCAGACTGTTTTCTTCTTTCACAGGTGATTTTTCCCAGCGATACACTGGAGTAATGCAGTTACAGTTTTAGAGATAGTTTTAATATGATGGGTAGAGTCCACTGATTTGGGTGTGAAGCCTAGTGCTCTTCATCAGGTAGCATTTAACGAGTGACATAGCATTGTGTGTTTGTTGATATGGCATCATAGCCTGTAATGCCTTCTCAAGCACCTGGTTATCTGCTCAAAGGAAGATCAGAGTGAATTTCCTATCCCACAGACAATGGGGCTATTTTGCTCTCCTTGGTTAAAGAAATAACTTTGGTATAATAGGCTATTAGCTGCTATGTGTGGAGCGAGTTATCAGAGGGAAGTGGGCCTTCTGTCTGATTTGTCTATTCCTACTCTGCGTTTCATTGTGTTTTGAGAGGTTTTCAACTTTGGTTTTCAACAGAAGTTCACAACTGGCCTGTGCTCAGTATGGCTTGGCATTGTCTGGTGTCTGACTTGACTGTTCTTGCCTAGGCTTGTGGTCAAATTTCCAATTCACCAGGAGTGGAATGATGAGAGACATTCACAAAGTCCAGAGGTGATCTGTGCTCAGTACTGCATAGCAAATGTATCAGGGGCCAGAATCACGAAGCAGTTACAGTCTTGTAATTACAGAGGCAATTACAGTTACTTGTAATTACAGTTACGCAAGTATACAAACGTGTACATCTTTCCTCAATCTTTGATGCCTTTGGTTACATTTATTAAACAGTTTACAAGCATGAAAACTCCAAAATCATTTGTTGTTGTTATAAACAGCCTCCTGGTACTTTGGAGCTCATTAACTGTTTAATAATTGTAAACAAAGCCTCCAAAGATTGAGAAAAGATGTACGGGTTCGTAAGTACTTGCGTAACTGCTTCGTGAATCTGACCCCTGGTAGCTAACTTTTGGTCTTGAGGCTGAGTTTTCACTTGGTAGGGCTTGTGGTCAAATTTCTTTAACTGGGCTTGGTGGTGCATGTTTTCCCTCTGAAATGTTGAGTTAGTTCCATCTGAACTCTGGTTTGGCCATGTGTGAGTTGAGGTTTAGCTATGTGTACAGTTTCTATTTTTTTGCATTTTAGAGTGCATTTTCTCTGACCTTTACTGGGTGAAAGGTGGTGTTTTTTTTTTTTTGGTTGAAGGCAGGCCTGCAATTTGTTTGGCTTGATAGTATGGCTAGTTGTGGATACTATTGTTCCTAGCCCTTGATTTCTCTTGTGGCAAGATTTTGTATTCTAGTTCTTTGAAGTGCTTCTCTCTTTGTTCTCTCATGATAGAGTAGTGGTTTCAAAGTTCAGTCCTAGCCTTTATTTTGAGGAAGGCAAGTTGTTTGCTCCGGTTCCCTCCCTCTTTGTCCAAACTTTATCTGTATTCTCTGTGGGCAAAATGCAAAGTGGGCAGAACCTAGCCACCCTGTAGTTGTAAGTTCTGGCACGTGCTGAGGGGGTAGTAGTCTATTGTGCAAACTAGCAGTTAGCAATGTGTTCTTTTTGACGGTCTCTGATGCTGAGGAGGGTTTTGAGAGTGAAGTCTTTTTATTCATCTGGGCTCAGAGTCAAACTGTGAACCCCATGTGTGTGAGGACAAAGTTTTTTAGATGTACTGTATAAGCCTTCAGGTCATTCTGGGGTTATCTTGAGGTTATCTTGAGATGATTTCGGGGCTTTAGTGTCCCCGCGGCCCGGTCCTCGACCAGGCCTCCACCCCCAGGAAGCAGCCCGTGACAGCTGACTAACACCCAGGTACCTATTTACTGCTAGGTAACAGGGGCATTCAGGGTGAAAGAAACTTTGCCCATTTGTTTCTGCCTCGTGCGGGAATCGAATCCGCGCCACTGAATCACGAGTCCTGCGCGCTATCCACCATGGATTGAGAATTCTCACGTTTCCCTTGCACCAATATGACTTGTTAATTTGACTGTACATAGAGAACTGTATATAGTTCCTGCTCATGAGAACAGCAGCAACTTGTGTAGCAACCAAATGCATTGTTCCAAAATTAGTATAATTTGGTCAACCAAATCAACCATAATTTGAATGCCTTATTTGGTCTTGGACTTGGCAGGTAAGTGCTTAATATGTCACTGAACTTTGATAAGCTTGTTGAGCCTTTTCTTTATCTTATCAACTTTTTTTTATATTACAGTACTATATCTTCATATAGAGCCAACAATCCTCAAAGTTATTGATGTTATATATGAACCTAAAAAATTATATTAGGCTTTTTCAATACATGGCATGAAATGAAAGAGGAAACATTTTGCTATAAAAAACTCTGAAATTGATTCTATACATGGAATATCCACAGGCAGAGCAGCCATGCAACTGATATTTGCCAGATTTTTGAGCCTCGAACATGGTAGGAAGCTTCGGCACTGGTCCTTAACTTTTGCTAGTGTTTACATAGTAGTACAGTTGTGATTGAGGACTTGCTTGTGAACTGGTTAATGAGTCTTGTTCTATGGAAAGCGAGTAGGTTAAGGCTTACAATGAGCTGTGGGAAGGAAAACTCGGTGCCCGCCGACAAGTCAGAGGTACTGTAGTCTGTGCTGTAGTCTCCAGTATGGCAAAGCTACAAGACTAAGGGAGGTAGTCTCTCACTACAGTTTGGTGAGGAAGCTCTTAATCATCTTACAATTTTGGATTTGATAATGATCGTATGTACAGTATATAATTTTGATACCAATTGTTTGCCAATGATTGCTCTATCCTATGTAGTCAAAATGAAGAATGCTTAATTTTTTTGTGAATATACAGTATATATTGAGACTGGCTAAGCCTGTGTTCAAATCTTAGTCATTACATAATGTGTGCACCCATGAATAATTGTCCGTTGTAATTTGATATGGAATTGTTCATCGATGCTTGTTCTATCACATACCATGTTCAAAATATAGAATGCACAATACAGGAATTTTGGTATCGATGTATTGTTTAGTGTTGGAGAAAGGTGGGTTATGATAGATTTGTACTAAGTGTTTATGGGGGGACGGGATAGTGTCACCTGGGGTTTGGTGGATTGAATGAAATAACTTTTGCAACGAATTGGCCTTGCCCAATATAGTTCATTCAAGTGAGTTCACACTACAGTACTGTACCTACATGATACTTGTATCCAGAAATGGGCCATAGGGCTAATATTGATACAGTACCTTATCTTTTACTTACCTGATTTACCTGTTTTTAGGCCTCTATTCCTAGTGGCTTCGACGAGGACAGGAAGCTGGTGGCTTGTTGAAGGTTCTCCCCACTTGCCTTTGTGATCTTTTCTAAGTATATTATAAAACTCGACACACTTTTGGCAGTTACGGCTCTAGCAGGTAGGCGGTTCCATGGGTTAATAACCCTGAGGGTGAAAAAGCATCTGTTCTCAGTCGTACTTTGTGGCTTGTTGAGCTTGTAACTGTTGTTCCTTGTTTGTGGTACATCTGACCTGAAGAAAATATCCAGATCAACATCGTCTAACTTGTTCAGTATTTTAAGTTTCAATGAGATCCACCCTCTCATGCCTGGTTTGCAGTGTTGATAGCCCTGTGGCCTTTGAGCATTCCTGATACGAGATGACTTGGCTCTGTAATTGCTTTGGTTGCCCTCCCTTGCACCTTCTCCAGAGCAGCTATGTCCTGAAAATGAGGTCTCCATGCTTACATTACAATGCACTTTTCTTGGTGTCCATCCAAGTGTCATCGAACAGTTTTAGAAGTAGACAGCTACTTTAGAAGAGAATATATTATACAAAATTAACCCCTTAAATTGAATGAAAAATTAACTCTTTAAATTTCGTTAGAACCTGACCCATGGAAAAATTATTAGTGTTATTCTAACATAATTTTAATAGCACCTTTCATGTTTCTGTGTTGAATTCGTCATAGCTTTCGTCTATTCACTGGTGCATGTGCATTAGGTTTTTCAATGTGTAGAGATGGACCACCTTTTGAAAGCGGTGACTTTATCCTGTTCCTAAAGTCTCATTATTCAAGGAAAGTCTCCAAGTTTAGCATGATTGTATACACTTCCCTACTCATTTTTACAAAATAGCCTGACGTTCCTACTACTGCAGCTACTGAAGATTCTTAAATCTTTTGTATTACATACCAGTACGTATAATTGTTGCACACTTTGTCCCTTATAAAATGTGGAGGTACAGTATAATAATTTATAACAATAATGTTTATTCAGGTAAAAATACATACAGTACATACAAAATGAGTTATAAACAGAATGTTGAATTTCTAGATAAAGCTAGTATATACTATTCCTAAATCCACTAATACGCATAGCATTTCAGGCAAGAAGTTGGAGAAACACACAAAATACTAAGACAAAAACTACTGTAATTGAGATCAAAAGAAACATTTGAACTGAAATACAGTAGGGGGACAAAAAAATTACAATACTGTACTGTACTGTAATTACATATTGGATGGAACAGCAGAAATTGCATCAGAACAGCAGAAGTAATTTTAATGTTACGCTTATACATTGCAGATATCAGCAGTTATACAAGTTGGTCAATAATCAATATTGTTTCAAAATAACAAGACAGGTTGACATTTAGGAGGTAATTTAGGTTACATGAAGTCGAATAGGTAGTGCATAGTTTTTCTCTTAAGCTGGTTGAGAGAGGGACAGTCTTTGGCATGACTGGGAAAATCATTCCACATTTTGGGACTCTTGATTTGCAGAGTTTAATTTACAGAGGATTTCTAGTTTGGTAAAGTCGCACTCTTCGAATATCAAATATATACTGTATTTGTTTCTAGTTTGGTGCCCATGGGTTGCTGCAACCTTCTTGAAAGCATTGAAGGTCAGGATTGGCATTACAGTTCGGTTTTATATATGTAGAGTACACTTTAGAGGATATCTTGAGGCTACATGTACCTTGAGATGAAACCAGCATTGAATGTTATGAAACGCCGTTTTCTGGGTAAGCCCCGGTGTCTCCCTGGCACCCTTCCGCCCTCTGGTCAGGTGGTTTCGTTTTTTATGTTTAGCTTCCGAACTAAGGTGAGGGGCCAGCGCGTGAGTCTGGGGCTTTCCCTACCCCTTCAGGGGAGGGAAGGGCTGTGTGGACAAGCTGCACGGTGGCGGTGAATGTCAATTGCTTGTTTGCTGGTTTCCATTTTCTTTTGGGGAGTTCTATTTCTCTGTTTGGTCTTGGGTTTTTACAATTTTTTCCATGTGGGGTTTGTTATGATATACTAACCTTTCTGGATGCCTAACCTCGGTCGATGGCAGACATGGAATAACCCCCAAATACAAGGTGGGGGGGGGGGTTCTCCTTAAGCCATTGCTTCCCATGCCTCTCTGAGGGGGGCCGGGTTCCAGCTCTGGTCCCTGGTAGGCAGGACTCCATTAACTGAAGCCCCAGACTAATAGCCCATATCAGTCCTATAGCTCAAGTAGCCTCTGGGGTTCACTCAGAAAATGGTGTTCCATTTACATACAACGTTGGTTTTTTGGGGTCTGAAATCGGTCACATTGGCAAGAGCTAAGTATATTGTGTTTAGCTAGATAAGAGTAAAGTTGCTTTTAGATTAGCTTTTCAAATATTTTAGACAAGGTTGGCAGAATTTATATTACTTTGAAATTGTTGACATCTGTGAGATCATCACTTTTATGGACTGGAGTTACTCTTGCTTTTTTTTTTTTTTTAGAATATCCGGAAAGGTTTGGCGTTAGTGATTTGTTATAGAGCAATACAATGGCCTGAGCTAAAAATCTAGAGGCTTTTTTTTGTACATTAGAGTTGGTATCTCAACAAGGGCACTTGACTTTGTTTTAAGAGAAAGAATTATCTCATTAACAACTAGATGGATTAGTGGGAGTTAGGTACAGAGACTAGATAGTTTCCTGTAAAGTAGTCCTTGACATTAGTTTGGGAGGATGGGATATCATTTGCAAGGGATGTGCCAATGGATGAGAAGAAACTATTGAATTTAATGGCAGTGTCAGAGGCAGAAGCATACCATTTTCATTGGCTAGGAGTATTGGTTTCTTATTAAGGATCTACTTTGATCCTAATACAGTGGCATCTTGGTTTACGAATTTAATCCAATCTAAGAGACGGTTCATACTCTGAAAATGTGTAAACTGAAATAAATTTTCCAATAGGAAATAATGTAAATTGAATTCGTTTCACACACCCAAAAATAATAACTTAAAAAATACTATTTTATACTGAATACTACTAATATTTTTTACTATACCTTACCTTTACTGAGGACTCTTGTTGGTGTATGGTCTTGATGTTTGTCTGAGCTTGGCAGCCTCTCCGTGCCTCACAACACTATGAATACTACTTCGTTTTCTAAATTTCTCAAACAATCCCCCTGCTTAAATGCTTTCATATCTGCATCACTCGTTCCAGGAGGATTTCTTTACAAGATCTTTGTGCAATGGCCATATTTTTTCACAAATGATGGCCTCTGAAATGCTATCACCTGCTAACTGCTTGACGTCGTTTGTCCAAATTAGTGATGATAACTTTTCAACATCCTCAAGTGTGTGTGTGTGTAATTACCTAAGTGTAATTACCTAAGTGTAGTTACAGGATGAGAGCTACGCTCGTGGTGTCCCGTCTTCCCAGCACTCTTTGTCATATAACGCTTTGAAATTACTGACGGTTTTGGCCTCCACCACCTTCTCACTTAACTTGTTCCAACTGTCTACCATTCTATTTACAAAAGTGAATTTTCGTACATTTCTCCGGCAAGCTTTGTTTCGTTAGTTTAAATCTATGACCTCTTGTTCTTGAAGTTCCGGGTCTCAGGAATTCTTCCCTATCAATTTTATCGATTCCTGTTACTATTTTGAACGTAGTGATCATATCGCCTCTTTTTCTTCTATCTTCTAGTTTTTGCATATTTAATGCCTCTAACCTCTCCTCGTAGCTCTTGACCTTCAGTTCTGGGAGCCACTTAGTGGCATGTCGTTGCAGCATGTGTGTTCTTTGTTTGGTGATTGTTACGTCTTTTGCCACTTTAGAACTCATAATGTCCTTTTTCTTAGCAATTAAGATGCATATCGTTGAAATAGGTTTGTTGTACTGCCTAGCTCGATCAACAACCATCCTCATGCCATTTTCATATTTACGAATGATCTCGTGGTTTTTCCTGTCTTCATCCTCACAACTATTTTCTCAGGTTGACCTTTACCACTGACTTTCTTGGGACCCATGGTGTGATATATAAAAGTCTTTTATATTCAGAAACCAAAAAAGCAGAAAAACAATAAAATTCTTCACAAGAATTCAAGCGTTTTCGTCACTAGGTGGGATACAATGGTAAACTGAGTGTGCCTCGCCCCACGTCCAGCAGAACCCATGCACTCGACCCATACATGTATCGACAAACACTCATATTCCGAGGCAAACTTCGTATGCAGAGTCTAATTTTAGGAGGAAATTGACTTCATATACCAAAAAATTTGTAACCTGGGGGCATTCGTAAATCGAGGTTCCACTGTATTTGGAAAATAGTACTCTGTTTTCTTCATGTTGCGTGACATTTACAATGTGTATGGTATGGTGATTCTCTTGTCATATTTCTTTTAACGTAACTTTTTTCCTCAGGCGGGTGCAATGGTTCGGGCATCAAAACTGCCCAAATTGCAGGATGCATCTGAGAGTTTACTTGGAAGTGTGTGGGGAGTCTCTGGTCCAGGTGAGTTTGAAGTCTCCATGATGTTTTGGCAAAATTTATTATGTAAGCTACTGTAATTTTTCTCAAGTGTGTGGAAAGTAAATATTCATTTATTATATTTTGGTCAATATAGTACAGTATTTCTAATATTCTTTAACCAGTTTCACTAATTTGTGTTCAAATGGATAAATGCAGTAATTTTTTATATTTTCTTTCAGTGGTGACAGCCAAGCAGATGAGTGGGTCTGCTATGTACGAGTTGGTGCGTGTGGGTCACCAGGAACTAGTCGGAGAAATCATCAGGCTGGAGGGAGACATGGCCACC
This sequence comes from Procambarus clarkii, assembly GCF_040958095.1. Taxonomy (NCBI): domain Eukaryota; kingdom Metazoa; phylum Arthropoda; class Malacostraca; order Decapoda; family Cambaridae; genus Procambarus; species Procambarus clarkii. Next base: position 22,364,642 of record NC_091225.1, read on the forward strand.
ATCCAGGCATGTTATTCAATTTTTGTTGTTTATTCATTAAAAATGGCCCTCTTAACAATCTGCAGTATGCAGTACAGTATTTTAATCTTTCCCTTAACTTAGCGATTCCCAAAGTGGGCAGCAGCACCCTAGGAGGAACTCAAGGCACCAGGAAGAATACCTGTTAATGATGATAATAATAATACCTGTCATTGATTCCGAGGATCAACGTCCCTGTGGCCCGGTCTCTAATTAGGCCTCCTGGTTGGTGGTCTGGTATTCCAGGCTCTTCACTGCAGCGGCTCGCAGCCTGATATACAAGTCACAGCCTGGTTGATCAGGTATCTGATTTTTTAAAGTGCAGAATTTATTGCTCTACCTTCTGGTTTAAAAATAGATCATTATAATGCTACTAAAGGTACAAAATGGAATGGGACACCCAGGAGATAACTTTATAGAGCCAAGACGGGGGGGGGGGGGGGGGGGGACAGTACTACAGTTTTTGTAATACAACCCTCACTGTAATGCCATTTTTTGACCTTGATCTTTACCAATGGTCTAAATTTTGCCTAAAGAAAATAATAAAGCTTCATTTTCTAATAGAATGTGATCGAAGTACAGTAACTAAAACCAGCCAATATCCATTTCCAAGACATAATAAATGCAGTTCAGTACAACAAAAGCATAATTGTTAGTTTATTTTTTTTCATTCCTCATGTTTATTTGTTTTCTAACTAGGAAAAAGTGTGCTCTACCATGAGAAATAAATACAAGTACACATGTATTTTCATACAAAGTATTAAATTAATTTTGTTTGCCATGTACTGAAACAAATGCTTCAAACAATAAAATTCCAGGCTATAAGTATCCTTTCAGTTTTATACAAGGTGTGACTGGCTCCTTCTCAGATACACACCCCACACCTCAGTTGTAGTTATTAATAGGTATGAAAATGGCATTGAGAAGAAAACAAACAGCCACAGTGGAGAGCATGATTGGTGGAAAACAGGTCAAAACCCCAATAGAAATGAGAAGTATAAAATTGATGTACAAATACAGATGGAATTATGAATAAAGGGGTAGAGCTGCAAGAACAGGTGGCAGAATGGCATCCTTACATCACTGCAGTTGTGGAGAGGAAACTGATGATCATAATAAAGGATGGAGTACTTCCAAGAGGATACTTGGTGGTATGGAAAGAAAGGATAGAGGGGTGGGGGGTAGTAGCCCTACTGATAAAACAACAACAACATTGGAGCTTTGTGGAGACGGAGATTCCAGAGGTAACCAACCAGGAGGCATTTCATACAAGGGTATAAGAGTGAGAATAATATAGTGGTAGGTGTTGTATACAATCCTCTAATAACTACAGAAAGGTCAAGGGGGAGGAAGATGATCAATGCAATGAAACATGCCTGAAGTGAATAGAGAAGGTGACAAGTGTATAGAAGGTAAAGAAGTGGCTTCTCCTTGCCACTTCTCCACAGTGGCAAGGAGAACCAGAGATCCTTATATGTGGTGATTTTAGACATGGGGAAATAGACTGGTAAACAAAGGAGAACCTCATTGGGGAGAAGGAACATGGAGAGCAACATTTGTGTACACTACAGGCTAACACTTCCTGTGGCAAGATCATTGCTCTTTTTAATATATGTAAATGACCTTGCAGAGGGAGTGAGCATGTACATATCAATATTTGCAGGTGATACAGATTGCAGAAATATTCTAAATATAGATATATGTTGCTTTGATTCTTGCAAATATTTCCACCTGAAATTGTGTCAAAATTCACTAAACAAGAAGTAATGCTTTAAGAGACTGCTCAGCTTTTCATTTCAAAGGAACCAAGTGGATAAAATCCAAAGAATGCCATCATGAATACAGCAGCACCCATGCATACCAGGGTAATTTACCAGGGGTCTCTTTTAGTAATGAGGCACATTTAAGAGAACCAGATATTAATACCAAGTAAAATACCCAGCATTTCCACAAATAGGACAACATTTTAGCTATTTGTCATCATACAAGGTATTAAAACATGCAAAACAAAGTTTTCTTTATAACAGGCCTCTTAAATGAGGCAAATGCAATGTTTGCAGCTTTAACTGAAACACTCATTAGGGGGCTATTATAGACATCTTCAAGAGAAAACTAGATTGTTTTCTTCAAGGAGTGCCGGACCAACCGGGCTGTGATGGGTATGTGGGCCTGTGTGCCGCTCCAAGCAACAGCCTGGTGGACCAAACTCTCACAAGTCAAGCCTGGCCTCAGGTCAGGCTTGGGGAGTAGAAGAACTTCCAGAACCCCATCAAGCAGGTATCAAACAGGTAGTGACACATGGCCACTACAGTACAATCTTTTCAGGTGTGACAGGAAACACAGGCTACAGGGTGGGGTCAGCCTGTATATCAAAGACACACACTCGTCTGCACAGTGCTGCTGAACACCACAAACGATATGGTGGAAGTGCTGATAATCAAAATAGAACTAATAAATGTGGAGATTGTCCTTGTATATAAATCACCAGATGCAAATCCTCAGCAGTTTAAAGACCAACTTATGAAAATAGAATGCTGTTTACAAAAGCTCTCAAACCCTGCTCAAAACATCATCCTGCTTGATGATTTCAATTTAAGGCATCTAAGAAACAAAATTGTGGCAAATACTGTTATACTAGAGAGAATCCCAGGAAATAGTCTAAATGTAGTCACACACATAAATGACCTCTTGCAGGTGTGACAGATTTTCTTTCAACCAGCAAATAGAACCAACTAGAAAAGAAAATACCCAGATCATATTTTGACTGATGAACTGATTATGGACATAATGATTACAAATACAATACATGTTACTCAGATCACATCCTAATTGAAGTTCAGATATGCATGGACAATAAACCTGTGCAGCCAGTCTCAAATACAAGAGGAGAATTTAGCAAATTCAATTTCAATACGAAATTGATTAACTAAGATTGAATAAACCAAGACATCGCAGAAATATGCTGGGAAGAACAGCTAGATAATGCAAACTTAAACCAGTGCTTCGAGAAAACAGGCACAGTAACACTATAAATGAGGAAGTCGCATACCACAAAGGAAAAAGACAAATATGCAAACTGGAATGAGAACAGTGTTACCCCTATAGGTGGAAAAAAAAAAATCGCAGAACATCTCGAGCCCTCCACTCTGCCACTAACAATGAAGGCTATGCAGAGAAATGGAAACGATCACACTCAAGCTGCAAGAATCATATAAAATCCAAGAAAGGCAAAAAGACAGAACGCAATAAGTGAAATAGAGAGGAATCTAAAATAATTTTCTCCTATGCAAAATATAGACCAAAAACTACATCTAGCATTGGGCCCTTGCACATGAGTGATGGAACTGTTGCAGATGACAGGAAAGAAATGAGTGAAATATGGAGGCTTCAGTATGATTCTGTTTTCAGTGAAACCCTGAACACATTGAAGATCAGTGATCCAAATGAATTCATAAATGTGACGCCAACATTGAACTATATACTGTACAGGTATCGGATGTTACCCTAACCCCAACATTGAACCATATACTGTACAGGTATCGGGTGTTACCCTAGCCCCACTGGACTTTAAATTAGCAATAGACAGCATGCCCTGCACTCTGCACCATGCCCAGACTCCCAAAATTCTATATTCATCAAGAAGTGCAAAACACCATCACATGCCCTAAACATGTTTTGGAAATGGAGCCTAGATATGACATATGTACTTAAAACAGCAGAGATAAGGGCAGTACTTACTGGGCACCTAGGGAAGGAAACTCTAGGTGCATGCAGCCTGAGTACTGTAGAATATTACTCCTGGCTCACACACCACCTGTAGAGACAGACCATGCCACAAGGCACAGAAATTGAAACCAAAGCAGGAGTCAGAGGCACATGACCTGTCAGAATCACATCAGCCAAGAACTGGTGGTTGGATCGCCAGCGCGAGGGTCTGGGGCTCCCCTCTTCCCCCTCCCGGGGAGGGGGGTTGCACAGACAGCGGCACTGCAATATGATGACGTCATGCTCGTTTGCTAATTTTCGTTTGGGGAGTTCTGTCCACTTGTTCGGTTTTCGGTAGCAATAGTTTCACCTGAATAGGGATTTGTTTTGGGGTGCCTACCCTTCTGGGTGCCAAACCCCTTCAATGGCAGACATAGAATGCTCCCAACCACTTTTTTTTTTTTTTTTTTTTATAGGCCATTGCTCCTCGTGCCTCTCTGAAGGGGCCAGGTTCTGGCCGTGGTCCCTGGTAGGCAAGAACTCCATGCACATTGATTGATGCCAGAAAGTTATACATATCCATATCAGCCTGGATAGCTCCGGGAAGCTGACGGAGCTCCCCACAGAAAAGCTTAGATACAGGGGGGAGATAACAAAAGCAATTTCTTCAACCGATATAGCTCCCCTACACAAGGGAGGGAGCAAAGCATTGGCAAAAGATTATAGACCAGTTGCACTAACATCATGCACACAGTTTTTGAAAGAGTGAGCAGGAGTCAGAGCTTCAGTTTTATGGGGGAACTGACCTTCATAATCCAGGTCAACGTGGATTTAGAGCTGGAAGATAATGCCTTTCATAGTTACTTGAAAACTTGGGGTCTGTATTATCTGAGCCTGCCTCAAGACTTATCATATAGCTGCCAATTTTCAGGCTCATTTTTCCTGTATTCATGGATTGCTACATTGTTCTATTTTATGCCCTGGCATTGGCTCCTATTCTGTTTAGGGACTCGGAGTTGGAGGGGGTTTGCGAATTCCATCTTCAGTAAGAATTGCATTTTTTCCTTCCTTGGCTGCTGTGGTTTGTCTAATGTCTGGTTCCCCCCTCCCATCCCCCTGGTTCGGGCTCGGAAACACTTGAGGATTTTGGAGTCAGCTCAGGGTTCAGCTTTGGAGGTAGTTGGCCACTAAGCTCATGGAGGGTCTGAGAGTGCATTTAACCACTCCAGGACTTAAATTTCCATCTGTTGATGAGGGTATTTTGCTCCAGGGAAGAACTTTATTTGTATAGGGTGTTTTATGTAGCTTGAGGGCACCAGTCCCCCCAGCCACAGGGCTTGGCGAAAAGGTACCCCTAAGCATACCTAATTCCCTATCAAACACAAACTAAAATACACAAAAATGGCAGATTTCATCACAACCCACAAGAGTTAAGATGATATTAATAACACACAATACTAACATGAAAATAACATACACAAAATGGAAAATTCTTTTGTATTTGTTTTTTTTATATGGGACACGGCACACAAAGTGAGAGGAGTAGTCGGCCGCTTCCCCCTCATCCTCCTCCTGTTCCACCCCTCCCCCCTCCACTTCCACCCCTCCCCCATCCACTTCCACCCCCCTTTCCCATCCACCCCTTCCCATCCACCCCTTCCCTGGATAGTTCTTTCATCTGCCATTTGGTTTCATGGAAATGTCTTATATCTAGAAGTTCCCATTGTCCCACCTTTTGTCTCTTTTGACATAAGTGGACATTTTTTGGTTCCTCCTGCAGGATCAAGCCCTTGCTTCTGCTTTTTGGCTGTGGGAAGAGGTCCCCGATTCATTCTGGTTTGCTGACAATCTTCTTTCCTTGAAGACTTGGCAAGGCTTCTGTCGAACCTGAGCACTTGAGTAGCAGAAAGCGAGTTCCATCTTTCAGATGTTCATGAGCAGTGCTGCTTTTGTATTACCTTAGAACTGCTTGTTTGTTCCAGTGGGCAAGTGGCAGCTCTATATTCAGCTACCTATGCACTGTGGAGCCTTTACTGTGAAGTATCACAGAACTTGGACCCACCTGGTGGCCATTTTGCACATCTGGGTAGTTATTGAGCTGTTCTCAGAAGCTCTATGATGGCTTTGTGGTTCCGGTGCCTGTCCCTGGTGTGGCTGCTTTGCTGCATGTGGTTACAACTTCAGCAGCTCTGTTGAAGCTGCTCGCTCCCTCCCTCGGGAGGCTGTGGCGCTTTTATACTTAGCCTGTCTTGCAGGTTATGCTGGACCTGTCATTGGATTCAATCATATCCTTAGTCCTTTTGTTTGCCTCCCTCTTCTTTTTACAGAGGAGATTGTGATTGCTGTTACCTTTTGGCCACTCAGTTTCTTCTGCAGAGGGGTTCTGTGCCCTCTTTTTGGAGGTGATCTGCCAGGATTGTGGCCTTCCCTGTTGTTAGTAGGGGTAGGCTTTAGTTGGAATCAGATTCCTGGGCCTTTGCACTTCCTTTAGCTGATGCCGTCTTTCTTGATGTCACAACTGTGCATCATGGAAGGATGGCTCTGCACTGTCGTTTTGTGGTTTGTCGCCATTTGATATCACTGTGGAAGGCCATCTCGCCCATTTTGCCTGTTCCTGGTCCCATAATATGTGGGCTTATTGAGTAGTTTTCATTAGTCCATTCATTCGATTCATTCCCCCCTCCCCTGTCCACTCCCGTTTCCCTTAAGTTCAGTGATTTTCAATAAGGCATCTTCTCTTCAGCTCTGCTTTCATTGTGGTGTAGCTGGACTCGGATGTGGGAGAGATAATCTCCTTTTTGAAGGATGTTCCAGTTAGTTGTTCCTGGTCCTCAGTTGAGATTTGGTGGAGCTACTGTACATTTTTGACCTCAGGATTGACCAGCTTCTTTACATGACCACTTCAGCTCAGGTTTGCCTGGTGTTTCAGGCTGATTCCTGGATGGTGTCCCTGAACCTCAAGGTTACATGCTGGCACATTTCTATTCATCCAAGGGTCCAGGACTGATTATGGTTTCTTGTGGGGTGTCAAGCTTACTGCATTAAGGGTCTGCCCTTGGGCTTGAGTCTGACTCCTCGTATCTTTACCTGGTAAGTGCATGAAGTTGTGACTGGCTACATCTCGTGGGGTTTGTGTTTTGACCTTTATCAATGGTCCTGGGATCGATCCCAGGCGCCGACGAGAAACAATGGGCAGAGTTTCTTTCACCCTATGCCCCTGTTACCTAGCAGTAAAATAGGTACCTGGGTGTTAGTCAGCTGTCACGGGCTGCTTCCTGGGGGTGGAGGCCTGGTCGAGGACCGGGCCGCGGGGACACTAAAAACCCCCGAAATCATCTCTAGATAACCTCAAGAATGATTAGGTCAAAAATAGCTCGGAGAAATAGCTTCAAGGAGCTACTGGGGCTCGACCAGAAAGAAGCATTTTTATTACATTTAATGCTTTTTTTTATTAACGACTTTGAATGCACAAATACAGTATTTATTTACTGCTCTGATTACTGGGTAAGTAGTTCTTTCATTTTTCTAGTAGGAAATTTTGCCACTTAGAATGACTTTTTGCTTACATTGTTTACAAAATATTAATTGTACGCACGCACACACAGGTATATGAAGAGACATCTGGTGTAACTGTTGGTGATCCAGTGTTGAAAACTGGAAAGCCTCTGTCTGTGGAGTTGGGCCCTGGAATAATGGGTAACATCTATGATGGTATCCAGCGTCCACTGCAGGAGATTTGTGACCTCACACAGTCTATCTACATTCCTAAGGGTGTCTCTACGCCTGCTCTCTCTCGTTCCAAGATGTGGGAATTTATACCGGAGCGGACTGTTAAGGTTAGTATTTTAAAAATTCTCCCATTATTGCCTTGCAGTTAAATGTAACCTGGAAATTTGGTAAGATTTGTAAAAATTACAATAGTTTTGCTATTTTTATGTAGGGATAAAGTGTTTTATTCAAAAAGATTCGCTAGATGAGAGCATTAACAATCATATTACGGATAAAGACATGAAGGAATAAAGAAAATTGGGCGAGATTATAGCTTAAAGTGCTTAGGAAATTGCCTTGTTTCACCTTGGAGTTTCACCTTGGAGTTTCACCTTGGGGTTTCACCTTGGGGTTTCACCTTGGAGTTTCACCTTGGGGTTTCACCTTGGGGTTTCACCTTGGAGTTTCACCTTGGGGTTTCACCTTGGGGTTTCACCTTGGGGTTTCACCTTGGGGTTTCACCTTGGGGTTTCACCTTGGGGTTTCACCTTGGGGTTTCACCTTGGAGTTTCACCTTGGAGTTTCACCTTGGGGTTTCACCTTGGAGTTTCACCTTGGAGTTTCACCTTGGAGCTTCACCTTGGGGCTTCACCTTGGGGCTTCACCTTGGGGCTTCACCTTGGGGCTTCACCTTGGGGCTTCACCTTGGGGTTTTGAGAGGAAATGCGATTTGAGCTCGGCATTCTACTTCAATTGATTTTTTCAGTCATCTTTGTGTTCAAGAGTCATGGCAGATATGGAAAAAGGCTAACATATTCCAATCAATAAAAAATGGTAGCAGGAAAGACTCTTAGTTATAGATCTAATCATTGATAAGTGTAGCAGTCAAAATATAAGTCTTTGCTAACATAAACTTGCTCTGTTAGGCTTTAGCTTGCAACAGCCTGTAGGGCCACTATCCACTACAATGCAGGCTGTCTGGCACTATCTACGTACTTGTACATTGCCTATTGATAACCTCTACTTTTGTTCCAGCAATATTTCATATACTTGGTAGAAGGAAATTTGCAAATATTGTACAAGAAATAATGCCAGAAAAAAATGAATGTTTTCACAAGGCAATTAGATACATTGCTGCAGGAAAAGTCAAACCAGCTGTGCTGTAGGGCCTGAATGCCACTGCAAGAACAACCTGACAAAGTTATCACCAGACAAGCTTAGCTCCTAGTCCAGACTTGAAGAGAAGAGCTTTTGAAACAAGCTACAGGCAAGACTACAGAATGTGGCACTATGGATTGCTGTCCCTCAAACTAGACCTTGTGGCTTGGCTCGGGCAAGGGTGTGGGGGAGGCAGAGGAGGACCAAAAACCAGCGTTCAGGCTGTCCAATTAAACGGAGGCTGAAGAGCAAGACTGTAGCTGTAGTGTGACTGCATGGGTTTTTACCTTAAACATGTGTACCTCTTTTCTATCTTACTCTTGTATCTTGGGAGAAATGTTCCCAGTCTCCAAAAAGGCAGGAAATGAATTGATTAGAATATTTACCTAAATTTTATAATAGTGTTGTGAAAGTATGACTACTTTCATTTTGTCTAAATTTTGCTCCCATCTCACAGGTTGGAAGTCACATCACTGGAGGTGACATCTTTGGTATGGTACATGAAAACTCTATCATTGACCATAGAATAGTTCTGCCACCAAAAGCTCGTGGAACAGTTACATACCTTGCTGCTCCAGGCAACTACACTGTGGATGAATCAGTGCTGGAGGTAGAGTTTGATGGAGAGAAGCACAAGTACTCCATGATGCAGGTAAGACATACAAAAGTTTATAAAATTGTCTTGGTACAACCTTAGGATGATGATAACTATTTGTAGATATAAATGAAGAACAGTGTCTGTTCTTCGTAAGTTCCCAAATATATCTATAGTTTGAATATTTACTATTTTAGTGCTAAAGATTCTTTCTTGAATGGTCTTATTTTAACACTGCCACTGTTTGGTTAATCAGTTTATTTACAGTTTAAAATATTGTGATGCTTTTAACTCAGAATAAGGAAACTTTATAAGGGATATTCTGTCTAAGAATTATAGAAGAGTTTTATTAACTATAACATGCTCTGGTAATGAAATTTTTCATGAAAAGGGAAGCCATTTTATTGGTACAATAAATTTCCATCACTAACCTCAAATTCAGTTCACATTTTGTGATTGTTGTGGTAATTGATTTCTGGTAGCATCAGATTCTACCAGTAGAAACTAGAATTAAGATTTTAAATTTTTAACTTGTTACAATGGATCCTCAGTGTAAAGAACCACACTAACGAATTCCTGGATGGTCTAAACAGTTTGTGCTCTGTGCAAATTGTTCAGTGGAATCAAAATGTTCAATTAAGTGAGGCTTGTTCGCTGTGAGCCGCTGCCAAGGCCAGGTGTTGGGATACATCTGTGCTAGCAGTATTCACCAAATCCAAGTGTAAATTATTGGACAGTGCTGGCCCTCTGGTAGCTTGGGGTGCCACCTGGTGCTGGTATGGGTAGTCAACTTAGTGGGAATTAGGTTGTTCTGAACTGTTTAGCGATTAGAGAGTTGTAAATATTTTTCTCGTAGGAGCGTCTAGTCTTTGTAGTGTTTTCTTTTGTGGCAGTTAAAGGTTAACTGTTGGTTTGATGTTGGATCTCATGAGTTTCCAAGTCACAATTGAGAAAGATCATTGTAATCTCTCGCTAGCGCGCACACAATTTTTGCCCGTATGCAAAGATGGAACATTGTTAAAATATAACACAGCAATCATGTTCACATTCGGGTGATAAGTAAGTCTTTCGTAAGTCTTTCAGCTTGTGTGATAAGTGAAGGTTTATCATGGTTTTCTTTTGTTACAGGAGAGAAGTGGCAATGTTATTGAATAATTTTTTTTTAACTAACTGAAAATAAAGCAGAAGTTTTAGTGAATTAACATCTGGGGAAAATCAAAATCTTTTCTAAATAAACATTCACTTGCTGCACTTGATCACTATACTTGATCACTATACTGTACTATGATCAAGTTGGACTTGATCACTATACTTGATCACTATACTGTACTATGATCAAGTTGGACTTGATCACTATACTTGATCACTATACTGTACTATGATCAAGTTGGACTTGATCACTATACTGCACACTGCTTGATATACAAAACTGTATAATGTAGAAGGAATAATAAAATATTTTAGCATACATCTTCATTTTGCTTTTGGTATTTTGCTTTACTTGGGTTTAGAAATAGTTAGTGGTAGGCTACAAATATTACTAATAAAGTACTGGAGTGTAAATATGTCTCTGCAGTTTCTTACATGTCATAATTTTAAAATAAATTAAACAAATGTTAAAAAATATTACAGGTATGGCCGGTGCGTCAACCACGACCAGTGAGTGAGAAACTGCATGCAAATCACCCCTTGTTAACTGGGCAGCGAGTTTTGGATTCTCTCTTCCCCTGTGTCCTGGGAGGAACCACGGCTATCCCTGGTGCTTTTGGTTGTGGAAAGACTTGCATTTCTCAGGCATTGTCCAAGTACTCCAATTCCAATGTGATTATCTATGTGGGATGTGGAGAGCGAGGAAACGAGATGGCTGAGGTAGGTATCCAATGGTTTACAGTATTTTCTGTGTAACAATAACGTCACTCTGGACACGGTACTAGTGAACTGTTGGTCTATTTTAACTGGTTACTCTGAAGGTGATCTGGAAAGTTGTTCTAAGGGACAGATTTATATTTTTATAGAAATATGTAATGATGTAAAACAGATTTGCTAAGTCTGACTTAGGTTAAGGTATATTGTAAAGTATAACAATGATTTTTTTCTTGTATTTTTGTTGTTCATGCTCTAGTAGGGTGCATGTGTAAGTACTACATTGCAATGGTGTATGTATAAACCAATCGAACCAATTGAACCAATTGGTTCAATTGGAAGCAATTGGAACTGAATTATACCAACCAATAGCAATTGGTTTGTACGCTGGAATCAATCGTATTGGCGTTTGCCTTTCCATTGGAGACTTACGGCGCCGTGGAGAGGGGGAAACTTGCTGCATGGGTAACAGCTTCTCCTCCGTATCAACCTACCCTGGCTTTGCGCCCTAGAGAGGCCACTCCAGACCAACAACGAGAGCGTAACTCCAGTCTCCTGAGACTGATGGATGCCTACTGTGTATAATTACATGTATAACTACCTAAGTGTAGTTAGAAGATGAGAGCTATGCTTGTGGTGTCCTATTATCTCTATAATCTTTGTCATGTGCCACTTTGAAACTTGTGATGGTTTTGGCAGTCACTGCCTTCTCCCTTGTTCCAACCATCTATATCTCTGCAATAGATAATTTCTGTTTTTTGTCAGCTCCTTTGCTTCCATGGTTTGAATCAATTCTTTAAGTTGCAGGTTTAAACAATTCCTTGTCTATTTTGTTTTGTTCAGTCCTTACACTGCTTTGTGCATAGTGCTCATATCACCATTTTTCCTCCTAACTTGTAGCTTTGGCATATTTAACACCTCTCACCTCTTCTCGTAGCTCATGTCTTTCAGTTCCGGAAGCCATTTAGTAGCATGTCTTTGCACATTTTCTATATATTCATGTGCCCTTTGAGATAAGCACCATACAACTACTATATAATTCACTTTTGATATTATGAATGCTATGGACAATATCTTCATTAATTCCCAATCTATGCGTTTAAGAGATTCAGAAATTCACAAGTATAGCATAGGCACCTCTCTCAATACCTTCGATGTGGTTCTCTGGGGACAGTTTACTATCCATAACCATAACCAGGTTAGGGGGGCCTGACGGCGGAGTGTACAGCACTCGGGATTCATAATCCTGAGGTTCCGGGTTCAATTCCCGGTGGAGGCGGAGACAAATGGGCAGAGTTTCTTTCACCCTGATGCCGCTGTTCACCTAGCAGTAAATGGGTACCTAAGAGTTACAGCTGCTACGGGCTGCTTCCTGGGGTTGTGTAACAAAAAGAAGGCCTGGTTGAGGATCAGGCCGCAGGAACGCTAAACCCCGAAATCATCTTGAGATAAGTTAACCCATAGGTCTATTTGTCAAAGTTGTTTAGCATTTTTTTTATAGTTTATTCCAGTTGGTTAAATGTAGTTTTTTTGTCCTATTTCACATTGTCTTCCTTTGATAGGTCTCTTCTTTATGACCAGTTTCCCCATCCTTATCATAAATGTTTTGGCATTTTTTGAGCACTTCTGCCACTTATATTTAGCTCCATTTAGGGTCACCCTTAACCATTGGGGTGTGCATTTCCCTCTTAAAATATTTCAAGAAAAATGGTTCCTTCTGTGCAAATGAGTTAAACTTTTTAAACAAATTTTATGTTCTTCTTTGGATAGGAAGAATTTCAAATTAATTAAATTCTGATACTAATATCAGTTCCTAAAATTTGGATTGTGTTACTCCTTCATTTAATGTTTCTTTTCAGTTTGAATCTGGGTTAACAAAATAAATATGGGTGACTGAAGGAAAACACTAAAAATAGTATCTACCCTAATACTGTACGGTTTTTTTAATTAATATTTTTGGCTACAATGGTGCTACATGCTCCAAAATTCCTCTCAACTATTGTTTGTTAAATAAAAATGTATAACTTTTTAGGTAATAATAGCTAGATATATCAAATCATAGTAATTATAAAGATTTTTAAGCAAAACTCAACTTGCTTAGTTTTATAGCAAGTGATAGTGATGTGACTGATGCTTGAGTCTAGTTGAACTAAAATAAGCGCTGTGACATATGACATAAGTCGGTGTCCAAGGATTGAGGGGCGAATCTTCCTCTTCACACATCTACTGATTCTGCTCTAGTCAAAACATTGTCTTCCGTACACATATTTATGGGGCCTGACAGCTGAGTGAGTGAACAGCGCTCGGGATTCATATTCCTGAGATTCCAGGGTCGATCCCCGGCGTAGGCAGAAACAAATGGGCAGAGTTTTTCACCCTGATGCCCCTGTACACCTAGCAGTAAATAGGTAACTGGGAGTTAGACAGCTGTTACAGGCTGCTTACTGTAATTACCTAAGTGTAGTTACAGGACGAGAGCTATGCTCGTGGTGTCCCGTCTACCCAGTACTCTTTGTCATATAACGCTTTAAAACTTTGTGTGTTTTTGTGTGGTTGAGGGGGGGGGGGAGGATAAAAACAAAAATCAGTTGATTGATTGACAGTTGAGAGGTGGGCCCAAAGAGACAGAGCTCAACCCCCGCAAGCACAACTAGGTGTGTACACAGAAATCACAATAACATGATATATAAAATGAACAAATCCACAAAGGCCGTGATTAGGGGTTCGAGCATAGGTTCGAACCCTCATCACGGCCCTTTTGGATTTGTTCATTGTTTTCAATTGTAAAACATTCCACTAATCCAAAAGTTTTATAAATTGTTACTACTTCTGTGGCTCTTTCTAACCTAGATGTTGCCTCATTTTCTTGGCCTCAAAAACTTGTTAGGCACTTGTTTCTGTCTGTCTTGTGCCAGTTGTGTATTTGTTGCCGACTCCTTTATACTTTTCTGTCTGAACAACTCTGTTCACTTTGATTTCTGGCTTCCCTTTCCACTTTTTATATTGATTATTTTTCTCTGTATGCCTTGTACATATACATTTGTCTATACCTTGTATGTATACATTTGTCTGTATACCTGGTATGTATACATTTGTTTGTATACCTTGTACATATACATTTGTCTGTATACCTTGTTTATATACATTTGTCTGTATGCCTTGTATGTATACATTTGTCTGTATACCTTGTACATGTACATTTCTATGTCTGTATACCTTGTACATATACATTTGTCTTGTGTAATTCCTCCATGTAAACTGACCAAATATCTTTCCTCTATTGGATGATACATTGGATATTCCTACCTAACTTCTTGTAAGGTGCTGTCTAGATTTGACCTGGCACTTTTCCTTTTTTTTTCTTAGTTTTCTTTCTCCATGGTTTTTCGTTTAGCTTGACAGAGCTCTATTTTTTCCCCTTCATTAATTTCCTAATTTTACCTTTCTGTTTTAAAAAAGTTTACTTCTAGGTTAGTGGCATTCTGATCCCTAACTTTAATGTACTGTATCATAACTGTACAATTATTTATTATATTTCCTTAGCTCGGAACCCTACATTTGTCAGCATTAAAGTGCATCTATTTTTTTTCTTCAATAGGTCTGAGATTCTTATGGCTAGGTTGATATTATCTTCAGTTACACTCAAGTGCTGTTCTGTATAATGGTAGTGATGCCCTGTGTATTCCTGTCGGACTGGTTGTTGATCCTTAGAAAGGCACAGTGGATCAATACAGTACTGTTTAACTGTTGGCATAATATTGCTCACAGGAAACTTTTCACTACCTCAAAAGCTTTTTTTTAATACTGTTGGCTGCAGTACCCATTTAGATAATTTTACTGTAATAAATTGTCACATAGTTCAGAGCTAAGCAACATATTAATTAAAAAATTATTCTAACAGGTATTGCGTGATTTCCCCGAGTTGGAGTTGGAGATCGATGGCAAGAAAGACTCTATCATGAAACGCACATCTCTTGTTGCCAATACATCCAACATGCCTGTAGCTGCACGAGAAGCTTCCATCTACACTGGCATCACGCTCTCGGAATACTTCCGTGACATGGGTCTCCATGTGTCCATGATGGCCGACTCTACCTCCCGTTGGGCTGAGGCTTTGCGTGAAATCTCTGGTAGACTGGCTGAGATGCCTGCTGATTCTGGTTATCCTGCATACTTGGGTGCTCGTCTGGCTTCTTTCTATGAACGTGCTGGTAGAGTCAAGTGTTTAGGCAACCCTGAGCGTGAAGGCTCGGTGACCATTGTGGGTGCAGTGTCTCCTCCTGGTGGTGACTTCTCCGATCCTGTAACTTCTGCCACACTTGGTATTGTACAGGTGTTCTGGGGTCTTGACAAGAAGCTGGCACAGCGTAAACATTTCCCCTCAGTCAACTGGCTTCAATCATACTCAAAGTACATGCGTGCTCTAGAGGAGTATTATGATGCAAACTATCCTGAATTTATTTCATACAGGTTTGTAACTTTTTATGTATTATTAACAAATAGTTTAATATTTTTCTGGTATGTTTTTATATTATGAAAACAGTATTTTTTTTTACTTATTGTAAAAATTATTGGAATTTTTGTTAATCAATTATATTTTTTCTTTAAGGACCAAAGTAAGAGAAATTCTGCAGGAGGAAGATGACCTGGCTGAGATTGTGCAGCTGGTAGGCAAGGCTTCACTCTCTGATGCTGACAAGATTACACTGGAGGTTGCCCGAATTATCAAGGATGACTTCCTCCAACAAAATTCTTACACTTCATATGATCGCTTTTGTCCATTCTACAAGACGGTCGGGATGATGAAAAATATTGTTGCCTTTTACGATATGTCGCGACAAATTGTCAACCGTACAGCGCAGAGTGACAATAAGGTAGGTCTTGGGTGGCATAATAAAACCATTTTTTTTATGGAGAAATTGTAATTTAATGGTATTTGGTAAAATTAAAATTTCTTTAATGCAAATATCGTACAAGGGACTTGTTTATTCAATGCCCGAATAATAGGTAAAGTGTATGGAATAGCACATACAACAGGAAGTTGTTGTTTATCTAATGGGTAATTTTTTAATTTGACATTGTATGGTGCTCTTTGATAGCATTTAAGGCATAACTTGTTACATTAGCATCCTTTAAGCTCATTTTTATTTTATCCTCTTATTATGGGTATTAGGGGAATGTGTGTTCATACATATATATATACAGAATATATATATATTTTTTTGTTCTGGTGTACTTTATTAGATATTTAAAGGCAGCAAGATGTACTGTTTTTCTGTGGTTGGCCGCCCCAACTGCTTGATCAGCACCAAAGTATATTTAGGTGTTAGTGAGGGTGGATACACATGTGTAGTCCCACACCAGCTGTTTGCCCCTTTTCTAGGGGTATATTGTGATGCCATCTGGCCAAAGTGCGGGGTCATCCGGGGTTTGGTCCCCTAGGATGTGAGGTTTTCTCTCTCTGCTGGGCACTGAGCTGAGACAAGGCTCCTCTTGATGTCAATGACCTCGTTGTGTCTTGCATGCTAGACCTTTGAGCTTCCGTAGTGCAATCCATGCAGTCCATATTGTTCTGCTTCCACCCTGTTGCAAATACAGTACACTTATATTCAGTGTGAATTGAAGCACCAAGGCGGAGGGGCACTGTTACACGCAGGTAACACGAAGGGAGCCGGTCGGCCAAGCGGACAGCACACTGGACTTGTGATCCTGTGGTCCCGGGTTCGATCCTGGGCGCTGGTGAGAAACAATGGGCAGAGTTTCTTTCACCCTATGCCCCTGTTACCTAGCAGTAAAATAGGTACCTGGGTGTTAGTCAGCTGTCACGGGCTGCTTCCTGGGGATGGAGGCCTGGTCAAGGACCGGGCCGCGGGGACACTAAAGCCCCGAAATCATCTCAAGATCTCAAGGTATTCTGGATATAGACGTGTGCCTATTGCCGACATAGGTACTGCCAGAAAGAAGTCCCCTGCATGGGGGCAAGCACTGCCCCCATGCAGGGAATTTTATAAAATAAATATATATAAAAATGTGTGTGTGTGTATGTACTCACCTAGTTGTTCTCACCTACTTGTGCTTGCGGGGGTTGAGCTCTGTCTCTTTGGTCCTGCCTCTCAACTGTCACTCAACTGGTGTACAGATTCCTGAGCCTACTGGGCTCTATCATACTTATATTTGAAACTGTGTATGGAGTCAGCCTCCACCACATCACTTCCTAATGCATTCCATTTATTAACTACTCTGACACTGAAAAAATTCTTTCTAACGTCTCTGTGGCTCATCTGGGTACTAAGTTTCCACCTGTGTCCCCTTGTTCATGTTCCACCCTTGCTGAAGATTTTGCCTTTGTCCACCATGTCAATTCCCCTGAGAATTCTTCTTCCGTGGTATGACACTGTCACATTTTTCATCGCGTGTTAATTTTAGTGATTTACACACATATACATACATACATATATATACAGGCGAGTACATGTATGTATGTGTGTAAATCACGAAAATTAACATGTGATGAAAAATATGACAGTGTCGGACCACGGAGGAAGAATTGAAATAAGGTAATTCCTAAGTACTTTCATATAGTAATACATCTTCAGAAGGAATGATTTACAAGTCAAGTATTGGACATACATATAGGCAGGAGAGAGAGGTGAAGTGAGGTACAATGAAAAATGAATGGGAATTAGGTGGATATAAATAAGAGCCGCATAAGAACTGCAGAAGGCCTGTTGGCCCATACGAGACAATTCCCATTTATACCCACTAATGGTTTATGGGCCCATAAAATAAGAGCTGCATCAATAGGCCCATACATGGATTATAATAGCATAAGATAGTAAATATTTACAAAGAATTAGTGAGACAAATGTGTATCAATGATCCTACTCAAATTGCCCTTTAATTGATCTATCAAAAATGGATCTAGGTTATATAAACCACTGCTAATGTTCAAATTACATTCTTTTGTAATCTGTATTAAAGCAGATTCAATTATGTTTCTATTGAAAGTGATTTTACAATTTGTTATTGAAGAAGCCATGTCCCAATCAATTTTGTGAGAATTTTCTGACAAATGAACATACAAAGCATTAGACAATTAGCCATGACTTAGAGTATTTATGTTGAAAAATTTTACATTTCAAATCTTTAGATCTTTCCCCAACATAGAACCTATTAGTCTTTACAATTTATTTTATAAATGACACAATTATCACTAAGAGTTCTTATGCGGCTCTTATTTATATGCACTAATTCCCATTCATTTTTCGTTGTACCTCACTTCACTTCACCTCTCTCTCTCTTGCCTATATATATGTCCAATACTTGACTTGTAAATCATTCCTTCTGAAGATGTATTAATATTCGAAAGTACTGGAGGAAATTCCTGTTTCAATTCTAACTCTGTGGTCCGACACTGTAATATATATATACAGTAGAACCTCGAGTGATGACCGCCTCAAATGCCGACCAATTTGGGTAACGAACGCTCTGAATGCCGACAATTCGTGTCATTAAGCGACCGCTCGTTTGAATAACGTCAACACCACATGGTGGGGTCACGGGCTGCTTCTCACACGTTCTCCGACGCTTCCAACGATGCAAATAAATTATTTTTCTTTGTTTAAAGATGCTATTGATGCTGGAATGTTGCAAAGCATTGACTTTTTTGTAGAAAAACAAACTGGAATTTTTTTAAAAGAACAAATGTCAAAAAGGTTCGTTCAGTGTTTGTCAGGTAGGCTGCTCCATGTTTCTTAACACTTTGGCGTACCCCGCGCGCCACCCCTCAACTGTGCGATTTGGGTCCCGGCGTTTCACGGGAGCGCGCGATAATTCTGAAAAGTGTATACTCTCTTCAACTTTGTCACCTCAATTCTCGTCCTACGAGATTAAATTTGGTATCATTGTGTTCGCAATAGAACTCTCTACAGCACTAAAGGCATATAAACTCCAAAAGGCCGGCTAATTACCCGCAGCAAACAGAGAAAGTGCGAACGAGTTACCCAGGAGCGCGCAAAAGCGATAAAATGTGTTCACTCTTTTTCACTCTGGTCACCTCAATTTTCGTCCTAAGTCTTTCATTTTGGTCTCAATGGGTTCGAAATTCAATTCTCTAGAGGAATATTAGCATATAAAATAAAAAACCTGGTCACGCTCCACCCGCCGACGAGTTGAAGACGGGCCACGCGTTAGCCGCAAGTGAGTGCCCAGACGCCTTCCAGCTACACTCCCAATTCCTGCCCACAAATGTTTAGTATTTAGTATTTTAGTATATTTAGTATTATAGTTTAGTATTTTTTGTGTAGTAGTTGTACATTACATAAGCATTGTAGATAGCCATTTGCACAAAATAGGTCATTTTCTTCGTCCATTTGTGAGTTTTCCTTATGAAGTGATATTTGATCATTTGGTCAAAGTGATCAACACCTTTCATGTTTGTATTGTAGTCACAGATTACATTCGCCTTGTTGACAGTTACCAAACAGTCCCCCAAAAATCGGATAAAAACCTGATTTTTGGCAATTATTTTAGTGGACGACGCAGCATTGCGTTATCCCTGAGATTACCGACAGTAAACGGATGACACAATGCTGCGTCATGCCCGGACTAAAGTGTTAAAATAAAATGAAAAAATGGAAAAAATGAAGAATTTTGAAAAGCAGAACAAATGTCAAAAAAGGTTCCTTCAGTGTTTGTCGGGTAGGCTGCTCCATTATTGAGAAATAAATGAAAAATACAAAACAAATGGAACACATTTGAAACACAAAGATTGTTATAATGGAGCAGCCTACCCGTCAAACACTGAACAAACCTTTATGGCATTTGTCCGTTTTTCAAATTTTCAACTTTTTTTTTTTTTTTTTTTTTAATAAATTTAAGAAACATGGAGCAGCCTACCTGACAAACACCGAACGAACCTTTTGCTATACAATAAATGAAAAAAATTGAACAAATTTGAAGAAATAAAAATGTCATAAAAGTTTGTTCATTGTATGTAAGGAAGGTAGGCTGCTCCATTATTTAAAACATTGAATATCATATTGATGTTTTTCGGTGGTAGATCGGATTATTTCTATTTACATATTCCTTTCAATCGGGAAGTTCATTTTGAATGATGTCAGTTTCATATGACGACCACGGCGCCGGAACGGATTAAAGTCGTTATTTGAGGTTCCTCTCTCTCTCCAAGCCAATTATTTTAGCTAAGAGTAAAAATGGGATTAAGAGATACTAGAAGTGGAAATGGGAGTAATGAATGGAAGAAGGGTGATAAGAGATGAGAATAAATAATGAAAGGAGGGAATATTAGTAAGGGAATTGAGAAAAGACTGAAATAGTATACTACTCTTGATTGGAAGTAAGAGTTGTCATGAGTAAAAGTAGTGTATTTTTTAAGCAGCTGGTTGTACATTTGATGATAATAACAATGGTGGAAGCATTTGAGAAATGTGGTATGAGTGAAAGTTGGTAAGGGAAGAGATGTGGAGTTGGTGATGAACAGTACACATAAGTGGTGTAGCCATATCAATAGAGTGCCTGAGAACCATTTAGCAAAAAGTGTGAAATAAAGGGATCATGATAAATGTAGATGACCAATATCTTGGAATTCCAGAGTGGTAAAATATGTAAATGTGTAAAATAAAGGTGGTGAGAGGAATTCCAGAGTTTCAAGGAATGAATAGTTTTTGTGGTATTAGTCTCTTGGAGAAACTTCTCTTGTTTGCACCCCATCATGAGCTCCTCCCAAGATTGAGTAACACTTGGGCTATAGATATAAATTGAATACTTTTGTGTAACATTTACCCATGCAAACATTCTTACCAACAGGTAACATGGCAGATTATTCGAGACTCAATGGGTCAGATATTGTACGAGCTGTCTTCTATGAAGTTCAAGGACACATTTAAGGATGGAGAGGTCAAGACGAAGAAAGATTTTGACGAAATTTATGAAAATATTCAACAGGCCTTCAGAAATCTTGAAGATTAAGAGGAGACACTACATGGTGGCACTCGCCTTTCTAATGTACTAATCAACCTAGTGATGCATCTTACATGCTGTTGTGTATAGCTCAAATTCATTGTATCATTGATTTGATTCACATACTCATAAACATAGCTCACAGCTCACTTGTGAGTAGGGTGCGCATTAGCTTGGTCAATTGTCAGGATTACAGTAGGAAAGTGTCGTATGAACCTTCTGGCCATTCCACTACCCAGTAATTTTTTGGGTAGTAAAGTATTGTGCTCGCCCTGTTCTGGATCATGTGGGCCTTATGTAAATTTTACTTAGTATTTATATAGTAGGGAGAGTACTATAATTTGTTTTGTATAGTTATACCATGAGATTTCTTTTAAAGTAAGTTATGTGTATAAAAACTATTCTCTCTCTCCATTGTTAGCCAAGGAAGGAGTGACTTGCTTGGGACTGGATGTTTGTTAATTTCATTAAGTGTTTAGTAGAAACTAGGCCATGGGGATGATGAAACCCAGTCAAAAATAGGTAGCCTAATGTGTGTGTATGTGTGTGTGGTGCGGAATGCACTGTCTGTACACAAGAAATTTACAAAATTTTTGCTTGTAAACTAGACATTCCAGACTCAAATTTTGTGTATATTTGTGAATTATATTACGAGTAAAGAGATGGGACGGGAAATTATTGTTTAATTTAATAAACCTCGCCATAGTTGCTTATCATGGTAAAGAATATGATCACAAAACAGATTTTTTCATAAGTTTGAATACATTATCTATTAACTATATTAGGAAAGATGTGAGAGATGTTACATGTCCATTGAATATACTTTAAGGTGAGACCCCTCATAGATTGTGCCATGGCATAGCGAGGGGGCTCACATATGACGCCCTCACCTGGTATGAGTTACCTTGGCTTTGTCTCCTGTCTCTCTAAGGGACAGTTTGAGTTGGAACCCAACCCAAACTAAGGGTTCTCATCAGTGTCACTGGCCCCGTCTCGGTAGATATGAGGGGGCCGCTCTTGGAGACTGGTTTCGAGTGTCTAGGCTGGGACATAAGGGGTAAAGAGGTCTTGCATCAGTATTGGAGAATGTTCAATGCAATAGAACCACTGTTATAAAGGATGTACTCATTCCTACACTCTTGTGTTCTGTCATCCTTGCTGTCTTAGTATGTGGTATCCTATGGGTCCAGGGCCCGACCCCTCTGCTTCACACCTGGAAACCAAACACTATTCAATGTTCAAATCATGTGGTAGGTGACCAGGCCATTGAGTTGTGTTGGCTTAGAAGTACCCGGGTCTCTCCTTTCCAGAGTGGATGCTACTTGCAAGCTCCGGTGATCCTGCTGTGTTGGGCCCTGACCGAGCTCTGTCTTTGGCGTGCCCTTCTGATCCTCTCCCTACCCTTGTCACTTCATCGGCAGGGGCATCTTCCATGTCCCAGGTGGTGACCAACTCATCACCTGGAGCACACTGCTGTTTGATACAATGGCACCTTACACCATATTTTGTATCATATTTAGGTATAACTGCATTTTTACAGGTAGACAATATGAAGGGGGTTACACTGTGTCAAGAGCTAGCTATGTAAATGCTAAAAAAATTGCCATCTTAGAGGATAGTCATAGAGGGTTATGTGATCAGTATTCACTGACAAACTTTACATGCATTATGAGGATGTCATGAACATGAGTGAATCAAGTCAGTGCAAAGCTCAAAGTACCTCATACCTGAAGGACCTGGACATTCAATAATGTAATGCGAGATCATAACCCAGTTCCTGTTCAGAGTTTGCACCTGGAGGGCTCAGGCTTGGAAGATCCGTCACATATCGCCACCTGCCATAGGTAATAGTAGCCCAACTTTGCTATTGGGGAAAGCATGGATATGTAAATTTCAATTTAATATGAACCATTGCTGCATATTTTGCTACATTACATGGGCAAAATAGTTTGGTGTCTATCTTGACAGTTGATTGACTGTTGCTTCTCATTCCATCTGGTCTGGCAAATGTTGAAGTCCTTTCTAGGGAAGCAGCTGATTGCCTAGCTACTCTGTAAAGTTTTGGGGAGATTCTAGTTCATGTCTCAAATTATACATCTAAATGCCAGCATTATATAATGAGGACATTATTATTCTTGTGCCCCATGTTTCAACAAAGAACAAGGACCATTATATAGTGATTGTCACAGATATTATTGCCATCCTAGAATTCCAAGGCCATTCTGTTATCCAGGTTGATACACAGTATTCACACATGGCTTCCCTGCAATCAGTGATGTTAAATCCTTTGTATTGTTAAGATCACTTTAGATGTTGTCTTCCCACCCTTGGTAATTCTTTCTGGTATCAAGTGTACTGTGCAGGAATATATTCTCTGTGCCTCTGCAGTAAGTGCTGGAAATATAAACATGGTGCTTCGATTTGTTGTAGGAAGAGTGTGTACCAAATTCTGCCTTTTCTTTTTTCTTTTTACACCATTTTCTTCATTAACTAGTGAGACCTACCCTGACTTCTCAGTTGTGTTTGCACTGTAAATTCGAGCAGGCCATCCTCAACCTGCAGCCTGTTCTTATAAACAAAGGCCAGTCCATTCCATGCACCCACTAAACCCCATGTTTATGAATGAAAAATGGTTTGCACACAACTCGCAACTGATGACGTCCAAACACTTCCAGAGCAAGTTTTATTTTATTTTTTAATTTTTTTTATTTATATATACAAGAGTTCTTGCATTCTTGTACATCCACTAGTACACGTAGCATTTTGGGCAAGTCCTTAACCTTATGTTTCCTGGAATACGACCCCGCGAAAAATCTTTTAACAACCAGGTACCCATTTTACTGTCAAGTTAAACAGATGCTACAGTTTAGGATTGACGCCCAGGATACGAACCCAGGACAAAGTGCTCACGAAACGCCAGGCGAGTGTCTTAACCACTACACCACGAGGGACTACTAGCACTGCCAGCACCACAAGTGCTTCGCTGACGACCTTTGTTCGAACATCAACGGTGTAAATGCTTCACCTACATATTACAAATTCAAATAATTGCCAACAGAACCTAAACACCTAACCAATGCCAAAATATGCACACTATGCTAATACACGCATATAATAATATTAATTTATACTTTGAAAAAATTCCTGTTTTGAATAAACAGCATGTTCAAATTTATGAATGTGTCTTTGGGGTCAAGATACAGGGTCGACTGCTGGATTGAATGTACTTGGTCTGAGAATTGGATGAAACCTGAAACGGAGATCATATCTCATTCCCTAAGATATGCCACATTTTCCAGCAACTTAGCCACTTCTCTAATATTGCTAATGCCTGTGTGGGTCATGACCTGACCTACCCCTTTTTCCATAACTATTTACAAGCTCTGGCCCCCCTCCCTTTCCAGCCCAGTTGCTGTCTCTTTGGGACAGCTTATCCGCTGTCCTTTTGAAGCTTTATGCTCCTGCTGCTGTTCTTACAAATTTTGTTGGATGATTTTTACTCTTCCTCGTGTTCAATTTTTCCTCCCCACCTCTTTTCTTTCTTTCTGATTGTTCCCTTCCTGCTGACTTTTTGCCGTTCTTGAATATTCTCTGTCTTCTGCTTTGACGCCAGGTGTTTGAGGAGGTGCATGCACTCACCTGTCGAACTGTGGTACCTGACATTTGTCAAGTGAGGGGACGCTTTTATTGTCAATCTTTGTCTTCATTGCGGAGCCCAATCTTGACGGACTGACCAGTTCTTAAAGTGGCGATTGCAGGGTGTATATCCACGATGCACCCCCTGGGGAGGCGCTGTCTTTTTGGGTGTCCTATCCTGTAATTGTGGCTCCCTGGTTGGTATGGGGGCTTATTTGTGGATGAAATTTTTACCTGTTTGTATGCCATTCTCTAACCCTCATTTAACTTCTCAGACTAATGGGGGGGATGGGTGACCTGGCCCTCCAAGTTGGACTGTGATGGAAGATGGGACTCTGTAGCCCCCTCTACATTGAACCCAGACCAAGCTGCTTCTCTGACTCTCCCGAGAGAGAGAGAGAGAGAGAGAGAGAGCGAGAGAGAGAGAGCGAGAGAGAGAGAGCGAGAGAGAGAGAGCGAGAGCGAGAGAGAGAGAGAGAGAGAGAGAGAGAGAGAGAGAGAGAGAGAGAGAGAGAGAGAGAGAGAGAGAGAGAGAGAGGCACAGATAGAGAGAGAGAGGCACAGATAGAGAGAGACAGAGAGACAGAGAGAGACAGAGACAGACTCTGACTGCTCTCCTCCCACCTGTGGCAGGATTGAGCCCCGAGCCCCCAGTAGTGACTACTTCATCACCTGGTGTGGCTCTGTCTCTCATTGTAACAACTGTGTCTATTACGCCCTCTCTAAGTTGAGGTGCTTGGTGCCATCACCTTTGCACTCACATACGCATGATTCTTTCCCAATCTACTACATTCCCAATCAACGAAGTGGACTAAGTATTTTGATCTGTCATGTTAATCCTACTCGTCCTGATGATTTATTCCTCCATAAGCACCTTGTTGATTTGGGCGATACATTTGTCACTTTTAACCCCACCCATACTGGTACATGTGTCACTGCAGCCCTTTCTCAGAAGTGGCTGACCACTTGGCTTCGTTGTCCCTGCATTTGAGAGAGCCCTGTTTGGATCTCTAAAAATGCCCAGTTAAATGCTAGCATTGGCACAGTTCTTCTCCTGCACCATGATGCGACTGGTGATAAGGAACTGAAAGACTGCCACAAGGATATTAAATATATTCTTCAGGCTCAAGGCCATTCTAAATTCCAGATAATAATAATAATAATAATAATAATAATAATAATAATAATAATAATAATTTATTTGCAAGAAGGTACAATGGGTTGTTGATATTACATAAAATTGGTATTTTTACATTCATGCAAAGCCACTAACGTGCATAGCATTTCGGGCAGGTCCTTAATCTAACATATCAAGGTAAGATGAAAGGGTATATTGTAGCATGGTTTTTATATCAACAAATAACTACAACATAAGTTGACAGCGGTGATTACACTGGTAAGGATATGTCTTAAGTACTGTACTAATATTGGAGAAGTAGGTACAGTAGTACAAGATAGTGTGAGTTTGAAGCACAAGTTAGGAAACTATGAGGATGAAATTAGGTACTTTTTTGTTTTACAGTACTTTTAAACAGGGCATGGGTTGGACGATTTTTTTAATTCATCAGGGAGTGAGTTCCAAAGACTGGGTCCTTTTATTTGCATGTAGTGTTTGCACAGATTTTGTCTGTCCCTGGGGATATCAAAGATAGATTTATTTCTGGTGTGGTGCTCATGGGTTCTATTACATCTATCAAGGAAAAGTTTCAGACCAAGATTAGCATTTAGGAACAAGATTTTGTACATGTAGATAGCACATGAGAATGTGGGGAGTGAATGTATGTTTAGCATGTTAAGAGACTTAGAGGGGCTGAGTGTTGTCTGAAGAGTGTTTGTTATAGTTCTGATAGCAGATTTTTGTAGAGTGATGATAGGCTTGAGGTAATTTGCAGTGGTTGAACCCCATGCACAGATACCGTATGTTAGGTAGGGATAGATTACTGCGTAGTATAATGAGGGGAGAGCAGAGTGGGGAACATAATATCTGATTTTAGAAAGTATACCAACCATTTTTTATATTTTTTGGCTGTTGTATGTGGATGCTGAAATTCAGTCTCCTGTCTGTGTATAGGCCAAGGAACTTCACCTCATTTTTATTGGTAATGTTAACATTGTCTATCTGAAGTTGAATATGATTTGATGATTTACTGCCAAATAAAATGTAGAAGATTTTTTCTATGTTTAGTGTAAGGTTGTTAGTGAACATCCACGAGTGGATGGTTTAATTCACTGTTGACAATATTATTTAGTACAGTATAGGTTTAAGAATGTTAGAAACATTTAGCAACTCATTGATGTATATAAGAAATAGTTGATGTCCCAAGATGCTGCCCTGTGGCACCCCTACTGTCAATGATAAAGTGGGGGAGTGTATGCTATTGATGACTACATATTGGTGTCTGTCACTGAGGTAGGAATGAATATACAGGAGTCCAGAGCACGGTCTCGTATACCATTATGGTGACGTTTAAGAGGAAATTATGGTTTACAGTATCAAAGACCTTTTTGAAGTCAATGAAGCGGCTAATTGGGAACTCATTTTTGTCAAGAGGTAGTGTAGATTATATCAGCAGACTAATAATGGCATCATTGTTACTCTTTTTGGGAACAGAAGCCAAACTGGCAGGGAGTTCATATGTTGAGTTTTACTAAGTAGGAATAGAGCTGTTTGTAAATAATTTTTTCAAATACCTGTACTTTTGAAAGCATAGGCAGATTTGATATTGGTCTGTAATTGTTTGTCAGCTATCTCGTCACCTTTATGAACTGGCATCACTCTTGCTTTTTTAAGGATATCGGGAAAAGTATGACACACTATAGAGATTTGTTGAATAGCAGAGCTATGGGTGGCGCAATAGCAGGGGCAGCACTCTTATATATCATAGATGGTACAGTATTTCATTAATGTTCCCAGATTCGGTTTTAAGTGATTGAATTATGGATATAAGTAATGCCTGTCGGGCTGACTGGTAAAAGAAGTAGTGTTAGGATAGCTGCCCGAGATATATATACTGTATAGTAATATGTGAGATATGTAGATAAGTTCACATGTGAGATATGATAGATACGTCCACTCGACCCCCTCGTGGTCGTCGTCATCCTCTTCACATTGTGAAGGTCACTTTTGATAGTAGGTCTCTTCCATATCCTGTCATTCTTGCTGGTGCCAGATGCTCCGTTCAGGAGTACATCCCCTCTCCTCGCCTATGCAGGTGCTGGGGATTTGGGCATGGTCCCTTCAGGTGCACAAGTGAGTTGTGTGTATGCCCCTTGTGTGGAACCTTGGGTCATTCTAAGATGGAGTGCTCTTCTTCCCAAGCTCACTGCATCAATTGCGGTGATCCCACCCTGCCTTCTCCTGTACATGTGTGCACTACAAATTTGAGGATGCCATCCTCAACTTGAAACATCGTAATAGTTTATCTTCTCCTGAGGCGAGACGCCAGGTTTGCCGAACCTAGAGGGAATATAATTCCCAACTAAGAAAGCAGTAGTTAGGGGTCCCATCAAAAGCTAGAGGGAAAGAGAGAAAGGAATATCTGTGGAAGTGACCACAACAAGCGCCAGCATCTCTCTGGAGACACACAAAGCGGTGAAAACTGTGATATCAGAAGATGGAAGTTAATTTAAACTGGTATAAAACCACATAAATTCCATTTTAAAATAGACATAGTCATGAACAGATAAAACAGTAAAAAGAAAACAGAAAAACTAAGGCAAAGAACTGTAAATTAGGAAAGATTAACTGGTGGTTCAGTGAAATCCAGGTTGGATTTCGATGAGTCACAATAATGTGGCTGAAGATATGATAGTCAACATCAAGAAAGTGTAGAAACGATGACATTTTGGTCCCTCCTGGACCATTATCATGCCATGTAAAATAAGAGAGCAAGGAACAGGCAAATATAAAGTGAGAGTGTGAGGTAAGGAGCAGGTAAAAGAAACATAAGAATAGGAAGAATATAAGAATAAGGTAAGAATCGGACGAGTAATAAAAAGAGGAAGGCAAGAATAAGAAAAGGGGTAGGAAAAAGCATCAAAGGCAAAGTTTCATTCAGATCATGATTGTTAAGAAAGTTGGAGCATTTGAGTATATACTGTGAAAGGGAAGAGTCGACAGCAACAAAGCCAGGACTAAGGTTCATGTTGGGTTGGTTGTGTATCAGAGCTGATTCAACAAAACTGCAATCTGTGAGTAGAGGTAGGTAGTTATTTGAAAACAAAACCAATCTATAGGATGATTAAGAGTCCCTTACATGACAAGGAAGCATTGTGTGTAAACATAACACTTCTTTTGTGTTCCTCAAATCTGTCATTTAGTGAACACAAAACAGACACAATGCTAAGGGTTTATGGATATGCACAGCATCAGGGCAGGTATGGTCATCAGGACAAAGATCATAATACAGTACTAAGACCATGTAGTGGGGCCGAACAAATCCTGGAAAGTAGCAGGGGAAAGCTGGAAGCAAACATGTGAGTGTGAGATGATGGTGTCAAGGACCACCCTATGAAGGAGGGGGTTGAACAGCTCAGCTGTTACAATGGAAGGAGTCATACAAGGGGATAAGGTAGTAACCACAGGGGGCTTGGAGCTCAACCCAGCTACATTAGTGGGAGGGAAGCGGGGAAGAGTCAGAATGGGTATTCAGAGATGAAGCCGGGTCTGGGCCCAATGTAGTCAGGGATATGGAGCCTATCCTTCCATCATGGTTCAACTCTGGGGCCTAGTTGCCCACCCCACAAGTCTTAGAACAGGGAAAGAAGATAAAATAGGGAGTCTAAAATCTGCATAAAATGAACACAAAATTGTCCACAATTATGCACCCATATCCAACCATGGCGCCACAATTAGATGACAGGGAATCCCACAATACTGGCTGTTCCAGGGGTGCATCCTGGATATACAGTATATCCCACAATCATTACCTTAAGAACCGTCAATCCATTGACATAGGGATCAGTAATGAAGAGTTTTACAAAAGCTTCCCCTTACTTGAACACATCAGGTACTCCAGTTCAATGGGCGAGAAAGTGCACCGTCTCAACTCGCCCCTACATCGGAAAATAAGAAATCAAATGAAAGAATATTCGAGATTGGATTAGAGTTGTTACAAAGCTTCATGCAGAAAGAAGTAGGGAGGGAAGAAAGAAACATGAGGAAGAGAAAATGGTGTCCAGCAAAATTAGTAAAGGCTGAAGAACAAGGTTAAAAAAGGACATGAAGTACCATCTTATTGAGCATCACACTCCAGCAGCCACCCACCAAGCCGCCTCACGTCAACAATGGGCTAGACTCAAAGGGAGCCGGTCGGCCAAGCAGACAGCATGCTGGACTTGTGATCCTGTGGTCCTGGGTTCGATCCCAGGCGCCAGTGAGAAACAATGGGCAGTTTCTTTCACCCTATGCCCCTGTTACCTAGCAGTAAAATAGGTACCTGGGTGTTAGTCAGCTGTCACGGGCTGCTTCCTGGGGGTGGAGGCCTGGTCGAGGACCGGGCCGCGGGGACACTAAAAAGCCCCGAAATCATCTCGAGATAACCAGTGAGGGGTCCCTGTGTTCAAGGTATTTACCCATATGACTAACAACAATGGTCCCAGGGCAGAGACCTGGGCACACCACTTAAAAGTTTCTCATTGAATAAACTCCATCTATGCCATTTGATTTCTTTGAAATAACAAAGCTCTAATACATGAAACAGCAAAGGAAGGATTGGGATTGAACATCAACAATGCACTAGTCAGTTAGTCTGGCAAGTGCCTTATGACTGAAGCACGTAAATATGGAGTTTAAGATCATTAACTACATTTCCAAAAGAACACACTGGCCTATCTTGAGAACAAGAGAAGTTAAAGGGGCTGTCATGACAACCTTGGATTAATTCATAATTAATGGAGAGCTGGTCACACTTTGTGATTAAATATTTGCCACTGCTACAAAGAAGTGGCAGTGAAGGTTAGATGGTCATCAGGCTAGTGCAGAGGGTGCAGTGCTGCAGTCAGCAAAAGCTGTGGGGCCATCAGGTAGCTCTCCATGGGGTAAAATAGCAGCAAAACCCTAGAACCAAGTTTGCTACACGTCTTCCTGGCTTGTTGCCTTCTTTTGATAATTACTTACTTTGCAGGCTAGTCACCCATCAAACAAGATTGGAGATCATCTTGCCATCACCATGTGTATTAGTGGCTTTAGGCATAGTACTGTATGTACTAGCTCTATGTAGAAATCCAACATTATGTTTGTAACTAATTTTGAATGTATGTACTTTTACCTGAATAAACATTCTTATCTATCATCATACAACAAAAAATCATATCTGTGCCTACATTCAACAAACAGGGATTGCATCCACAGGTCACCACCGAAAAATTAGGAACCAACAGGTGTGCAGACTTCTTTATGCCAACTTAATATTATTCCTACTAACTAGTCCAGCTGATGTACTTAACCAGGCTACAAAACCTTCTAATTTACCCCTACCTAACAAAGGAGTGTGTTGCCCCACAGGGCATGCAGTCTTGGGAACACTCGACTCCCAGATGAACGGAAATGGAGGTTTACAAGTTTCCACGTAGGGCAAGCACTTGGCTGGCGTAAGGCCAGACAATATTTGGTCGAGCTTTTAATTTAGTAGCCAGTTTTACAAATGAACCTGCCGGAGCCTCAAGGCACCCAATAAAGCGTCGGGGTCGAACAAAGCAAGCAAGGCCCACCATAGTAACCGCCAAGGGGAAAAATTCAGTCTCACTGCCCCATTTATACTAATTTCAGTCTTTCACTAACTTTTATCTATTCACTTTTAGTAACCATCTGAAATCTATACAAATCTTTTCCTTTGCTAGATCATCATTTACATGCATCAAATCTGACACTCCCATTATCCCTATCATATGAGGGCTTATTAGTGTTAAAAAGGATAAAAAATGTTTCTACCAAATGTTTGATAAATTTCTTATAATTTCCTGTTAATGTACACGGGTCTTGGCAATACTACAACAAGATATAGTGCTTGCAAAATAAATACAACATTATGTACACGTGTTTGTCTGACAGGTGGGAGCTTTCCCTATTCCTTGCACATTTCCTTTTATAAATTCCTACATTGTAGAAACATATCAAATGCTCCTGAAAAAACAGTTACACTGCTTGCTGGTGACCATGTGTCTCGGGTAAAACTTGACAAGTTAACATTTTTAGAGATACAGAATCTAACAAGGGAAATCTTTTAAAATACATTAAAACTATTTTAATGGCATTTATTCTATAATGCAGCATCTATTTACATTTATGAAATCACATCCATGGGCATTGCCATAACTTGGTCAAAATGTTTCATGTAGTAGTACTGTATTTATCAATTCACAGTGAATGGCAATCTCTTAGCAAGGGAACAACTGCTTATTTGGGAGGCTTAAAAGCAAATTTCCTACTCTTGAGTACCGTCCACTTGTGTCTCTTGATGTAATAAGTGACGGCACAGAGGAGAGAAAATATCATTAATGACTTCAAAGCCATCCTTTTGCGTTCATCGTGCTCAGGCTCTCCAGCCCACTTGAGGAAGGTTGCTACATCTTTGGCCATTTGTGATGATGTAGCAGGGGTGCCATCACTGTACTCCAATGCCTAAAAAGAGAAAAATGCCAATTTAAGATTTAGACAAAATTAATAAGCTTAGGCTCAGCTACAAGTAACACTGGGAGTTTGCAACATCTGCTGATGTAGCAAAATGAAAACTCTGTCAGCAGAGTTTACATACTTGCATACAATTTGCATCATTATATAACGGAAATATGAAAAAATTGCAAAATTCAGAGATAACACCATCAATTGAGTCCAAGAATTGTGTAAGTACGTCAAACTTTCCTTTAAAGACTTTCATAGCCCAGTCGATAGTGCTACGGCCTCACACGCATAGCGTCCATGGTTCAAGACCCATACAGTCCAGGTTACCCAGTTGATGGGGTTCTGGGAGTTCTTCTATTCCCCAAGCCTGGCCCAAGGCCAGGCTTGACTTGTGAGAGTTTGGTCCACTAGGCTGTTGCTTGCAGCAGCCCGCAGACCCACATACCCACCACAGCCCGGTTGGTCCGGCATTCCTTGAAGAAAATGATCTAGTTTTCTCTTGAAGGTGTCCATGGTTGTCCCAGCAATATTTCTTATGCTCGCTGGGAGGATGTTGAACAACCGTGGACCTCTGATATTTAGAGAGTTCTCCGATTGTGCCTATGGCACTCTTGCTCTTCACTGAAGCAGGTTATGGAATGGAGGGAAAGTACTTCATTCATAATGATGTACTGCTAGGAATCTTAGCAAAGTATCCAAAATTTGCTTACTGTAGGTGCAGCCTGCACACACATGACTGTAAAGCTGCCATCCAGTTGGGTGGGTGTGCAGCTGCATGACTCACCATAGATGTAAAGTGCCTTGTATAGTGACTTTAGAGCCTCTTGTTGCATTACTTGTGATATAAAAAGATTATCGACATGTATATGTATTTGTGTACATTGATGTATATACAGTGGAACCTCTATTAACGAGTGGCTCTATTAACGAGTTTTTCCAGTAACGAGCAAGCCACTCGCAGCAAATTTGTCTCTATTGACGAGCTCGCCTCTATTAACGAGTGAAATCACATGGCGCTTCCTAGCGTCTCGCGGTTCTCGCAAATTCTCGGACGCCTCCGACACCAGTGTTGTTGTTGTATCTCACACGACAAGCATCCCTCTGGATATATTTGAGCTTTACTTTGGGTTTTTAGTGGTTTTGCGACTACAATTTGTAACACACGATGTCTCCAAAGAAGCTGCTTGCTAAAGATAGTGTTGTCAAGAGGAAGAAAGACACAATTACTGTGGATTTAAAGAAGGAAATTATAGCAAAGCATGAGTGTGGTGTCTGTGTGATTGATCTCACAAGGAAGTATGGCAGGTCCTCATCAACAATTTACACCATTAGTAAGGGAATGAGGAGGTAAGGGAGGATGCTGCCTCTTCCACTGAGATCAGGGAAGTGTTTGGAATGTTTGAAAAGGTGAACGCATTCTTGGAAAAGCTGCCCTGATGAAGCAGTGAGAACCCGGTGTGTGAAAATGTTTAATTTATCACTTTGTGATAACACTTTATGAAAGTGTTATCACTTTCGCAGGTATATGTCGCTTGAACGTGACACTTTTTTCTCTTGAATGCACCCAAACACCGCGCTCAAGTATCATTTGAGCAAATATTTCTATAAAATCCAATTCTTATCCGATCGACTTGGGGATTGTATACATGTTTGCCATGAAATTTCCGTTTTCTTTAATAACCACATTGCCTATTTGAGAAAACGGCATTGTATTGTATCTTCGTGGTAAGACTATTATATTGTTGACAACGAGTGTAATCAACATAGTTTTTTATTTGGTGCTGGTCTAACGCATCCTTGTGTGACATTTGAAATGAAATTTGGGTGAAATTCCCAAGAAGAGAGAGTCCGCCTGACTCAGAGGTGGATTCTCCTTCCACACCATAACCCCTCTCCTCCTTCCCACCTCCCCATCGTCTCCCTCAAGCCAGCAACTACTCTTCATAAGGTAAAGTAAATATTAAAACACTACAACAAAACATTTATATTTACATGTGCAATATTATATTTACATAAGTAAGTAAGTAATTATCAAAAGAAGGCACCAAACCGGGAAGGCTATGTAGCACCATCAAATACGCAAAATAATCAGAGGGCGCTAAATATCACCAAGGATGCCAATACGAGAACAAAAACGCATAAGGCGAACGATATCAAAAGTATCCGAGTCACCAAGAATTCTATCGAGGGACAGGTGACCGCGAAGGGTGGTCGGAAAGCAAGACACACGCTCGTCCTGGAAGTCAGGACATTCAAGAAGGACATGCACGACCGTAAGAGGGACAATGCAACTAGGACAATAAGGAGCAGGGCGGCGCTCCATCAAGTGACCATGGGTTAAGCGAGTATGGCCAATACGCAACCTCGCCAGAGCTGTTTCCCATCGCCGGTTACGGTGGAAGGAGGACGGCCACGAGGAAACACAACATTTAAGAGTACGTAGCTTGTTACCAGTAACAGACAACCAAGAAGCCTGCCAACGGGTAAGAACTGAGGAATGGATAACTGGGTAAAAGTCGGAATACGGAATGCCTTTACGAGAGATGGGACAAGAGCGGACAGCTTCCTTAGCGGCAGCATCCGCACGCTCATTTAAAGACACACCAATATGGCTGGGAACCCAACAAAACTCAACCGACTTAAATTTACTGTGAACAAGAAACAGCCAATGCTGGATCTCGACAACTACCGGATGAACCGGATTAAAGGACCCGAGAGCCAACAACAACCACAAAGGAAGACTGACAACGAGAAAGCAGGAGACGAAGAGCATAGAGAATAGCATAAAGTTCTGCTGTAAAGATGCTAGTCTCCGGAGGCAAGCGACACATATAAGTGCGATCAGGAAAAACAACAGAGTAGCCAACACCGTCCGCTGACTTAGACCCATCGGTGAAGACAGAAACGGAGCGGGAGTGAGAAGAAAAGTGCTCGAGGAAAAGGCGTTTTAGAACCGTAGGAGGGGTAAAAGCTTTAGTGATACGGGTCAAGGAAGTACAAAACCGCGGAAGAGGGACCCTCCACGGGGGCAAAGAAGGAACAACACGAGGAGAAACATCAGAAATACGAACGGAGAGAGAATCCTGTAGGCGAGATAACCGGACAGAAAGAGGGAGGTGGTGAAGAGGAACAGGAACCGCAGGAGGGGTAAAAGTTAAAGCACGACAGAGGCGAGAGGAAGGATGTTGCAAGGACCGCGCAAGATAGCGAAGACAGTAGCGATCACGGCGGTCCTGGAGAGACAGGAAGCCAGTGTCAACATACAAGCTAAGGATGGGAGTCGAACGAAAGGCACCAGAACTGAGGCGCAACCCAGTATGGTGCAAAGCATCAAGACGGCGAAGAGTAGAAGGAGAAGCAGACGAGTAAGCAGGGCAACCATAATCGAGCTTAGACAGGACGAGAGAGGAATGTAAAGCAAGGAGTGCGCGCCTATCTGCCCCCCAAGAAGTATGGGACAAGACCCGAAGGAGGGTAAGGGCCTTAGAGCACTCAACACGGAGGTAAGAGATATGGGGAGACCAAGACAAACGAGTGTCAAGGAATAACCCCAAAAGCTTCGCGGAATCTTTGTATTCAAGGGGATGACCATAAAGCGACAAAGAGGGACGAAGAACAACCCGTTTCCGCGTAAAAGTCATGGCACAAGTCTTAGAAGTAGAGAACTTGAAGCCATGACCTGTGGCCCAAGACGACACGGCATCAATTGCAAGTTGAAGCCGGCGTTGAAGGAGAGGCGAATCATCACCCTGACAACAAAGGGTAAGATCATCGACATAGAGAGCGGAGAAGACACCAGAAGGAAGAGAGGAAAGAAGACCATTGAGGGCAACAAGAAAAAGAGTAGTGCTCAGAACACTACCCTGGGGCACACCTTCGTATTGCTGAAAAGAGGGAGAGAGAGCGGTACCAAGGCGCACCCGAAAGGAACGACGAGAGAGGAAGCTGCGGAGAAAGAGAGGGAGATGACCACGAAGGCCAAAAGAATGAAGTTGAGATAGGATATGATAACGCCAAGTGGTGTCGTAAGCCTTTTCTAGGTCAAAAAGGACGGCAACAACGGAGGTCTTCGCAGCAAAAGCAGTACGAATATAGACCTCCAAGTTCACCAGGACATCTGTCGTGCTGCGGCACTTGCGGAAACCAAATTGAGAAGGGGAGAGGTGGTGATGGTGTTCCAGGAACCACATCAGACGAACGTTAACCATACGTTCAAAGAGTTTGCAGACACAACTTGTGAGAGCAATAGGGCGAAAGTCCTTAGGGGAAGTACCCAGAGACCCCGGTTTGCGAACAGGGAGGACAACGGCATCGAGCCAGTCCGCAGGGACTGACGACGACTCCCAGATCCGATTATACAGACTCAGTAAATACTGAGACGTGCTCGGAGGGAGATGGCGAAGCATCTCATAATGAATACCATCGGAGCCCGCCGCCGTAGAACCGCAGAGGGCCAGGGCAGAACGAAGTTCAGAGAGAGAGAAGGGATCATTATAGGGAAGCTGAAGATGAGTGCAGAAATCTAAAGGACGAGACTCAAGGACAGGTTTACGAAGAAGGAAAGATTGGGGAAGATGAAGACCAGAGCTAACAGAAGAAAAATGGGAACCCAGTTCGGAAGCGACCTGCAACGGGTCCGCCACAAGAGTATCATGGAGGTGAAGGACCGGTGAAACATCGGGAACGAACTTACCCGCTATCTTGCGGATACGCTTCCAGATCTGGGCCAGAGGGGTCTCGGACGTAATTGTCGAGACATAAGATGCCCAACATTCACGTTTAGCCGTACGGATGGCCCTACGGGCCACCGCACTCGCTTTCCGAAAGAAAAGAAAAGAATCGGACGTCTGCCTACGGCGGTGCCTCTTCCAGGCTGCACGCTTACAGTGGACAGCCCGAACACAGTCCGCATTCCACCAGGGAACGCACTTCCGTGGACCCCGAGAGGAAGAGCGAGGAATAGAGCGGAGGGCAGCGTTGAAGACAGTGTCATGAAAAAGGAGGAGAGCGCGAGAGAGAGGCAGAAGGGAGAGGTCAGGGAGAGCAGCACTGAGGGTAAATAGGGTCCAGTCTGCCTTAGCAAACTGCCACCTAGGGAAAGAGAGGGAAGGGCGAAAAGAGAAAAAGGAAACAAGGATGGGGAAATGATCACTTCCATGGAGGTCATCAAGAACCTGCCACGTGAAATCTAAGTAAAGAGAAGAAGAGCAGAGAGAAAGATCAAGACAAGAAAGGGTGCGAGTCCGAGAGTCCAAATGAGTGGGCTCACCAGAATTCAGAAGAGACAGGGAAGAAGAGAGGAGAAACGGCTCAAGGAGGCGACCCCGGGTATTCGTCAGAACGTCACCCCAAAGAGAATGACGACAATTGAAGTCACCCAGCAGGAGCACAGGCTCCGGCAAGGAGTCCAGGAGGTGTTTCAAATCAGGAAGAGAGAGCGGGACACTCGGGGGGAGATAAATGGAACAAACTGTGTACCATTTCCCCACAAAGATACGAGCAGCAGAACAATGGAGAGGCGAAGGAAAAAGTAAAGGAACAAAGGGAACATCAGCCCGAATCAAAAGAGCAGAAGAATTAGAAGCCCCAGCAATGGCTGGGGGGGGGGGAGAGAAAGGAATAGCCACGAAAACGACCAGGACGAGCACCAAGCATTGGCTCCTGGAGACAGACACAAAGGGGCGAAAACCGCGAAATCAGAAGTTGGAGTTCGAGGAAATTGGCGTAATAACCTCGAACGTTCCATTGAAGAATGGACAACGACGAGAAGAGAAAGGACAAAAACAGAGAACAAGGAAGAAACAAAGGCGAAAGAGCAACAGAGCACGTTAAAGAATATCAGGGTCGGGATCAGGGTCAGCAAAGTCAGGGTTAGGGGGCATGGGTAAACTGAGCAAAGACGGAGGGAAGGAAACGGGAGAACAGAGCAGAGGTGGGCGGGCAGGGTCTGGAGGAGGAGGAGGAAGAGGAGGAGACAACGGAGAGGAGCCGTCAAGGACAGCAGCAGGAGGAGGGGGAGTAGAAAGAGGGGAGCGCACTCCAGCAAGAGCAGCAACCGAAAGGGAAGCAGGGGCCAAAGAAACCTCCATAGCAGGAACAGGGGGCGCAACCACTGAAACGGGAGGGGAAGGAGCAACAGAGCCAGAAGGAGGAGCTGAGGAAGAAAGCGAAGCCTTCTTACCCGCCGGGGAAGAGGAAGGAGAGGAGCCAGGCTTACGCTTCTGACTTAAAGAGACCGGTGTCCCAGCAACTACGTACCGGGCAACGGATTCCAGTGTCTCAACAGGAGAAGCCGAACGAGAGCACACACGACGACCGTTAGGAGAGCGATGGACATCCGCCCGCACCGACAGGCGGTGGGGAGAGCCAATAGATGGAGGAAGAGGATGGGAAGGAGGATCAGAGGGGGACGAGGAAGAAGACACAGAAGACACGACAGACCGGGTAGAAGGAAGGGGAACCCCAGACAGAGGACCAGGAGGAGGATCCTTCGGGAGAGAACCCAAAGGAACGGAGGAGGGGGCAGTGGGCGCATCAGGGTCCAAGGCCCGGAAACGGTTGTGAGTCTGAGGAAGGCGGGAAGGACGTGGAGAGGAAGAGCGCAACACGCGAGCATAAGAGATATTAGCATAAGGCGGGAGCCGGCGAACCTGGCGCCTCGCCTCAGGAAAAGATAAACGCTCCCGGTGCTTCAGGTTGAGGACGGCTGCCTCAAGCTTGTAATCGACACACGCACGGGAGAAGGTAGGATGGGCCTCACCGCAGTTGAGGCAACGAGTCTGGGGAGAAGTGCACTCCGACTTAGAGTGACCTTCACCACCACACAAAGGACAGAGATACAGTCCCGGAGCAGCGGAGGGCACCATGCCCAAACCTCCAGCACTTGTTGCAGAGCCGAGGAGAAGGAATGTACTCCTGGACAGAGCACCTGGCACCAGCAAGAATGACAGAGGGTGGAAGGGTCCTACCATCAAAGGTAATCTTCACAACCCGGAGGGGTTGACGGCGACTACCACGAGGGGGACGAGTAAACGTGTCCACCTGGAGAATAGAATGGCCCTGGGCAGCGAGGATATGGCGAATATCGTCGTGGCAGTCGCGCAGGTCCCGAACACCGGTTGCAACATGGGGCGGGAGCAAAATAGTGCCAACACTGGCATTCAATTGAGCGTTCTTCGAGACCCGAACGGGGGTCTCGCCAAGGCAGGATAAGGCAGCCAAGCGGGAAGCAGCATCCTGAGAAGGAGCAGCAACGACACGCGTACCGAGACGAGTGGGGTTAAAAGTAATGGAGGCATCCACGGAATCAATGAGATGTCGATGAAGGGAGAAATCGTCAGGAGGCGCAGAATCAAGAGGGAGGAGATCAAAATATTTGGCCCACGAAGCGGGACCAAACAAGGCTTGATAGGTAGCAGAACTGGAAGGAATCGAGCGAGGGCGGCCGTGACGAGAACGGCGGTGAGAACCCCCAGAGAGAGAGGGGTTAAAAGGCGCAGTAGTTACAACTAGAGAAGGAGCCGCGCCAGGGGACGAGGTAGTCACCACTGGGGGCTTGGGGCTCGACCCAACCACAGAGGAGGGAGGGGAGCCAGGGGAAGGAGTCAGAGAGGCCAAAGGAGGAGCAAGGTCGGGGCCCAATGCAGCGGAGGCTACAGAGCCCGGTCTTCCAATACGGACCGACTCGGGGGCTTGGTCGCCCACCCCACGAGCCTGAAAAGGTAAGCCAGAAGCAGCCGAAACAGGGGTTATCATCTTGACGAAATTAAGAATTCACTCACGAATGTGCCCCCACACCCACCATGGAGCCACAATTAGAGGCAGGACACCCAACAAGAAGCTATCGCCGATCTTGTCGGGGCCTCCTAGGGGTGCGTCGTGAGTATACGCCCCACAAACGCCACCTTAAGAAACCGACAGTCCGTCGAGATCGGGTTCAGTGACGAAGTGGGGATTGACAATAAAAGGTTCCCCTCGCTCTCGACGTCGGGTACTGCAGTTCTACGGGTGCATGAGTATGCCTCCTCAAGCACCCGGGCGTCAAAATAGAAGAAGTCCATGGAAGAACCAGAACGAGCAAAAGGTCGGCAGGAAACGGCCAGCAGATAGGAGAAGAGGGGGGAGAAAAACGAAACAGAAGGAAAAGGAAAAGGTGCCCAGCAGAATTGGAGAGGACGGCAGCAGGAGCACAAGGCTAGAAAAGGACAGAGGACTGTCCGAAGGAGCATCACACTCCAGCAGCCGCCCACGAAGCCCCCACACGGCGACAACGAGCTGAGCGGGGAGGGGGCCTCTTCAATAAAACACAAGCGAGATAGCACCCATGACAGTGTTCGACACCTCTGTAATGGGAATTACACAGCGGAAGGATAAAATCCAGACGTTCCCACTCAGACAGGAACAATGGCGAGCAGTTCAAAGACCATCTAACCTTTCAGGAATGAGATGCACAATCCAAACTGCCAGTTCTTCTTCCACAGCAATGTGGGCAACAACACTGCCAGTGAGCATCTTTCCTTGCCTGGAATGATGAATGCTGGACACTAAAAGCAGTCATAACCCAACAAATTTATCCAAGAACTTTTATGGAATTGAAGTCATCTTGGGCCCAAAGAACCAGACAGGTTGGGTGGGGTCCAGAAATAGGGGCCACCAGAACAACCACTACAAGGTAGAAAAATATGGACCACCGCACCCCCAACTGCAAGTGTGTGGAATGAACACAAATAAAAACTCCCAACGAGACTGGAGAGAATTTTTCAGCTTCCAGGACTTACTCTGCCAGTATGTAATATTATGCCTATTATGATGTTATACTGTATATATGACATGTGTACAGTTATTACACTGTACACATGTTATATCTGACTACTTGTATGCACCATTATGAACCACTAAGCAGTTCTGGTCGGTGTAATAATCTCTTAACTAGTGATCAGAGTTCAGCCTAGGCCAGCATACTATGCATGGAGCACTAAGTGCACATGCTGAACATATTATACTTTCCTTGTATTTTTAATGATTTACTATTGTTTTTTCAAGTGCATTGATGCATCAGGCTCTCAAAATGTTTTTTTCTTAGAACATGCACACACACACACACACACATTCTTGTCACCAATATACACACAATATTATATTCTTTGAACAACATACTGTACTGTTTTTACTGTTATTACACTGAATACACATTACATATAACAATCTACATGTTTATACACCATTACATACCCGTAAGCAGTTCTGGTGGGTGTGGTAATCTTGTAATCCAAGCACAGCACAGCACCACACGTAATTACTGATGCCACCTGGCAAAGCACAGCACCTCCCAATCTATTTACAGTACACGCACTGCTATTTCAAGCCACAACACTAATATCAGAATCCTTCTCACTAATATAATTCTAATATCAGAATTATGAATATGAACCATTTTCAGAAAGTTTGTTTCTTAAAGGAAGATGAGGTCCCATTTCATGCGTACACACTCGAAAACAAGTGTGGCTGTGTGCTGTGAACATTGTAACCAGCATTAGATGCAGCAATATCTGAACCTTACCTGGAGAAGGTTTCGGGAGTTCTTCTACTCCCCACTGCACTGCTGTGCAGTTGCAGTTAGTGCCCACAGCATCACTTGATAAAATAAATAACTGCGATTGTTTAACTGATGTCTTAGAAGATCCTGACTGTGATATATGTACAAGGTCGAGCCTGGCCTGAGGCTCGACCTTGTACATCTGTCATAGTCAGTATCTTCTAAGACATTATCAGTTAATTAAGTTACTTTGTTATCAAGTGATGCTGTGAGCATTAACTGCAGAGCAGTGCACTGAGCTGCTGCTACATGTCCTATTCATGGTTCTCTCAGTACCGAGGCCCTCACACCAGGAGGGGGGGGGGTTAACAATTGGATTTCCTCCCCAAGATGACATTTACTAACTTATGTCCTGAGGAAGCAGATGCGAGACCTGTGTACCCGTGGGAGTTTTAAATCCAACAGTTCTTTAAAATATCCCTGAGCATGTTATGCAGTTTCTAGATAATCAGCGTTCTAAGGGGTTGTCTTAGCCAGGGGGTGGTAATGGGGGACGAGCTCCCATGACCTATAAAATGCTCCTATACGGCATGCGTCTCCAATAGCCTCTGACAACCAAGTCCAACTCCTGGCCTGCACGGGTGGCTTAGTCTTTAAGTCCGGCGGAACTGCTTTTACCGACAGGAGAAGGGGCGAGGGCATGCCTCTGGCGCCTTAAAACCAGCTGCTCCGTGTAGATGGGACTTGATAGCCTGGGAAGGCAGCCCATCTAGGGGAAGGAAAACCCTGATTTTAAACCTCTGCTGCCTTGCGGCCATACCCCCTTTTTGGGAAAGGCTTCAGGAGTCAACCTCGAGGAAAAATCCGGAGTTGGAGCCCCTAAGGCAGTTCGTTGTTGACGTCGACCTCGTTCTGGCAGCTCCTGCGATGTTGCTGGAACCATGTGTATTGGCATTTGCCTTTCTATTGGATAATTTCAGCAATGTGGAGTGGGGGGGGGACCTGCTGCATGGGTAACAGCTTCTCCATATCTACCTACCCAGGCTTTTCCATAATCTTTAGACTGAAGGATGCCTACTACTAGATAATCAGCGAGAATATCCCTAGCTGTGTCACACAGTTGAAGGGTTAAGGAGGCTTGACAAGGTTAGTTGTCGTTCTGTTATAGGGAGCTGTTACCTCAGTGCGGCTCGAGACTTGTCAGTCTTGCTTCTCTGACTACATGACCAGACTATTTGAAAAGTTAATCATAGGAACATGGTGGATGAGTAAGTCATTAGAGCCACGAGGCATCATGTTTATTTGTGGGTCTATACAAAGCCAATGGTTCAATACAACAACTGAGTGGGCCTTACTTCAGAAATCTAAATTATGTAAATATATATAATTTTACTAATTACTAATAGTTTGTATACATTAGAAAGAAAATACAAATAGGTCACTACATGCAACATCCACGATGGTGGTGTAAACATTGCCATT
Organism: Procambarus clarkii; assembly: GCF_040958095.1. Classification (NCBI taxonomy): domain Eukaryota; kingdom Metazoa; phylum Arthropoda; class Malacostraca; order Decapoda; family Cambaridae; genus Procambarus; species Procambarus clarkii. The sequence continues at coordinate 22,407,944 of NC_091225.1, forward strand.
TTTATTTTGATTGCTATTTAACACTATCGCACTCTGCGCGGGAGCGCTGCAGACTGACATCATGCTCCTGACGTTTCAGGGGAGCACGCGGCGACACCGAAAAGTGTATACTTGTTTCAGTTTTCTCACTTTAATTCTCGTGCTACATCGTTCGTTTTGGTATCATTGTGTTCACAATAGAATTCCCTACAGGGGTATATGCATACAAGGTCTAAAAGCCAGGCGTGACTCCCCACAGCAAAGCCTAAATTCGGCCAAGTTACCCGTGAATGAGCACCAATTGGCACATCTGCAGACTAATGTATATACTCGTTCAGTTTGATAACATCAATTTTCGTGTTATGTTTCATTTTGGTATCAAATTGTGCGCAATATAAAGGCATGTATTTAAAAACTAGTTCCATAATAATAGAACAATAAATGGACTTTTAACAAATATTTTAATGTTTGACGACTTTTTGACGCACATCACCACAAAATTATTTATATCTTTCCACTGTTCTGACAAATTTTTGGGGTACGTCTTTCATTTTGGTATCAAATTGTGAGCACTCTAATGGCGTTCATTTTGAAACCACCAAGAAGTTGATTCTATAAAAATTGATTTTTTTTTTTCAAAAATTTTAAAGGATGCGATAGTCATCCGCTGAAAATAGGGAGAAAAACAGATGACAATGTTTGCGACATCGGAGTGCGATAGTGTTCAAGTGGGATCCGCAGAATTCCTTACGATAGTCTATTACCATAAAATTCCAGAGAGAACGTTCATACTGACTACTTCAGCTATTCCGAAGATTACCCAAAACTGCTGTAGCTATAGTTAAGGATTCTCAGTTTTCTGCTAGCTAATTTTGGTGGAACCAATTTTCATATTTGGATTACTGTACATTATAATTGTCTTCCTGGCTGTGATACCATGCGTAATATTAATAGAAAGCTCAGATTGTGATCATGAGTTATAATTTTTCAAGTCAATAATTAAGAGTCAAGACATTAACCAAAATAACGGAGAAAAGTCACCAATGAGCTACATTAATTTATTACAACAGAAAGCACACTATTTTGGTCATATGTAAATTAATGACTAAAATATAAGTGAAGGAAAGTTAAATTTCATGATCATACACAAGCACCTCAGTCAATGTGACGAGGTGCTCAAGACATCACGCAAAAACATTAGAAAAAGTAAAAACCGTAACTTTTCCTTATTTAATAATGACGAGAGAGCACTTTACCCTACTCACCTCATTGTAGAGTGCCTGAGCCATTCCAATAGCCCCGCCAGGAAAGTAAGGATTGTAGTAGAGACCCTCACGCACTTGTACACCAGCAGGAGGGTCACAGTACCCAGTTAGCAAGGAGAAGATGTAATTCTGCAAGAATAAATAAAGACTACTCAATCCTATCTTAGAGACAGACACAAATACATAGCCATCAATGACATAACCTCCCCCACTCTACCTTTAATCGTAGGAGTGCCACAGAAAAGCATCTTGGAACCTCTTATTTCTTATATACGTTAATGATTTGACAAATGTTTCTAACATTCTTAAACCTATACCATTTGCTGACGACACTACCTTCATCTACCTAATTTTATCATCAGTTTTCTACCCAGTGCTTCAAACTCGACTCTATCTTGTGCTACCCACTCCCCCAATATTAGTGCGCAAGACATTCCACTTCACCATTGTAATCACTGCCATCAACTTACATCGTACTTATTATTTTAAACTCAAATTTTACTACAATGTACCTATTAATAATAGACCAGGACCAGCCTGAAACACTATGCATGTCAGTGGCTTTACAAGAATGTAAAACCACCAATGTTATGTACTCTCACAAACCCAATGTACCTTGTATAAATAAAACACAATAAATAAATAAATAAATAAATAAAATAAAAGACTAGGGGTTAAAATAAACACAGTATTTAGGATAATCTAATGCATAATATTAATAGATAAAAAGCTACTTACTACAATTAATACCAAACAAACGCATTGAACATACCTCTCCACCATGTCGGGCTAATACAATGTAAGAAAGGTCTGGAGGCAAGGCACCATTGTTGGCATGGCGAGCAGCTTCATCATTAGCATAAGGACTAGGAAACACATCAGACAGTTTGCCTGGTCTCTCAAACATGTTACCCTCTTCATTAGGTCCATCTGGAATCTGGAAAAAAGTCCAATATAAATGAAAGCAATGTAATTTTCTCATTTCTCTGCTGCTTCCCTAAAATGTCACAGACCATGAAAATCTTCATTTTTGTTTTGTTTTAAAATAACTATATATGCTTTGGTCATAGTGAATCAAGGATCTATATGCTAAGCATTCACCAACACATGTAAAAACAATATTAATTCTTAAAAACAAAAATGATACCCCTTCCTCACTGAACATAAGCTTATGCAAAATTTTAAAATTTATAGCATATAGAGGAAGAGAAGGTGGAAGAATGTAAGAATTCTTGCACCTTTCCACACAGACATAACACCTCATGAGACAAGGATGCATGGTAGGATGTACAAAATAAGCCCATTGAAAAGCAGAGGTGCAATAGGTACACAGAGAATACCATCAACATGAAGGGCTTGAGACTTTAACACACATTCTATACACAAGCAGCATAACTAGCCGACTTCTCAAGGTGCTCACAAAAGAGAAATTAATAAACACTTCCAAAGGATTCCTAATTAACCAGGCCATAGACACGTTGATTCTCATAACCAATGCAATATAACCAAAAGCAAAGTAACCATCATCATAACTTCTGAGAGATGAACAACTAACTGGTTTGTTTCTTTTAGTCTGGTTTTGATGCAGGGATATTGGCACTGCTGAAAGGGTGGGGGGGCAACCCTCCCATTCCCTATGGGTGGGAAGGAAAAACCCCACAAGCTAGATAAAAACCCTCAAAACCCCCTCCCCATTTCTCCGAAGTGGCAAGAGGAAACAAGGACAAGGAAAGGAAGGGTAATAATTGTGTTAGGCATATTAAGAAAATATTTCTGGAAATGCAATGTCAAAGTTATTAGCACCAAATATAAAATAATATAAAATCAAGTTAGGAAAACAAAACATTGAATTAAACGAAATAAAGGCCCCTTTCAGGTGGGTCCCCTCTGTATCTCATTTAAGCTAAACTCCAGCTAGATCTCCAGACCTAGGTACCGCACCCGGCTATTATATTAGAGAACAGGATCAGAATCCGGCCCCTCAGAGGTAAATTGAGTGGGGAGAAACAAGAGCAACCACATAACCAAAAGGGAAAACCCACATCCTCAAATCCTCCCCCTTCTCTGCCATCAAAGACTGGAATGTTGACCAGACCACACACTAGAAGTTGAAGGGACGACGACGTTTCGGTCCGTCCTGGACCATTCTCAAGTCGATTGTGATGAGGACAGGTAGGGACAGGCAATAAATAGGCAAGAGAGAGCTGAGGAGGAAAGTAAGGTGTAGGGGATAGTAGTAATAATGAGAACTGCAGAAGGCCTATTGGCCCATACGAGGCAGCTCCTATTATAACTACCGAAGGAGATAGTAATGGAATAAGAAGAGGATAGCAAGGGAGCGTAGGAGAAGACAAAGCACAGAAAAAGGGAGAAGAGAAAGAAAAGGAAAGAGAAAAAGAAAAAGAAAGATAAATGGAAGGGGTAAGCTTATGTTAAGTCACGTTTGTTAGAAAGATTAGAGCATTTGAGTATATACTGTGAAAGGGAAGAGTCCACATCAACAAAGCCAGGACTCAAGTTCATGTTGGGTACATTGTGTATAAGAGCCGATTCTACAAGACGGCGTCTGTGTAGAGTAGAGGCAGGAAAGATTATTTTGGAGGAAGACCAATCAATGGGATGATTTGGTCTTCCTCCAAAATAATCTTTCCTGCCTCTACTCTACACAGACGCCGTCTTGTAGAATCGGCTCTTATACACAATGTACCCAACATGAACTTGAGTCCTGGCTTTGTTGATGTGGACTCTTCCCTTTCACAGTATATACTCAAATGCTCTAATCTTTCTAACAAACGTGACTTAACATAAGCTTACCCCTTCCATTTATCTTTCTTTTCCTTTTTCTCTTTCCTTTTCTTTCTCTCTTCTCCCTTTTTCTGTGCTTTGTCTTCTCCTACGCTCCCTTGCTATCCTCTTCTTATTCCATTACTATCTCCTTCGGTAGTTATAATAGGAGCTGCCTCGTATGGGCCAATATGCCTTCTGCAGTTCTCATTATTACTACTATCCCCTACACCTTACTTTCCTCCTCAGCTCTCTCTTGCCTATTTATTGCCTGTCCCTACTTGTTCTCATCACAATCGACTTGAGAATGGTCCAGGACGGACCGAAACGTCGTCGTCCCTTCAACTTCTAGTGTGTGGTCTGGTCAACATACTTCAGCCACGTTATTGTGACTCATCGCCTGCAAGACTGGAATAAATTAGCAAGCTAAAATACAGCACTAAGGAGAACTGCAGACACCTGCAGCACAGACTTACCATTACGGACTGGGCTTCTTCCTTGGCTTCTTCTTCGGTGTGAGAAACTCCAATCAGGTTACGGTACGCAACGTACTTCATAGAATGGCATGCAGCGCACACATTCTTATACACCTGCAGGCATATGAATGACGAGTTAGAAATATATTTCTTTTTGCTTTATATTTGTAAATCAAAGCCAATCCATACCAATATTCCCACTTCTTTTTGTCAGGCAAGTCCCTGATTACAAAGGTCATGATACAATCTTTAAAATACAAGTTGTGATGAAATATGAACACCCCCACCAAGACTACTATTTTTTTTTTTTTTTTTTTTTGAGATATATACAAGAGTTGTTACATTCTTGTACAGCCACTAGTACGCGTAGCGTTTCGGGCAGGTCCCTGGAATACGATCCCCGCCGCGAAGAATCGTTGTTACAACCAAGTACACATTTTACTGTTGCGTTAAACAGAGGCTACAGTTAAGGAATTGCGCCCAGTAAATCCTCCCCGGCCAGGATACGAACCCATGACATAGCGCTCGCGGAACGCCAGGCGAGTGTCTTACCACTACACCACGGAGACTTAAACTACCACGGAGACTACTATTCACACTACTGTATTTGGTCAAGTTTGCAAGGTCTGAGTTCCCTTAATTTTTGTTTTCAAATCTCTCTTCAGATTAGAAAAGAACCAGTAATAATTTATTACATTAGGAACATGAATAATTGACTTAGCTATGTTAGGATTGGATAGGTCTAATCAAATTTCTATGTTAGTTTGGAGGGGATTTTTTTTGTATCTGCATTTTTTATACAACACACAAGAAAAATTTAAAAAATATATGATGTCAGGAAAATTTGACTTCTTAGGTACAACACACATACATTATATGTAATTACTTAGGTGTAGTTACAGGATGAGAGCCATGTTCGTGGTGTCCCGTCTTACCAACACTAATATAACGCTTTGAAATTACTGACGGTTGGTTCTTGGCCTCCACCACCTTTTCACATAACTTGTTCCTGTTCCAACCATCTACCACTCTGTTGGTCAAAGTGAATTTTCTTATATTTCGTCGGCATCTCTGTTTAGTTTGTTTAAATCTATGTCCTCTTTTTTCTTGAGTTCCAGGTATCAGGAATTCTTCATTATCAATTTTATCGATTCTCGTTACTATTTTGTACGTAGTGATCATAAAGCTTCTTTTCCTTCTTGCAATGTTTTGGCTTCTAATTTCATCTTTTAGTTTTGGCATATTTAATGCCTCTAATCTCTCCTTGTAGCTCTTGTCCTTCAGTTCTGGGGGTCATTTAGTTGCATGTCTTTGCACTTTTTCCGGTTTGTTGGTGTGCTTCTTAACACTTTGGCGTACCCCGCGCGCCACCCCTCAACTGTGCGATATGGGATTCAGGGTGTCACGGGAGCGCGCGTAAATTCTGAAAAGTGTATACTCTCTTCAACTTTGTCACCTTAATTCTCGTCCTACGAGATTAAATTTGGTATCAGTGTGTTCGCAATAGAATTCTCTACAGCACTAAATGCATATAAACTCCAAAAGCCCGGCTAATTACCCGCAGCAACCAGAGAAAGTGCGAACGAGTTACCCAGGAGCGCGCAAACACGATAAAATGTTTTCACTATTTTCACTCTGGTCACCTCAATTTTTGCCCTAGGTCTTTCATTTTGGTCTCAATGGATTCGCAATAGAATTCTATAGAGGAACATTAGCATATAAAATAAAAAACCTGGTCACGCTCCAACCGCCGACGAGTTGAAGACGAGCCACGCGTTAGCCGCAAGTGTGTGCTCAGATGCCTTCCAGCTACACTCCCAATTCCCGCCCTTTTCAAGCCTTTCTTTCGCAATTTTCTTCCTGGAAGGGCCTTGTCCATGATCACTATCCATCGTGGAGTAAGCTTAGATGGTTTCTAAAGCCGCAGTAAGAAATATAGCCACGGAAAATAGCCGAAATGTTCACACGTTTGAGATGCGAGGGGAGGCGACATTGGTCACAACAGTGGAGCGAAAACAATGGGCCCACGGCATGTGCCAAGCCGCCTGAGGGCCACAAGGCTCAACAAAGAAAATGGGAAGACATCGGCGCGCATTTTAAAACCAGTCCCAAAAAAATCGGATAAAAACCTGATTTTTGGCGATTATTTAAAGTGGATGACGCAATGCTGCGCCATCCCCGGAATTACCGACAGTAAACGGATGACGCAATGCTGCGTCATGCCCGGGCGAAAGTGTTAAGATATGGGCACCATACAACCGCTGCATATTCCAACTTTGGTATAACAAAAGTCATGAATAATTTCTTTAGTATTTCACCATCTATGAATTTAAAAGCAATTCTGAAATTAGAAAGTGTAACATAGGCTCCTCGCACGATGTTCTTTATGTGGTCCTTAGGCGATAGTTTTCTATCTAGAACCACCCACCAGGGGGCCTCGTAGCCTGGTGGATAGCGCGCAGGACTCGTAATTCTGTGGCGCGGGTTCGATTCCCGCACGAGGCAGAAACAAATGGGCAAAGTTTCTTTCACCCTGAATGCCCCTGTTACCTAGCAGTAAATAGGTACCTGGGAGTTAGTCAGCTGTCACGGGCTGCTTCCTGGGGGTGGAGGCCTGGTCGAGGACCGGGCCGCGGGGACACTAACAAAGCCCCGAAATCATCTCAAGATAACCTCTCAATTCTTTAAAGATTTCTCACAATTTATAGGTTGTTTGGGGTCTATGTTCTTCTATTCCGCATTCCATAACACTGCATTTATTCACATTAAATTCCATTTGCAAAGTGGTGCTCCATATAATTATTTTGTCCAGGTCATCATGAAGAGCATGACAATCATCTAAGTTTCTTATCTTCCATATTATCTTACCATCATCATCAAACATGTTCACATAATTCTGTATTCCATCTGGTAGATCGTTTATGTAGACAATGAACATTACCAGTGAACGAACTGTACCCTGTGGTACTCCACCCGTGACATTTGTCCAGACCAATACATTGCCTCTGATCATTGCCCTTGTTTTTTCTGTCGGTTATAAAATTTTTCATCCATGTTAGAAGCCTACCTGTCATTCCTCCAAAATGCTCCAGTTTCCAGAACAACCTCTTACGTGGAACTCTGTCGAAAGCCTTTTTTTAGTTCCAGATAGATGTTGTCAACCCAATCATCTCTTTTTTGTAAAATCTCTGTGGATCGATCATAAAAACTGATCAAATTCGTTACACAAGATCTTCGATAGAAAACCATACTGTATGCCTGTTATGTACTTTTTCTCCAGATGTTTCTACCTATTTAGTTACAATAACTTTTTCCAATATTTTGACTATTACACTTTTCAGTGATACAGATCTATAATTGAGGGGGGCTTCCCTGCTGCCATTTTTGTAAATTAGAACTTTGCTAGCCTTTTTTCCACACTTCTGCTACAACTCCTGTACACAGGGATATCTGAAAAATCAGTTGAAGTGGAATGCTGAGCTCAGGTGCACATTCTCTCAGAAACCATGGTTAAACTCCGTCTGGGCCAACTGCTTTATTCTTTCTTAGCTCCTTTATGATTTTTCCCACTTCGTCTCTAGACACCTCTATGTGCTCTATGTTGTTCTCTGGAATATTTATTGTATCTGGTTCTCTGACGATTTTAATTTGTATGAACACACTTTGAAACTTTTTGTCTAATGTTTCTCACACTCATTTCATTTTCTGTGAATCTGTTTCCCATTTTCAATCTCTGAATACTATCCTTTACCTGCAATTTGCTGTTGATGAACTTATAGAATTGATCTGGTTCTGTTTTACAGTTGTCTGCTATCCCTTTCTCAAAATTTCTTTCTGCCTCTCTCCTCACTGCTGTGTAATTATTTCTTGCTTCGTTGTATCACTGATGTTTGGGGATTGACCTTTTTCTATATATTGATTCCATTTTTGTGTCTTTTGAACTCTGGTCTTCTCGCAATTTCTGTTGAACCAATTCTGTTTCCTAGTTCTGCATCTCTCCTTTGGTATAAATTTGTTTGTGCCTTTATCATATATTTCACAAAACTTGACATACATTTAATTTACTTCCTTGCCTAACAGCAAGTCTTTCCAGTCAAATTCCCCAAAGAAATTTTTAAGTTCCCCATAATGTCCTCTCCTGAAATCAGGTTTGATGCCAATTCCTTTCTGACTTCCAGCCTAATGTTCATTTTGTCCTAATTGCTGCAGTGTTTGGCTTTCTTTACTGTTTCTTCTACTTTTCCCCTTCTCCTTGGCCACTTGTGGATAGGCGAGTTGCATATCCTTCTTGCACTGTTCTATTCCCTGTGTAACTTTCTCCATCTGTACTGACAAAAGTTTTTTTTTTTTTTTGCTGTTGGATTTCCTTACTTAACCCAGTGTCATTCATATGTGTGCGCAAATATTTATTATTTGTCTGCATGATCGAGCTATTAGCTCTTGGACCCCACCTTTCTAATCAATCTTTATTTCCTTCATAGTATCTACTACAAATAGTTCTCTGACACACACATCCCCAAGAAGCAGCCTATAACAGCTGTAACTCCCAGGTAACTATTTACTTCTAGGTGAACAGGGGCCCTCAAGACTAAAGAAACCCTGTCCATTTGTTTCCGCCTCCACCAGGGATCAAACCCGGGCCCTTAGGACTACCGAGCACTGTCCACTCAGCCACAAGGCCCCCAAATTTTAATGTGTGTAAATCATAAAGAAATTAATGCATGATGAACACTGTGACAATGTCAGACCATGAAGGAAGGATTAAGACAGTAATGTCCTTAAGTACAGTACTTTCATATTTAATAATACATCTTCAGAAGGATGGATTTACAATTCAGTGGTGAGGATAAATAGGCAGGAATAAGGTGAGGTGAGAAACAACGTCTTTAATGAGGTGGGATATTAATAAGGTATTATTGAGATAAATGTGTATCTATGATCCCTCCCCTCAAATTGCCCTTTAACTGAACAATCAAAAATGGATCCAAATTATACAAACCAACACATGTTCAAATTACATGATTTTGTAATCTGTATTAAAGCAGATTCAATAATATTTCTATTGAAAGTGATTTCAAATTGCATTATTGAAGAAGCTCTCCCAATCAATTTGGTGAGAACTTTCTGACAAATGGACAAACAAAGCATTAGGGTGAAGGTAGGGTGGGAAGAGGGTGTGGGGAGCAAAAGGGTGGGGTGGGGGGAGGGGGAGGGTTCTGGGAGTTCTACTACTACTATCCAACCCCAACTTGGGGCCAGGCTCAATTTGTGATAACATGGCTCAGTACTGTACTTCTTTAAGTACAGTACAGTGTCTAATTTTCCCTTTAACACTATTTTTTGTACCAGCAATGTTTCTTATGTTTGCTGGGAGAACATTGAAAAACTGTAGACCTCTGATGTTCATACAGTGTCTCTTATTTTACCTATGGCATCACCACCCTTCACTAGGTCTATTCTACATTTTGTATTCTTACACATCAGTATGTTGTTATTTTACTGTGCAAATTTGGGACCTTGTCTTCCATTTCCATAAATGAAGAATAGTAAGAGCTCCAGCACCGAATCTTGAGGTATCCCACTTATTACTCTATGCCAGCCCGATTGTGTATAATGTGCAATACCTCTCTCTCTCTCTCTCTCTCGTCTCCTTTCTCGAGAGTATATTTTGAGAGCTTTAAGATGGCGCTATGGCCTGCTTGAGCCAGTAACTGGATTCTTTCTGCTTATGGGCCTTAGAGCCACTTCTATGATCCCACCCCAAGTCAATGGCAAGTTCTCAAGAATTGGCAGTAGCAAGTAATTGTGCAAGGAATAATGGGGGTAAACAAGACAATTACATCTTCACCAATATATTATCAATCGAAGTATAACTACATTTATGTACACAGTGTCGCTTTCACACGGGACACTCAATACATCGGCAGTGTTCTTCGAAACCCGGCGAGTCCACTATCTTCAAGTACACGTCGTCCACGTTCAATGGTAATCACAGACGAGTTTACCTTACTCAACATGGGCCAAATCCCACACAGTATTGTCACGATGTCCAAATACCCCACATCTGCTCTCCAGAAACCCTGGCAGAATACACACTAGCAGCACATCTCAGCAGAGGGCCAATACTCTCATCTTTTAACTCCTCCTCTTGGCCAAATCCTGGGTATGTCGGTCCACACAACACTGCCTAAGCACAACAGCCAACACACTGCTTACTACTAAAGGCGGCCACTTGTCCTAGCAAAAAACAAGTCGAGAGTTTTGGACTGCCCATGGTGAACCTGATTTCCATAGCACAATAGACTTCACGTCGCCTGTGGAAATACGTCATTAGCCAGACAAACTATTCAGGGAGAGCATAGGATGGCAGCCATTCACCGGGGAATTTCGAAATGTAATCGGATGCACAATCTAGATGGCGTTAATAACATTACTTCACTCACCACAGGTCATCATCATCGACCTCACCTCCTAACCGAGATATGAAACGGGAGCCATTCACAGATGCCACACCTCTGCCCACAGATAGCGTTGTCCTTCGTCTCGAATGCCTTGGAGTTGGCGTGCAGGTCCAAAGATGGTGTTGATATGGCCACTCCTCACTCCAGCAATTGTGTTGATAGTGTAACAGATGGTCCCAATAGTTTAGGAGTTTTATTGGCTCAATGAATGCTGTATATGTTCTCTGTACTGTATTCCTTTTTTCACAAACCTCTCCTACTTTAAAAAAGGAAGCGAGTATCGATAAAGTACTCAAGGTGGGAAGCACAAGTGATTTAAAAAGCAGGAGCATTTTAGTAGCCTCCCTGGATTTGAAGGTTCTCATAATCCACCCTATCATTTTCTTGGCTAAGGACTATATTTGGCTTATGTCCTTAAACATTAAATCATCTGACATTATTACCAGAACACATACACTTTTTTTTCTATGAGTAATCTGATTGTCTTGCAACTTTTATTTCCTTAACGTTCTTAATTTTTTTTCATACCCAAGTGTCTGGAATTGATCAGTGCTGTTGAAGATAATTATTTTTAGTTGTCCAACTAGAGACTTCAATGATATCAGCTTGTAGTTTTCCAAAGTGTTCTACAGACATATTTCCATGCTAATTTTTTATCCCCGAAGGATGACACAAAATGGCGACATTTTTGTCCGTATCTGATACATACGAGTGGGGAAAAAGAAGTGGTGCAAGGACTGTGCCCTGGGGTATAGAGCTTTTCACTGTGCTTGAATGCCAGAAAGTCTTTGAAAATGCACCAGTAGTATGTTTATGTATGCAAGGATCAGTTTACTACAATTCTGTTAATGCATCATAGGGAAATCTTAAGAAAATAATCTTATGAACTCAAGACACACTTACCAGTTTCTGTAAGTGCTTCTCTCATATACTGTAGATCTTGCAGCTATTTGTCTACCCACCTCTAGAACTGTTGAAGTATTCCTCTAACACACTACAGTTAGGTTTGAGTGGGTAAGCATACAAGGTGTTGCTTATTTATGGATAGGTGGGAGGAGATCTAGCTTTTATGTCCTGCCTCATAGCAATTTTATTGGTTATACCTGGTATGCTAATGACATCTCTTGACATTAAAGCACCTGTCATACTTTTGTGGTTGGAAGTGGTGTTGACATACTTCCTTCAATGCCTTCTTAATATTGATCAATACAGGGGTACTGTATCAGAATTTCCTTACATCTCTGATAATTGCGAATCCAGCTTCCACTGATGCCCCTTTATCCTGCTCTCTGAGTTGAAACATGTAGCCCTTGTCTACGCGGTATATTCCACTCAGGGAAAGGAGGCACAGGTGTGCGGTGGGAGGGAGGGGGAAGGAGGCACGGATGTGCGGTGGGAGGGAAGAGGAAGGAGGCACGGGTGTGCGGTGGGGAGGGAGGGGGAAGGAGGCACGGGTGTGCGGTGGGAGGGAGGAGGAAGGAGGCACGGGTGTGCGGAGGGAGGGGAAGGAGGCATGGGTGCGTGGTGGGAAGGCAAGATGGCATGGGAGTGCAGTGGGAGTTAGAGGGGCAGGCAGCAGGGGTGCATGGTTGAGGGACAGGCAGCAGGTAGGACAGACAGCACGGGTGTATGGTGGGTGGCAAGGATGTATGGTTTGTTAGAGGGAGGAGAGGGGGACAACAGCAGGGGTTGCTCTGATTTATGTCAGGCTGCAAATTGCTGCATCATCAGACCAGCAACCATGAACCCAGTCAGAGACTGGGCCCCAGGGGATGTTGATTCTCGAAATCAAATGGTAGTCAACAGGTAGACCCAAACTAGAATATGCAGTTGTATGATGCCCATATCTTAAGCAGCACATCAACAAAGGAAAAAAAAGGTGCTAAAATATGGAACTAAATGGCTTCTGGAATTGAAATATAAGAGCTACAAGGAGAGGTTAGAAGTACATGCCAGAGATACAAGATAAAAGAAACAGGCGAGATATGATCATACATACAAAATAATGGGATAATAATGGGGAAGACAAAATTGATAAATAAGAATTCTTGAGACCTGGAACCTCAATAACAAGAGGTCTAAAGTTAGACTACCTAAACAAAGCTGCAGAAAAGATGTTAGAAAAATTCACTTTCGCAGAGTGGTAGACGGTTAAACCATCAGTAGTTTTAAAGCAATGTATTACAAAGAGTGCCGAGAAGATGGGACACCCCAAGCATAACTCTCATCCTATAACTACACTTAGGTAATTACAGTGGGAGGAAAGGAAGGGCAGCATGGGTGTAGTGAGAGGGAGGGATGACATGGGTACATGGGAGGAGGGAATGATGGAGTAAGATGGATGGGGGTTGGCGAGGGAAGTAGGAGGAGAGGTTCTTGGTGGCGGTTTCCCCCTCCCTGATAAAAAGACTTGTTCATGACAGGTTCAACTTTTCTCTGAACCTAAACTTATTAACAGTTATCAGTGGGTTCAACTGTTCAATAACGAATGTATCCACTTTATTTTTTATGTTTCAATACAATAATCCCTTCTCTATGGGGACACATTGCTCACTTTCAATAGCTTGTACATCTACTCAAACTTTTAATTAATGAAATTAAGGTCATTTATTAGGAGAAAGCACAATGCCAGTTGACTATATACAATAGCAACAAAACATTATGACCACAATGAACAATTAGCATAGTCTGGAAACTGACAAAACAATCCTAGTTGTCCACTTTTGCTTTATTCCCCCACCCCCATGATAGTAAAACAGTAACATGCGCTATACTGGGTTGGGACACCAAACCACACTAACACACACTATACTGGGTTGGGACACCAAACCACACACACACACACTATACTGGGTTGGGACACCAAACCACACTAACACACACTATACTGGGTTGGGACACCAAACCACACAAACACACACTATACTGGGTTGGGACACCAAACCACACTAACACACACTATACTGGGTTGGGACACCAAACCACACTAACACACACTATACTGGGTTGGGACACCAAACCACACTAACACACACTATACTGGGTTGGGACACCAAACCACACTAACACACACTATACTGGGTTGGGACACCAAACCACACTAACACACACTATACTGGGTTGGGACACCAAACCACACTAACACACACTATACTGGGTTGGGACACCAAACCACAAACACTATACTGGGTTGGGACACCAAACCACACTAACACATACTATACTGGGTTGGGACACCAAACCACACTAACACACACTATACTGGGTTGGGACACCAAACCACACTAACACACACTATACTGGGTTGGGACACCAAACCACACAAACACACACTATACTGGGTTGGGACACCAAACCACACTAACACACACTATACTGGGTTGGGACACCAAACCACACTAACACACACTATACTGGGTTGGGACACCAAACCACACTAACACACACTATACTGGGTTGGGACACCAAACCACACTAACACACACTATACTGGGTTGGGACACCAAACCACACAAACACACACTATACTGGGTTGGGACACCAAACCACACTAACACACACTATACTGGGTTGGGACACCAAACCACACTAACACACACACTACTGGGTTGGGACACCAAACCACACTAACACACACTATACTGGGTTGGGACACCAAACCACACTAACACACACTATACTGGGTTGGGACACCAAACCACACTAACACACACTATACTGGGTTGGGACACCAAACCACACAAACACACACTATACTGGGTTGGGACACCAAACCACACTAACACACACTATACTGGGTTGGGACACCAAACCACACTAACACACACTATACTGGGTTGGGACACCAAACCACACTAACACACACTATACTGGGTTGGGACACCAAACCACACTAACACACACTATACTGGGTTGGGACACCAAACCACACAAACACACACTATACTGGGTTGGGACACCAAACCACACTATACTGGGTTGGGACACCAAACCACAGTAACATGCGCTATACTGGGTTGGGACACCAAACCACAGTAACATGCGCTATACTGGGTTGGGACACCAAACTACAGTAACATGTGCTATACTGGGTTGGGACACCAAACCACAGTAACATGTGCTATACTGGGTTGGGACACCAAACCACACTAACACACACTATACTGGTTGGGACACCAAACCACAGTAACATGTGCTATACTGGGTTGGGACACCAAACCAAACACACACTATACTGGGTTGGGACACCAAACCACAATAACATGCGCTATACTGGGTTGGGACACCAAACCACAGTAACATGCGCTATACTGGGTTGGGACACCAAACCACAGTAACATGCGCTATACTGGGTTGGGACACCAAACCACAGTAACATGCGCTATACTGGGTTGGGACACCAAACCACAGTAACATGTGCTATACTGGGTTGGGACACCAAACCACACTAACACACACTATACTGGTTGGGACACCAAACCACAGTAACATGTGCTATACTGGGTTGGGACACCAAACCACACTAACACACACTATACTGGGTTGGGACACCAAACCACAGTAACATGCGCTATACTGGGTTGGGACACCAAACCACAGTAACATGCGCTATACTGGGTTGGGACACCAAACCACAGTAACATGCGCTATACTGGGTTGGGACACCAAACCACACTAACACACACTATACTGGGTTGGGACACCAAACCACAGTAACATGCGCTATACTGGGTTGGGACACCAAACCACAGTAACATGCGCTATACTGGGTTGGGACACCAAACCACAGTAACATGCGCTATACTGGGTTGGGACACCAAACCACAGTAACATGCGCTATACTGGGTTGGGACACCAAACCACAGTAACATACGCTATACTGGGTTGGAACACCAAACCACAGTAACATACACTATACTGGGTTGGGACACCAAACCAGATTCATTACAAAACGAGAGCCCTGCAACTCACCTCAGTATCCACGACGGATGGATGCATGGTCAAAAGTAGAAAAAAAGCCGTCATGAGGCCAGGGGAACTTCGACGTGTGTAGCTCGAGCTCGGAGGCTTTCACCGACTCATTAAGTGCATAAGCCAAGCCTGCAGCTCCTCCTCCAAGAACACCTATCGCAGCTAATACCTGGAAAAGGATTTTTTTTTTATTAATAAAAGTATTTGGACATTGGTTAGAAAATGTGATGGTCTTCAAAATATAATAGAAATACAGGCATACCTCAGTTTAAGAGTTTAATTGGTTCCTGGAGACGCCTCGTATTCCGAAAACTCGCATTCCGAAGCTAATTTCCCCACAAGAAATAAAGGGAAATGAATTAATCCGTTCCTGACTACCCCAAAAACTCAACATCAAACTAAATTTTTATACCTAATTCATCTAAATAAACCTACAAAACTATGTTCAAGTTATTACTTACCTTGCTGTTGAATGCTGTAGGCGTATGGAAGATGGTGAGGAGGTGGGAGGAAGAGAGGAGTTACTGTTTGGAAGGGGAGTCCCCTTCCATTATCACATAAGGCAGTGAGGACTTCACTGGTATGCACACACTGCCACATTTTGCCTGCATACCACTAGGACTTGCTTGTTTTACTAAGAATTTGTCTAATGACACTTGTTTTTCCCTACATTTTAACACCTGTCTGCAGTAACACATCACATTATCATTTAAAAGGTCAATGCAACGGCCTGCTACAGCTTTATCTGGGTGAGTTTTTTCAACAAAACTTTGCAGTTCTTCCCATACTTCACACATTTTCTTAATCAAGAAGGGACATCCTCTACTGCCTCTACTCACAGCTATTTTCTTAGGTTGAACCTTACCAATGGCTTTCTCGAGACCCATGGCAAGATATATACAGTAATGACAACTTTTATGCTCAAATGGCCAAAAAACTGATAAAAAACTGTAAATCCTTGTGAAGAATTCAGGTGGGATAGTCACTGAACACGAGACACTGGTAAACTGAGGCGCGATCGCCATGCCACCACGCGCCAGTTGGCCTGTACACATATCAACAAACTCGCGTTCCTGAGGTAACCCTCGCCTTCCGAGGGTTACCATATTTCCTCGGAACATATTTTCCGAGGAAATCCTGCTCGTCTTCCGAAAAACTCGCATACAGGGACACTCACATTCCGAGGTACCACTGTAATTATGTATTCTAGGAGTGGTGCTCTTTTTTGCCCAAACTGTTTTCTCTCCTTCAGCTGCATGCTCAGATTATTAAATTGTTCATACAAAATTTGTTTGCATATCTATATGGCTAGAACATTAAAGTTGATATAAAAATGTAGCGTGGTTACAAAAAGCATTAATGCAGAGCAGTACAGCGGTTAACCACTTAACTGTGCCAACCAAGAAAACACTGCTGATTTTTCCGTACCCATTCTAAATGTGAGCGAGGTTGGTTATGTACGAAATGGACTCTTAGGACCTCCAGTGAGAGGCAGCCATCTTGGAAAAAATTCCACGAATGCCCTAGGGCTGCTGGCTGGGTTAGTACAGAATGAGCAACCATGGGTGGCGCACGCGCCTCTGGCTCCCAAACACCTGTCTGACGCGGTGTTGAATGATAACGCTCTGTCAGTGAAATTCAAACCTTATTGTTTGAAGAACATAAAGGTCATAATATTGGTGAAGCTAGGCGCAATAAGGACCTAACACAAAGGTTGGATGCAAGTGATACAGCACCTATGAGGACTGATACAGCGAGTGTATCCAGTTGTAGCTCTGAGCGTCACCCTTGCAATCCTATGCCATCTCCAATTTATTTAGATGATATAGATGAATTGTTTTTTGCATTCAGTGATGATGCATCTGATACAAATAGCATAGATGAACAGTGTTAGCGGCTTCCATGGTGGTGTTTTCCATAGATATTTTCAAGAATACCTGAATCTGAATCTCTTCCTGACTGACGGACACTCTGAGGCAAGCTGAATCTCTTCCTATGTGGGACCACACAAAAGCGATCTTTTAAAGACTACCTTACAAATTGATCTTTTCCTATAATCTTTTCAATACTACCTTATGCTTTACAAGCTTGGCTACCTACAAGTACTAAAGCCAAGGGTGTACATGAGTCCGTTATTTGCAAGCACAGAGAATGAAGAAACAGGAAGCGAAAATTTATCTGTACCTGGTGCAACGAGAGCGAAGTAGCGTTGTGCACCATGGACTACTTTGTTGATTATAGCTCACTTCCGAAGTACCTAAGTGTGTAATACAGTGTTACTGTGTAAATAGTGTGAAACTGTACATATTGTAATTTTAGTGAACTTTTAACAAGTAATATTGCAACAATAAACATTTATTGTGGACAGGTCTATTCTCCTACCCATTTAGTTTTAATTATTTTTTTCCAATATTTTTACTATTACACTTGTCAATGATACAGGTCTGAATTGAGGGGGTCTTCCCTGCTGCCACTTTTGTAGATTAGAACTATGTTAGCCTTTTTCCCACACATCAGCTACAACTGTACTCAATTTCAGGAACATGTTCCCCCCCTCCTAATTCTTCACTACCCATTTCTCTAGTGATTTTGTTGGTTTGCCTTTTTTGTACCATTTTACTGGGTCTGCATACCCCCTATCACTTTGTAGAAAAATGAATCGATTTCTTCTTCATTCCTGCTCTCATTTAGACGTTTTGCCCCGACGAGGTTCAGTTTTATCTTCTCTCTGTCTTTTGAAAGATCTCATCTTAACACTTTGGCGTACCCCGCACGCCACCCATCAACTGTGCGATATGGGACCCAGGGTGTCACGGGAGTGCGCGTAAATTCTGAAAAGTGTATACTATCTTCAACTTTGTCACCTTAATTCTCGTCCTACGAGATTAAATTTGGTATCATTGTGTTCGCAATAGAATTCTCTACAGCACTAAATGCATATAAACTCCAAAAGCCCGGCTAATTACCCGCAGCAAACAGAGAAAGTGCGAACGAGTTACCCAGGAGCGCGCAAACACGATAAAATGTTTTCACTATTTTCACTCTGGTCACCTCAATTTTTGTCCTAGGTCTTTCATTTTGGTCTCAATGGGTTTGCAATAGAATTCTCTAGAGGAACATTAGCATATAAAATAAAAAATCTGGTCACGCTCCAACCGCCGACGAGTTGAAGACGGGCCACACGTTAGCCGCGAGTGAGCGCTCAGACGCCTTCCAGCTACACTCCCAATTCCCGCCCTTTTCAAGCCTTTCTTTCGCAATTTTCTTCCTGGAAGGGCCTTGTTCATGATCACTATCCATCGTGGAGTAAGCGTAGATAGTTTCTAAAGCCGCAGTAAGAAATATAGCCACGGAAAATAGCCGAAATGTTCACACGTTTGAGATGCGAGGGGACGCGACATTGGTCACAACAGTGGAGCGAAAACAATGGGCCCACGGCGTGTGCCAAGCCGCCTGAGGGCCACGAGGCTCAACAAAGAAAATGGAAAGACATCGGCGCGCATTTTAAAACCAGTCTTCAAAAAAATCGGATAAAAACCTGATTTTTGGCGATTATTTAAAGTGGATGACGCAATGCTGCATCATCCCCGGAATTACTGACAGTAAACGGATGACGCAATGCTGCGTCATGCCCGGGCGAAAGTGTTAACGACCATACTTTCCCCTTCCTCATCACCTTGTAATTTTCTAGCATTCCTTAGTACAGTACTTCTTCCATCTGTTTGGCACCGTTTTGGGTGATCCACAAAGGTCGATCTTTCCCTTTAACGCATTTTCCAATCCTCCTGTAGTCGCAGACATTATCTACGGTAGCAAGACCTTCCACGAGGCCAACAATTTTATCTACTACTTTCTCTTCTTCTACAGCTCTTTCTGACCTAAATGTTATCTCCTTTCCTTTGCAACCAAAAATTATCAGGGACTTACTTCGATCAACTGTGTTTTGCACCAACTTCGGGTTAGATCAAGTTCCTTTCTCACTTCCAGCCTAATGTTTGTTTTATCCTGGTTGCTGCAGTGTTTGGCTTCCTTTACTGCTTCTTCTATTTTTTCCTTCTCTTTGGCCACTTGTGCATAGGTGAGTTGCATATCTTTTTTACACTGTTCTATTCCCTGTGTAACTTCATCTCTACTGAAAAGCTGTTTTTCCATGTTGAATTTTCTTACCTAACCTATTGTAGTCATTTATGTTTAAATTTGACTTAATTTTTTCCAAAGCTATTTTTAAAGTTTATTTTCCTCTTCCATGGCTTAGCAATTTGTTTCCAATTGATTCTAGTCCTTGCATAATCCTTTCAATAACCCCTCAAGGTCTAAAACCTTGCTACTCGAGTGCTCATTACTTTCTTTCAATTTGCTGATTATTTCTGCATGATAGTTCACTACAATATCTAATTTTGCCAATTTGTTGTGTAGACTGCTTATATTAAGGCTTTCTTCATTAACCCTTAAACAGAAAAATACATACATATATGATGGGAGTAACTCACAAAATGGTGTTAAAATAGTTAAAATAGTCCCACACATACATAGAGCTCACATCTGCTTCTTCAGACCACCAGTAACCATCCTCCATCTTTAAAAAAAAACCCGAGTCCCTTACTTTCCTTCTAGGGCCTTTGTAAGAAAATGATGACCATTGCTTGGCAACATCACCATCCAGTGTCTGAATGTTTAGGGCAGCCATAGAGGATACACAAACTTTTAGCAACAACAAATGAGTGACTACCATGTATATATTTGAGGCAAAATGTGTGTTATATGCAATTTTAAGATTTAGGCTTAAAATATATATATACATACATGTATTATTATGAATAAGTATGTGGGTTTCTTTATATCTATACTTGTATACCCATACATACATATATTTTCAAAGTTTTACATAATAGACTAACTTTGACACACACATACAACCTGTTAGCATGAAAAAAAAACTAAATAAATAAATTGAGAAACAATGAAAATAAATCAACAAAGTTATTCCTATGCAGCACCTCAACTAAAAATATGCAACTTCTCAAGGCCACTACAGCTAAATCACAAGAGTTGGAGACTTTTTATTTGGATTTTTGTGCTTCCTGAAGGTTAACAATGTCATAAGAAAAAATAATTGTCAAGACAATTTTTTTCTTGAGCGCCCTGGGGATGTTGGCTATTTAACAGTTAGTGGTTTAACCCCTTAACTGCGTTGCCTCCAAATGTGACACCCCCGCAGTGCGCAGGAAATAAATTCTCTGGAAAAAATTCTTTTTTCTTTTTAAAGTGTCAAAAACCCTTCCCTCAGTATGGGTATGTAAAAAAAAAGTCGAAATTGTACTTACTTTGGCTGCTATGGGGTCCGGAAGTTGGGGCGTGACGTCATCATTCCCCGTGCGCCCGTGCCGTGAGCTCTCGGGGGCGGTGGGGCGCTCGGGGCGGGGCGCGCGAGTTGCCGCGAATATATTTTCGTTCATATTTTGCGCACCTTTCCAAATACATTTTCATTGTTTTTATGTGCCAATCCAATGTATAATGAACACGTACACTATAATATCGCAGTACAACATCCGTACTGTCCGTAGACACTGTGTTACGTGCATGAAACTTGTGTACACATATGCAGCACATATTTACTATGTATCATGCTAATTTGTGTATATATACAATCTATTTACACACTATACACTGTCACACACTATATACATTCACTATCAACACATTCAGAACACCGTGTAGCAGCTGCTTCGTATGGGCCAATAGCAGCTGCCTCGTATGGGCCAATAGCAGCTGTCTCGTATGGGCCAACAGCAGCGGCCTCGTATGAGCCAACAGCAGCTGCCTCGTATGAGCCAACAGCAGCTGCCTCGTATGGGCCAATAGCAGCTGCCTCGTATGGGCCAATAGCAGCTGCCTCGTATGGGCCAATAGCAGCTGCCTCGTATGGGCCAATAGCAGCTGCCTCGTATGGGCCAATAGCAGCTGCCTCGTATGGGCCAATAGCAGCTGCCTCGTATGGGCCAATAGGAGCATTTGGCCATGAACACATTCAGAACACCTCGAGTGAGAGCAGCCACACCCAGCCTGTCTCCCTCACTCCAACATCTTACTCGCCAACATTGCTCCTCCCACCATATTGTTATAGTTCTTATTACACATGTTCTATATACCTATCTACATGTTTTATTTACCAGAACTATGCAAGTAAGCCAATATTGTGTCCAAACAGTACAGTGGCCACCATACACTGCATGAAAAATCACACAGCAGACGACGCTACGATTACGTCACCTCCCTCACCAAAATAGCTCCTCTCAACATTCTTCTGTTGCTGTTCTTACACTATATACACACACTATATATACCCATGTACATATGTGTTGCCCATAGCGAACCACTAAGCTAGTATGGTGAGCAAAACAAGAGTGGCAGCCACGCACACAATGAGGCTACCTCAATTCTCGCCCTCCCTCCCTCATCAAAATTCCTCCTTCCACAATACTACGCACAACGCTAATTATAACCACATTCCTGCTA
This sequence comes from Procambarus clarkii, assembly GCF_040958095.1. NCBI lineage: Eukaryota > Metazoa > Arthropoda > Malacostraca > Decapoda > Cambaridae > Procambarus > Procambarus clarkii. Next base: position 22,430,396 of record NC_091225.1, read on the forward strand.
TTATCACATTCCTGGTCACTAATTCCTGTAAATGAATAATTGACCACACGTTTATTTTGAAAAGGAACCTAAGAAATCATTTGAAGATTCCTAGATGAACGAAATAATGCTGTGGTGCTGTGGCTAGCGCTGTGAACATCGTGAACAGCATTGAATCACTGATATTTGAACATTGTACCCAGTCATTATCACACTCAGGCTCTAATATAACACTATCATAGCTAAATAATACAAGTTATATATATATTTTGACATTATTAGGCGATGCTGTGGTCACATGCTGAACAGCAGTGCTGTGCGCTCATGTTGCGAGCGCCAGCCTTGGTTGCTCACACACTACTGAGGCTCCCACACCCGGGAATGTGGACCACGATTTTTTTTAAAGATGGCGTCTGTTTACAAGAGCCCTGAGGAAGCTGATGTGAACCCCATGTAGCCGCGGGAGTTTTGAATGGAACGTGAAAAATACAAATACCCGGAGGCGCGTTGCGCAAACCAGACGTGAGCCTGCAGGCGCGTTGCGCAGTTTAAGGGTTAAGGGTTAAAACCCCCAAAAATCTAGTTCTGTTTTGTTTTCCTTCCTGCCGGCGGACATCTGTAATGTTGTTGTCTGCTCTGTGAACACTAGAGCAATGTTTTCTCAAACAATTTTTCACTTCACTTTGCACATTTGTGTTATCTCACCTACTTTTCCAAAGCACTACACATTTATGTTCTTTGGGACACCACTTATTATCATTAACCTGTACTACAATCCTTAGGAATTGTGAAATGTCCTGGAGCTCCTGTGATGCAGGTGTTATCACTAGGGGTGTCACCTTTTGAATGTACACTTGCTCTCGTGTTACTGGATTATGACAGCTTTGTGAAGCATCTGCCATATGCACACTAGTGATGTTGCATGCAACTGCAGTTAGGAAAAGGTAATATTACTTCCTCTCCACACTGAGAAATGTTGACATGCTGAAGCAATGGCTCCTGTGGTGTTACCACCTGTTACTAGGAGGAAAGGGTGGGAGGTATGGTCATTTATTCCTTTATTTTGTGATTTTTGCAATTGCCCGCTTTGCTTTACTGTGCTTCCTTTCGGCAGGTCTTCAGTGAGGGCGATCAAAGATCGTTTGCGCCCTGTGCCTCTTTATATATATATTTATCTAACTTTTATATATGGAGCTGACTGTGTGTAGCGACGTCTCTTAGTGCCTGTACTAACTACAGTATATCAGCTTAGTTGTACAGTTGTGTTGAACAAAACATGTAAATACTTATATATAACGTCTGTATAAGTGAATAAAATAAAAAACAGGATGGTGGGAAGAGAAAGTGGGTGAGTGAGGCATTGTTGAAGGAGTGGCAACGAGTGGCTGGCTGTGTGTGGCGGTCACTCCTCGTTGCTTTTCGACTCGATACCAACTTAGTGGTTTGTTATGGTGAAAAAATCATGCAAATACTTGTATATAAACTGTTTATAGAGTGTAATAACAGCAAAACTATTTGTTTAATGTTTAATGAACATAATTGAATCACTAATATGCACACCAGACTTTCGAGTATAGCGATGATTCACCCCTTTTATTATATAAATATATCACAATACACACTATTGAATAATATTACTGCAAAAACTAAGAAAAAATCAGTCAAAAACATTGAAATAATTAGGTAATATCATCTTTGTGGCAACTCCCCCGTCAGCTCGGATGACGCTGACCAGCTCTGACGACCGCTGTCAACGCCCACATTTTGCCAGACTTCCTCGGCCTATTGCGCCCAAAATATGTCGCCTACAATTTATTTTTTATTTTTCCCGTGCTCAGGGAACACAAATTAACATTTTTAGAAGACGAAATAATTTTTAGAATTTTTTTTTTCTTGCGCACAGGGGTGTAAATCTCCTCAGGACCCCTTAGCAGCTTAAGGGTTAAATAGATGAAAATTTGGCAATACCGTATTTAAATTTTGGCATATCTAATTTTTTCTTTATCTTGAGATGATTTCGGGGCCTTTTAGTGTCCCCGTGGCCCGGTCCTTGACCAGGCTTCCACCCCCAGGAAGCAGCCCATGACAGCTGACTAACCAACCCGTCCTCTTAAAAAATAACGCCACTTTTGGCTCGTATGCGCGCTATGGCCAAACTTGGACGTAATTTGAAATGAAATCGACTCACAAAAGTGACGTACTGTTCCGTTTTCTGTTTGAGTCGTCGGTTTACTCGGCCAGCTTAGTAAAGGAAACTTTCCATTAACATTTTTCATACCGTTTTAAAACTGTATGAGAATTTCCTGCCCACCTAACTTATCAGAGGACCCTTAACTTACTGTTGTTGAAAAAAAATTCCCAATTTTCATTTTTTTTTTAAATTTTCAAATTACATGTATGTCCATATTCGGTCATACGGGCAAACGGCCAAAAGCGACGTTCTTTTTAAGAGGACAGGTTGGACTAGCACCCAGGTACCTATTTTACTGCTAGGTAACAGGCGCATAGGGTGAAAGAAACTCTTCCCATTGTTTCTCTCTGGCGCATGGGATCGAACCCAGGACCACAGGATCACAAGTCCAGCGTGCTGTCTGCTCGGCTGACCGGCATATAGAGGAAGCTGCTCTGTAGTTGCAGAGTTTCTCCACCCACCAAACAAAGCTGAATGTAGTAGATGATATACCGACGCCTCATTGGAATAATAATGATACACTGATCCACCGCCTGTGTTGACATGAAGTCACAATACCCTATACTAAACATACTAGTTTTAATTCTACTCCAAAACCACATAATTATACAAAATTCAATTATAAGTTAGGTAACTTTTTTTGTAGCAAAGGCATTACTTATGAAAACACTTTACAATATACCCAAAACAAGTATATTTTTACAAATTTGAAAATCTATAACTATAAAATTCTTTATGCACATGAACTGATACTTACAGATTTCCTTGTAGCCGTCATCGCTCTCAGTGTTGAGAATTTGGCCGATGGCTGTAAAAACAAAAGAATGTCTTAACAAATAAAGTAACTAAAACTAACCATTTATGTTCATAACAAAACAAGGATTGGTGTTGGTTTCTATTTTTATACTGTGTGCACATTCCCCATGTAATTCTCAATATAGTCTTCCAGCTATAACTTTTACCTTCATATAATACCGTACCGAATACCAGACTTGTCATACCGGAATGTGTCAAAGTAGGAGTTAGGAAAAGTAACAAAGTTCTTCCCCGTAACTTTTCTGAAAGTATCACCGGAAAATATACTTTATAAGCTTATTAAAAGTATTCCATAACACTGCACCAATTAAAGCATTGTGGGATATTTTAAAGCTGTCTGGGGAATAAAACACCTTATTAAAATTATATATAAATAGCAGTGTGGAAAAGAATGGTAAAAATGGCAAAGGTTTTTAATGTTGGGGTTGTATAATGTCTCCCAGATAAACAATAAATAATCTATTAAAAACTTGTACCTGTACAGTACACTGTATAGATGGATTAGTTAATTATGTAAGGGCAAACCACACCTGCAGAAAGGAGCTAAATTGGACTGTGATGGAGACAACATCTGATCATTTTTCTTACATGGGATTATATAATGGGAACAAGTTCCTAATTTTTCACTGTAAATTAATTGTGTGAAAACTCTGAACATGGTTTCACATAGATGCAATGTTGTAAATGAAAAAAGGTTATATATATAAAAAAATATATATACAGGCATACCTCAGTTTAAGAGTTTAATTGGTTCCTGGAGACACCTCGTATTCCGAAAACTCGCATTCCGAAGCTAATTTCCCCATAAGAAATAAAGGGAAATGAATTAATCCGTTCCCGACTACCCCAAAACCCCACATCAAACTAAATTTTTATACCTAATTCATCTAAATAAACCTACAAAACTATGTTCAAGTTATTACTTACCTTGCTGTTGAATGCTGTAGGCGTATGGAAGATGGTGAGGAGGTGGGAGGAAGAGAGGAGTTACTGTTTGGAAGGGGAGTCCCCTTCCATTATCACATAAGGCAGTGAGGACTTCACTGGTATGCACACACTGGCACATTTTGCCTGCATACCACTAGGACTTGCTTGTTTTACTAAGAATTTGTCTAAAGACACTTGTTTTTCCCTACATTTTAACACTTGTCTGTAGTAAGACATCACATTATCATTTAAAAGGTCAATGCAACGGCCTGCTACAGCTTTATCTGGGTGAGTTTTTTCAACAAAACTTTGTAGTTCTTCCCATACTTCACACATTTTCTTAATCAAGAAGGGACATCCTCTACCGCCTCTACTCACAGCTATTTTCTTAGGTTGAACCTTACCAATGGCTTTCTTGAGACCCATGGCAAGATATATAATGACAACTTTTATGCTCAAATGGCCAAAAAACCGATAAAAAACTGTAAATCCTTGTGAAGAATTCAGGTGGGATAGTCACTGGACACGAGACACTGGTAAACTGAGGCGCGATCGCCATGCCACCACGCGCCAGTCGGCCTGTACACATATCAACAAACTCGCGTCCCGAGGTAACCCTCGCCTTCCGAGACATTTTTGGAGTAAATCCTGCTCGTCTTCCGAAAAACTCGCATTCCGAGGTACCACTGTATATATATTGGCATACTTAATTCTCTTGTGATGCCTATAGATTGGATTTTCTCATCACATGAGGATAAAAGAAAGCAGATGAAAACAGAGTTAAAACTGCATTTTTAAATGTCTTTCAAGAGAAAAAAGTGCCCTCTCCAGCTGTGCAGTTAACAAATACAGTACCTGGAACAGTACGTATATCTTGTGGGTTTCACCCTTTGCTCTGCCTCACTCAGTAAGAAGCGGAGCCTGCTACATCACCCCCTGTCGAGCCCGACTCATCAAGTGAGCCTGCTATTTCCCCTGCTGTGCCTCACCATGCGAGCCAGCCTCTTCACCTCTTGAGACAGACAGGAGTGACTGGTAAGGTGCTCCAGTGGATAAGGGAGTACCTAAGCAATAGGAAGCAAAGATTTACAGTGAGGAGTGAGACCTCAGATAGGCGTGAAGTCACCAGTGGAGTCCCACAGGGCTCTGTACTCGGACCTATCCTGTTTCTGATATACGTAAACAATCTCCCGGAGGGTACAGACTCATTCCTCTTAATGTTTGCTGACAATGCCAAAATTATGAGAAGGATTAAGAGAGGACTGCTTGAGGCTTCAAGAAGACCTAGACAAACTGAAGGAATGGTCAAACAAATGGTTGTTAGAGTTTAACCCAAGCAAATGTAATGTAAATAGGTGAAGGGAGCAGGAGGCCAATTACAAGGTATCATTTGGGAGATAAAATTCTTCAAGAGTCAGAGAAAGACCTGGGGGTTGATATCATGCCAGACCTGTCCCCTGAAGCCCATATCAAGAGGATAACATCAGCATCACATGCCAGGTTGGCTAACATAAGAACGTCATTTAGAGACTTGTGTAAGGAATCATTCAGAACTTTTTATACCACCTATGTCAGACCAATCCTGGAGTATGCAGCCCCAGCATGGAGTCCATATCTATTCAAGCACAAAACTAAACTGGAAAAGGTTCAAAGGTTTGCTACCGAGACTAGTACCCGGGCTGAGAGGTATGACCTATGAGGAGAGACTACGGGAATTAAACATCACGTCGCTGGAAGACAAGAGTTAGGGGACGTGATCACCACGTACAAGATTCTCAGAGGAATTGACAGGATAAAGACAGGCTATTTAACACAAGGGGCGCACACACTAGGGGACACGGGTGGAAATTGAGTGCCCAGATGAGCCACAGATATTAGAAAGAATTGTTTTAGTATCAGAGTGGTTAAACAAATGGAATGCATTAGGCAGTGATGTGGTGGAGGCTGACTCCATACACAGTTTCAAGTGTAGATATGATAGGGCCCAATAGGCTCAGGAACCTGTACACCAGTTAAGTGACAGTTGAGAGGTGGGACCAAAGAGCCAGAGCTCAACCTGCGCAAGCACAAATAGGCGAGTACCTGCTGTGCCTGCCTCACCAAGCGAGCCTGCTGCTTTATCTGCTGCTTCATCTGCTGTGCCAGCTTCACCAAGCGAGCCTGCCGCTGTGCCTGCCTCACCAAGCCCGCTGCTTTATCTGCTGTGCCTGCCTCACCAAGCAAGCCCGCTGCTTTATCTGCTGTGTCTGCCGCTGTGCCTGCCTCACCAAGCGAACCCGCTGCTTCACCTGCCATGCCTGCCTCACCAAGCGAACCCGCTGCTTCACCTGCCATGCCTGCCTCACCAAGCGAGCCTGCTGCTTTGTCTGCTGTGCCTGCCTCACCAAGCGAGCCTGCTGCTTTGTCTGCTGTGCCTGCCTCACCAAGCGAGCCTGCGGCTGTGCCTGCTTCATCAAGCGAGCTCGCTGCTTTATCTGCTGTGTCTGCCGCTGTGCCTGCTGCTTCACCTGCCATGCCTGCCTCACCAAGAGAGCCTGCTGCTTTATCTGCTGTGCCTGCCTCACCAAGCGAGCCTGCCGCTGTGCCTGCCTCACCAAGCGAGCCTGCCTCACCAAGCGAGCCTGCCTCACCAAGCGAACCTGCCGGTTCACCTGCTTTACCTGCCTCACCACAATCACTTCAACAAAGCTCCAACTGTCAAGATCATATACACTGCTGGACTACCCTGGGTTTGACAGGGCAAGATTAGGCCGATGTTGTTAGGCATTATAATTCAAATAAACATCTAAATATAACCCTTGAGTTGGACTCGCTCAAAGTATGGGAGTCTAGTACCAATCACCTAATGCAACTGTTCACCTAGCACTAAATAGGTACACACGAGTTAAGTCGGCTTGCTGTGGGGTTGCATCCTGGGGTCAGTAGTTTGACCTTGGGGTGGGGGAGTAGGGGGGAAGGGGAACTATCAGGAGAAAAGTGCCAAGCCATTACAACTTTATAGCAGTGGGAAGGGGGGTCAGGATAGAGATTTGGGATGGGACAGAGGGAAAGGAATGGTGCCCAACCACTTGGACCGTCAGGGATTGAACTGCATGAATGGAGACGGGGGGGGGGGGAGGAGGGCTTCAATATAAGCCTAACATGTATATACACACTGGCTGTCTGTCCCCCGACAGCCCCGCAGATGTTTTCCTTCAAAACACCATTGCAATGAAACCTACAAATATTGGCCCAATACATAAAAACATTAATATCACCCTCAACACATTATCATAATATGCACATAATTATTCTATGTAATATGGCCCATAGTTACTATCCTCTTAAGAGTTGTACTAAGAAAATACCACAACTAGACAACACTAACCCATAGATTTTCATAAACAAACCCTCACGGTTAGTATTTTCCTGTACAAATTTGCCATTTACACTCTAGTGTAAACAATATAACACCACCTACCATTAACACAACCCATAATTGTAATTAAATAAGATGTCATCGAGTGATTACCTGCAGAGTCAGCCATGGTAGAGAAGTTTTCAGAAAACCGGCTCGGGCAACTCTGCTAGCAGTTCCTGCCATCTTGGGAAAAGGCAACACACCCCGGCAAGAGTGCTCGATGTGCCTGCCCTCTCTATAACCTATAATATCATTAACTTTGATAACGTGGAAATACAATATTCACAGATTTATAATTATTATTTAATGAATTAGTGTTATTATGTATAAAATAAGTACCACGACCATGATAAGTTGAATTTTCGGTTTGAAATTACTTTTGCCTTGTTATAACTTGTAAAAGCAGTCAGCTGTTTAGTGACAAATCAACAAAGTCTTCAAACACATACATATTAATATATAAGTCTTATGATAGAGCGTTAAATTTAAATTAATACAAAATATATTAATATATAATAATGTAATATGAATCTTTATTTGTTTAGTATTTCGTCCAGTAAAACTTTTATACAAATCATCAAATTTCGACGAATAAAATATATAATATTTATGAACAATGCCTAATAAATTATTATATATATTCTTATGATAGTTATAAATAGAATTTATCAAGAAAATTACATCTTTTCATGTTTCTAAAAATATTGGAACCAGTCTTCCGAAGTGTTTCCTTCTCAAAGACTTCGCAAACATCGAAAATGGCTAACACTCAATACTTATAGCATATACAAACTACTTTATGATTGGTATAAAAGTACAAAATATATATGGTTGAGGGTATGAGGCCGGAGAGGGCAGAAGATGCCTCGGTAATAAATGTTTCCGGTGGTTGACCCGTGACGTCACAGACCGGTAACCTTCCTCGGACACAATGAGTGAGACGTCGTTTAAATCGTAGCAAATATCGAGAGACATCGGTGTTAGAAATTGGTTAAAAGTGAGCCACAAGTATGAGTGGGCCTATACCCTTCCTGGGCAGTAAGATTAGCCTGATATCCAAGTCTGAAATCCGATATGAAGGCATTTTGTACACCATCGACGCTCAGGAGTCGATTATCGCTCTGGCGAAGGGTAAGTTTCGTTTGTTTACAACCCGAGGCGGAAGTGCCTCCATGAATAAACTTTCCTCAAACCTTTATGACCTGCAGCCCAAATATACGCTCTTTACTCTGGGGTTCTTTAGGGGGTCGGCCTGGCAGTCTATATATACTTATATGTAACAAAACTAACGGGGAATTTTTAATTTTTTTTTTTTTTTTTTGTTATTTAAGCAATCTGACGCACTTTCATCAGTGACGCACAAGTCCAATTTTGAGCTAAGGCTTGGAGTTATCCAAGCCTTTGTTTGTTCCAACACTAAGCCTCCAAACATGATATCTAGTGGTGATATGAGACTTGATATAATAGAGCCCACTTGGTAATATTAAGTTAGGAAGCTGTGGAAGACGCACTCTCTCTCTTGACCCACTGTGGCTCTCTCCCGCGCCGCTACTCCTCGTCTCCATTACCTCTCGCTTTAAAATGTGGCAGAAATATTCCCCATTCCTTCCGTCCCGTCCCGTCCCATCCCTAATCCTTATCCTGACCCCTTCCCAGGGCAATATAGTCGTAATGGCTTGGCACTTTCCCCCTGATAATGCTCTACCCTCCCACACGTCAAGGGCTTTGTCTAAGCTTTGTCAGTCATGCTCGGCCTCCCGCACTGCTCTATGATAATAAATTATAAATAAATAACATTTTATTTAGGAAAAGTACATGCATAGATGCAGCGTTACAAACCTACTGTTGGATTTATAGATAAGAGGTAGTGCATACAATACCTAAAGCCACTAATACGCATGGCGTTTTGGGCTATGCAAACATAGCCCGAAATAACGTGCGAACATACATTTTAAATTGGTATGGTATTGGCTTGCTACAAGCTGTTGCTTTCATTGTATAAAATATGACCTAACCTCTTTTAAGAGTTGCATCTTTCCAAAGGTAAAGGATTTTTACAACCTACCTAATCCTTGCCTACCTTGTTGACCCTCCCTCCCCCCCCCCTCCCTTAACCTAGAGGGGTAAGGGATTGAGGTCAAATTTGCTAGAAATATTATTTACTAAGCAAAATTAATGACATTGCACTAAACTAATACACACGCACACATTGGTTACTGTTCAGCAAGGGTGGTACACGAACAAGGGAACATGGGTGGAAACTTGGTACCGAAATGAGCCACAGGAATTTGAGAATTTTATTTGCAGTGTCAGGGTACACTAGTTAGCAGATGGCATGCACTAGGAAGTGATATGGAGGAGGCAGGCTATAGGTTCAAATATAGATATGGTAGAGCCTAATATGCTAATGGGAGATGGGAGCAAAGAGCTGAAGCTCCCCCCCCCCCCCCCTTGAACACATCTGTGTATGTAAGTCGTGTCACCCCCCCCCCCCCCCTTGCTGTCTTTAAGACTACATTAAGCTTCTATGAACTTCATAATGGAGGTTTTAAATTTCTGGGATTAACTTTTGTCATTCTTCTCTGTACATGGTTTAAGTTAACTTTTCCATTCCATGGTATGGAGGTCCAAACTGTACTCTTATAATCTAAAAGGGCAAGGTTAAGTTTGTATTTTAACTTTTATTGTTATTACAACGTTATTATTGCTAACACTTTAGAAATAAATCTATAACTTATTCGCTTTATCCTGTTGATTTGTGCATTGATTTTATTTTATTGGCTAAAGATCCTTGCCAATTGTGACTATTAGATGTTTCTCGCATTCAGACTTGGCTATTTCAGTATTTGGACTAGTATCCATTAATTTATTACTAAAGCTTTGAGCCATATATTTTTCAGCATAAAGCTGTATCTATTTTTTTTTTTTTATAGCCTATTGTGATTGCCTAGCCCTTTTGCCTTCATCTGAATGATAATTACATACAATAAATCTCTTCCTAATTAGGGATTTTTTTCTGTACAGTACCATTTTTTCAGACAATCCTCAACAAAATGAACAAATTGCATGGACAATTTCACATTTTAAATTGGCTCAAATTTGCTAAAACCTTGCATGGCTCTAATTATTACTTTTGTTTAACCATTCTCTATTTACCATGTGCATTTATTATTCCCCATCTTGGAGCCGTATTTTGATTTGTAAACCATTTTGCTGTAGTGTAACTCGATGCTATAATTTTTAAATAGTCAAGCAAACAAGCTTTTTGTCTAAATAGTATTAAAAGTTGCTTAACACTTAAATTATTAAATAAATTATTGCAGTACTGTAATAGGTGTAAGTGAGAGGGTTTGAAGAAACATTTTTCCTGTTTTTAGCACATGACTGGCCAATGTTTTGTTATGCTGCTGATATTCTAATTATACTGACAAGAGACTATGGCGACCTTCATAGAAATGTGTACAATACAACCTAATCCCTGTTCCTGTAAATATATCTATGCTTGCTTTTAACTCGCAGGGCTCGTTTTAGTGACAAAGACTAAAATTGCTAAGCAGAGACCGAGTCTTTTGAAGAGTATCTGGGGCATATTTCTACCCTCAAAGGGCCCACTTGTCAATTTTTCAGATATAGTACTACTACAGACTTGAGGTTGGAACAAATATCATAGTAAATTCAGTAGTACATATTGAAACCTGGTCACAATTAAAGTTAATAAAGTCAGTGACATAGCTTGTATGACTGAACAGTGGAACCAATAAAATACTGACCTTGGTAAGCTTAATTCTGTATGGAAGGACTGTTTTAGACTTGTCTAGGGTGTCCATTCTTGCATTCACTTCAATCTCTTTCTTGGCCTGATAATCCCGCCTGTACTGTACTTGACGAAATAATGTACAAACAAATGTTATCTTTTTGTCTGAAAGGAATAGCCCATCCAGCAAACAGGTACTTGGTTATTACTGGCCACTCCTACTTTTCCAGAAATACAAACTTAATGGTCAGGAAATATAGCTTGGTAATTGCTAAAAATGCATTGTTGGGGGACAGGCAATCAGTTTATACATAGTATAGTACATAAGAGTACATTTTAGGCTTGTATCGAGGTTTCCCTCCCCACCCCCTCCTTCCCCGGAATAAACACGAGGCATCCCCCCCCCCCCCTTCCCCAACCAGGGTTGAATTACTAACCCACCCTAGGATGCAACCCCACAAGAGCAGACTAACTCCTAGGTGAACAATAGCATTAGGTGATAAGTAATGTGGCCAACCATTGGCCTGATTGAGATTTGAACCAGAAATTCTAGATTTGTGACTAGAGAACAAACTAAACTACTACTGGGACCTCATGAACTAGACTGTACTACTGGGACCACCCGGTAGAACGAGAGGTATTATTGGTTTAGCAAGTCTACAGACTAGGATAAAACTAGTAAGAGACAGCACCTCCCCCCCCCCCCCTCCTTCACAAGCTGGATATTTGGAAATATAAAGGAACTAATTAGAGATGACTTGCTGATAGGCATTCAAATTCCAATTGAAGTCAGATTGATCATTCCAAACACTGGAATAGTTGAGCTTGGATAGCCTCGGCATCTGTTGATGTAGAATGTCGAGGGGTGTTCAGATTACTATAACTTGGTATTCATTTATATTGGCTCTACTTCTTGCTGCTCTTGTGCTAATTTTTATATAAGTCGTCAAAAAAAATATCTTGCTGATCTTGCTTTAAAAACGGTGAAGTTTACCAATTTATCACCTAAATTGTCAAATGTTACTTGCATTATTCTTGGAAATGTAAGTTTGATTTATATTGCTACTCAACTATTTATTTAGTCAAGCCAATATTGACTTGTAAAAGTTAAGAACAGTTTCCAATTCTGATTACAATACATGCTATGCTGTTGTAACTTGTGTAATTAATTTACAGTATTTAAATTTGTATGTAAATTCTCAGTTATAAATTTACAGCCATTTATAAATAGTTTGCCCTGACACTACATTGGGTTATACTTTAGAGCAGCCAAAGTTATTAATACTGTACAGTATAAATTAAACACTGGAATCTTGTGAACATGGCAGCTATTAGTTTTAAACTGTTATGTTGGCCAAGCTTCTATCTTGCTTTTTCATTACCTTGTCGTAAAACTCCAGAAGGATCGTCAGGAATAATTTCCATTCCCTAAAGCCGTGTTGTTGTTTACTTACAAACCTAACTCTTTCTAGGTGTGCAACTAGTCTTTACCTTTAATTCTTTAAAGTACAGTGATACCTTGGTTTTTTAATTTAATCCATTCCCAGAGACGGGTCGTAAGCCGAAAATTCACAACCTGAGACGAATTTTCCCACGAGAAATAATGTAACCAGAATTAATCTGTTCAACACTCAAAAATATTAACTTTAAATGCATTTCATATATAATAAATACAAATATTCTGTATTATAGTACGTAAAAGTTATAGCTTGCCTTGATTGATGACTTGTTGGCATATGGAAGACGTTGAGAAAAGGTAGGGGGGAAAGAGAGGTGTTAGTGTTTGGAAGGGGTTTCCTTCCATTATAACATCAGGCAGTGATGACTTTCTCTGGGGTACTTTCTCTTGTTTTGTAGGCATACCACTAGGACCTGGTTGAAGTTAATGGCTTGCTCGTCTTGCTAAGAATCTGTCTAAAGACTCTTGGTTCTTCCCTACATTTTAACACTTGTCTGTAGTGAGACAAAACTTTGCAGTTCTTCCCATACTGTATTTTACTCATTAAAGTTCAAAAACAAAATAGCAGGAAAAACAATGACTTTACAAAGAATTCAAGCATGATTGTCACCGAGAGGCACAGGTAAACCTGAAACGCGGTTGCCCGTGCCACCAGGAACCACCTGCTCGGTCGACCCATACGTGTGTCAACAGTTGCAATGTGAGGCAAAGTTTGTAACCCAATTCAGACTTTCCGAAGAAATTGAGTTGGTAACCCGAAACATTTGTAAAGCTACCTGAGGTTCCACTGTACTTTGCAAGGAATGCAAAGTGTGACAATGTGACACTAGGCTGTAGTAAAAGAATTGCAACCTGGGGTACTACTGCACCCTTGAGGATCCCAGAGGTTTCCACTGAAGCTGAACCCTGGTTTCACACAATTCCACCATGCACTCTGGCTCTGTTGTCCAATAATGCTACCTCTGATGCCCCACTTTCAATACAGAGAAAGTATTAAATACTGTGCTTTCAATGCTCTGTTCATTGAAAGTCCAGAGTGCATTGGGGGGGGGGGGTGAAACCTGGTTTGGTCAGTGGAATCCTCAAGGGTGCAGTAGTAGTAACCCAGGTTGTACAGAAATTCTTTTGTTGTGGCATAGTTGTTAAGAGCTTGCATCTAGGAATACCCAGCGCATAGGTTCGAATCCTCATCGCCGCTTCTGTGGTTTTTCTCATTGATGTCACTATACTGTACAGTACTGTAATGTGATTTTTTTTTTATATACTCGCCTCCCCCTCCCTTTTTTGGGGGGGTGGATGGTAACCCTGTCATTTGGTTATTTGAAGTATTTTCCTATTTATATAGCTATGTAGGAGTTTTGGTTGTTTCTTTGCTTTGGAAGCGATATAATTTTCATGTTTTTTCTGCCATTCTTATATTTATGTAGTCATTGCTTGCCCTGTTGCATCTATTTTCCCTGTCATTTGCCCTCTGTATTTCCTCCACTCCCTCCTGCTTTTTGCTTTAGCTTCCTGGTGTTGTCTATTGAACTATGGTTATATTTTTTTTTTCCATTAATGTTGGTACGAGTCTCCTACATCTTTGCACCTCAGTGTGACATGGTAAATCATTCTCTGGGCTGTTGTTTTCCCCTCAAATTTTCTCCTCCCATTGCACATTTCCTAGGCACACTTACTTTTATGTAGGTCTACTCTCCTTTCCCTGATTGTCTTATGGGCACTGTTTTAAGTTTGATCATATAGTCAAATACCAAGACTCGATGGTCAATTGCTCATAGTGGTATTTTATGCTTGAAGTTCTCGGTGTCTCATTCTGGGTAAAAATTGGGTCCTGTAGGCTTGGTCTTGCTTGTCCTTTACATGCTGTGTTAAGCTTTTCTCCCACCTCCAATAAATTTTGCTTACCACGTTTCTTCCCGCTATGGGGATTTCTCATCACTCCATGATTTGGGTCCCCATGACTTGGATATTTAGCTCTCATTCTGTGTGATGCTGTTGCTGCTGTTCTGCAGTTCATCTATGCGCGTTTTGTGTTGTCACCGTATTCCTGCTGGATCTTCTGTTTGTTGGGGGAGGTTGTAAATTGCCAGGACTACAGTATTTTATTCGCATCTGTTATCAGTGTTCGAGTAATGGCGTAGGTGTTTGTATTTTTCTTTGAACTTCCACTACCGTTTTACTAAGAGTGCAACTCCTCTTTCTTGCTTTTCTTTCTTTCCTTGTCCTTCTTTTGATGATTACTTGTTCTTTATCACTTGTAATCTTCCTGGAAATATTGCATGAGATGTAATTTATTTTGGTTTCCACTATATTGCAATTAAATTTATCATTTTCTCTAACATTATTTCCACTGCTTTGTTTGTAGCTCCATCTGCATATTTGTACCATACCTCGAGGCTCTTCTTGGACACCCTGTTCCTAGAAATATCTAGTCAAGGAGTAGGTGGGTGGAGGGAAAGGGGGGGGGGGTGTCTAGGCGTGTGTGAGAGGGAAGGTGTTGGTGGGAGGGAGTAAGCCCAAGTCAGTGGGAAAGGGGGGGGGGGCAGGAAAGTAGTTGTAGGGCAGAGCAGGATTAGGTGCAGTAAGGGGGGGGGGGATAGGGGTCAGATCATTGGCAGGTAGTGTATGGTTGGGGGCTGTGGTGGGGTGTGGTTGGGGGAGGTGATTACATCTTGTCTAATCTAATGTATTGGGTAAGATGAAAAGGTAAATTATAGTAAAAATTTATGAACATACAACTAAAATATATACATGGACAAAGGTGATTACACAAGTGATGTAAAGTATGTCTAAAGTACTAATATCGGGAAGTGGGTAGCACAAATTAGTGAGTTTCAAACACAAGGTAGAAAACTGAGGATGAAATTAAGTGCTTTTTGGTTTGCCTTTTGAATAAGGCATAGATTGGACAATTTTTTAATTCATTAGGGAAAAGTTCCATAGACTAGGTCCTTTTTATTTACGTGGAGTGTTTGCACAGATTGTTTGACGACCACATGTGGCCTTCTATATCTATCTGGTATCTAGTTTGACAGCTATTTATTTCTGATGTGTTGCTCATGGGTTCAATTACACCTATCGAGTAATAGTTTCGGGTCAAGATTAACATTTTGGGACAAGGCTTTGTGCATGTAAATAGCACATTAGAGAGTGTGCAGGGAGTGTGTGTTTAGCATGTTAAGTGACTTAGAGGGGGACTGTGTGTTGTCTTAGAGGTGGGGGGGGCTGTGTGTTGTCTGGAGACCCCATTTGTTATAGTTCTGATAGCAGATTTTTGCCGAGTGATGGGCTTGAGGTAATTTGCAGTGGATGAACCCCATGCACCAATACCTTGTGTAAGATTGGGATAGTCTGAAATATTTTCCTTTGAGGAAAGCCTGGGAAAAAAAGGTCCAATGTAGAAAGAGAATGCATACGACACTACAAAAGAAAAAACTGAAATGTTTAAGACCCAATTTTCCATACAAAGGAGGAATAATTTAAACAGGGAAATTGAAGAAATTGAGCAGACACTGAAGCATTCTTATCAGATTGAAGAATGGCAACTAGAACAGAAAGCAAATCAAGAAATAAAGGAAAAACCCACAATATTTCTTCACATATGTGGAATCAAGAGCAAAAACTACTGCCAGTATTGGACTTATTTGTAAGAGTGAAAGTTCTTACACTGAGGATGACAGAAATTGGTGAAATCCTAAAAGAGCAGTATGAAAAATGTTTAGCACTCCAATAAAGAGCATGGAAATGGAAGATCCGGACAACTTCTTTATGCGTGATATCCAAACCCCTGTAAATATAACTGATGCCAACAAGAGCATGGCAGATTTTGAAAAATAAAAAAAGATTACATGTCCATGCAGTCGGCCCTGGGTCCAGACTTGAAATTCAATATTTATAAAGAAATGCAAAGTGCCAATAGCACAGGCACTCGATATAGTGTGGAGGAAGAGCTTGTACATGGGCGATACCAGGTGCTCTTAAATTGGCAGACACAATCCCTCTACACAAGGGAGGGAGCAAAGTTTTTTTTTTTTTTTTTTTATAAGGGATATTCCTGCCTTGGCCCTAAGCCTCTGGCTGGCCCACTAAGTGTTGCTTGTTTCTGTTTTACTTGGGAGGAGTACGAGTATTTGACTCGTATGGTCACTTCAGTAAGATTTTGCCATTTGTTTAACAACTTCTGCTCTGTTGAATCTTAGTTGAAATCTTAATGGGTTTGTAACAGTGCACTGTGTTAGATAATGTTCCAGTGGTGTGTTGTGGCTGTAACTGTACACTGTGTTATATAATGTTCCAGTGGTCTGTCAGGCATTTCTCCACAGTGCTGACCTTTCCTCTCATCTTCCGGAACCTGTAAGCCTATTTCCCATGCACATGGGTATCCAAGCCTGATGCGATGTAAGTGTATTTCTGTTGCTCTACTGCTTCCTTTCATCAAACTAAGTGATTTGTAGTTGGTTGAATTCATGTACCAACCCGCAGATCCTGATGTTGCAACTGCCGTGTTGTGGTCACTGTACATCTTTTGCATTTGCTCTGTTTCTAATTACTTTCTTAATCTGTGATAGGCTCTGTGGTATGTAAATGTCTGCATTTTTTCTTAGTTGCAAGTTTTGCAGCTTCGTCTGCAAATTCATTTCCTATTTTTCCCACGTGACTTGGCACCCAGCTGATAAGTACCCGTCGGCCTTGTCGTTCGAGTGTTTGCATTAATGATATGACATTTGTGATCAGATGTATGTTATCACGTATGTGTTCTTGTTGCAAGGTTTCAATGGTAGTTCTCGAATCTGTATGTATGATAACATGTTGTCGGTGTTCAGCAAGAGCATGTTCCAAAGCCTTTTGAATGGCTAGCATCTCTGTAAAGTCGAACACCCATTTGAGAGCCTCCAACTATTTACAGAGTTTCCCGCTTTAACTGCAGCTCCGGTTTCTTGTCCCTGCTGGTCTACTGATCCATCTATGAAGTGAAGCTGTCGGATGCCAAGTTTGCTTCTACATGCACCTGTGCAATGTTATGTAGCAGATGAGGATTTGTCTGGTTCTTTTTTCCTTCAATAAGCATAATCTTAGTCTGCTGATGGAGATTCCCAAGGGGATTGCATAACAAAGTCTGCATGTATTTCGTCGACACCCTTCTCATTGACATATCGAATGTATTGATGGTATTTATCGCACAATGGGTCCACCTGTTGCTATTGGAGGCTCTTCTGTCCAGAGTTAGTGTTCCAGTGATTATATCTTTAAGTGAACTGATTCTAGGTCTAGTCAATATCTTAGCAAAGCATTGGCAAAGAATTGGACCAGTTACACTGTCCCAAATAATAAAAGGATTTGAGTGATCATGAGTCGGGTTGTCAGATTCATGGAGACTAATGACCTTCGGTCATGGATTTAGAGCGGGGAAGATCATGCCTCTCGCAGCTACTTGACCACTACGACAATATCACAGGGGCATTAGAAGGGAAATGGAATGCCCATGTGGTATTCGCAGATTTTGCAAAGGCATTAGAAAAATGTGATGATGAAGTGATGGCATACAAAAGGAAGTCGATGGGAATGACTGGTAAAGTAGGACAGATACTCAATTTGTCTGTTGCACAGAACATAAAATAAGTCGATCATATAAAATAGTCAAAGTGCAGTTAAAAGCTTTCTGTACCTCAGGGTACAGTCCTTGCACCACTGCTTTTTGTTATTCTATCAGATATAGATAAAAAAGTCACAGCTATGTATCCTCCTTTACAGATGACACACAAATCGGCATGAAAATTACCTCGGCTGAAGACATTGAAAAACTAAAAGCAGATTTTAATAAAGTTTTCGACTGAGCAGCAGAAAATAACGTGTTTAACAGTGATAAATTCCAGGTATTCAGGTATGGGGAGCCGGTCGGCCGAGCGGACAGCACGCTGGACTTGTGATCCTGTGGTCCTAGGTTCAATCCCAGGCGCCGGCGAGAAACAATAGGCAGAGTTTCTTTCATCCTATGCCCCTGTTACCTAGCAGTAAAATAGGTACCTGGGTGTTAGTCAGCTGTCATGGGCTGCTTCCTGGGGGTGGAGGCCTGGTCGAGGACCGGGTCGCGGGGACACTAAAGCCCCGAAATCATCTCAAGAGGAGATGATGATAAAAATGAGGACCTTAAACATAATACAGGGTACAAAATGCAATCCAATTTGTCCATAGTAGGAAAGCAGCATGTAAAGGATCTGGGAATAACGATGTCTGATGACCTAACGTTTAGGGAGCATAACAAAGCTAATATTGCGTCGGCCAGGAAAAAAATGATAGGATGGATTACGAGAACTTTCAAATCGTGGGATCCCATCACAGTGCTTGTACTCTTCAAATCGCTTGTGTTGTCCCGCCTTGAGAGCTGCTCGGTACTCGCTTCCTCCTTCAGAGCAGGAGAGATTGCTGAAATAGAGGGAGTACAGAGAACACGCACAGGCACGATAAAGCACCTAAGTTATTGGGATTGTCTCAAGGCTCTCCAATTGTACTCGCTAGAAAGGAGACGAGAGAGATATCAAATACCGTATACACGTGGAAAATACTGCGAGAGCCAAAGTCTCAAATCTACACAGTAAAAGTAACATACTGGAGTGAATGATGTGGAAGAAAATGCAAAATAGAACTAGTGAATTGCAGGGGTACCATAGGTACAATCAGAGAACATTGTATAAACAGAGGTCCACAGTTGTTCAACATCCTCTCAACGAGTATGAGAAATATTGCCGCAACAACCGTGGACATCTTCAAAAGAAAACTAGATAGTTTTCTTTAAGAAGTGACAGACCAAGAAGGCTGTGGTGAATATGTGGGGCCTGTGGGCTGCTCCAATCAACAACCTGTTGGACCAAGCTTCACTTTAGCTCTCACAAATCTAGCCTGGCCTTTGGCCGGGCTTGGGGAGAACTACTACTACTACTCGGAGCACCATCAAGCAGGTATCGAGCAGATGAGTGCATAATATAATAAGAGGAGAGCAGAGTGAGGAACATGATATATGATTTTAAAGACTATACATACAATACTGACACTTTATGTATATTTTTTTGGCTGTTGTGTGTGGGTACTGAAGTGCAGTAACTATATATAGTCGAGGAACTTTAGCAATAAAAATGAGTGAATGTTAACATTGTCTATCTGAAGTTGAATTCGATTTGATTTGATTCTTCCAAATATAATGTAGTAGTCTGTTTAGTGTGAGTTTGGTGGTTGACATTCATGAGTGGACTTCTTTTTTTTTTTTTTTTTTTTTTTTTTTTAATTATAGTATTATTTAGTATGTGGGAGTTGAGGTCTGAATAGATTAAGGTAGTATCATCAGCAAATGGCATAAGTTTAAGAGTGTTTGAACTATTTGGCAAATCATTGATGTACAGGATGCCTTGTAACACTATGGATACCACTTCTCTTTCTAAATTTTTCAAACCAGTCCCTGCTTGCCTTAAACTCTTTCTTATCTGCATCACTCGTTGCAGGGGTATTCTTTAGAAGGTCTTCGTGCAACACCCTGGCTTTCTCACAAATAATGGCCTCCGAAACACTATCACCCCTCAACTCCTTGTCGTGTATCCAAATTAATAACAACTTTTCCACTTCTTCAATTATTTGTGGTCTTTGTGCCGTTAATGTTCTTACTCCTTTTGCCACTTTAGCACCCATAATCTTATTTTTCTTCTTAAGTATAGTGCATATTGTTGATGTGGCTTTGTTGTACTGCCTACAAAGTTCAACAACACGTGTACCGTTCTCATGCTTCCGAATGATCTCTTGTTTCTCCTCTATTGTCATCCTCACATGAGCTTTCTGGCCTTTATCCTTACCACTGGCTTTCTTGGGACCCATGGTGAGATATATAATAACAAATTGTATAGACAAATCATATGTAAGAAATAGGTACTAAGATGCTGCCCTGTGGTACTACCACTGTTAATAAGAGTGGGGGCGGTTGTTATTGATGGCTACATATTGGTGTCGTGTCACTTGAGATAGGAGTGAATATAGTTCACTAGTTCCTGGTTTTGGTATTTGCATATGTGTGAAGTTCAGGGCAAGGCCTCGGATTCCATAGTGATGAAGTTTAAGAGGTAGTCATGGTTTACAATATCAAAGGCCTTTCTTGGGTCAATGAAGAGGCCAATTGCGAACTCATTTTTGTCAAGGGTAGATTAAATAAAGCAGACTAATAATGGCATCATTGGTACTCTTTGGGAACAGAAGCCAAACTGGCAGCGACTTGATACTGTGTCGAGTTTTACAAGGTAAAATTCGAGCTGTTTGTAAATAATTTTTTCAAAATTTTTGAAAAGTATAGGTAGATTTGATATTGGTCTGTAATTGTTTGTCGGCTGTCTCGCCTCCTTTATGAACTAGCGTTACTTCCTTTTATGGATATCGGGGAAAAATGACACTAAAGAGATTTGTTGAATAGCTATGAGTAGGGCAGGGGCAAGCCTGGCCTCGGGCTGGGCTTGCCTCTGCTGGGGTTGATGGGGTTTGGGAAGCGGAAGTACTTCCAGAACCCCATCAAGCAGGCAGCACTCTTGTATACCATAGATGGTATTTCACTAGTTCCCGGTTTTGGTTTTTAGTGATTGAATTATGGAAAATATTGCAGGAGTGACGGTGGATATATTCAAAAGGCACTTGGACAGGTTCTTGTAAGTAGTGTTGGACCAACCAGGCTGTAGTGGATATGTGGGCCTGTGGGCCGCTCCAAGCAACAGCCTGTTGGACTAAGTTATCACAAATCGAGCCTGGCCTGGGGCCAGGCTCGGGGTGGTAGAAGAACTCCTGAAACCCCTTCACGGGATGCTCCAGTTACAGTACAGTATATGATGTCTGTCAAGCTGACTAGTAAAATGAGTAACATGTCTGGGGCTTTAGGATTTTTTCTGGCAAAGTTAGCACCAATTGATGAAAAGAAGCTATTAAATTCAGTTGACATTTCTAGGTCTGTTTAAAGTGTGCAACCTTGGAGAGTTTTATCGGCTTAAGTGATTGTTGTTTAGATCCTATGATAATAGATGGATTTGCACGTGCTTTTCATATTTCCTTTTCCTTCATTAAATTTATCACAGAAGGAAAGTTTGGCTCTTATTACAGTATTCTGGTAAGTATTGATGCTTATCTTAACTACTACAACTACTGTAACTAGGCCAATCCTATTTTTTTTTCATTCGTGTTTCTTTTTAATGTCCTTAACCACTGAACAGTGCTGCTAATACTGTATTAGCCAACAACACTGCTGTGCGCAATATAAAAATACAATTTTTGCATTTTCCCTTCCCCTCTAAGATTGTTAAAATGTGTTCTCTGATCATGGATGGGGGGGGGTATATAAAAACAAAATTGTAAGAGATGTATTTTGGCCATGATAGGGCGAGGAAGTCTGACAAGATACAGGCGCTGAAAGAGTATGCGTCCGGGCCGGTCTCCTCCACCCGAGTTGTCAGGCGGGAGTTGCCACAAAGATGTTGCCTAATTATTTAAATGTTTTTCCTCTTCCCCCAGTAACATTATTCAATAGTGTTATATTTATATAATAAAATGTGTAAACCATTGCTATACTTGAAGGTATGGTTTGCATATTAGTGATTCAATTAGGTACATAAAACAAAAAGAAAAATATTTTTGCTGTTATTACTCTATACACGTTATATAAAAGTATCTGCATGTTTTGTTAACCATAACGAACAACTATGCTGGTATGGTGCATGGTGGTTATGCAGTTTCATTACACTGTATAAGTCACACACAAGCAAACAGATAATGCCACCTCCCTCACCAACACTTTTCTGCCAACATACTATTTTTTTGCTGTTATTACACCATATGCACGTTATATACGAGTACTGTATCCATGTTTTTCACCATAATGAACCACTAAGCTGGTATGGTGAGACCAGACAATAAGTGGCAGCCACACAGCTGATGACTCCACCTCCCTCCCTCACAAAGATTCCTCCTCCCACAATACTATGCACGTCGCTAAGTCTCGCATTCGCGAATATATTAAATGAAATCGTGGAAATTGATACTAATTTCTTGTGATAAATCAAATCAATTAGACATGACACGAGTAAGATGAACTTGTGTGACACCCCTTATGGTCACTGGACAAGGCAGGCCCATTTCCCATTTACACATTTCACACCCCTCTGGTCCACTCCTTTACTGCGAACAATCTTTGCATGGGCAGTGATACCTGGCGTCTGTGTACCTAACCACTTCATTACTAATTTTATTTGGACAATGAATAACTGGCATGTCAGGATAAGTTAGTGTCCAGAAAGCACTTGGTCATGTTTCTTTGCCTTGATGGTTTGTTTTGCTATAGTATTAAAAGAATAGTTAGTGTGTCCTAAAATGTTAGACCACCACTTTTTGCTGTTGGTAATATTTCTACTCGAATGTTCAAGAAAGGTAGGATAATGACTTCCATGATCACCTCGGTTTTTATTTTCTCTATGAAATCTATTCGTGCTTTTACACAAGTATTTTCAATTGTCTTTTTCCACAGTGCGATCTTTTGGGACGGAAGATCGACCGACAGAGATGCCAGTTCCTGCCAGGGATGAAGTGTACGAGTACATTATCTTCAGAGGCACAGATATTAAGAAGATAGAAGTTTGTGACACGCCAAAGCAGCCTACCTTACTTCACAATGACCCTGCAATTGTCCAGGTGAGTTTTCTGCTTTACTTATTTTAAGCATTCTTCCAAGTATCTTTTGAGGTCAGCCTGTCTCAGGTGTCTTGAGGCTGTCCATAATTATCTTGGTTGAGGACCTCATAGAACTTTGTTGCTTGTAAACTGTTTAACATGGCGCTTAGGTGATATTTAATGCAGTAGGGCCAGTCTTTAAGTTGACTAATGTTGTGTGAAACAAGCCCTAGTAAGCATTTGTGATCATAAAGGTGTGGGGGGGAGGGTGCACAAAATGATTGTGTGGAACAATTCAATAGCACTAGCCAAAGTCTTTTGCCCTGTTATTTGTAATTGTGCCAGTATAGTAGTTAGTCCTACATAATACAGTAAATCATAATGTAAAATGATTTACATCATAAAACTGAAAGCAGTCATTAGGGCTTAGTTGTACAGAGATACTTTACTGCTAGAATCCACTCGGTAAAACATCCAAACTATTGAACTACTAAAATGTCAGAATCTGTATTCTCTTGAGTGCAGGCGGGAGAGATGCATAATAATTTACACTTGGAAAATAGTAGAGGGGCAGGTCCCAAAACGGCACACTGAAATAACACCACATGAAACCAGAAGGCATGGCAGGATGTGCAGAATACCCCTGTTGAAAATCCGAGGTGCAATAAGTACTCGGAGAGAACTCTGATGCTGATAGTACCGGGACTTCAACACGCTTCCACCACACATAAAGGGTTGGGGGGGGGCTTAACTGGCCAACCCCTTGCAGTGTTCAAGGGAGAACTTGATACACACTTCCAAAGGATACCTAATCAACCAGACTGTGATCCATTTTGTCTGACTGCAAGCAGCTGTATCTAACAGCCTGGTTGACCAGTCCAGCAACGAGGAGGCCTGGTCAAGGACCAGGCAGTTGAACGCTAAGCCCCAAAATGATCTCAAGGTAACCTTAAGGTAAGGTAGGGGTGGATCGAAAAATGACTTTCCTGAAATCTAAAAATGTGTAGTTCTTTATCGGTAACAAATATGCCAAAAGTAAGGCAGAACTTAATTTTTGGGTGATTGGCACTATGAATGGGCCAGCAACTGCTCTGAATGCATCTGCTCAGGGTCAAAATGGCCAGTATGGCCATGCTGCCATCCTCTGGTTCCAGTGAAGAGTAGGGGTGCTATAGGCACAATCAGACAAGACATCAGAGGTGCATTGTTGTTAAACATCCTCCCAGCGAGCCTAAGAAATATTGGCGGAACAACCATGGCCATAGAGAAAACTAGTTTTCTTCAGGGAGTATTGGACCAACTGGGCTGTGGTGGATATGTAGGCCTGTGGGCTGCTCAAAGTAACAGCCTGTTGGACCAATCTCTCATAAAGCCTTGCCTTGAGCCAGGCTTGGGGAGAACTACTACTCCCAGAACCCTATCAAGTGGGTAGACATGATTTGTGGTTCAAATTTTGTAGAATCCTTCCACTTGTATATATATTGGAATTTTTTTCTGCAAATCCATTATTGACAAAAGACTTATTAGGTACTGGCATTGATGTAAAAAAAGTTAAAATAGCCTAGTGGGTGGAAGTTAACATTCATTATACATTGTAACTTTATTTGCCTGCTATTTAATGTGTAACATTGCCCAAGTCCTTATCTACATTTTGTGGCTAATTTTATAAAATGTAAGATGGGATAGTTACTCGTGGGTCGTTGGTTTTTGTTTAACCAGAACCATTCCCAGAAGACCTAAAGACTGGTTGAAAGATGGCCATTGGCTTGCAGAAAAGTTAATCAGCCCTTTAAAATTGGTATAGATATCTATCAAAAGTTTTTGGAATGTAATCCCCCCCCCCCCCCCCAAAAACCAGCAACTTGTGCTGATGCCTCGGTTACCAACTTGACATATCTCTAAACAGACTGGCTATGACATGGGTGGTTTAGCTGTAAAGGTTTCATTCGGCAGCGCTCTATCGAAATTTGTCAAGTACCTGTACTGAATAGCAAGAGAAAACGAAGTACCAAGGGGAGTTGTGTAAAATCCTGGTTTGTGCCTCGGAGAGGCTACAGGATCCAATAAGTTCAGTAGAACTTCGGTTTCAACTCTTTTTAACCCTGTCGTAGCTCAGTCGATTAAGGCAGTGTCTGGGATGCTCCCAGACGCAGGTTCGAATCCTCGTCACGGCCCTTGTGGATTTGTTCAAATCATAAAATATTAACTGGAACACAACTGGATACCATACTAATAATAAAACTGAACAGGAAAAATATTAAATGCTACGCATAGTTATCATGAATCATGGTAGAATCAATACTAGATTCGTAACGGCATCGAGAAAGGTCTGAAGTGTCGTGTCTGCTACAAGTCTGGTAAAAGGAAGGACAGTGGGTATAAGTGCAAGTCGTATGGTGTGGCACTGTCCTGCATCAAGTTACTGTAAAATGACTGCAAAAATTACACTAAATTACATGAATTGGATTACACTGTAAAATGTAAATTAGCACATTGCTAATTCTCGCCACAATCCTGCTATTACCAGAATCCTGGTCACTAAATCCTGTAAAAGTGAATAATTTTCCACATGTTTATTTTGTAAAGGAGCACGAGAAGTGGTTTGAAGATTCTTAGGGTTGACGAAACGATGGCAGTGTGCTGTGGCTAGTGCTGTGAACATCTTGAACAGCATTGTTAACTAATATCAGAACATTGTACATGGTCTTTATTAGTCAGGCTCTTCTGTAATACTATCATGGCTAAATAATACCAGCTAAATATATATATTTAGGCATTTTTAGGTGATGCTGTGGTCACCTGCTGAACAGCAGTGCTCTTGGCTCATGCCGTGTGTGCCTTGGTTGCTCACTCAGTGCCGAGGCCTTCATACTTGGGAATGTTGCCGACGATTTACAAAAAAAAATGCTTACTCGAGCCCTGAGGAAGTTGCTGTGAACCCCGTGTAGCTGTGGGACTTTTAAATCTTGCGCGGTACTCCCAACTATTGCGGCGCCTTGCCACAATAGTTACTCAAGCAAGCTATAAATGTATTCTGCCCCTTAAGGGTTAATAGCTGACAACCTCTTTGTGGGGGAGGGGGTGACTTTACATTATTAACTA
Source organism: Procambarus clarkii (assembly GCF_040958095.1). Taxonomy (NCBI): domain Eukaryota; kingdom Metazoa; phylum Arthropoda; class Malacostraca; order Decapoda; family Cambaridae; genus Procambarus; species Procambarus clarkii. The sequence goes on from NC_091225.1 coordinate 22,456,704, forward strand.
GCATTCACGAATCGTAAAAATCCAAGCAAGTCTCTCCCTCTTGTGGTTTAGCTGTAGTGACATGGAGAAGTTGTTTTTTGGTTGAAATGAGGTGGGGTGCTGCACGAGGATTTCTTGTTTTCATTGTTTCTTGCTTTGTAGTTTTCTCGTGCTAACAGGTTGTATTGATGTCAAAAGTTGTTCATTATGTATAACTTAGAAAATAAATATGTTCAGAGATATATCTTGATCTTGAGGTGATTTCAGGGCTTAGTGTCCCCGTGGCCCGGTCCTTGACCAGGCCTCCTTTTTGTCCGTCCCCCCCCCCCCCTTCCCAACCCCAGGAAGCAGCCTGTAGCAGCTGTCCAACTCCCAGGTACAGTACCTATTTATTGCTAGGTAACAGGGGCACCAGGGTGAAAAACTTTTTGCCAATTTGTTTCCGCCTCCACTCCGGATCAAATCCAGAACCTCAGGACTACGAATTTGAAGCGCTGTGCACTCGGCTGTCAGGCGCCAGATAAGTGTAAATATAAGTACAACACACAATATTTATATTCATATTAGAATACACTGGTGCTTTGGCTCTTCAATGGCTCCCAACTCTATTTGGCTCTAACACTTTGAGAACAAAAACGCTCTGTAGTAGACCGTTTGTTCGGCACTCAAATGTAAATGTACGAGTGGGATTGGGTGGCTATAAATAAGAGCTGCCTCGTATGGGCCAATAGGCCTTCTGCCGTTACCTTTATTATGATCTTAAATGCTTGTAACAAACAATAGTTTCCCAGTAGCTGTTGTTCAATGCACAACCCCACTAAACTTCTTTTGTAGACTATCTCGTGTTTTCTTGAATATTTTGTATATACTTGGCATAAATAAGTCACCATGGCACCTAAGGTGGTTAGTGATGAGAGGCAAACGAAAAGAAAACTAGTAAGAACCACGATGGAGAGAGAATAACAACTCGTAGCAAAACGAGTGTACATGCTGTATATGCACAGTGGTATACAGTACAGAATAAAATTCTGATTGTTACCACTTTTCATTTATAGGGAATACTGATGTAAATGTATTTTTTAGTGGTAAAAATACTGTACTGTATTTTTACCACTAATTTTCATTACAGCATATTAGGTAGGCTTGTATTTTAGCTAGTAACAAAACTAATTTAATATTTTCTTTGTTTCAGCACTCTGCCCCAGCAGTTCCATCATCCTTCCAGGCAGCGCCGTTCTCCCGTCAGTCCCTCGGGCCAATTGGCGGGGGCCTGGGTCTGTCGTACAGTGCTTATGGCCAGTCAATGACACAGCAGGGTATTCCAGGGGGAGGTGGTTTCCAAATGGGCGCGACAACCCAGCCCAGTGAGTTGACTACTGTGGCAGGTGGTGGTGTTAGTAGTGTTGTTGTTGGTAACCTGGATCAGCAGTCTGGCCCTGCCCCAGTGGCAGTGCAGGCCCCCATTGGTCCCCCACCCCAGTCTGGTACACATGCACTTCACCAAACAGGTAGGAGCAAGTGCCACTTTATTATTTACATGAAAGTTAATGTCTTGGGGAGGGTTGTAAAGTAGTGTGGGTTGGGAAGGGGAATTGTTGAATATTGAATCATGATCTAGTATATGATGATATACATTTTGCTATTGTATTAAAAAAAAAAAAATAATGGCATTTGTTCCTAATATTTTCACGTGGTGATGGTAGAAATAATACAGTAATACTACTTGAACATATTTGTAGTAGTAATAGGAATTCAAATTAGATTTTAAATTAATAATGCAGAGTAGAACCTTCACTGTAATGATTTTTTGTAGATGAATGGAAAATTTAAAGTTTTTAGATGGAAGTACAGTACTTTATTTTAATGTTTATGGAGGCTAAGTTGTATTAGGTATAACAAGAGTAATGTCAATAATCAGAACTGTGCTTGTGTACTTGGAATGTAATTGTAAAAGGTATACAGAAGTTTGACCCATGTACCGTATTTACTATGCACCCATTTAATGACAACCCCATGGTGCGTACAAACCCCATCCCCCCCTCCCCAAATTGTCTTTATAACAGTTAAAATTCATTCAGTAATTACAGGAAACTTGGAAAAAAAAATTAATACAGGGGTACCACCTCGGTTTAAGAATTTAATCCGTTCCTGGAGACGGTTCGTAACCTGAAAATTCGTAAATTGAAGCTAATTTTCCCATAAAAAAATATTGGGAAATGAATTAATCCATTCCCGACTCCCAAAAACTTCACTTCAAAGTAAATTTTATACCTAATTCACCCAAATCTTCACTACAAAAGTATGTTCAAGTTATTACTTACCCCTTGCTGATGACTCCTGTTGGTGTATGGAAGATGGTGAGGAGGGAGGGGGGGGAGGAGAGGTGTTACTGTTTGGAAGGGGGGTCCCCTTCCATTATAATATCAGGCAGTGAAGATTTCTCTGGAGTACACTCTGGCACATTTTGCCTGCATACCACTAGGTCCTGGTTGTGGCTCACTGTTTGATTTTCTCACAAGGAAACGTTCCATTGAAGATTGTTTTTACCTCTTCGCAATATTTGTCTGTAGTGAGGCATCACATTATCATTGAAAAGATTAATGCAATGGCCTACTACAGCTTTCTCTGGGTGAGTCGTTTCAATGAAAGTTTGCATTTCTTCCCACATCTTACACCACTTCCTAATTGTTGAGGAAGGGACATTCTCTACTGCCTCATCCTCCTCTGAAGACATATCCTCAGCTGCCTCTTGTTGCTGCTCCTTTTGAAGGGCTTGGAAGTTCTTCGTTGTGTTCTTCCACCAACTCCTCCATATCAGCACCATCCAATTCGAAGCTCATTTTTCCGGCCCAGAGTAACAATTTCCTCAACAATTGGCACTTCATTTACAGGCTCAAACCCCTCAGTCTAGCTCTGACACATTCAGGCCACAATTTTCTCCAGCCAGAGATGAAGGTTCTTAGTCACTTTTTGCCAGGCTTTGTCAAAGTTTTAAAGCACTACAAATGTTAAAATGTTTTTTCCAGAACTCTTTGAGGGTGAGGTTTGTGGCATCGGTCACTTAAAAACATTTCCGGAAAAGTGCCCTTTCATAAAGTTTCTTAAAATTCGCTATGATTTTCTGGTCCATAGGCTGAATTAGTGGTGGTGTTAGGAGGAAGGAACTTTGAGAGAAAATTAAATGTGTTCAACAATGCATCTTCCAAGCCTGGAGGATGAGCAGGAGCATTGTCAAGGAGAAGCAGGGCCTTGAGTGGCAAACTTATTCTCCTGCAGATATTTTTGTATGGCAGGGCACACCACATCATTTACCCACTCCGTAAAAAAAAAATCCTAGTCACCCATGCCTTATTAGCCCTCCACATCATACACATTTGGTTTTTCTTTACACTGTACTTTTTGAAACTCCTTGGTTTACTTGCATTTCCACTTGCATTTCCACACAGTACAAACGTAAACCTATCTTTCATAGGCTTGTGTCCGGGCAATGATTTCTCCTCCTTGGTAATGTATGTCCTCTTGGGCAATCTTTTCCAGAACAGTCCTGTCTCATCACAAACACTTGTTGCGGTAGGTATCCCTTAGCCTCTACAAAATCTTTAAATTCAATAAATCTTTCAGCCGTTGGTTTGTCTGAGCTGGCAGCCTCCCCATGCCTCCCAACACTATGAATCTCTGTTTTTTTTTTTTTTTTAAGACTAGTGTCTCGAGGAAAGGAAGGACCCCATGCCTTTCCTGGTGGAGCATTGAGCACCTTTTAAATCACCTGTACTTTGTTTGCATGCTCTTCAGATTGGGGGCTAGATTTGGCTATATTATCGAAGGTGTTGTTGCTTTGTCTTCTGCTTGGGTTGGCACTTTGCTGCTACTGGAGCTGCTTGATGTGACCTCCTTGGGCCATTTGGAGAACTTAAAGTTGCTTTCCTCTTTGGCATTTTAAGGGTTTAAATTCCTTGGTACCTCGCCCTTTCATTGCTAGAGCTCGCCGATGTGGCAAGACTTGGCTTGGTGGGTATTTGCAACTCTTGCAACACTGCCAAGGGTTCTGGTTGATACATGCAAGAAATGGTAGTTTTGTGGCAGTTTGCATTTTTGATGCAACACTTGCAGGACTCTGCTTTGGCTTCACTTAAGCTATTGGATCATAGACGTTAAATTAACTGGAAGGCCTTTATTCCCTTACAATGAAGATTATTCCCTTACAATGTTGTGGGTAGAATTGTAGAATACGCCTCGGTTTTGGTTTCTCGAGAGAAAACCTTTTACTTTTGGTGCAGACGTTTCTTTCCTTATTTTCCAAAGTTGCTACTGCTCCTGTTTTTCTGGAATTGACTTGGTTTCTGCATAAGATTTTGCCAGTTTAGTGTCTTATCCCCCTTAATTAGTTAAGGATTCATTATTATTTTTATATAACACTGTTAGGAAAAGTATGCAGTTCTTGCCCTATGCTGAGAAGAGGGTGGGGGGGCTGTTATGCAAGTTTCCAGTACACGGATATAGCTGGCTGCCCGTGCCAACAACCTCTTTTACATTGTAAGAAATTATCTTAAAATTTGTTCATTTAGATTGAGTAAATAGATTCCTCTTTAATGTTATAAAGTGTGGGCCAAAACACCTGCCAAGGCAGCTCCTATTTATATCCAGCTGAACATATTCATATACATGTCTAACTAGTGGCACAATCACATTACCAGACAACCAACTTGGAACAATGTGTTCCATGAACATACTACCCCCTACTAAAGCAATCGCAAGGTTTTTCTGAATCTTACCCCGAGTTCATAGTCGTGCTCTTTTCTGTATATATTGCATTAATGTGCCATAACTCGCTCACTCTCGCACACTTTTTAACTTTTGAATGTTAAGCTTTTTTTAAATTTCTTCATACTGGAGGTTTCTAATCCCTGAGTAAACATACCTCTGCATGAGGTTTAAAGTTGACTTACAGCCCTTCTATAGTATGGCAGCCAAAATTGAACTTTTATCTAAATGGTAGGTGGGGAGGCACCTCTAACAATAGCAATATAAAGCTGAAGAATAAAATTAGGTGTTCCTAGCAATTTTAATGTTGATCTCAATACTGCATCTTATTTGCCTTGTTTTGTACACTTGTGCAATGATTTTTCTCAAGATCTCTACTAATCATTGCTCCCAGATTTTTTCTGACTTCTGCTATTTTTGCAATTTCAAAATTCAGTCTGGCAACTATTACCATTACATAAGTTTAGAACACTAAATTTGTCAGTATTGTATTGCATTTACAAAGTTGGTGGTCATATTAAAAGCCTATTTTGATTGTTGTAAAAGTTCCAAAAAGTGGAACTTTTGGAACAGAATAGACTTGATAATAGTCCAGGATGGACCGAAATGTTGTCATCTCATCATCTGGTGTGTGGTTTGGTCATATAGTTCCAAAAGTGTTTTGACTAAATATTTTTGCACTTCATTTTTTTTGTTCATCTTCATGAAATTTGCAAATGTTGCTGATTATATAATCCATATTGGTGATGAACAGAGGTCTGTCCAAAGCCCTTAACTGCTATAAAAAAAAACAAATTTTACTGGACCTAATTATGCCAAACTGCTTTCTTAAGAACTAGCATGTCCTAGCCTAAATTAACACTTTGGCGTACCCTGCGCGCCACCCCTCAACTGTGCGATATGGGACCCAGGGTGTCACGGGAGCGCGCGTAAATTCTGAAAAGTGTATATTCTCCAACTTTGTCACCTTAATTCTCGTCCTACGAGATTAAATTTGGTATCATTGTGTTCGCAATAGAATTCTCTACAGCACTAAATGCATATAAACTCCAAAAGCCCAGCTAATTACCCGCAGCAAACAGAGAAAGTGCGAACGAGTTACCCAGGAGCGCGCAACACAATAAAATGTTTTCACTATTTTCACTCTGGTCACCTCAATTTTCGTCCTAGGTCTTTCATTTTGGTCTCAATGGGTTCGCAATAGAATTCTCTAGAGGAACATTAGCATATAAAATAAAAAACCTGGTCACGCTCCAACTGCCGACGAGTTGAAGACGGGCCACGCGTTAGCCGCAAGTGTGTGCTCAGATGCCTTCCAGCTACACTCCCAATTCCCGCCCTTTTCAAGCCTTTCTTTCGCAATTTTCTTCCTGGAAGGGCCTTGTTCATGATCACTATCCATCGTGGAGTAAGCTTAGATAGTTTCTAAAGCCGCAGTAAGAAATATAGCCACGGAAAATAGCCGAAATGTTCACACGTTTGAGATGCGAGGGGAGGCGACATTGGTCACAACAGTGGAGCGAAAACAATGGGTCCACGGCGTGTGCCAAGCCGCCTGAGGGCCACGAGGCTCGACAAAGAAAATGGGAAGACATCGGCGCGCATTTTAAAACCAGTCCCAAAAAAATCTAATAAAAACCTGATTTCTGGCGATTATTTAAAGTGGATGACGCAATGCTGCGTCATCCCTGGCATTACCGACAGTAAACGGATGACGCAATGCTGCGTCATGCCCGGGCGAAAGTGTTAAATGGACTCGTGTTACAGTATTTTGAATGCCTTGCAGTTATTGGTTACCTAACCTGCCCAATTTTTCTAAGGCCTACTTATTCTTTGTTAGTTGCATCTGAAAGAACCATTTAAGGTTTCTAGTTTCCTTTTTAACTGTTCTTGTTCGATATTGCTCTAGACTAAAGGTGCACTTTCCCCATTAATTTGTTTGTATACTGTACTGTGTGGTTGTGGTGTTTTATGCAAACAGGGGTCGTCTTCCTTAATACTTGCACAGCCCAAGGGTTAATACCAATATTGTTTCTCTTAAAGTGTAAAGTTCAGTTTGAGCTGGATACATTTTAGGAACGCATGCCTCTTGCATCCCAATACAGAGTATTTTGAGTAAGTGAAACCTCAGTGTGTCTGGGAGAACTGAACATGCTTATAGAAGACATGTTTGTGCATCATAATTTTTCAGCAAAATTGCATTAAACTGTTACACACTTAATCTGTGGTGTAATCTGTAATTTTCTAATATAAACAAAGCTACCCACTGTAATTTATTTTTTTTATTATTGTTGAACCATTGTCGTGCACGTTTTGCAATTTCGTTTGCAAGGATGTGTAACATTTTCCTATTTATTTAACATTTTAATGCTCATTGTAATAGGAACTCGTTTTCTGAACCAGTGTGAACAAAAAATTTGATTTGGTTAATCGGGCGTTTCATCCTTCTTGCAAAATGTTTTGGATGAAGATATATTGGGATTAGTGGGCAGGTTTACAACTAGACCATGAACTAGACACATTTAAAGAGGTAGGAAGTGTTGACCCTAAATTTGAGCCCATAAGATGACGATAATTACCCAAGTGTGGTTACAGGATGTTACACTCATGGTGTCTTGTCTTTCCAGTGCTCTGTTGTATAATGCGTTGACACTACTGACGGTTTTGGCCTCCACCACATTCTACCACGCCATTTCTAAAAGAAAACTTTCCAATATTTTTTGGGCACCTTAGTTTGAATGTCCTCTTGTTCTTAAAGTTGTTGGTTTCGGAAATTCCACTGTCAATTTGGTCGATTCCTGTTATTTTTGTAAGGGGGTGATCATAGCCCCTCTCTTTTATCTCGTAGTTTTGGCATGTTTGATGCCTGTAGTCTCGTGTAGTAACAATTGTTTTTTGGTTCCGGAAGCCATTTTGTAGGATGCCGTTGCACCTTTTCCAGTTTGTGCTTAGAGATTTGGGCACCGTACATCTTCTGCATATTCCAATTTTGGTCTCGCAAAAGTCATGTATTTTAGTATTGCCTTTAGTATTTCACCGTCCATGTAATTAAAATATGTGAAGTTGGAAAGTGACGCATGTGCTCCTCTCCCAAATGTTTGTGGTCCTCTGGTGATGGCTTACTGTCCAAAACACCCTTGGGTCTCGGTTCTCTATTAGATTTTTAATTCCTTTCCACATAATTTGTAAGTTGTGTGTGGTAAATGTTCTCGTTTCACATTCCATAACATGGCATTTATTCACATTGAATTACATTTGCCACTTGACTCTCCACTTATTTTATCTAGATGAATTTGAGGGGCATGACGATCGTTTGCATCTCTATCTTCCCAAGTATCTTGGCATCATCCACAAAAATGTTCATATAATTCTCTTTGTTCTGGTAGATAGTTTATGTAGATGATCATTACTGGTTCAGGAACTGAACCCTGTGGTTGTTTATAACGCTCCTCCAATCTGAAACGTTGTCTCCGATTACTGCCCTAATCTGTCGGTTAGAAAATTTTTCATCCGTGCCAGAAGTCTCCCTGCCTCTCCTCTTGTCACATAGGTGTTATCTATGTGCTCTTGGAATAATATATAGGTTAGGATATGTTAAGACTTGCATGGTCTTCTTAACACTTTCGCTACCTGATCACGTATATTTCATCATAAAACCAAAATACACAGAGTGCGTGATAACTCAAACGGCGTAAAATTTTGTTTACACATTCCATTTATTGTCTGAATACTATGGAACTAGTTTTAAAATGCGTGCCAACATCTTTCATACCCAACGTGGCATCCTGACCCACTGTGTGGGCACCCACTCATGCTGTAGGCTCACTGTTCTTGTCACAGCCACGACCTCCCCTAGAGTCGGTTTTCCCCCGTTCTGTTTATTTTATCTTGGGTATTTGTTGTTACTGGCTTTATAAACACTGCAAATTGACTTGCAGATGGATACTGATGAAGAACAGAGTCAATCCATGATGAAAATATGAGGGAAAAAGTTAAGTGTGTTCGTGAAAAGTATAGGAAAGTGAGACTTGTATGTTCTTATATGCAAATATCCCTTTACAGCATTCTATTACGAAAAATTAAATACCAAATTTAATGATGTATCGCAAAAATTGAGATGGAAAAAGGTGAAAGAGTATGAACATTGTAGTGAAGTTGTGTGTTTGCGGGCAGCGCTCAGCTGACCTTGCTGTGTAATTACCCAAGTGTAATTACAGGATGAAAGCTATGCTGATGGTGTCCCATCTTCCCAGCACTTTGTCATATAATGCTTTGAAACTGCTGATGGTCTTGGCCTCCACCACCTTCCCCTAACTTGTTCCAACAGTCTACCACCATTTGCGAAAGTGAATTTTCTTTTATTTCTTAGGGCATCTGTGTTTAGCTAGTTTAAATCTGTGACCTCTTGATCTTGAAGTTCCAGGTCTTGGGGAAATCTTCCCTATCGATTTTATAAATTCCTGTTACTATTTTGTATATGGTGATCGTATCGCTTCTTTTTCTTCTGCCTTCTAGTTTTTGCATATTTAATGCCTCTATCCTCTCCTCATAGCTCTTGCCCTTCAGTTCTGGGAGCCACTTAAAAGCATGTCTTTTGCACCTTTTCCAGTTTGTTGATGTGCTTCTTAAGATATGGGCACCACACAACCACTGCATATTCTAGCTTTGGCCTAACAAAATTTGTGAGCAATTTCTTTATTTCGGCATCCATGTATTTAAAAGCAATTCTGAAGTTAGAAAGCGTGGCAAAGCTCCTCGCACAAAGTTCTTTATGTGGTCCTCAGGTGATGGTTTTCATCTAGAACCACCCTTAAAATATTTCTTTATCAGAATTCTTTAAAAATTCCTCGCATGATTTATAGGTTGTGTGGGGTATGTTCTCCTATTCCACATTCCACATGCCAAGTGGTGCTCCATATACTTATTTTGTCCAGGTTTTCTTAAAGGGCATGACAATCATCTAGGTTTCTTATTCTTCCTATTATCCAAGCATCATCAGCAAACGGGTTCATATGATTGTGTTCCATCTGGTAGATCATGTGGCAGGTTGCCTGCTGTGCCAGTGAAAGGTTCGAAATTTACCCTAATAGGTCTTGTTTCTCAAAGGTGAAATTGCACGTGGGTGCTCGGGGTGTTAGGGTAACGATGAGCCCCTATCAAAAATACTTTTGAACGATGGGATTTTGAAAGTGGGATGGCCTCTAGTAACCTTAATTTGTAATTGGGGGAATGGCGGAAAATTGACCTCTGTAGTAACTAACACGATCAGAGTTATAGTAGTTTAAAGGCACAGTATTTTAGATTTAGAATGTTCTGCACAAGGCATAATCATCCAGGATGGAGTTGTTAATGTATTAAAGGTAAAAAATGAAGTAAATTTGTATTTATATTGAAAAGTTGCAATAATTGTGATTTTGGTTAAGACATACATACACTAACATGTAATTGCATTTTATTTTTGTTGGTATGCTGTCAGATATTCTAGTAGCATCAAGATCATCCACACCCACTGTCCGCAAATCTCCCGTATCTGATGCCGGAGTGCAAGTTACCCCACCTCCTACTAGAGAGGAGAAAAAGAAAAGTCAATCACAGCCTCAGCCACAGAGGCAGCAAGAAAGGTAAAAAAAAAAAAATTATTTAAGTTAATACCTAGGTTTTTGTCTTTGTAATTAAGTTGCTATATCTTTTTAAATCTGCTTATTTATAAAATGCCACATTGTTTCTAAAGCCTTTACACTTCTGTGTGTGTAATTACCTAAGTGTAGTTACAGGATGAGAGCTACACTCGTGGTGTCCCGTCTTCCCAATATTCTTTGTCGTGTAACGCTTTGAAACTACTGACGGTCTTGGCCTCCACCACCTTCTCGCCTAACTTGTTCCAACCGTCTATTACTCTGTTTGCGAAAGTGAATTTTCTTATTTCTTTGGCATCCGTGTTTAGCTAGTTTAAATCTGACCTCTTGTTCTTGAAGTTCCAGGTCTCGGGAAATCTTCCCTATCGATTTTATCAATTCCCTGTTACTATTTTGTACGTAGTGATCATATGACCTCTTTCTTCTGTCTTCTAGTTTTGGCATATTTAATGCCTCTAACCTCTCCTCATAGCTCTTGCCCTTCAGTTCTGGGAGCCACTTAGTAGCATGTCTTTGCACCTTTTCCAGTTTGTTGAAGTGCTTCTTAAGATATGGGCACCACACAACCGCTGCAATATTCTAGCTTTGGCCTAACAAAAGTCGTGAACAATTTCTTTAGTATATCGCCATCCATGTATTTAAAAGCAATTCTGAAGTTAGAAAGCGTGGCATAGGCTCCTCGCACAACATTCTTTATGTGGTCCTCAGATGATAGTTTTCTATCTAGAACCACCCCTAGATCTCTCCTTATCAGAATTCTTTAAAGATTTCTCACATAATATATAGGTTGTGTGGGGTCTATGTTCTCCTATTCCACATTCCATAACATGGCATTTATTAACATTAAATTCCATTTGCCAAGTGGTGCTCCATATACTTATTTTGTCCAGGTCATCTTGAAGGGTATGACAATCATCTAAGTTTCTTATCCTTCCTATTATCTTAGCATCATCAGCAAACATGTTCATATAATTTTGTATACCAACTGGTAGACAATAAACATCACTGCAAGAACTGAACCCTGTGGTACCCCACTTGCGATATTTCTCCAGTCCGATACATTGCCTCTGATTACTGCCCTCATTTTTCTATCAGTCGGGAGATTTTTCATCCATGTTAGCTTACCTGTCACCCCTCCAATATTTTTCCAGTTTCCAGAACAACCTCTTGTGTGGTACTCTGTCGAAAGCCATTTTTTAAGGTCCAGATAGATGCAGTCGATCCCAACCATCTCTTTCCTGTAAAATCTCTGTGGCTCGATCATAGAAATAGAGTAAATTCGATACACGGGATCTTCCAGATCGAAAACCATACTGTCTGTCTGATATAATATCATTTCTCTCCAGGTGTTCTACCCATTTAGTTTTGATTAGTTTTTCCAATACTTTCACTATTACAGTAGTCAATGATACAGGTCTATAATTGAGGGGATCTTCCCTGCTGCCACTTTTGTAGATTGGAACTATGTTAGCCTGTTTCCACACATCTGCTATGACTTCCTGTATACAGGGATGCCTGAAAGATCAACCAGACTGTGTAGTTACCCAAGCGTAGTTACAGGAGGAAAGCTACGCTTGTGGTGTCCCATTTTCCCGGTAATGTCATAAAAGTTGTGTGGTGGTCTCCTCCAATTCCACATTCAATAACATGGCATTTATTCACATTAAATTCCATTTGCTACTTGATGCTCTAAGCACTTACTTTATCTAGGTCGATTTGAAGGGCATTACAATTCTCCATCTTCCCCAGTATCTCTGCATCGTCTGCAAACATATTCATATGATGCCCGTGTTATCCCGTGCGTAGGTTCTGACCCTCAAAGTCCTTGTGGATTTGTTTGTTCATGTATTTCTGTATTCCTGCTGGTAGATAGTTTATGTAGATGGACATTTTACTGGTGCAAGAACCGAATCCTGTGGTACTCCACTAGTAACACTCCTCCAGTCAGATAAATTGTCTCCTGATTACTACCATCATCTGTCAGTCGGTTAGAAAAATTTTCATCCTGTGTCAGAAGTCTCCCTGGCACCCTTCTAGCATGTTCTAGTTTCTAGAACAGCCTCCTGTGTGGAACTCTGTCAAAATCTTTTTTCAAGTTCAGAAGAGGCAGTCAACCCAACCACCTCTCCTGAAATATTTATCATATTTACCATAAAGTAAATTTGTTATACAGGATCTTTGTTCAAAAACCACCTGTTATGTCGTTACTCTAGGTGTTCAACCCATTTGGCTTCAATTATTGTTTCTAGTGTTTTGACTACTACGGTTGTTATAAATGATATGGGTCTATAATTTCGAGGTTTCTCTCGACTACCATTTTTATAGATTGGTGCTATGATGGCTTTTTCCTTGTACCTGTATTTGCTAAGATTCCTGTGTATGAGGATGTCTGGAATATTGTTTGGCGTGGAATGCTCAGCTCTGTTGCACATTCTTGTAGCACCCAAGGTAAAACTCCAGGTCCAACTGCCATTTTTTTTTTTTTTCATGCCCCCTTGAGTAATTTTTCAATTTCATCTTCCTCTATATATTCTATGGTGAACTCTGGAATTGGTATTGGTCCAGCTCTCTGAAATCCTCATTGTGTACAAACACACTTTTGGAACTGTTCATTTAGCATTTCACATCTTGGTTTTCATTCTCATTAGTCCTGGTTTCCCATTCTCATTAGTCCTGGATTCCCATTCTCAATCTGGATTTTATCCTGTACATGTAGCATTCTTTTAATGAATTTATAGAAAGCCTGGATCTATTTTACATTTGCCTGCTATACCTTACTCAGTTTTTCTACCTCTCTTCTCGCTGCTGTGTAATTATTTCTTGCTTGCTTGTAGTGCTGGTATGTTTGTGGGTAAGGCCTCTTCCTATATTGAACCCATTTTCTTGTCTTCCACTCTGACCCTCTCGCAATTTCTGCTGAACCAATCCTGTTTTCTGGTCCTGCATCTCCGTTTTGGTTTAAATGTTTGTGTGTTTATTTTGCAAAATTTGGCATACATCTCGTTTACTTCCTTGCCTAGCATAAAGTCTGTCCAATTAAACTCATTAAAGAATTTAAGTTCCCCATAGTGTCCTCTTAACCTAGTTAAACTCTTTCAATGACCTCCCCCCCCCCCCATTCTCTTCTAGAGTGTCACAAAGCATATTTAATTTCTAAAAGGACATGATCACTCTCCCAAGGGAAGACAGTACAGTATGTTAAATATCTCTTCTTTCCTGGTGAATAGTAGATTCAGTATTTGTGGAACATCCCCTTTCCTCATTCTTGTTGCCTGTTTGACGTGTTGATACATATCTCCAGAATGAGGTTTACAAATCTGCCTGTACAAATGTTCTCCATTCTTAATTTATAGGCCTCCCAGTCTATCGTTTTAAAGTTGATTTCCCCCCTTCCCCCCAGTACCAATAGTTTTAATTAATCATTATCTGTTTTTACTTTAATCTCTCATGATCATTATAAGGCCCTCTTGTTTTGTTTATCTAGTTCCTCCTTTGTCCATGTGTTGCTTGCTGCTGGTGGGCTGTAGGCATTTACAATTCAGTTTGTCATCCTGATCCCAGACCTGTAATGCCATTGTCAACTTCTTGAGGGTTTTTGGTTATTAACACTCTTCAGGTGTCACAAACAGTCATGCCCATGCACTCGGCTCCTGGGCCTGACTCGTGGAATTCAATATTCATAAAGAAATGTAAAGTACCAGTAGCGCGAGCACTCGGCATAATATGGAGAAAGAGCCTGGATACAGGGGGAGATACCAGCAGCACTTAAATCTGCAGTTACAGCTCCTTTGCACAAAAGGGGGGGGGGGGGGAGTAAAGCCTTGGCAAAAAACTGTAGACCATTTGCACTAACATCGCACATAATAAGTTTTTGAAAGTGATTAGGAATCAAATTTCTAGTTTTATGGAAAATGAGTTACACAACCCAGGACAACATGGATTTAGAGTGTGAAGATCCTGTCCGTCACAGTTACTCAACCACAATGACAAAATCACAGAAGCTCTAGAAGAAAAGCAAAATGCAGATGTAGTATACACAGACTGCAAAGGCATTTGATAAATGTGATCATTGAGTGATTGCACACAAAATGAGGTCAATGGGAATAACTGGTAAAGTAGGACGCTTGATACACAATTACCTGTCGAACAGAACACAGAGTAACAGTCAATCAAACCAAAGTCAAAGTGCAGTTAAAAGCTCTGTACCTCAAGGTACAGTCCTTGCACCACTGCTGTTCCTTATTCTCATATCAGATATAGATTAAAATAAGTCACAGCTTCGTGTCATCCTTTGCAGATGACACACAAATCGGCATGAAAATTACTTCTGCTAAAGATATGGAAAAATTACAAGCAGATATCAACAAAGTTTTCGATTGGGTAGCAGAAAATATGATTAACAGTGATAAATTCCAGGTACTTGGGTACGGCAAAAATGAGGACCTGAAACATAATACAGGGTACAAAACACAATCGAATCTGCTCATAATAGGTAAACAGCATGTCAAGGATTTGGGAATGATGAAGATAATGATGTGCGATTAACGTTTACGGAGTATAACCAAGCAAATATTGCGTTGTCCAGAAAAATGATAGGATGGATTACAAGAACTTTCAAATCCAGGGATCCCATCACGATGGTTGTACTCTTCTTGAAGTCACTTGGGTTGTCTCGTCTCGAGTACTGCTCAGTACTCCCATCCCCCTTCAGAGCAGGAGAGATTGCAGAAATAGAGGGAATACAGAGAACATATACGGCACGCATAGATGCGATAAAGCGCCTAAATTATTGGGATCGTCTCTTAAGCTCTCCAAATGTGCTCGCTAGAAAGGAGACGAGAGATACCAAATAATATACACATGGAAAATACTGGAAGGCCAGGTCCCTAATCTACACAGTAAAATAACATACTGGAGTGAACTATATGGAAGAAAATGCAGAATAGAACCAGTGAAGAGCAGGGTGCCATAGGCACAATCAGAGAACACTGTATAAACATCAGAGGTCTGCAGCTGTTTAATGTCCTCCCAGCGTCTATAAGAAATATTGCCGGAACAACCGTGGACATCTTAGAGAGAACTAGACTGTTTTCTAAAAGTTCCGGACCAACCAGGCTGTGGTGGGTATGTGGGCCATGGGGCCGCTCCAAGCAACAGCCTGGTGGGCCAAACTCTCACAAGTCAAGCCTGGCCTCGGGCTGGGCTTGGAGAATAGAACTCCTCCCAGGACCCCATCAAGCAGGTATCGCCCCTCCTCCCCCATCCTAGTTTTTGTGACGTTCCCTGTTCCCTTTCCCTTCCCTTTACTTCCTCTTTCCCTAATGATTTTGTTGCTTTGTTTTATGTATCATTTAACTAGCTTTCCAGACTCTAACACTGAACAAATAATTCATTTCTATTCCCATTTAGAGGTTTCACTTAAAGGTTCATTCTCAGCTTTTCTGTCTTCCTTTGAGAAGTATTGTCTTATTGACCAAAGTTTGCCATCGTCATCACTGCAATTTCCCAGAATTTCTAAGCATTTGTCATTTGTTTCACTATTGAATGTCATTCTTAAGAGGCATGTCTTGTCTCTCCTATTTTCCTATTCTCCAAAAATCGGACATTTTCCTTTTGAATTGAGGCCTTCTAAACCTATTTATCTAATTTTTATCTTTTTTTTTTTTTTTTTTTTTTTTTTTGCTGCTCTGTCCACCCTAGATATTTCCTTTTTTAAACACCCAAAATTTATGGACTTGCTTCTATCTGTATTGTTTTGAACTAATTTACTGCTGGTAACAATTTTTTGTTTTTCTAATTGCTTTCCTAACTTCTGCTTCATGTTGTTTCTGGTTTTGACTTTCAAACACATTGCTAGTCTGCATACATTTTTTTGTCTCGTCTGTAATTTTTTAGTTGTTCATTGACTTCTCTATGCAAGATGTCCATGAAGTTTCTCCTTGCACATCCTTACCTAACTGTCAACCCTCAGGGTTCCTTTGGAGTTAACATATGAGTCTGTTTTCTTGTTAATTTCCTCAAATTCACCACTTCTTTCCATACCTCATTTTTGTGCACTAGTTCCTTGATTTGTATCTACCAGTTTCTTTACCTTGTCTTTTTAGAGTGTAAACCTCACCCCTGAAAACTTCACGTCTTGTTCAAATTTAAGGACCTTTTCTTCATACTCCTTTAGCATATCCTTGATAAACTCTTAACTTGCCAAGAAAATCTTCTTTCCTTATATCTTGATCTGAGAATCCTTCAAAACATTCATAGGCTGGTATGCTTGCCTATACTGTGGTGGCGGTCATCTTTGTTACTGATGATAGTTTGTTTTGGAGTAAAAACGTTTCCTACAGTTTTCACTTGCTTTCATTTATTTTGTCTTATTTACTTTTCAGTTTCCCTATAAAATACCTTTATGTAACCTGGGCCCCCACTTGCTGGGCATGGCTAGAAGACTGTACAATATTGAATAAGGCTCCAATGGGGAAGGATGATGCTCTGGCCATGTTATGGCATATTTTGCTTGTTTTCTATGCATCAGGGGCATATATGTATATTGAATGTTGTAGAGAGGATTGGGCAACATGTTAGAAGAATGCAGTAGCTGTACTCGTGCTACAGCGATAATAAAAGGATATAATGTGTGATTACTCACCGGCCGCTGAGGAGCTGACGGCAGCAACCGCACTATGTTCATTGTTCCCCGCTTATCTCGCGTCGGTTTTACCACACAACCTCTAGGGTTCAGTTTTTAACCAATTTTCTTGAATCCTACATATTATGTAATTACCCAAGTGTAGTTACAGGACGAGATCTATGCTCATGGTGTCCCGTCTTCCCAGCACTTTCGTCGTAGAACACTTTGAAAATTACTGGTGGTTTTGGCCTCCTCCCACCTTCTCGCCTAACTTGTTCCAAACGTCTACCACTGTTTGCGAAAGTGAATTTTCTTATTTCTTCGGCAGCTTTGTTTAGTTTAAATCTATAACCTCTTGTTATTGAAGTTCCAGGTCTCGGGAATTCTTCTATTAATTTTATAGATTCCTGTTACTATTTTATACGTTGTGATCATATCTCTTTCTTCTATATTCTAGTTTTGGCATATTCAATGCCTCAAACCTCTCCTTGTAGCTCATGTCCTTCAGTTCTGGGAGTCATTTAGTGACATGTCTTTGCACCTTTTCCAGTTTGTTGATGTGCTTCTTAATATGTGGGCACCATAAAACTGTTGCATATTCCAGCTTTGGTCTAACTAAAGTTGTGAACAATTGCTTTAATATTTTGCCATCCATGTATTTATAAGCACTTCTGAAGTTAGAAAGTGTAGCCTAGGCTTCTCGCACAATGTGCAATGAAAAAAAGGTTTTCCTCTTGCCGGTGGCCATCTTGAATTTCGGCGTCTGCACTGTTAACACTATGGCAACTTTTACTAGTCCAATATTTTAATTTCCTTGCATATTAGTGTCATCTCTTCTATTTTTGAAAAGCACTACACCTTGCGTGCCTTGGGACCCCACTCTCTATCTTGACCTGTTGTACAACACTTGGTAATTTTGAAATATTCTGGAGCTCTTTTGATGCAGGTGTTAGCACAAGGGGAACTCTGTTGGATGTGTACAGTTACTAGCTCTAAAATTATTATGAAGCCTTTTTTTTTTTTTTTTTTTTTTTTAATACGTGCCTTAGTTTTGTTGCTAATAAATGGTTTCCATTTTTTTTTTTAAGGGGGGTTGTGTAATTTTTTTTTTTTTTTTTTTTTTTTTTTTTTGGCAAACTAGACATAAAAGATAAGACGGAGATAAAGGACTATTATGATACTTCAGTACACTACAAATATAGTGTGTTTGAAATTTAAGTTTTATCAACTGCACTGCACGCCTGGTTTTGGCAAAAACGTTTTGGTGCAATTGTCAAGGACATATTTTTGTTTATTATAAATGTTCAGGTAAAATTGTCTGTTTCGAGACTCTACTATTTCCATTTCAAAACAGAGTAATGAAAACATTAAAAGAACATAAATATATAGCCTAAGTTAAAAAACGCCTCACAAAGCACCTAAAGGTGCTTTGTACAGTGCAGTGGTTAAAGGAATTTTTTACTTTTGTTTTTCCATTAACCCTTAAACTGTGCAACACGTCATATGACGTGTTGAGTGACATACCCAAAAGTGCGCATCGCGTCATATGATGACGTGTTGGAGTACTGTATTACGCAAGATTTAAATGGCCTGCGAATACCTGGGGTTCACATCATCTTCAGGGGCTCTTGTTAAAAAAGAAGTGGGCAACATTCCTGGGTGTGGGGGCCTCAGTACTGAGTGAGCCACCAAGGCTGGTGCACGCAGCATGAGCTCACAGCACTGCTGTTCAGCTTATGACCACAGCATCACCTAATAATGTAAAAAATATATGTAATTGGTATTATTCAGCAATGATAGTACTGTATTACAGAAGACCCTTGACCGTGATAAAAAATGACCAGGATTCTGGTAATACCTGGATTGTTAATTTGCACTGTGCTGTGGGAGGAGCAATATTGAGGGTGGGAGGGTGTAGCGTCGTCTGCTGAATCTGTGTGGCCACCTGTTGCTGTCTGTACTTACTACACGAGCTTAGTGGTTCTCTATGGTTGTATATCCATCCATGTAAATGAACAAATGTGTAAACCATGTAGATACTTGTATATAACGTCTGTATATAGTGTATAAAAGCAAAAACAGTATGGTGGTAGGAGAATGTTGGCGAATCGGGTGAAGTGATGGAGGGAGTGGCGGCCAGTGACTGGCTGGTTGTGTGTCGGCCGTTCCTTGCCACTTTTTGACTTGGCATACCACTTAGGGGTTCATTATGGTGAACACAAATGTAGGTACTTACATATAACGTGTATGTATAGTGTAATAACAGCAAAAAGTGTTGGGAGAAGCCATTTTGGTGAGGGAGATGGCCTCATCTTTCCGACTTGTCGTGCTGTGTAAGGGTGGCCACTATGATCTTTGTGCACTATACCAGCTGTGGGACATATTTCAAAAAATAGTTTACTATAATTATAAATCGATTAAATGAACTGTGTGAACAAGTTACATGAGTGGCCTATATGAGGTTTAATGATTAGTTGGATGTCTCTACTTCCACAAAATTCTGGGGGATAGATTTAATAATGTTAGATCTACCTAATGAATTTGACATATTGGAATAATTTCAGTGGTAAATCTTGTAAGTAAAGGATGGTTTAGGGGGTAGTAAACTAACTGCAATATCATAACTAACGGTTTATCAGCTCGGCTGTTGAGCAGGTAATAAGTGCGTCAGTCTCCCGAAATCAGTCGATTCCTGTCTTAACGTGGTGGCGTATACCTCCATGCTGTGAAGAACATGCAATGCAATTTCTAAAGAATTATAATAATCTCGGCTAATCTCCATAAAAGGGGTTAACCGTTTTACGGAATTAATCTTACTAGGGTTATTTTGATGTTCCTTTGTCCTAATGGCCGGACGATCTAAATTTATTATGGCCATAAATAGCTACTAGATTATCACTTATGCAACCAGACGTGAGGTCCCCAATGTTGGATGAAGCGGGCAGCACCGTCTGGGATTCGCAATTGCACGGATGTTCCAAAATTAACGCGGTCAGGTGGTGAGCTTCCCAGAAGTGTTGCTCTCTGGAAACCATACAGCAAATATCTCGTGCGCCCTCTACCTTCCTCTCGGCACATGATCTCGGCATAAGTCACAATATTCTATCTTGTCCTATTATCTAATAAGACCTTATTGACATTATTTTAAGTCTTGATGCATCTCGGGCATCGACAAAGATTTTCCACGGTTTATATTATTAAACCGAAGTGTCATTAGATAAAAAATGCGTGCGTAAATAATATACAGGTCGCGACTTTTATTCAACCGGAATCTGCTTATTGTAGGCTGTGGAAATTTCTACCTAGAGATAGGTATAATTTGTTTATAATGAATTAAATCAATTTCTAATCTAATCTTTGCAAATTAAGCAAAGGTTAGACTGTGTTAAATTCAATTTGAATAAGGTCTTTTTCTCATAGGAACTGAGGCGGCCGATTCAACAGCGGCCATGCATAGTAGGATTTTGGGGTCACTACGCTATTAGTTAGTAATGTTAGTAGAAATAATTTCCTAGCACGATAATGTTATGCTAGGGGTTAGTATTTGGGGTGTCAGAAAATTGACGCCAGCTGAGATGAACAGTTATGGTGAACAGAACATGTAGATACTTTATATATAATGTCTGTATATAGTGAATAAAAGCAAAAACAGTATGGTGGGAGGAGGATGTTGCAGAATGAGGTGGTTTTTGAGGGAGGGAGGGAGTGAGTGGCGGTGAGTGGCCTTTTTTTTTTTTTTTTTTTTTTTTTTTTTTTTTTTTTTTTTTTCTCATATCCCCCAAACTTCCCCACCCCTATTGCTGCCAAAATATGCCACTTACTATTTTTGTTTATTTTTCCTGTAATAAGGTAATAAGGGAACAAACACAAAGGAACACTTTTGTTTGTAAGATGAAATAATTTTTTTTTCTGGATCGGCAGGCACGAATCTGAAGCCTGCCGATCCAGAAAATGCCTTAATCTGTCAAATATGGTGTCCAGATATTATCACCATCTGTCCGACAGCTGGGTGGACAGCGCTTCGGATTCGTAGTCTTGAGGTTCCAGGTTTGATCCCCGGTGGAGGCGGAGACAAATGGGCAAAATGTTTCTTGCACCCTGGTGCCCCTGTTACCTAACAGTAAATTGGTACCTGAGAGTTGGGCTGCTTCCTGGGGATGGAGGCCTGGTTGAGGACAGGGCTGCGGGGACACTAAAGCCCCGAAATCATCTTCAGATAGATCCGGACAGAATGTCCATAGAAACTGGACTACTGGATATTTATCCAGATCAGCGTATAGGTCCGGACCTAAAAAATCTCAAACCAAGGGATCGACTTGCTGCAGAATATAACATGTGAACCTTTACCACCGAGAAATAAATGAAATGCCTGGCCTAACACTTGTTGTACACCATCACTAGGAAAGGAGGGAATCGGGCAGGGTTCAGGCAAGCAGGTAGGCTGGAGTAGATGTGGGTGTCAGGAGTGGATAAGAGTGGTGGGTGTCAGGGATGGGTGTGGTAACCACACCACCCCACCAGGGTGGGTGGGGGTGGGTGTGGAGGAGTGACCTCTGTACCAGAGGTGACAAGTGTTAAGCCTAGGAGGATATGGCAGTCAGGGAGGAGGGGAGAGTTCTCTCATTACAACCCTCTCTTGGAGGGTCAGAGGTGGTGTAGTTGTTTAATTATATTTTTTTCTTTTTGCCGTGGAGAGCTAGTTACGAATATTAAAAGCCACACCATAATGTTTGAAAAGTAATTGGTTGGTTATTTATGCATTTAAATATTTAAAATAAAATAAAATAGGGTTTAAGGGGGCGTCTGGTTATTATAATGAAAGTTGTTCAATGTCGACCAATATTATTTTTCTAGTTGTATATGAAAAGTGCTTAAATTGTCCCAAGTTTCAGTACTGCAGCGTAAATAGAAAGTTTTTTTTTTTTTTTTACACATTTTCAAGTCCACACTTCAGAACACACGTTTCAGATAAAAATTATTCTGACACTTTTCTGACACATTAGCATATAATAAAGGATTTGGGGATTTAGAATTTCCAAAACCTCTTTAGTTTTCCTAATACAAATGTTCAAAGTTCCCCAAATTTCTTTTGCAAATATGGCATGTTTATTGCTATTATAAAATCAATAAATGAACTTAGAGAAAAATGAAAGCCCCCCAATGTAGAGACATGCCCTCCACATATACTGTGTAAGTTTCATGTAAATTGAATAAAAAAGGAATCGGTTTTGTAAACGTTTGTGTCAATTGAAAAAAAAACAGAAATGAATAAAGTCTAAGGTTCTAAAATCTGTGGCTGGGGTTGACATCAACCAATTTTCTCCAAAATTGGCATCCTTACAGATAGGCTTACGTACAGTCAGGTGTGTAAGTTTGATGCAAATCGCCCCCAAAAAAATGAAAAAAAAAATATTTAAAAAAAAAGAAAAAAAAATCTTTTTTTTTCCTTAAAATTTTTTTCCAATTAAACTAATTATAATATTTGTTTAATATATGCTATTGTGATAGCAAAGAGTTGTAGTTATGATTTCAGTAGACACTTTTGATTGATAATCGATTTTGACCATTTTTGCATAATTTTCACAACTACTACAATATATTTTTTCCCCCTTCCTATTTATGCTACAATGCTGAAACTTGGACCAGATGAAACACTTTTCATATAGAATTTGTCAAAGGTTGATTGAAATCGAATGAGTTTTCATTTTTGCATTTTTGGACCCAGATGCCAACCAGACGCCCCCTTAACATGGCGCATGTTATGGTGTCATTGTACAGCAAGTGAGTTATGTTGTCATCACTTGTGACATGGGTTAGGAGAGTGATGGGTGGATGGAGGGAGAGTCACCCAGCTTCTGCCTGTGTGGGGCCACATGCCTGACTGCCCGCCTGCCCACCACCAAGCCCATGTGCCTGCCATCCATCCAGCCAGCCAGCCCACTTGCCTGTCTGTCTGTCTGTCTCTGCCCACAGGCCTATGAGCCAGGCAGCTAACCACCCACCCAACCCCTCACACTAATTATAATGGAAATTCAAATTGGTTGTGGTACAAACATTTTTGGAAATGTTCTCTTTTGAAATTTCACGGTGAAACAGCCTTTGATCGGGAAGAGCGGCTCATCCAGCCCTGGGTCCTTCCCATACAGTTCAGATTAGCGAGCTAATACAGTACCAGTCATGTCTTGCGATGATTGAGGATAATCATTCTTGCATTAGTCTCTGACCAGGCTGCCAGGTTGGTGGTCGGGTCAACCAGTTATGCCCCTTACATGTAGCAAGAGTGATAATCTTTGGCCCCTGGTGCAATAGGCATGCTGAGGGAGAACGATCAACACCAGGAGGGAGGGTGCCATTATTATACAATGGGGCCTCGACTTACGATGCTAATTCGTTCCCAGAGACGGATCGTAAGTCGAAATATCGGAAGTCGAAACGATTTTTCCCATAAGAAATAAAGGGATTTGAATTAATCCGTTCCCCACCCTCCAAAATATTAACATAAAAATACAGTTTATACTGAATACAATGTTTTTTTCTAACTACAATACAGTACCAAAGTTACTCTTACCTTTATGGAGGGCTCTTGATGGCGTATGGAAGATGATGGGGGAGGAGGAGAGTTGTTACTGTTTGGAAGGGGAGTCCCCTTCCATTATCACATCAGGCAGGGATGTTTTCTGTGGTACTCTCTCTCTCTCAAGTTTTGCCTTAATACCACTAGGACCTGGTTCAGTGCTTGTTTGTCTCACTACAAATGTCAAGAGACATTTGTTTTTCCATTCGTTTTAACATTTGTCTGTATGGGTGCTAAAGTGATGCAACATTAATGTCCTTTTTCTTGGTTAGTATGGTTGATATCGTTGACTGAGATTTGTTGTACTGTTTAGCCAGTTCACCTACCTGCACACCATCTTCATATTTACGAATGATCTCTTGTTTCTGCTCTATGGTCACTCTTACATGGGATCTCATATGTTGAGCCTTACCACAGACTTTCCTGGGACTCGTGGCATATATATATATATAATAATTACTTTAATGTTCAAAATGCAAAAAATCGCCACAAAAGCGGAATTTCTCATAGGCGCGATCGTCTCTAAGCGGGTAGCTGTAGTAAACTGAGGCAGGTTGGACCGCTTGACTGGGAACCATGCGCTCGGCCGACCCGAACGTGTACCAACAAATATCGGATGTAGTCGCATTTTTCTATGAAATTTATATCGTAACTCGAAATTATCGTAAGTAGGGGCAATCGTATGTCGAGGTGCCACTGTATATTGTTATATATTAATAATGGCCGTAGTGGTGTTGTCCTCTCTCGGCATGCCTATTGCACCTTTGCTTTTAAAGTTGCATATTTGCACATCCTGCCATGCCTCCTGATTTCTTATTTAGGTGTGTGCAGATTTGGAATCAGTTCCTCTAGTATTTTCAAAGTACAGATTATTATGCATTTCTGCACTCAAGGGAATACAGATTTGAAGATTTTAATTGGTCCTAATTATTTAATGTATTGAGTGGTATTCTAATGGTAAAGGGTCTTTGCACATTCTCCAGATCAGCAATTACTGCAGCTTTGACTGGGGTTGTTATTGTGCAACAATATTTCATAAAGGTGCTAGTGCTCTATAGGAAGAGTATCGTTGGTATGGCATCTCTTTGAAAGGTTCTCGTTATCCGACCTGTCATTTTTCTTTGTCGTGACAAGTACTCGTGTCCTTTAAAAGTACTGTAAGGTCTACCAATGTGATTACTCCTAGCTCTCTTGCTGTACATTAGTTTTATTCTATTGTGTGATTTTTACCATGTTTTATGTAGTTTCCATTTTCATATTTTCACTTTTCCCTAGTGCAGGACTTTGAACTTAATCCTCATTAAACATCATATTCTTTTCTATGGCCCATTGAAAGACCTTATCTAAATTAGTTTCTCTGCATCCACTATATTGTCTACTCCACTGGTTCTTAAACTGAGAGGGGCCCTTTTGCTATATGTAAGGGGGGGGGGGGCATAAGTTGAGGCATTGTACAGGTTAGGATACCAGAAGGGGGGGGGGGTGCATTAGGGCCCAGAGTATATTATGGCTTTCATTAATTCCGGAAGCTCATCACAAAATTATTTATCTTTCCAGTGTTCTGACATAAATTTTTGTTACATCTTTAATTTTGGTATCAAATTATTTGCAATGTAAAGGCATGCATTTTAAAACTAGTCCCAACATAACACAATAAATAGAATTTTAACAAATATTTTAATTTTGACTAAAAACATGTTTATAATCTTTAAAGTGTTCAGACATAGTTTAATGTTACATCTTTCATTTTGGTATCAAACTGTGCGCACTCTAAAGGCGCTTATTTTGAAACTATCCCGAGGTCGATCGGATAAAAAATGAACTTGTACAAATATTTTTGGAGTGGACGCGAGTCCTGTCCTCGGCTAGGACTCGAGAGAAAAAAAGTGGACGTGATCGGTATCCAAAGCGAGCGATAGTGTTAACAACCGTGCTGCGCAGAGTTTATTGTGAAATTCCCCCAGTGCACATGAAAGTCTTCCCCAAATATTCTTTTTTCTTTGTAAAATGGTTAATTCCCTTCCCTTCCCTGAACATGTCTATGTAAAAATATATACCAAATTCCACCTACTTTGCCTATGGGGTCGTGGACAGGGTGCACTGTGACGTCATCAGGGCCTGGTCGCCCGTGCGTGAATCGCCCAGACATGGTCGTGCGGGCCATTCAAGCACCGGGTGTTGCCACAAATATATTTTCAATTTTGTTATGTATTTCCAATGCTTTTTTATTATTATTATTATTGTATATGATGCATATGTGTCCTTTACAATATGAACATTCTACTGTATAAATAATGTTCTATGGAACTGTGATACATGTCAGTAATGTGTGCACAATAAATGTTTATTGTTGCAATATTACCTGTTAAAAATTCACTAAAATTATAATATGTACAGTTGCACACACTATTTACACAGTAACACACTGTATTACACACTTGGTACTTCGGAAGTGAGTAATAATCAACGAAGTAGCCCATGGTACACAGCAAGACTTTGCTCTCAGTGCACCAGGTACAGATAAATTTTCGCTCTTTCTTCATTCTGTGTTTGTGTGCTTGCAAATAACGCACTCACGTACACCCTTGGCTTTAGTACTTGTAGGTTGTATGTAGCCAAGCTTGTAAAGCATAAGGTAGTATTGAAAAGATTATAGGAAAAGATCAATTTTTAAGGTAGTCTTGAAAAGATCGCTTTGTATGGTCCCAAACAGAGATTCAGCTTGCCTCAAAGAGTGTCCGTCAATTAGGAAGAGATTCAGGTATTCTTGAAAATATCTATGGAGAACACCACCATGGAAGCTGCTAACACTGTTCATCTATGCTACTTGTATCAGATGCATCATCACTGAATGCAGAAAACAATTCATCAATGTATCGCCTAAATAAATTGGAGATAGCATAGGATTGTAAGGGTGACGCTCAGAGCTACAACTGGATACGCTCACTGTATCGTCCTCATAGGTGCTGTATCACTTGCATCCGACCTTTGTGTTAGGTCCTTATTGTGACTAGCTTCACCAATATTATGTATGACCCTTGTGTTCTTCAAATAATAAAGTTTGAATTTCACTGACAGAGGTTCTTTCAACACAGCATCAGACAGGTGTTTGGGAGCCAGAGGCACGTGTGCCACCCATGGTTCCTCATTTAGTACTAACCCAGCCAGCAGCCCTAGGGCATTCTGGGAATTTTTTCAAGATGGCTGCCTCTCACTGGAGGTCCTAAGAGTCCATTTCGTACACAACTAACCTCTCACATTTAGAATTAGTACCGAAAAATCAGTTTTTTTTTTTTTTTTTTTTTTGGCGCAGTTACGTGGCTAATAAGTACGCTGCAAAGGGGCAAAATGGGTAATGAGAGCAGAGTTTGGAAACCACTGCTCTACTCTATAGTTTGTCCTTGTCTATGTCCTATCTGAGAAAGTACTGGAGCAAGCACAGTATCCCGGGGATTGAGCTTTTCACTGCGAATGATCTGGATTTTACTTTTTATTTTATTTTACTGGATTTTACACTGAGTTTATTAGGAAACTGAAAATCTTTCTTCCTGTTCTAGCAATTCTTTGAGTGCACTGTGTGAAATAACACCATGGTCAAGTTTGTCAAAAGCTCTTGCAAAATCTGTGTGTATACATTGTCAGCATGTTTGCTCTTCCATGACAGCTAAAGTGATAGTCACAGTGGTCCAGCAATTGAGAGGAGATGAAGAAAATACCAAAACTGCAGCACAGTAGTCTCGCTGATGAACAATAATAGGAATCCATGCTTCGTTTACCCATAGACATCGGCCTGTAGTAAAATGATCAGCCACTTAAGATTTGCCAACACTTGCCTGCCAGATACCTATGCATTCCACTCCTGCCAAATTCATATACCCACCAGTCCTGCTTGCCATATGCCTCTGGTCCCCCTAACTGTTGCATGCAGTCTGATGTAGACATTTCTATCTGGTTGATGGTTAGCTGTATGAGCTAGTTCAAAATGTCCCTCTTAACCACTTGACTGCGCCAGCCGAGTATTCTCGTTCGGCAGGAAACTGTGCCAACTGCGAACACTTAGATTTTTTCGTACTCATTCTAAATGTGAGAGGTTGGTTGTGTATGAAATGGACTCTTAGGACCTCCAGTGAGAGGCAGCCATCTTGAAAAAATTCCCAGAATGCCCTAGGGCTGCTGGCTGGGTTAGTACTGAATGAGCAACCATGGGTGGCGCACGCGCGCCTGGCTCCCAAACACCTATCGGACGCAGTGTTGAAAGATAACACTGTCGGGGAAATTCAAATCTTATTATTTGAAGGACATAAGGGTCATAATATTGGTGAAGCTAGGCGCAATAAGGATCTTACACAAAGGTCAGATGCAAGTGATACAGCGAGCATATCCAGTTGTAGCTCTGAGCGTCACCCCTTGCAATCCTATGCTATCTCCAATTTATTTAGATGATACATAGATGAATCATTTTGTGTTTAGTGATGATGCATCTGATAAAAGTAGCATAGATAAAGTGTTAGCAGCTTCCATGGTGGCATTTTCCATAGATATTTTCAAGAATACCCGAATCTCTTCCTGTGTGGGACCATACAAAGCGATCTTTTCAAGACAACCTTACAAATTGATCTTTTCCTATGATCTTTTCAATACTACCTAATGCTTTGAAAGCTTGGCTACATACAACCTACAGTACAAGTACTAAAGAAAAGGGTGTACGTGAGTGCGTTATTTGCAAGCACACAGAATGAAAAAACAGGAAGTGAAAATTTATCTGTACCTGGTGCAACGAGAGCGAAATCGCTCTGTGTACCATGGACTACTTCGTTGATTATTACTCACTTTTGAAGTACTGAGTTTGTAATACAGTGTTACTGTGTAAATAGTGAGAAACTGTACATATTGTAATTTTAGTAAATTTTTAACAAGTAATATTGTGACAATAAATATGCATCATGTACGTTAAAAAAAAAAACGCATCGGAAATACATAAAACAAATAATTGAAAATATATTTGTGACAACACCCGGTGCTTGAATGGCTCGCGCGACAGTGTCTGGGCGATTCACGCACGGGCGACCAGCCCCTGATGGTCACAGCGCACCTTGTCCACATCTCCACAGCCAAAGTAAGTGGAATTTGGTACTTATTTTTACATAGACATGTTCAGGGAAGGGAATTTATCATTTTACGAAGAAAAAAGAATTTATTGGGAACACTTTATTTCATGCGCACGGGGAATTTTACAATAAACGGCGCAGCACGGTGGTTAAATGCCAAGAGGTTAACTGATTATGCTGATGTTCAGGGGGAAGGGGAGAAAAAGGCTTGGTCTTAATTCGTTTCGTAGAAATCTCGGTACTTGATATTTCCTCTGAAATGAAGGGGTATATTTTGGGACGTTCTGCCATGCCTCATGGTATCTTTAAGAAATTATTTACTTGTATGGATTTTGATCCGTACCTATAATATTTTCTGGATGTAGAATATAAGCCTCTTGTTCCTGCACTCTTGGGAGTGAAACCTTTTAAAAATTTAGGTGTCCTATAAATTTTATACACTTTACCGCTTTACTGAATACTTTAAACAAAATACCGTAATATTGCATTACAGGTATTGCTAATAATACTGTTGTAGCGAGTAGATTATCGCAATAATATACTTGCTTCAAATGCATTAGCCTAACGAGAGAAGCAAAATTCTTCTTGGTACTAATTATGTCAGATATGTAGAGCAGTGTAGTGTTTAAAATGGCGGGGTTACTGGCCATTAACAGTCCTCGCCGAAGTAGTTTCCCGACCAGGAACAAGGAGTCCTACAGTTGCGGGCTTGGTGTCCAGATCTCTGGTGGTAAGAACAAGGCTCTTCTCGGTGTTCTCACTGTCACCTAGATCCTGATACTGGATTAGTGTGGTACGTCCTCCCTGGGTGGAAGAAACGCCGGTTCTGGAGAACGTAGAGTTATTGGGTGTCTGTAGTCTGCTGTGTATTACTGAGGTGGGACAGTGTAGCGTTATGAAACGTCGTATGAAGCCGGTCTGCCAGTGTAGCCAGCTGTGCTAATGGGGTGTCGTCAGCCAAACTGAATAGGGCCGGTTGAATGTGTTTTGGACAGAGTTGTATCCAGAGTGATCTCACAATCTTGCTGGGGGCCGGGCCAGTTGCAGTATGCATTACATACTGAATATGCCGCAGAAGCTGGGCTGGTGTTTTTGTCTGATAATCTTTTGTCGGTGAGGAGTTGATCCCTTTGTTGAATGCGGCGTTTCATCGCTGCCTGTAGAAGAGCAGCCTTCAATGCGGTGTACGTCCTGGTGTCTGGTGATGGTGCAGTGATGACAGCAGAGGCAGTGTGCATAGTCTCCGAGGGAAGTGTTGGCAGGGTACAGGCATATCGGGCTCTCTGTTGTAATTTTGTGGTGATCGAAAATAGCCTCCATTTGCACGAACCAAAATTCTGGTTCATCTGCGTTGTATGCTGGAAACCTGGTAGATAAATCCACGACGAAGATCTTGTTTGCGACTAGGTGTCCTTTTCACTCCGGGGTCACCAATGTAACAGTTCTATTGTTACATAAAGTATGGTGACAATAAACACAAACACTAAGAATATATATATTTGGTCGAGTATACAGGTCACACCTTGGCGTGTGAGTAGAGTGCACCGAGAGTAGGTACAGTATCTTGCAAGTGTCTGTTCTAGACCACACTTGAAAGTAGACTGGTTATTACTCTCTACTCTGCTGCTTATATGCTCGGGCAACACCTCCAAAGGTTGGTGGGAAAGGTTTGCATTCCATAATTAGTACCAAGAGGAGTTTTGCTTCTCTCGTTAGGCTAATGCGTTTGGAGCGAGTATATTATTGGGATAATCTACTCGCTACACTGTAGTGATGATACTTGACAAGATGCAGGTGTCCCAACATGATCTTGGGAGTGATGATGTGGCGAGAGTGGTCTTCTTATTTGAGGCAGTGTTAGTAGACTCGGCTTGGTATTGGCCAGTGTCTGTCACTTGTGAGAATGCAATTTTGTCTGTTACATGCAGCACAAAGGCAGGTGATGCAATGTTATTGGTTGATGGAGATTATGTTGGCTCTTTTTGAGGCAAATTCCATTGTAATTGAAGGTCATCTGGGTTCAGTCGGTAGTGATTTGAACCAGTTGCATTTTTTGTTGTGCAAAAAAAAGGCTAGGCTCTGCCTTTGGTGTTTTTAATTCCTGATAAGACTTTATTCCTGTGTTTTGCGGTGATATTGAGGACTTGTTTGCCAAAAATGTTACTGCAAATACACGCTCCAACCCCTCTAGATGCAAGATTTCATAATGTTTTTTATTGATGTATACAGTACCTGGCTTGTGGGAACTAGAGATGTCGTGTGATTGCCAAATTTGTTACATATAGAATTAAATACCATTTAAACATTAGGATGCCCTCATTGTTCTTTGTCAATAAATTGTGTAGTTAAATTATTTGCTGCATAGACTTGGTGAAAAAGTGAATTTAAATTGTGTGAATTTAAGGTCTTGTTTGGAAAGTTGCTTCTATTTTGCCAAAAATATATTTAGGCTTGGTAATTAATCTATAATGATAAAAAAAAAACTATAATGTATTAAATTTTTATTTGCAGTAGACCACAAAGGACTGGGAGCCAGGGTGGCCAAAGTCGCCGCAGTAATCAACAGCAGACACAGCAACAAATGGCTGAACAGATACAGCAGCAGAACCAGCAGCAGCCTCAACAAAACCAACAGCAACAGTATCATAATAACCAGTACTATCAATACCAACAGCAATACAAAGGAAGAGGTGGCATGAACCGTGGCCGTGGCAGTAGAAGGCCCTCGGGCCAGCGTGGCAGAGGGCAGATATTTAATCAAGGAAACCGTCAGAGACAGTTCCAGGATCGTCAGTTGTTCGAGACGGAATTTGACTTTGAGCAGGCAAATGAGGAATTTGAGGAAGTTAGAAATCAACTGGCAAAAACCAAGATTACAGAGAATGGGGATAAGAAGGAAGATTCTGGACATGAAACTGCTGGAACAGATGATGACGTTCAGTCGACGTGTTATGACAAGACCAAGTCATTCTTCGACAGTATTTCCTGCGAATCCATTGAACGCAGTCAAGGGTAAGAACTGTTGTCACATGTTTTATTTAGCTATGATAGATAAATGTTATTAATAAATATTACTGGCAATAAATATTAATAGTAAACGTTAATACAGATTGTAGTGTGAACATGCTTGAATGAACTAAGAGGTGAGGTAGATTCATGCATAAGGGACTGCTTGATTCATAAAAGTCCATTGCTTCACCTTGCCCCACCTCCCTTGTTAAAAAGGCAATTTGAGAGGACCTATAACCACTGAAATGCTTATACAGGATTGTTACTTGCTAGTATGGTAGTGTAGTGAGATATCTTGATAAAAACACTGAAGAATATTAGGGACGTAAAAATTATTCAACCAACTAGTTGGTTGAATAATGTTGTTGTCCAGCTAAATTAAGTTAAATTTACATGAATTTCTTGTGCATTGTTAATCCACAAGGGTTCCTGAGGCTTCCACTGATGCCAAACCTGGGTGTTGCACAATCCCCCCCCCCCTTTCACTTTATGGAGGGGGCTGAACAGTGGCTTCCTGTTGCTACTTGCACTGATACAGCGCCACACACGTCATATTACGAGTGTGATTTCGACCGCTGTCTTAAAAGTGTACATTGTAGCGCATTCAGTTGGAGAAATCCTTAGTCCTTGGTTGCCAGAGTGCACATATACTAGTGTTTGTTGCCTAAAATAATTGTCTGGACTAAAATCTGGGATGTTGAACATGTTTGAGTCCACATCGCCAGCTGCCTAACAGTATCATGATGACTATCGTATGTCCAGTATCTGGTTAATCAGGATGAATCAAGCATGCATGTTACGGAAGCCAAGAGTCTAGGACTTTGCCATTTTGGATAATGTAAACTTACTTTTTCAGCATAGGGTCACAGCATAAGGGTGGGGGGATAAAGGGACACTGATTATAACCACCTGTGCTAACAAAGTAAGGATCTGAAGAGCAAAGTTCAGAGTACATGAAAGCAGTAAGCATTGCTCCTTCCCCCCCCCCCTCCCCTTCCCTGGGCACCACAAAACCAAACTAGGCCCTGAATCATGAATGAATTGGGATGTGCAAGTACATGCAATAAGATAAAAGTATCATGTCCTGGATATCTAGGATCAAGAAGCCCACCTGGAAAACCATGCCGATCTGGGCTAAGTTGATCATGTGAAAGGTTACCTTAAGATGGTTTCGGGGCTTAAGTGTCCCTGCGGCCCATGCCTCCTTGTTGCTGGACTGGCCAACCAAGCTGTTGGATGCAGCGGCTCGCAGCCTGATGTATGATTCGCAGCCTGGTTGATCGGGTATCCTTTGGAGGATACCCGATCCTTTGGATCAGCATGTAAAGTATTCTCTCCTGAACACTGTGAGGGGGTCAGGCAGTTATGCCCCCCTTGTGTGTAGTGGAAGCATGTTGAATAGTCTTGGGCCTCTGATGTTGATAGTTCTCTCCCTGATTACCTATTGCACCTCTGCTCTTCAATGGGGGCATGCTGCACAGCCTGCCATGCCTTCTGGTCTCATATGTTATATCTGTGCACAGGTTTGGGACCAGCTCCTCTACTATTTTCCACATGTGAATTATGTATCTCTCCCACCTGCATTAAAGAGAATACAAATTTAGGCATTTTAGTCGGTCCCAATAGAGTTTAGGTGTTTTACTGAGTGGATTCTAGCAGTAAAGGATCTCTGCGTGCTCTCCAGATCAGCAATTTCTCCAGCTTTGAAAGGGGCTGTCTTTGTGCAACAGTATTCCACTCTAAAGAGCACTAGCCTCTTTAAAAGTATCATCATTGGTATAGGATCTCTAGTGTGAAAGGTTCGTGTTATCCAACCTGTCATTTTTCTTACAGTTGTGACTGCTACTTTGTGTTCTTTAAAGGTAAGGTCTTCAGACACGAGTGCTGTACACTCAAATACTTAACATTGCCTTTTTGTTCTGTTATGGTTGACTGTTTTGTATGTGGTTTCCATTTTTATGTTGAATTTTTTCCCATAGCGCATGAGCTAGAACTTATCTTCGTTAAACACTTTATTTTCTGTAGCCCATAGAAAGACCCCATTTACACCTGATTTGGAGGTTTGCCATGTCTTCTGTTGTTCACTCTCCTAAAAATCCTAGTCATCTGCAATGGATGATTCAGTACTATAGATTGTGTCCTTGTCTCTGTCCAAGATGAGGATGAGGAAAAAGTACTGGAGGAAGCACAATACCCTGGGGGACTGAGCTTTTCACGGTTGATGGATCGGATTTTATTTTGTTGATTATTACATATTGGGTTCTGTTAGTCAAGAAATTGTAGATCCATCTGCCTGTTTTTCCGATAATTCCTTTTTAACACGTTTTGTATGCAATAATGCCATGGGCACATTTGTTGAAGGCTTTTGCGAAAGGATGCAGCCGGTGGCTGAGCAGACAGAACACTGGACGAGTGGTCCTGGGTTCGATCCCGGGCGCATAGGTACCTGGAAGTTAGTCAGCTGTCAAGGGCTGCTTCCTGGGGGTGGAGGCCTGGTTGAGGACCGGGCCGCGGGGACACTAAGCCCCGAAACCATCTCGAGATAACCTCAAGCTAATGCATGTTGGCTTATGTGCACGTAAGTGTTCCAGAGATCATGGGATGAACTAGTGTCAATTCACTTGTGACCAGCATTGTTACAGCAGCCCCAATTGTGTCGGTGTCAACAAGATTGTCGACACACGTTGCCGTGTGAGCAGTCGGAGATGGTGTCTAACTCGATATTAGCTTTGAATAATGCCAGTTGAAGTTGCTTCCAGGAAAGTTCTTTGTATAAACATGTACTTTTGTACATAGTGTCTGTTGATCCCCCTCTGAACATTGCCACACTAAGCTCATTGAAATACTATCACAAGTGACCAGCTCCAAAGATCTGTACTATTTATATTTAGGCCCTACTAAAATAAATTTTGCTGTTGACCCTGGAAAGGACTTCTGCATTGCATTCCTTAACTTTGAGGGCCTTGCATGATCAATATTATTAAAGATGCAGGTATGGTTGTCTGATAAAGATTTCCCCACAGTTGGCTCCTTGTTTGATAAAGGATCTTGGATACTTGCTTATGTCTTTATCCATGGCTGCATTGCTGAAGCAATATACCATTGCAAAGTGGTGACATTACACTTGATTACAACCAAAGCGAAATAAAATACAGCCGGCTTTTGATTTTCCAGTTTCTTCCTCTGGCTTTTCAAGGTTCAGTTCCATGGTGCCTTCCTCGTTGTTCACTCGGTGTGTTAACGCCTAGGCCTTGGTTGGGGCTTTGTGACCAGTGCTCACCAGGCCTCCCAGGGTCAGTGGAAGTGACCCCTCCTTCAGGTACAGTACAGTTTATTTGCAGTGTTGGGCTAGTCTCCTGCCAGGCTCTCTTCTCTGGCTCCATTCCAACCACTTCCTGGTGGTTCAGTGTCGGTCAGTGGTTGTCTTCGGTCCTTTCCTCTTTGGAGTCGAACTCTGTGAGTAGCTCGTCTTCTGGATTTTGGGGGCTTGATTTTGTCGTGGAATGAATCGACAGTGCTTCCTTCTGTAGGCTTTGGAAGATGTTCGGTTACCCCAAGGTGGGTCTGTGTTGGCTTGGAGCAGGTGGCTTCCATCATACACGTGTCTATTCACTGAATGCAAGCCTCTTGGCTTGACTGTTCAAAGTGGAGAATTCTCTACTTTTTGCCTCCCCAGTTCAGTGATTTCGGGTTTTATCTAGACTGGGAACTTAAAATTTTAATTGTTGGGGACAGGGCCACACAACAGTTGTGGAACTCGAACATATTTACCGCTAGGTGAACAAAGGTACAAGAAATGTCCAACTGTATGTCCTGCTCAGAGATCGAACCTGGGATCCCCAACTGTGGGCTGAACATAGGCAGGGTAATTCTTTTGGCTCCTTTGCCACATTTGTTTCTAGCTTTTCTATCAGTGTTGCCAGAAATGCCTGAAAGCCAGGCATTTTTTCCACGGCTCCACTTTCAGCAAATTAGTCTGGAGGTGTTCGTCACTGTCGACTTTTACCCAGTTGTTCATTCTTCCATCCTTGTCCGTTGGCAGGGTTGTTGGTCTTGTTACTGGTAACAAATGCATACCCTTAAGAGTAGTGTGTCCCTGTGGCCTTCCTCCTACCACCGTAACTGGCGATGGGAAATGGCTCTGGCAAGGTTGCGTATTGGCCATACGTGCTCAACTCGGACACTTCATGGAACGCCGCCCTGCTTCTTATTGTCCTAACTGCATTGTCCCTCTTTCAGTTGTGCATATCCTTGTTGAATGTCCTGACTTCCAGGACAAGCGTGTGTCTTGCTTTCCGACCATCCCCCGTGGTCACTTGTCCCTCTATCCAATTCTTGGTGAATCGGATACTTTTGATATCGTTCGCCTTATGCGTTTCTGTTCTCATGTTGGCATCCTCGGTGATATTTAGCGCCCTCTGATTATTCTGCACATTTGTTGGTGCTACATAGCCTTCCCAGCTTGATGCTTTCTTTGATAATTACTTGTTCATTGCTGGTTTGAGTCTCTTCTCCAGATGTGAAGATTAGAGCTTGATGCTGGTATGCCACCATTTGTATGGTGCACATTTGGCAAAGCTCTTGGTCTCCCATCGGTCTTTCATGGTGATTGCAGTACAGTATAAGGTTTCCAGCAACCCCACACAGGCCTAATTATAATTAGTCTCTCATCTTGCATCAAAACTGGTCCTAGTCTACCTGCCCAGGAAGTGTAATTGTCATTGGCTACAATGAACTGCATTAATAAAAGGGGTACAAAACACATCAGTGACAGGGTCTTTGCTAGAGCTTTTAAGAGTGAATGGTGGGAATTGGCCCCCTTAAATTAGCACAGAACTCCAGGCTTGACATTCTAAGAAAATGATACCCAAATCTTTAAGGGCATAAGAGATTGTAAATTGCTGTACTATACTTTCAGTGAGAATTATTCTTATGGGTTTTTGTTTTCCTCGTATTTCATCTCGTACTGCATAACTTTCTTCGGAATAGTCGAAACGGTGACAAACCAATTTTGATATCTTGTGTGGTTATCCTAAAACTGAGTTGGTGGTCAAGCTGTAAATGTATGATTACCAATTTTTTTTTTTTTTTTTCTCCAATGTTTTGTACTATTAAATATTATTTATTCCTAGTAAAAAGCCTTTAACAAAATTATGGTTTCAGGAATAGCCAACGTCCAGATTGGAGGCATGAGCGCAAGATAAATGTGGAAACGTTTGGTGTGAGCTCTGCAAGGAGAGGTTACTACCCTCGTGGTAGAGGTGGTTACTACCGTGGTGGCTACTATCGGAGCTATAATTATAACCAAGGATATTATAGGTATGGACAATGATAATTTTTGCATGAAAATTACTGTAGCTACATACAATGACTATGACAACCCACTTGTGTATAGAAAGGTCTGTATGAATATAAAATGGGAGTCTGTGTTAAATTATGAAGTTGATACACAATATAGCAAGATTGATGTTTACCAGCGATAGTGTAACTCCCTTTCTTTCCATGTATGGTGTTGGGAAAATTGCATACAGCAGCAGTAAATGGTGGCCTTAACTTTCTCAACCAGCATGATCATAATCCATCACAGGTGGCTTCATTACATCCTTAACATCTATAAACTTGACATATATAATTACTTTGAACATTGCCTTGAATGGCATTATAATACCGACATCTTCAATTTCTTTAACAAATAAAAAAATTGAATTATTTATATTTTCGACAGGACTGGCAATGGGGCTTATCGTGGTGGCAGAGGTGGCGGTCGAGGTGGGATTGTAAACGTGAATGGCATGTCACAAAGAGGTGGAACTGGGAACTCTTATGCATCTACGGTCGTCAGGAACTCTACGCCGACTAAGTAGTAATGGAAATTAAAAAGTACTGCATCTTCCTAGTATCAGGATAAAGGTTGAGGGAAAAAAAAAAAGATGGCAACAAAATATTCTAGGGTGAATGTACCTAGGTAAGGAGATTTTTAAAGCTTTAATCAATGCAAATTGACATTAACCTTAATTTGGTGTTTGATGCTATGGATGAAAATGTTTAAAAAATGTGAAAGGTGCATCAGTAAAGTGCAAGTAGATTTGAAAGTTCTAACAAGTTAGAAAGTATTAAATTGAGTATTTTGGTTAAACAAATAATTAGCCTTCTGGAAAATGATTTTTGGAAGCATAATGAATGCTTCGGTGATTATCTGTTGGCAGATAGCATGATACCTGAAATATACATGGTCCATATTTTGTAGAAGACTTGACCTGTTCAGTTTATGGCAAGATGTGACTGGATAGAAGTGCTCTGGAATGCTGATATTTATGGAATAAATTGGTGTGCTGTTGGGAAAGAGGAATGGTAGACAGGCAACTGGAGTGATTAAGATAAGCAAGTGACTGATGGATTTATTGAACAGGTTTTCTTTTCATGGTGATACTGGGTGTTGGTTGCAAGCCAGCAATGTTATCTTAAGTCTTCTGTAGGTGCAAAGGACTTTGTTTATCCAGTGGCTGACTGATTGGAAGCCATTGTTATGCTATGACATTAATATGCCGTTCCTTTTTGTGGGGCAAATGGAACAAAATCAGTATAAAAAATGTACAAATAGGGCCCTCCTAATAAGTGATAGACTGAATTAGATAAAAGTGGAGCCTGCTAGTGGTGAGATGTATCTAGGCTTGGGACCACAAGCAAGAGATAGAGGAAGAGTAAATGTTTAAGTTAAACTAATATGGTAAGCAACCCAACAGGGCTCCTCCTGCAAATTTAATAACTGCTATAATTTCATTTTGATACATTTTAATGCGATGAAACTTCAGAAAATCATATTTTTTATTAGTTTTTTGACCCAAGAATTTCCTGTAGTAAATTATTAATACAGGTTACCTGCCACTTTAAGGATTTGACCTGATTTATTATGTGATAGTGGAGAAATTGGTTATAGTTCAATCAGAGATTGTAGGAAGACCAGCTCCAGTGTGTGTGTGTGTGTGGAGCATAAAGATTGGGTGGATAAGTTGTCAGGGCTTATCCTCCACAACACTGCCCCTGCAGGTGATTATAATTGGCAGCATTAGAGAGCATTGGTTAAGTGATGCAGGGGCAGCAGATGGACACCACTAACGTCCACGAGGTAATGTGGAGGTCATCGTCCACATAAATGTGCTTTTTGAACATCTATTTTTACAATAAACATTAAAGCACAGGTGTTGTTTTTTATTTTCTCAAGTTCATCTGACATCTTAATGGCATGAGTGTAAGGAAGTTTAAGTCAAGGGGTAACTGTTAAAAAAAGTAGACTGGTTTGAACAAAGATTGAGGTTTATGGTTAATACCCAAGTTTCAAGTGTGTTATGCCTGAATTCATAAATTTGAAATGCTGTAAATAAATTTATTGTCATACTTACAGCATTGGAGTAAATTGTAAATGAACTATCTCCCCTGTCTACAAATATGAAATTCTTAGATTTCACGGCCATGGTGTGGCGATGGGGTATGTGCATGCTGGTTCATACCTGTAGAGGTGTACAAGGTAAAGATATCTTCTACTCTCTCGAGCCTGCTTTGGCAGTGGATAGCACAAAAGATTCAAAGATACATTTGCATATAATTAGAATTATCCAATTTATTGCCATCTCTTCCAGAACCTTCACCTTGGGAAGGTAAAGGTTCTGGAAAAACTGGGAGTTGAACCCAGTTTTTATATTTTGCCCAAGGGTATTGGGGCCCTCCCCCCCCCTCTTGGGACAGGTTGTGTAACCTGCTTTGAATGCCACCATTGACATTCGTATGTTGCAACAGGGATCTGTGATTGCTACAGCAACTTAAACATTTGTTCACCCCTTTGTGTTAAGATCACTTTCGGTAGTAGTGCCCTCTTGCCCTCGGTAATCCTTGCTATTGCCAAGTGTGTGGTGTAGGAATAAATTCCCTTTGTGCTACTGCAGTAAGTGCTGGAAATATTGATGTAGAGCTTACTTACCATGGTGCCCCCTCTGTGTTGTCACCTTGTCAGGGTGAGGGAGCTCGCATACACCTCCCTGGGACCGATGAGGGTTGCCTTTGCCCACGTTCATGCCCCTCTTTGGGAGTTGTATGTGTGAAAGGGCACAAATGTAGGTGCCTTGAGTCAACAGACCTGCAGGAGGGGCTACCTTAAGTGGATGGTTGGGTGTCCAGGCTGGGAAGACTGGGGTCTTTCCACCAGTGGGAGAATGGACAAGGCTGTAAAACTCCCTCTGTTTAAAAATAAAAAAAAGGGGGGGGGGGCACTGCTGAGGACAATGCAGCCCTTCCTGCACTGACCAGTGCTTGGCCTCCCTGGTAGGTGGTATCCCATGATATCTCCAGGCCCCAGACTTAGAATTGGTGCTGTATGGAAAATGAACTGGCCTCTTACCCAGGCTTGTGGAGTGTGCGACCAGGCACCTCCAGAGTCTGACTAATCGAAGACCTGGGCTCTGCAGGACCCCCCCCCTCCTACATTGGGTCAAAACCAAATGGTTTCATTGACCCTCCTGACTACCCCTTTCTTTTCTCTTCCCATCTCTGTGGTGGGGTTAAGCCCCTAGTGTTGCCCACCTCATCACCTGGAGTGACTCTTCCTCTCATTGTGACCGCTGCACCTTTTACCCCCTCATCTTACTGGGGGTTTGTGGCGCTGTTCCCTCCGCAGACATACCCACACAATTCCTCCCAGTTCTACTTATTTCCAGCATTGTTTGGTTTACATGGACTCAGTACTTTGATATCAACCGTGTGGATTCTAAACGTCTTGACAATTTCTTCTTCCATAAACACCTTGTTGATTCGGTGGATGACCTCTGTTAACTCTTAACCCCACCCGTACTGGTACACATGTCGTTGCCGCTCCTTCTCGGGAAGCAGCTGACTACTTGGCCTCATTGTCCAGCATTGGGGAGACCCCTTGTTAAGATCTCCAAAAATGCCCAGTTAAATGCCAGTATTGGCACGGTTATTCTCCCGCACCATGTTGCGACTGGTGTCGGGGACCTGAAAGACTGTCCACGAGGATATTAAATGAATGATATGCTTGAAGCCTAAGGCCATTCCGTCTTCGAGTTTGATACATTCATGCATCCCGCTTGTGGTCATCGTCAGTCTACAATTTAAAAGTTGTGGAGATCACTTTTGATAGTAGGTCCCTTCTGCCTTCTATCATTTTTGCTGGTGCTAGATGCTCTGTTCAGGAGTACACTCCCTCTCCTAGACTTTTCAATAGGTGTTGGAAGTTTGGGTATCCTTCCCTCTAATGCACGAGTGCAGTGTGTGTGTATGCCCCTTGTGTGGGGACTCGGGTCATTCTTAAGACGGTGCTCTTCTTCCCAAGCTCGCTGTGTTCAGAAGTACATATCCTTTCCTTGCCTCTGCAGTAGGTGCTGGAGATTTGGGCATGGTCCCTTTAGGTGCACAAGTGAGATGTGCGTATGCCCCTTGTGTGGAACCTCAGGTCATTCTAAGATGGAGTGCTCTTCTTCCCAAGCTCTCGATTGCAATGACACCCACCCTACTT
Source organism: Procambarus clarkii (assembly GCF_040958095.1). Classification (NCBI taxonomy): domain Eukaryota; kingdom Metazoa; phylum Arthropoda; class Malacostraca; order Decapoda; family Cambaridae; genus Procambarus; species Procambarus clarkii. Next base: position 22,497,922 of record NC_091225.1, read on the forward strand.
TCTCCCAGTGCATGTATGCACTACAAATTTGAGGAGGGCCACCCTCGATTTGAAACACCGTAATCGTTTCTTTTCCTGAGGTGAGAGACAGAGTACGCAGTCTCCTCTCTTTCGCTGGCGTGTCTTGTGCTCATGTGTTACTCCCCCTCTCCTCGCCCTCCCCTCCTTTCTGTCTCGCAACCATTTCCAGGTCTTTAACTCAGACATCACCACCACCTCGCCTGCTCCTTTATGTTCTAAACCAGGTGGTCTTCCTAGTGGTTCTCTGCCTGGTGTTTCCTTCCTTCCCAGTCTCAACTTTTTTTTTTTTTTTTTTTTTTTTTTTTTTTTTTTTTTTTTTTTTGAGGGGGGGGGAGTAAAGAGGAAGGAGAGGCATAGGTGAAGGGAAGTATAGAAGTGGGAAATACAGTGAGAGGTTTGAAAGCAGGCGGGCTGTCCGCCTTGCTGACACGATGTGTGGGTGTTGGCAGCTAAGCTAAGCTGGCTCCCTCTTGTCAGGGAGCTGTGAGTGTGTGAGAGGTTCTTCACATGTGTTTCACCATATATGGATGTCCATAGATGAATACTGTGTAGCATTCATATATACACACTCCGATGCTTCCACACATGTTATTCTGTTTAAGGCTCTTTATTTTATTATTATTATTTATCGAGTTGTCATACATATTATTTATAGAGTTGTTCATACATACACATATATGAACTGTTCATATATATACATATATAACTCATCTGGGGATTATATACTGTGGGGCGGGGTTTTCGTCCAGAGAATCGAGGCTCTTGGGCCACCAGCTGTGGGAGCGGGGCGTCTCATCTTGGAGTAATCTTTCAAACATTGGGTCCTCTAACATTTCGATGGTGTTCCATACCCTGATGGCTTGGATGCTGCAGTCTGATGTTTAGTGGCTGTATGTTCAGGAGTTCGTGGAGCTCCTGGATTGTCTGATCATATGGTAGACGGTGTTTTGCTGCTCTCCTTAGCGCCTTATTTTGTACTGCTTGCAGTTTCTGCATGTTAGTTTTCTTTATGGTGTGTAGTGGTACTGGGGGATATTCTAGATGCGGCCGAACTAGAGCCTTATATAGGTGGATCTGAATGTTAGTACTGAGGCTCCGGAATCTTCTCAGTTTTCTTAATGCTGCTTTGGCTTTGTTTAGTCGGTCCCTTACATGAATTTGTATCCCTGTTCTATTTATCATAAGTCCCAGTATTCTGCTTACCTCCGCATATTGGATCGGCTGGTTATCAAGGATGATGGGGTCCGGGTTTCTTTTCGCAACGTGTATTATTTGGAACTTTTGTTTGTTGGTGCTAATTTTCCATTGCCTCTCAAAGTTGTTTATGAGTTCAATTGCTGCCTTGGTCTTGTCGGCTAGTAGCGGCTTTGATGGGCCCGGTTGGCATATTATTTGGGTAACATCATCAGCGTATGTGATGTATTCTCCATGTTGGGGCTGGGGTAGGTCAGCTGTATATATGTTGAATAGAGTGGGGGAGAGGCAGCTTCCTTGTGGTACTCCACTTTTCAGTTCTATTACGTCACCCAAGTAGCTGCCGATATTAAGCCTAGCAGTTCTATTGTCTATAAAGCTGCAGAGTAGCAGTAAATCTCTCGGGAAGCCCTAGTTCAGATATCTTATATTTTAGGCCTGTGTGCCACACTTTGTCGAAGGCTTTCGAGACGTCCCTAAGCACTATATTACACTGATCTTTTTTCGACACTGCGTTGGCTATATGCTGGTAGATCAGGGCTATAGCTGTATGGGCCCCTCTGCGGTTTCTAAATCCATGCTGCCTGGTGTTATACTTCCCTTCCTCTTCCATGTACTTCACCAGTCTCTGATTGATAATTTTTTCGAATATTTTACCTGGTACTTTGAGGAGGGAAATTGGCCTGTAGTTTTCAGTTTGGGTTGGGGGTTTACCTGGCTTGGGGATTAATCTTATTGTGGCATTCTTGAAGTATGTGGGGAATAGTCCAGATGCAAGAGCTGCATTTAAGATACATGTGTATTGATGGAGTGCAATCACTGGTAGGTTGGATAATACCATCTTATTTATTTTGCTGTTGCCCGGCGCCTTGTTCTTGAAACCCATAACCCAGTCTCCTGTGTCCTCTTTCCGTTTTCTCTCCCCCCCTCCCCCAATCCTTCTTCCCAACCCTCCCCTCTTTTGGCCCTCCATGTCGGCAGGTATGAAGGCATTGCTTTCTTCCCTGCATCCCCTCCCATTTCGGTGGCTAAGACCACTGTCCCAGCTATGGAGGTAACCCTTGGTCCTTGATTCTTTCTCAGTTGCTGCCCTTGATGAGGTGCACTCCCCTGTTGCCCCCCCCCTTCCCCGATTCCTTTGACTGCCCTTCTCCAATGCCTCCTCCTGCTCGGGACTGTCTGTCTGTCTGCCTCTGGTCCGTCCTCCCACTCCCTTGACTCAATTGTCCTTGCTAGATTTACCTATGCCCCCTACCCCTGATTTCACTGAATCTTTCACCTTCGCAGTCTCCGTGGTGTAGTGGTAAGACACTCGCCTGGCGTTCCGCGAGCGCTATGTCATGGGTTCGTATCCTGGCCGGGGAGGATTTACTGGGCGCAATTCCTTAACTGTAGCCTCTGTTTAACGCAACAGTAAAATGTGTACTTGGATGAAAAAACTTGATTCTTCGCGGCAGGGGATCGTATTCCAGGGACCATAGGATTAAGGACTTGCCCGAAACGCTACGCGTACTAGTGGCTCTACAACAATGTAACAACTCTTGTATATATATCAAAAAAAAAAAAAAAAAAAATAAATAATCTGATATTACATAGTATGCTGTGTATATTACATAGTATGCTGTGTTTTTCTTTGCCTTTGTTTCTTCCTTGTTCTCTCTTTCTGTTCTCTCTTTTGGCGATGCCTATTCTTCAATGGAATGTTTGGAGATTTTATGCCAACTTTAATGAACTCCAACTACTGATAAGAGTTTTCACCATTTAGTGTCTGTCTCTCCAGGAGGCAATGCTTGGTGCTCGTCCTGGTCACTTTCGTGGTTATTCCTCCCCCCCCCCTCCACCCTCCAGCTTTTGCTGGGGCCCATATCTCTACTGCTCTAGATTCGTACTGATATTTCCTTCAGTCTCCCTACTTTTTTTAGTTGCCCATCCAATGTTCTGTGGCCCGTATCTTTGCAAATAAATGGTTTACAATCTGTTCCGTATATATCTTCCCCCAAATGTCCCACTTTCTTTTCCTGATCTGCACTTGCACCCCTCTCCTCTCTCTATCTCTCTCTGCTCTTCTTACCTTTACTTAGATTTCACATGGTGGGTTCTTGATGACCTCCATAAGTGACCATTTTCCCATCCTTGCCACCTTGTTCTCTCCACCCTCCCCTCTCATTCCCTAGGTGGCAGTTTGCCAAGGCTGACTGGAACCTATTCACACTCCATGCTACTTTTTTTACCTTTCCACTCTGCCTCTCCCTTGAGACTGCTGATTCTTTTATTTTGTTTTGGAAGGCGAGTGAGGTGGCTCGTAGGACCATCCGTACAGCTAAACGTAAGAGTTGGAAAGCTTATGTCTCCACCATTACGTCTGATACTCCTCTGCCCCAGATCTGGGAGAAAATCTGTAAGATAGCGGGTAAGTTTGTTCCAGATGTCTCGCCAGTCCTTCACCTCCGTGGTACTATTGTGGCGGATCCAGTGACGGTTGCGACCAGACTGGGTTCCCACTTTCGACTATTAGCTCAGGTTCTCATCTTCCTTATTTGTAAGCCCATTCTTGAATCTCATCCCTTAGCTGTTTGCACTCCTCTATCGCTTCCTTATAACAATCCCTTCTCTCTCTCCGAACTTTTGTTTGCCCTAGCCCTCTGCGGTTCTACGACAGCGGGCTTGGATGACATTCATTGAGATGCTTCATCATCTCTCTCCATGCGTGTTTCAGTATTTACTGAATTTGTAAAACCTTATCTGGGAGTCATTGTCAGTCCTTAAGGACTGGCTCAATGTAGTTGTTCTTCTTGTTTGGGAATCAGGGTCTCTAGGGACATCCCCTAAAGACTTTCGACCTCACGAGTTGTGTCTGCAAACTCATTGAATGTACTGTATGGTATCTGCTGTGGTTTTTAGAACACTATCACCTCATATCCCCATTCTCACTTTGGCTTTTGCAAGTGCTGCACCACGACTGATGTTTTGGTGAACTTGGAGGTCTATATTTATACTGCCTTTGCTGTGAAGACCTCTGTTGTTGCTGTTTTTTTGAAGTGAGGATTGGTACTACTCTCTCTCTGCCTCTTTTTGGCAGTACGAAGGTGTACCCCAAGGTAGTCTTAGTACTACTATTTTTCTGGTTGCCCTCAATGGTCTTCTTTCCTCCCTTTCTTCTGGCATCTTCTCAGCTCTCTCTGTCGACGATCTTACCCTCTGCTCTCGAGGTGATGATTTTCCATTTCTCCAACGGTGGCTTCAACTTGTGATTGATGCCATGTTGTCCCAGATCACCAATCATGGCTTAAAGTTCTCTACAACTAAAACTTGTGCTATGTCTTACTCGGAAGCAGGTCGTTCTCCATCCTCCTCTGTCGCTTTAGGGTCATCCCCTTTTGTACGAAGATTCTGCTAAGCTTTAGGGGCTTATCTTTGACCCTCCACTTAGACACTTTGTCTTGGTCACCTCATATCTCTTACCTACGAGTTGATTGCTCCAAGGCCCTTAACTTACTTAAGGTCTTGTCCCATTCTTCTTGGGGAGCTGATAGGTGCATGCTCCTCAATTTACATTCCTCTCTTTTACTGTCTAAACTCGATTATGGTTGCCCTGCTTACTAGTCTGCTTTTACTTCTACTCTTTGCTATCTTGACGCTCTGCATTGTACTGGGTTACGCCTCGGCTCTGGTGCTTTTCGTTAGACTCCTACCCTAAGCCTGTATGTTGAAACTGGCATCCTGTCTCTACAGGATTGCTGTGATTGCTACTGTCTTTGCTACCTTGTGTGGTCCTTACAACACCCACACTCACTCATGTTGTGCCTTGACCTTTACTCCTCCTGTGGTTCCTGTTCCCATTCACCCCTCCTACTTTCTATACGATTGTCTTGCTTATAAAATGCTCTTTCAGTTCGTGTTACTAATATTTCCCCTCATGTCGTTCCATCCTTGCTTCCATGGAGGGTTTCCCCTTCCTAAGTTTTGTAAAACCTTGACCCACGTGACTAAAGCTTTTCACCTTCCTACAGTTCTGAAACCCCTTTTCCTTGAATACTTTTCTTCACACACTCGCTCCATTTCCATCTTCACCGATGGGGCCAAGTCTGCAGACGGTGTAGACTACTCTGTTGTTTTTCCTGATTGCACCTATATGTCTCCTGCCTACAGAGACTAGCATCTTCATGGCAGAACTTTATGCTAATTTGTATGCTCTTTGTCAACTGCTTTCTCGCTGTCAATCCTCCTTTGTTGTTGTAGTTGACTCTTGCAGTGCCCTCATGGCTCGGGAGGCCTTTAATCCAATCCATCCTGTAGTAGTCAAATTCAACATTGGCCGTTTCTTATCTCCAGTAGATTTAAGAGTGAAGTTTTGCTGGGTTCCCAGCCATATTGGTGTGTTCTTAAATGAGCGTGTGCACACTGCCTGCTAAGGAAGCTGTCCACATTTGTCCCCCATCTCCTGTAAAGGTATCCATTATTCTGACTTCTACCCACTTATTCATTCCTCCATCCTTGCCCGTTGGCAGGGTCATTGGTCTTCTGTTACTGGTAACAAACTGCGTACTCTTAAGGGTAGCGTGTCCCCATGGCCTTCCTCCTACCACTATAACCGGCGGTGGGAAATGGCTTTGGCAAGGTTACATTTTGGCCATACACGTTTAACTCGCGGGCACTTAACGGAGCACCGCCCTGCTCCTTATTGTCCAAACTGCATTGTCCCTGTTAGGGTCGTGCATATCTTTATTGAATATCCTGACTTTCAGGACGTGCATATCTTGCTTCCTGACCATCCCTCGCGGTCACTTGTCCCTCGATCGAATTCTTGGTGAATCAGATACCTTTGATATCGTTCGCCTTGTGCGCTTTTGTTCTCGTGTTGGCATCCTTAATGATATTTAGCTCCCTATGAATATCCTGCACAATTTGATGGTGCTACATAGCATTCCCGGCTTAGTACCTGCTTTTGATAATTAATTACTTTGTATTCTTCTACCACACCCTCAGGTCCACAACAGTTTCCATGTCTTAAACCCAGACACCTCCAGCAGCTGCTCCTCCTGCCTCCTCTACTGTCTGAGGCCGCGAGTCTTTCTCTAATATCGCCTGCCAGTGTTTCCATTCTTCTTCCCAGTCATCCCCTTCCCATCATCTTTGTCACTTTTTCCATCTCCTAACTCATTTATATGCACCATGAACCCCCTTCAACTTTTGGTTCATGTCTTCCTCCTCAGCCAACCAAGCCGTCAACCATTCCTCGTATTGTCTACTCTCATTCTACCTTCTAACTCCTCACCTGAGACAGTGGAGTTTTTTGCATGGTACTTTGCAACTACCTCCACATCCTCCTTCCTACCCTGTCTGTTAGTCAGAAATGTAAACCTGGTTCCTCTCCCTTCTCCAGCATCTGTCCCCGTCCTTGTTCATGTGTCTCCCATCTCGGCAGCAGAGTCTGCTCTATGGAAGTTCCCTTCACTCTCATTTCTAACTTTGGTGTTGTCCCTGATCCAGTGCCCATTGTTGTTTCTGTCCTTACTCAACGCCACTCCCTCAATCAGCTCTCATCGGACCCTATTGGTTGGCCTGTGCCTACCACTACCCTCTTGACTCTACAACCATTGGTGAATTTACCTATGTCCCTTCACCCTGATTTCACTGAATCTGAGCCTGATCTTTCCTAGTATCCTGTGTCCTCCTTTGCCTTAGATTTTTCTTTCTTTTTTTACTGTTAACTGTTGATCACTATGTCTATTCTTCACGAGAATATATGTGGTTTTATACCAATTTTAATAACTACAGTACAGCTTTTCATCTCGGTGTTATTGCTTTGTTGTCTCCAGGAACTGATGCTTGGTGTTCTTTGTTGTCTCCAGGAACTGATGCTTGGTGTTCTTTGTTGTCTCCAGGAACTGATGCTTGGTGTTCTTTGTTGTCTCCAGGAACTGATGCTTGGTGTTCTTTGTTGTCTCCAGGAACTGATGCTTGGTGTTCTTTGTTGTCTCCAGGAACTGATGCTTGGTGTTCTTTGTTGTCTCCAGGAACTGATGCTTGGTGTTCTTTGTTGTCTCCAGGAACTGATGCTTGGTGTTCTTTGTTGTCTCCAGGAACTGATGCTTGGTGTTCTTTGTTGTCTCCAGGAACTGATGCTTGGTGTTCTTTGTTGTCTCCAGGAACTGATGCTTGGTGTTCTTTGTTGTCTCCAGGAACTGATGCTTGGTGTTCTTTGTTGTCTCCAGGAACTGATGCTTGGTGTTCTTTGTTGTCTCCAGGAACTGATGCTTGGTGTTCATTCTGGTCACTTCCGTGGTCAGTTTTTCCTCTTTCCCTCCAGCTTCTCCTGGAACACCTAACTCTACTGCTCTCTTGGTGTGAATGATGTTCCTTTAATCCCTCTGCTTTTTCAATTCATGTTCATTCCTCTGTCACCCATATCTTTGAGTAAATGGTATACCTTGTTCCATATATTCCCTACATTCAGTATTCCATTTTCTCTTACTGATCATAAACACCTCTTGGTCATTACCAGAACCTATGTTCATTTGGGGTGATGTATAATTGTTGGCATACGCTCTGGGGGTGACCTGACAAATACCAGAGGCCATCTTCTAGGACCTTTCATCCTTTCCTCTCCATTCTCTCTTGAATAGTGGTGAGCAGACTCGTGTAGAGTTGCACCCTCTCCTCTATTGATTTTCTTTGCTCCTCTTCTATCTATATTGATCTGACATAAAGGTCTTCATTGATTTCATAGGTGACCAATTCCCTATGATTGTAACCCTTTTTCTGAGAGAAGCCCCTTCTGCTTCCTGGAGCTATCGAGCTAATATGCAATTCATTAGACCAGGGCATTAGTCATAGGAGTTTTAAGCCTACCGGGGGCCACACGCCAGAACCTGGCCCCCTCAGAGAGGCACAGGAAGCACTGGCCCTGGAAAACCACCATGTAGTTGGGGGTTTTCCTTATCTGCCATCGACCAGGGTTAGGCACCCAGAAAGGTAGGCATAACAAAACAGACCCCACATGGTGAGAAAATTGCAACCAAAAACCAAGCAGAGAGGCTTGCCTTCTCGCAGGCAAGCGAGAAGGCAACCATATTCGAGTTTCAACTCCCTCCAATCCCAAGGAAACAAGCAAACGTCACACCCCATTGCTGCGTCGCTCGTCCGCCTCGATTTCCTATGCAGTGTTTTCCCATAGTGGTGTCCTCTGCTGTTTGTGGTGTGGTGGCCAGGTGTACCTGAAATGTACCGGGGCTGCATGCACTTAGGGCAGCCTACCCTAAGTGCCCCATGAGTACTACTATTGTGTGTCAGGGTTTTCTTCCCTGTTGCATTCGGGACACCATTTCTGTAGGGGTTTTTGCTGCATCTACCCCGCCATTGTGGCCAACTGGGGTTTCGTGACCCTTGTTTGGCCTTGGGTACCCCTCCCTGTCCAGCTCGTTGCTGCCGTGGAGGGGCTTGGTGGGCGGCTGCCAGAGTGTGATGCTCCTTAGGGCGGTCCCCTGTCCTTTTGTAGCCTTGTGCTCCTGCTGCTGTCCTCACGAATTTTGCTGGACGCCTTTTCCTTTTCCTTCTGTTTCGTTTTTCTCCCCCCTTTTCTCCTATCTGCTCGTCGTTTCCTGCTGACCTTTTGTTTGTTTTGATTATTCCTTTGGACTTCTTCTATTTTGACATCCGGGTGATTGAGGAAGCATACTCTTGCACCCGTAGAACTGTAGTACCCAACGTCTCAAGCGAGGGGACCCTTTTATTGTCAATCCTCCTTTTGTCACTGAACCCGATCTCAACGGATTCACGGTTCTTAAGGTGGCGTTTGTGGGGTGTATACTCACGACGCACCCCTAGGGGGGCGCCGGCAAGATCGGCGATAGCTTCGTGTTGGGTGTCCTGCCTCTAATTGTGGCTCCATGATAGGGTGTGGGGGCACATTCGTGAATGAAAGTTTTTTTTCCTCGTTTCCATGGCTGATAATGTTTCCCTTGTACCTTCTCAGGCTCGTGGGGTGGGCGACAAAACCCCCGAGTCAGACTGTGCTGGAAGACCAGGCCCTGTAGCTCCCGCTGCATTGGGCCCCGACGACTTGACTACTCCCCTCAGCTTCCCTCCCTCCTCTGCGGTAGGGTTGAGTCCCCAGCCCCCAGTGGTGACCACCTCGTCCCCTGGCACGGCTTCGTCTCTCATTGTGACTACTGCGCCTTTTACCCCCCTTTTTCTCTGGGGGTTCTTAACGCCGTCCCCGCCATGGCCGCACTCGCACGATCCCTTCCCGTAATAGTACTTACAACGCCTTGTTTGGTCCCGCTACGTGGGCTAAATACTTTGATCTCCACCAACTGGATTCTACTCTCCTGAAGATTTCTCCCTCCATAAACACCTTGTTGATTCAGTAGATGCCTTTGTTACTTTTAACTCTACCAGTTACGGTACGTGTGTTGTCGCTGCTCCTTCTCAGGATGCAGCTACTCGCTTAGCCACTTTGTCCTGCATTGGAGAGACCCCTGTTCGGGTCTCCAAAACGCTTGGTTAAATGCCAGTGTTAGCACTGTTCTCCTCCCACACCATGTTGCAACTGGTGTTCGGGACCTCAAAGATTGCCATGAGGATATTAAACATATCCTCGAAGCCCAAGGCCATTCTGTCCTCCAGGTGGACACGTTTACTCGGCCCCCTCGTTGTCGCCGTGTGCCCCTTCGAGTTGTAAAAATCACCTTTGATAGTAGGGCCCTTCCGCCCTCTATTATTCTTGCTGGTGCCAGATGCTCCGTCCAGGAGTACAATCCCTCTCCTAGACTTTGCAATAAGTGTTGGAAGTTCTGGCACGGTGTCCTCAAATGCACCAGTACTGTGTATCTGTGCCCCTTGTGTGGGGACGATAGTCATTCTAAGTCCGAGTGCACTTCTCCCCAGGCTCGCTGCCTCAATTGCGGTGAAGCCCACCCTACCTTCTCACGCTCGTGTATGCACTACAAACTCGAGGAAGCCGTCCTCAACTTGAAGCACAGTGATTGTCTGTCTTTTCCTGAAGCGAGACACCAAGTTCGTCGTCTCACCCCTTTCGCGGGCGTCTCCTATGCTCGCGTGTTGCATTCTACCTCTCCTCGTCCTTCCCGTCTTCCTCAGTCTCACAACCGTTTCCAGGCCTTAAAGCCGACACACCCACCACCTCCTCCCCTATTCCTTTGCCTCCTGTCCCAGATAGTCTCCCTCCCGGTTCTCCATCTGCGGTTTCCTCCCTTCCTACCCAGTCCGCCATATCTCCTTTGTCTTCTTCCCCATCTCCCCCCCACTCTTTCTTCCCGACCCTCCCCCCAGTCTCTTGACTCTCTATGCCACCTGTCTGTCCAGGCTGATATCCATCATCCTCCCAGCAATCTTCGTGTTGTTCGCTCCCGTTCCTCTTCTGCTGAGACCATTGAGTCTGTTGCCCGGTACGTTGTTACTAGAACACCTGTCTCTTCGAGTCAGAAACGTAAGCCTGGCTCCTCTCCTTCCTCTCCGGCGGGTAAGAAGGTTCCGCTTTCTTCCTCACCCCCTCCCTCTGACTCTGTCACTACATCCCCTCCCATTTCAGTGGTCGAACCCCCTGTTTCTGATATGGAGGTTTGTTCCGTCCCTGATTCCCTCTCTGATTGCTGCCCTTCCTGAGGTGCACTCCCAGATTTCTGCCCCCCCCATTCCCTCCTCCAACTGTCCTTGCCTGCCCCTCTCAGTTGTCTCCTCCTCCGGACCCCGTCAGTCTGCCTCTGGTCTGTTCTCTCGCTCCCTTCCCTCTCTCATTACTAAGTTTACCCATGCCCCCTAACTCTGATTTTGCCGACCCTGCTCCCGATCCAGACCCTGATCCTGATCCTGAGATTCTTTAATAAACTGTGTTCCTCTTTACGTTTATTTCTTTCTTGTTCTCTGTTACTGTCCTTTCTCTTTGATAATGTCTATTCTTCAGTGGAATATTCGTGGATTTTATGCCAACTTCCATGAACTCCAACTTCTAATTACACAGTTTACACCACTTTGTGTTTGTCTCCAGGAACCAATGCTTGGTGCTCGTCTTGGTCACTTTCGTGGTTATTCCATTCTCTCTCCCCTCACAGCTCTTGCTGGGGCCCATAACTCTACTGCTCTCTTAATTCGTTCTGATATTCCCTACGTCACCCTACTTCTTCCGTCACCTATCCATTGTTCTGCTGCCCGTGTTTTTGTGGGTAAATGGTATACAGTCTGTTCCATTTATCTCCCCCCAAATGTCCCGCTTTCCCTTCCTGATCTTAAGCACCTCCTGGACTCCTTGCCAGTGCCGGTACTCCTTTTGGGTGATTTCAACTGTCGACATTCCCTCTGGGGTGATTTTCTGACAAACACCCAAGGCCGTCTTCTCGAACCATTCGTCCTCGCTTCTTCTCTATCCTTTCTGAATTCTGGTGAGCCCACTCATGTGGACTCTCGAACTCGCACCCTTTCCTGTCTTGATCTTTCTCTCTGCTCGTCGTCCCTTTACTTTGATTTCATGTGGCAGGTTCTTGATGACCTCCATAACAGTGATCATTTCCCCATCCTTGTTTCCTTTTTCTCTTTCCACCCTCCCCTTTCCTTCCCTAGGTGGCAGTTTGCCAAGGCTGGCTGGTGCCTATTCACCCCTCCGTGCTGCTCTCTCTGACCTCTCCTCTCTGCCTCTTCCTCGCGCCCTCCTTTTTTATGACACTGTCTTTAATGGTGCCCTCAGCTCTATCCCTCGCTCTTCCTCCCAGGGCACATGGAAGTGTGTTGCCTGGTGGAATGCGGACTGTGCTCGGGCTGTCCGCTGTAAGCGTGCAGCCTGGAGAAAACACCGCCGCCGGCAGACGGCTGATTCTTTTATTCTGTTTCGGAAGGCAAGTGCGGTGGCCTGTAGGACCATCCTTTACTGCTAAACGTGAGAGTTGGAAATCTTATGTTTCCACCATTACGTCTGATACTCCTCTACCGCAGATCTGGAAGAAGATCCGCAAGATTGCGGGCAAGTTCGTTCCCGATGTCTCGCCGGTTCTCACCTCCGTGGGACTCTTGTGGCGGATCCAGTGAAGGTCGCGGCCGAACTGGGTTCCCACTTTTCTTCTGTTAGCTCTGGTTCTCATCTTCCTCAATCCTTGCATCTTCGTAAGCCCGTTCTTGAATCTTATCCTTTAGATTTCTACACTCATCTCCGCCTTCCCTATAACGATCGTTTCTCTCTCTTTCTGAACTTCAGTTTGCCCTGGCCCTCTGCGGATCTACGGCAGCGGGCTCGGATGACGTTCATTATGAGATGCTTCGCCATCTCCCTCCCCCTCCGTGCACGTTTCAGTATTTACTGAATCTGTATAACCAGGTCTGGGAGTCGTCGTCCATGCCTGAGGACTGGCTCGATGCCGTTATGCTCCCTATTCGGAAACCAGGGTCTCTCTGTATGTCCCCTAAGGACTTCCGCCCTATAGCTCTCACGAGTTGTGTTTGCAAGCTGTTTGAGCGTATGGTAAATGTCCGTCTGATATGGTTCTTGGAACACCATCACCACCTCTCTCCTTCTCAATTTGGTTTTCGCAAGTGCCGCAGCACGACTGATGTCCTGGTGAACTTGGAGGTCTATATTCATACTGCTTTTGCTGCGAAGACCTCCGTTGTTGCTGTCCTTTTTGACCTGGAAAAGGCTTATGACACGACTTGGAGATACCATATTCTGTCCCAACTTCGTTCTTTTGGCCGTCGTGGTAATCTCCCTCTCTTCCTTCAAAGCTTTCTCTCTCATCGTACCTTTTGAGTCAGGCTTGGTGCCACTCTCTCTGCCTCTTTTCAGCAGTATGAAGGTGTGCCCCAAGGTAGTGTTCTGAGTACTACTCTTTTTCTGGTTGCCCTCAATAGTGTCCTTTCCTCCTTTCCTTCTGGCATCTTCTCCGCTCTTTATGTTGACGATCTTACTCTTTGCTGTCGGGGTGATGATTCACCTCTCCTTCAACGGCAGCTTCAACTTGTGATTAATGCCGTGTCATCTTGGGCCACCGATCATGGCTTCAAGTTCTCTACTACTAAGACTTGTGCCATGACTTTTACTCGGAAGCGGGTCATTCTTCGTTCCTCTTTGTCACTTTATGGTCATCCCCTTGAGTACAAAGATTCCACAAAGCTTTTGGGGTTATTCTTTGAAACTCGTTTGTCTTGGTCGCCCCATGTCTCTTACCTCCGTGTTGAATGCTCTAAGGCCCTTAACCTACTTAAGGTTTTGTCCCATACTTCTTGGGGAGCGGATAGGGGCATGCTCCTCTATTTGCATTCCTCTCGTTCTGTCTAAGCTCGATTATGGTTGCCCTGCATACTCTTCTGCTTCTCCTTCTACTCTTCGCCGTCTTGATCCTTTGCACCATACTGGGTTGCGCCTCAGCTCTGGTGCTTTTCGTTCAACTCCTACCCTCAGCTTGTAAGCTGACACTGGCTTTGTCTCTCCAGGATCGCCGTGATCGCTACAGTCTTCGCTATCTTGTGTGATCCTTACAGCATCCTCACTCTCGCCTCTATCGTGCTTTGACTTTTACCCCTCCTGTAGGTCCTGTTCCTCTTCACCACCTTCCTCTTTCTGTCCATTTGTCTCGCTTACAAGATTCTCTTTCGGTTCGTATTACTAATGTGTCTCCTCGTATTGTTCCCTCCTTGCCCCCGTGGAGGGTCCCCCTTCCCAAATTTTGTACTTCTCTGACCCGCATCACTAAAGCTTTTACCCCTCCTACAGTTCTGAAATGCCTCTTCCTTGAGCACTTTTCTTCCTCACTCCCACTCCGTTCCCATCTTCACCGACGGGTCAAAGTCTGCTGACGGTGTGGGCTACTCTGTTGTTTTTCCTGACCACACTTATATGTGTCGCCTTCCTCTGGAAGCTAGCATCTTCACAGCAGAACTCTATGCTATTCTTTGTGCTCTTCGTCTCCTGCTTTCCCGGTGGCAATCCTCCTTCATGGTAGTAGTTGACTCTCGTAGTGCCCCTATGGCTTTAGGGTCCTTTAATCCTGTCCACCCTGTGGTCATCGAGATTCAACATTGGCTGTTTCTTATCTCCAGTAAATTTAAGTCGGTTCCGTTTTGCTGGGTTCCCAGCCATGTTGGTGTCTCTTTAAATGAGCGTGCGGATGCTGCCGCTAAGGACGCTATCCGCACTTATCCCATCTCCCATAAAGGTATTCCTTATTCTGACTTTGACCCAGTTATTCATGCCTCCATCCTTGCCCGATGGCAGAGTTGTTGGTCTTCTGTTATTGGTAACAAACTGCGTACTCTTAAGAGTCATGTGTCCCAGTGGCCTTTCTCCTGCCACCGTAACCGGCGGTGGGAAACGGCTCTGGCTAGGTTACGTATTGACCATACCCGTTTAACTCACGGTCACTTAATGGAGCGCCACCCTGCTCCTTATTGTCCAAATTGCATTGTCCTTCTTATGGTCGTACATATCCTTGTTGAATGTCCTGACTTCCAGGACGAGCGTGTGTTTTGTTTTCCATCCGTCCCCCGAAGTCGCTTGTCCCTCGATAGAATTCTTGGCGACTCGAATACTTTTGATATCGTTCGTCTTATGCGTTTTTGTTCTCGTATTGGCATCCTTGGTGATATTTAGCCCCCTCTGATTATCCTGCACATTTGATGGTGCTACATAGCCTTCCCGGTTTGATGCCTTCTATTGATAATTACTTACTTCAACAAACCACCAGTTTTCTGTCCTCGTCGAAGCCACTAGGATTAGTGGCCCTCGGGTAAATCAGCTATTTTCTGACTAAACCTTTGTGCTGCCAACCCCTAGAGACTAGCATCTTCACGGCAGAATTTTGTGATTTTGTATGCTTTTGTCATTCTTTTGTCGCCCATGGGATGGGTATGGGGTGCATAATAAATAAATTAAAGGAAATCATTGTAGTTGACTCTTGCAGTGTCTTCATGGCTCTGGAGTCATTTAACTGTTTGCGTCCTGTGGTGGTCAAAATACAAAATTGGCCATTTCTAATCTCTAGCATATTTAAGACTTAAATCTACTACCACATTTCTTTAAATGAATGTGCTGACATTCAGCACCATCCAACTATGGATGGTCTCTACTAAAGAGACCATCCACAGTTGTCCTATTTCCCAAAAAGGGATTCCTTATCCAGATTTCTACCCTTTCGTTTATTCATCAATCTGCAACCTTTGGCAGTCATTGGTTTGGGGTGCCAGGTATCAAATTGTGCTCTTAAAAGACAACCTATCCCCTTGGCTTTCCTCCTACCATCAAAATAGATGGTGGGAAACGGCTCTGGCTATACTGTATTACATATTGACCATACACACTTAACTCATGGGCACTTAATGGAACACTGCCTTGCTTTTTATTATCCAAACTTAATTGTCCCACTTAGTCATGCACCTCTGTGTAGAATGTCCTGATTTTCAGTATTATCATGTATCTTGCTTTCCTAATGTACCTGGATAATATCCTTTGTGAATCAGATACCTTTCATATTGCTCACCTTATGTGTTTTTGTTCTGGTATTGGCATCCACAGGAAGTCGGATATATATTAGCATCCAAATGAATATCCAGCGACCTTGATGGTGCTACATTGTCTACCCAGCTTGGTGTCCTTCTTTTGATAACTATTACAGCCAGATTAATAATGATTTAAATACATATACAGTATAATTATTTATATAATCATTGTAAGTTCTACATAGGGGGACAGCTTCATATATTTCAGTTAAAGAATACTTAGTAAGCTTAGTTAACATTTATAAATCATGATTCTTGCTTCTATTGTTTCATTGATAGGCGTAATAGTTGTCTTAATAATGCTTCCCCCTCACTGTCTGGCCCGTTGCCGCCGTGAGGGGGCTTGGTGGGCAGCTGCCGGAGTGTGATGCTCCATGGGTCAGTCCTCTGTTCTTTTGCAGCCTTATGCTCCTGCTGCTGCCTTTACCAATTTTGCCAGACCCCTTTTCCTCTTCCTCATGTTTCATTGTTCTCCCCCCTCTTCTCCTATCAAATTGTCATTTCCTGCCAACCTTTTGCCTGTTTTGATTATTCTTTCGACCTTCTTTTGTTTTGACGCCCGGGTGTTTGAGGAGGCATACTCTTGCACCCGTAGAACTGTAGTACCCAACGTCTCGAGCAAGGGGGACCCTTTTATTGTCAATCCTCCTTTCGTCACTGAACCCGCTCTCGACTGACTCACGGTTCTTAAGGTGGCGTTTGTGGGGTGTATACTCACGACGCACCCCTGGGGGGCCCCGGCAAAATCGGCGATAGCTTCTTGTTGGGTGTCCTGCCTCTAATTGTGGCTCCATGGTGGGTGTGGGGGCACATTCGTGATTGAAAGTTTTTTTTCCTCGTTTCCATGGCTGATAATGTTTCCCTTGTACCTTCTCAGGCTCGTGGGGTGGGCGACCAAACCCCCGAGTCAGACTGTGCTGGAAGACCAGGCCCTGTAGCCCCCGCTGCACTGGGCCCCGACGACCTGACTACTCCCCTCAGCTTCCCTTCCTCCTCTGCGGTAGGGTCGAGTACCCAGCCCCCAGTGGTGACCACCTCGTCCCCTGGCACGGCTTCGTCTCTCATTGTGACTACTGCACCTTTTATCCCCACTCTCTCTCTGTGGGTTCTCAACGCTGTCCCCGCCACGGCCGCAATCGCACGATTCCTTCCCGTAATAATACTTACAACACCTTGTTTGGTCCCGCTACGTGGGCTAAATACTTTGATCTCCACAATCTGGATTCTACTTTCCTGACGATTTCTCCCTCCATAAACACCTTGTTGATTCAGTAGATGCCTCTGTTACTTTTAATTCCATCAGTTACGGTACGTGTGTCGTCGCTGCTCCTTCTCAGGATGCAGCTACTCGCTTAACTATCGCTTAACTACTTTGTCCTGCATATGAGAGACCCCTGTTCGGGTCTCCAAAAACGCTTGGTTAAATGCCAGTGTTGACACTGTTTTCCTTCCACACCATGTTGCAACTGGTGTTTGGGACCTCAAAGATTGTCATGAGGATATTAAACATATCCTCGAAGCCCAAGGCCATTCTGTCCTCCAGGTGGACACGTTTACTCGACCCCCTCGTGGTCGTCGCTGTCAGCCCCTTCGAGTTGTAAAAATCACCTTTGATAGTAGGGCCCTTCCGCCCTCTATTATTCTTGCTGGTGCCAGATGCTCCGTTCAGGAGTACATTCCCTCTCCTAGACTTTGCAATAAGTGTTGGAAGTTCTGGCACGGTGTCCTCAAATGCACCAGTACTGTGTATCTGTGCCCCTTATGTGGGGACGATAGTCATTCTAAGTCCGAGTGCACTTCTCCCCAGGCTCGCTGCCTCAATTGCGGTGAAGCCCACCCTACCTTCTCACGCTCGTGTATGCACTACAAACTCGAAGAAGCCGTCCTCAACTTGAAGCCCCATGATCGTCTGTCTTTTCCTGAAGCGAGACGCCAAGTTCGTCATCTCACCCCTTTCGCGGGCGTCTCCTACGCTAGCGTGTTGCGTTCTACCTCTCCTCGTCCTTCCCGTCTTCCTCAGTCACACAACTGTTTCCATGCCTTAAACCCGACCACACCCACCACCTCCTCCGCTATTCCTTTGCCTCCTGTTCCAGATAGTCTCCCTCCCGGTTCTCCATCTGGGGTTTCCTCCCTTCCTACCCAGTCCGCCATATCTCCTTTGTCTTCTTCTCCATCTCCCCCCACTCTTTCTTCCCGACCCTCCCCCCAGTCTCTTGACCCTCCATGCCACCTGTCTGTCCAGGCTGATATCCATCATCCTCAGCAATCTTCGTGTTGTTCGCTCTCGTTCCTCTTCTCCTGCTGAGACCATTGAGTCTGTCGCCAGGTACGTTGTTACTGGAACACCTGTCTCTTCGAGTCAGAAACGTAAGCCTGGCTCCTCTCCTTCTTCCTCTCCGGCGGGTAAGAAGGTTTCGCTTTCTTCCTCACCCCCTCCCTCTGACTCTGTCACTACATCCTCTCCCATTTCAGTGGTCGAACCCCCTGTCTCTGATATGGAGGTTTGTTCCGCCCCTGATTCCCTCTCTGTTGCTGCCCTTCCTGAGGTGCACTTCCTGATTTCTGCACCCCCTCTCCCCTCCTCCAACTGCCCTTGCCTGCCCCTCTCAGTTGTCTCCTCCTCTGGACCCCGTCAGTCTGCCTCTGGTCTGTCCTCTTGCTCCCTTCCCTCTCTCATTACTAAGTTTACCCATGGCCCCCTAACCCTGATTTTGCCGACCCTGGTCCTGATCCAGACCCTGATCCTGAGATTCTTTAATAAATTGTGTTCTTCTATACCTTTATTTCTTTCTTGTTCTCTGTTACTGTCCTTTCTCTTTGGTAATGTCTATTCTTCAGTGGAATATTCGTGGATTTTATGCCAACTTCCATGAACTCCAACTTCTAATTACACAGTTTTCACCACTTTGTGTTTGTCTCCAGGAACCGATGGTTGGTGCTCGTCCTGGTCACTTTCGTGGTTATTCCATTCTCTCTCCCCACCTCCCCCTCCCCAGCTCTTGCTGGGGCCCGTAACTCTACTGCTCTCTTAATTCGATCTGATATTCCCTTCGTCCCCCTACTTCTTCCGTAACCTATCCATTGTTCTGCTGCCCGTGTTTTTGTGGGTAAATGGTATACAGTCTGTTCTATTTATCTCCCCCCAAATGTCCCGCTTTCCCTTCCTGATCTTACCTTTTAAGCACCTCCTGGACTCCTTGCCAGTCGGTGCTCCTTTTGGGTGATTTCAACTGTCGACATTCCCTCTGGGGTGATGTTCTGACAAACACCCTAGGCCGTCTTCTCGAACCGTTCGTCCTCGCTTCTTCTCTATCTCTTCTGAATTCTGATGAGCCCACCTATGTGGACTCTCGAACTCGCACCCTTTCCTGTCTTGATCTTTCTCTCTCCTCGTTGTCCCTTTACTTAGATCTCACGTGGCAGGTTCTTGATGACCTCCATAACAGTGAACATTTTCCTATCCTTGTTTCTTTTTTATCTTTCCACCCTCCCCTCTCCTTCCCTAGCTGGCAGTTTGCCAAGGCTGGCTGGAGCCTATTCACCCCTCCGTGCTATTCTCTCTGACCTCCTACTTTTTCATGACACTGTCTTTGACGCTGCCCTCCGCTGTATTCCTCACTCTACCTCCCGGGGCACGCGGAAGTGCGTTCCCTGGTGGAATGCGGACTGTGCTCGGGCTGTCTTCTATAAGCGTGCAGCCTGGAAGAAACACCGATGCCGGCAGATAGCCGATTTTTTTATTTTGTTTAGGAAAGCTAGTGCGGCGACCCGTAGGACCATCCGTACAGCTACATGTGAGAGTTGGAGATCTTATGTTTCGACCATTACGTCTGATACTCCTCTGCCGCAGATCTGGAAGAAGATCTGCAAGATTGCGGGTAAGTTCGTTCCAGATGTCTCGCCGGTTCTTCACCTGTGTTACTCTTGTGGCAGACCCAGTGCAGGTCGCGACCGAACTGGGTTCCCAATTTTTTTCTGTTAGCTCTGGTTCTCATCTTCCTCAATCCTTCCTTCTTCGTAAGCCCGTTCTTGAATCTCTTCCCTTAGATTTCCACACTCATCTCCGCCTTCCCCTATAACGATTCCCTCTCTCTCTCTACACTTCAGTCAGCCCTGGCCCTCTGCAGTTCAACAGCAGCGGGCTCGGATGACATTCATTATGAGATACAAATACAACAACAACAAATACAAATTTTTATTCAGGTAAAGTACATACATACAAGGTAAGATACAAATGTTGATGGATTTATAGATAGAGCTAGTACATACAATGCCTAAAGCCACTATTACGCAAAGCGTTTCAGGCAGGAAAAACACTAAGACTAAAACTTAATACTAATTAAGATTAAAGTATAAATTGTGTTAAGAAAAAATAGAAAAAATGGAAAAAAGGGGGGGGGGGGGAAACATGGCAGAAAAAAAGCAAAAATACAATTTGGTCAACAAAACAACATTGTTTAACATTAGAAGACATGGGTTGACGTTTTGGGGGTGAGGTAGGTTACATTGAGTTAATTAGGTAGTATTTAGTTTTTATCTTAAACTGGTTGGGAGAGGTACAGTCTTTAACATAATTCGGAAGGTCATTCCACATTCAAGGTCCCTTGATTTCTAAAGCATTTCTAGTTAGACTAAGTCGTACTCTTGGAATATCAAATAAGTATTTGTTTCTGGTGTGGTGCTCATGGGATCTGTTACAACCTTCTAGGAAGCTTTTAAGGTCAGGATTGACATTACAGTTCAGCTTTATATATATATATAATACACATGAGAGGATGTGCAGGGACTTAATATCTAACATATTCAGAGATTTGAGTAAGGGTACCGAGTGATGACTGGGGCCAGAGTGAGATATTGTCCTAATAGCAGCTTTGTGTTGAGTAATTAGAGGATGTAAATGATTTTGGGTAGTAGAACCCCAAGCACAAATACCATAGTTAAGATAAGGATAGATGAGGGAGTAATAGAGAGTCACCAGGGCAGGGCGAGGTACATAATATCTGATCTTAGAAAGAATGCCAACAGTTTTTGAAACTTTTTTTGATATATTTAGAATGTGTCCCTGGAAATTCAGCTTGCGGAAATGAGAACGCCAAGGAATTTGCCATCTACTTTGTTACAAATTTGGGTATTGTTAATCCTGAGATTTATTTGATTTGAGGATTTATTGCCAAACAAAATATAGAAAGTTTTGTCAATTTTGAGGGTGAGTTTGTTGGCAGTTAGCCAGTGATGGACTTTATTTAGCTCAGTATTCACTGTGACATTTAGTGCAAGGGGTCAGGACTGGAGTAAATGAAGGTCGTGTCGTCAGCAAATAGAATTGGTTTGAGATGTTGGGAGGCATTTGGAAGGTCATTAATGTAGATGAGAAAGAGGAGAGGGCCAAGTATGCTGCCCTGGGGAACACCAATGTTCATGGGTAGGTTGGGATAAATTGAATTATTCACAGAAACATACTGGAGTCTGTCAGTAAGATAAGACTTAATATACTGCAGGGAGTGACCTCTGACTCCATAATGTTGTAATTTAAGAAGAAGGTTTTGGTGGTTAACAGTGTCAAAAGCCTTACGCAGGTCTACAAATAACCCAACAGGGAACTCATTTTTATCAAGCGCTATATGTAACAAGTTAATCATACTAATAAGTGCATCATTAGTGCCTTTTTTGGGTCTGTAGCCATATTGACAAGAGCTAGGTATATTGAGTTTATACTTCGCTATCTCCCTCCTTGCACGTCTCAGTATTTACTGAGTCTGTATAACCAGGTCTGGGAGTCGTCGTCAGTCCCAGAGAACTGGCTCGATGCTGTTGTACTTCGTATTTGGAAACCGGGGTCTCTCAGGACATCCCCTAAGACTTAAATTAAGCCCTATTGCCCTCACGAGTTGTGTCTGCAAACTCTTTTGAGCGTATGGTAAATGTTCGTCTGATGTGGTTCTTGGAACTCCATCACCACCTCTCTCCTTCTCAATTTGGTTTTTGGAAGTGCTCTAGCATGACTGATGTCCTGGTGAACTTGGAGGTCTATATTCGTTCTGCTTTTGCTGCAAAGACCTCTGTTGTTGCTGTCCTTTTTGACCTGGAAAAGGCTCATGGCACAACTTGGAGATACCATATTCTGTCCCAACTTCGTTCTTTTGGCCTTCGTGGTAATCTCTCTTCCTCCAAAGCTTTCTCTCTCGTTGTTCCCTTCGAGTCAGACTTGGTGCCACACTCTCTGCCTCTTTTCGGCGTTTCGGCGTTTCTAACCACCATAACCGGTGGTCAGAAACGACTCTAGCAAGGTTGCATATTGGCCATATACGCTTAACTCACGGTCGAGTGTGAGTTAAGCATAATGGAGTGCCGCCCTGCTCCTCATTGTCCCTCTTACAGTCGTGCATATCCTTGTTGAATGTCCTGACTTCCAGGACAAGCATGTGTCTGGCTTTCTGATCGTCCCTCGCAGTCACTTGTCCCTCGATAGAATTCTTGATGAATCGGAAGCTTTTGATATCGTTCGCCTTATGTGTTTCTGTTCTCGTATTGGCGTCCTTGGTGATATTTAGCACCCTCTGATTATTCTGCACATTTGATGGTGCTACATAGCCTTCCCAGTTTGGTGCCTTCTTTTGATAATTACTTACTTATCCAAGATATATTGTTGCAAACAGGTTATATTAACTTAGGATTGGATAGGTTAAGTAAGGTTTTGTTTGGTTATGTTTGGGTTGGTTGGTTAGGTTAGGTAGTGTCACACGCTGCTCACCTTGGCCTTGTGTGACATGAGGTTACAGTTAAACAGCGGGGGATCGTGCTACTGATCCTATAACCCCATGCCGTGAGACTTCACTCCCTCCACTAGTGTCACATATCACCCCAGGGAGCTCTCCTAGTCATGCCTCAAGACCGGTCACCACTTGACCTTGGACCCAAGGGGGAGAGGAGAAGGCCCAGCCTACACTACTAAACTCAATCCTGCAGTATGTGACTCCCTCACCGGGCCTGCCCACCTATGTGTGCAGAGAATTTGCCGGACTTCCGGCCGTAGCCTCACTTCCACCTCTTATCTTCTGGTCGCCAGCTGGGTAATTCTCTCAGCGTCCCAGCAACGCTGTTAGTTCGAATATAATATATTTACAGCAGCCTAGGACCATACTATATGCTGCCAATACTAGAATTCAAATGTACAGTCATGTTGCCAACTCAGGGTCACTCTTTAGGGAATGCCAGTACCCGTGTTCAAATCTAATATCGTGTTGCCAACACAGGGTCTCTCTCTATGCCATGCCAGTAACAGTACAGTATAATCATGTTATTAATCACAAAGCTCAATGAGATGGAGGTTACACCAAAAGCAGTGATAAAATAATAAAGTTTACTCAAAGTAAACTACAACACACGAGATACATGTAAGGATTTATGGAAATAATAGCAATAATGGTGACAGCAGCGCTCCTCTGGTGGCTGCCGGCAGCTCACATCAGCTGATGAGTTAAGGGGATCACTGGGCAACTTCATCCACGTCACTCCTCACTCCTCCACGGGCCGGCCACACGCTGTCTTCACCAATCAGTGGAATAATATATACGTGCTGTCCCTCAGCCTAATCTACTCCTATGACTTATATGCACTCTAATAAATGCCTAAGCATAATAATAATAATAATAGGCCTATCTTGCCTAACAACCAAGGGAAATATGGGAGGGAAAATTGATCTACCTTAACATATCCTGTCTTCAGACGCTTAGGCTCCAGTCGCCGTTCCCTAGGTACACCGTTCCTCGCGTTGTTCCCAGCGTTCCAGAAGCATCACCAGTCCATGGGCGTCATGAAGATCCTCGTCATCTCCGTGCTCATTCCCTGAGTGAAGTTTCTGGGCGTTAGCTCGTCCAGTCGTCACTGCACACGTCGTCCCCTCAAGCAATCCTTTACCGAGACCACACTCAAGGATTAGGATGTATCTTCTCCCTTCTGAGTTTCTAGTGGACTGTGATCCAATCACCACAGCTCTGAATGCTTTGGAGTTCCACTGACGGTGAGTCACTCACTCCTCCAGCCGTCGTAACTCTCTCGACTTCTCCGAGACTATTTGCACACGGTCCTCGGCGCCCTTACACCACTGGATTAGGCTTCCTCACACTTCCCTGAAGTACTGCAGTCCTTGTTAGTCACTATACATTCGTCAGGATGTGTATATCCACTTAAGGAGGCTCTTAGACCTCGGAACTCTGAGAGCTCAATCGGCGCATGTCCGCTCTCAACGAAGCGCCAAGTATCACTGAGCGCCTAGAGCGCCAGGCCAGGTCTCTCGGTGACGTCACAGACCCAGGGGCAGGCTCTGACTGGTCAACGAAGTCATGTGACCTCAGCCAGCCAATCACCGACCGGCGGGGCGTCGTACACAAAATGGTGGATTTACAGGCCAGGCGGCGCCATTTTGTTGTACCCAGGGCGCGACTTTTCTACTTCCCTGCAAATTTACAAATGCAAATTTCTCTCCAAATAAGCAACCATTTTGGAAGCCTCATACCTCAAAAGATTCCCTGCACCTCAGAGAACCTGGAGGTAAGCTGATTATGACTCTTACAGCTGGCATATGGGAGAAACTGGAGAGGGCACCGTCACAGTAGGTACAGGAGGCTGATATGCCAGCAATAACTCTTTAGGCAACAATGTGTCTAGGATAAGTTGCTCCACAACATTGTCACTTGGACTGTCGACTTGCTTTGGCGTCACCAGCAGCTTATTTTCGTCTAATTTCGTTATGAAATGATACTTTTTCAGAGTAAAAATATGTTTTTCCATGTTCTACATTCAGTACCAACATTATAATGAGTAAATATATCATATTTATTCATTACTAACATAATGCCATTAAACTTTGGTTGGCTTTGAGTGACTTTGGGTAGCTTTGGGTAATTAAGCAAACCCCATGACAAATCACACATCAGCCAGCAGACGACGCTACGAGTACGACGCCACCTCCCTCACCAAAATGGCTCCTTCCAACATACTCCTGTTGCTGTTAATACACTATATACACACATTGTATATACCCACGTACATGTGTGTTCACCATAGTGAACCACTAAGCTAGTATGGTGAGCAAAACAAGAGTGGCTGCCACACACAGTGATGCTACCTCGATTCCCTCCCTCCCTCACCAAAATTCCTCCTTCCACAATACTACGCACAACACTATCAGCACAATCCTGCTATTATCACAATCCAAGGGCGCCTGACAGCTGGGTGGACAGCGCTTCAGATTCGTAGTTCTGAGGTTCCGGGTTCGATCCCCGGTGGAGGTGGAGACAAATGGGCAAAATGTTTCTTTCACCCTGATGCCCCTGTTACCTAGCAGTAAATAGGTACCTAGGAGTTAGCTGCTATGGGCTGCTTCCTGGGGGGTGGAGGCCTGGTCGAGGACCGGGGCACAGGGATACTAAGCCCCGAAATCATCTCAAGATCCTGGTCATTAAATCCTGTAAATGAATAATTGACCACAAGTTTATTTTGTAAAGAAACATAAGAAGTCGTTTGAAGATTCCTAGATGGATGAAATATTGCTGTGGTGCTGTGGCTAGCACTGTGAACATTGTGAACAGCATTGATTCACTGATATTTGAACATTGTACACAGTCATTATCACACTCAGGCTCTTCTGTAATACTATCATGGCTATATAAGTCCAGTTACATATGTATTTTGATATTATTAGGCAATGCTGTGGTCACAAGCTGAACAGCAATGCTGTGAGCTCATGCTGCATGCACCAGCCTTGGTTGCTCACTCAGTGTCACTGAGGCTCTCACAGCCGGGAATGTGGCCCCCCATGATTTTATTTTTAAATGGCGTCTGTTTACAAGAGCCCTGAGGAAGCTGATGTGAACCCCGTGTAGCCAGGGGAGTTTTGAATCATACGCTATACACTACCTGTAAGATCCCGGAGGCGCGTTGCGCATACCCCGTTGAGCGCCTGTAGGCGCGTTATACAGTTCAGTGGTTAAGTAATGTGAAAAGTCTAACAGTTAATAATTAAAATTGGCATTGTAATTGTCAATCCATCCTTTGATACTGGATAACAAAATGATAATATATCTTTATTTTTGTTTATTCCAAATGATTTCATATAAAGTCTCATAGGGAATATTTGTGTTATCAGGTGAAATTACAATTATACACACCTTTATAAACATGTACTCATATAAACATGTACTCATATAGGAGTGTCAACATTTAAATATGAAATGGAACTATTAGTTGACAACTTTACCAATAAACAGCAACTCTTAAAGAAGCATCAAACATTTCCTCAGTTATAGAAAATCACTACTTATTACAAAATATAGATGGAAAAGGCACATTAATAAAACATGCTACTATTTGCAACTGCTAATGTTAAAGTGAATCTTTACAAAATATCACATCAGTAAATGTGAAGAACATTATCTTAAATATATATTTATCATTTTGATTGTAAAGGACAGAAATGTTTCTACTTTGAAAAATCTACATCATAAAATCAATATTAAATGTAATGCATTTTTGGGGGGGGGGGTGTGAGCCCCAGTGGCTCCCAACTACTAGGTCACATCAGCCATGTTGTTTTGTTTAGCCTACTGGGGACTAGAGCTAGAACCTGGCCCCTCACAAAGGTGCAGAGAGAAGGTGACTCTCTGCCACCCCACCAGGAAAACATATGGAAATTCAGTGCACCAATCTTGACCACTACTAGTACTGGATTCAATGAGACCGAAACCTCAAAACTGCCAAACTCCAATGTAAAATGATCAAATCTCTTGAAACAAGCATGAGCTTGTTAGCACTCCCCTCCTCCCCCCCCCCCACCACCACCACCATCTGGGGAGCCCTACAGCTTTCAATCATTTCCAGCCTTCCACACCAGTTCTGAAGCAGATGTGCAGATGACATCCACCAACTGACAACCTGGGAGAGAGGGAATTAGAAATCCACCGGGACTTACCCAGAAAGAGGCGTTTCATTACATTCAACACTGGTTTTCTGGAGAAATGTAGGATCTTTGTGGCATCCTGAAGTTAACTACCCATGGAGAAGAAAGAGGGACACAACCAGGAAGGAAGAGAAGTCGCAGGCAGTCATGATCTCATAGTCAAGACAAAGACAAAACACTTGGTCTAACCCACAAAATATCTACCGATGCAGAATCAGCGGCATGAAGGTAGTAGAGGAGAACTGCCACTGGGCACAGCACATGATGCTCCTCCTGGCCTAACTACACGGCAACAACCAAAGGAACCCCCCCCCCCCACCCTGGAAGCACGTCAACTCGAAGAATTGGAGGGATAATCAGGGCTTGAAGGACTAACCAAGCAGGACATCGAGGCACTGGGGATGCTGCAGGACACAAAGTAGACTGACACTGCCAGGTCAATACAACTGTGAAGATAAATCTTAAGGTACAGTGTGAACAAGTGTGCGTAACACCAGTGAGCCCCAACCAGCCAAATACTTGTTCCAACCAAAGGCCTAGACAGAAGGACACAAAAGTACCTCTATTTGTCTTAGGCGAGGCCACCTTAAAGTGGTCTGACCTCTTAAAAAAGCAAACTCCCAAATACGCCAGAGAAGAGAACTCTGTCAGTGCAGCACCAGGGGAACACTCGGAGAAGGTAAGCATGAGCACATGTAGCTTAAGTGGTCAATGAGCCAGATCCACACAGCATAAACTGGATAAAAACACAACAATGAAGCTGAATACCAAGCAAACAGCTCTCACAGGACATTGTCTGAGGACGGCCAGCACTCAGCTTAGAAGCAGTTGGATCTGCATGACGTACAGATAGATGACCAGGAAGCCCTACAATGGACCTCCACAAACATCCACATCAGTGTGAGAATTGGTGTGGAAGGTTGGAGGGGAATTGGGGGCTCCAACCCCCCCCCCCCCCCCCCCCCCCACAATTGGTGAGGGCTAATGAGCTCGCACTGTTTCAAGATTAAATCATTTGTTTACATTGTTGAGGAGTGAGTTTAGCAGTTTTGAGGATTTAATCTCTTTTTTTTTTTTTTTTTTTTTTTTAAATCCAGCAGTGCACTGTACTGATTTGCTGCTGACTTTCTGAATGCTCTTCCAGTGGGATGGCAGTGTGTCAGCTGTTCTCTACACTTGTGTGAGAGGGTCGAGTTCTGGCTCTGGTCAGAACTCTATGACAGATGTGAGCTGGTAGTTGGGAGCCAACTTGGATTTAGGTACTGAAGCCACAAAGGGCTCGAACCAAAAAAAGAAAGTGGCTGTCAGCTGTTTGTTAAAAAAAAATCAGATTTATGTATAAAATACAATGTACATATATTTAATGTGCATATATAGCATAGCAATCAGTTTATGATAGCACTCCATTACAGTACATTAATCAAAATCTTGTAAATCTATGTCTTTATAAAACAAATGAAAGTCATTGTATGTTCTATGGTGAAAACCTTGACATCAACACACTAAGGTGTTGCTGTATAAATTAAAAATATAGAACTTGTTTAAACAATTATTCTTCCTTGAATTTGTTTTTCTTATCCAAGATTTTCATGAGGTCTTTACTCATGAAGTAAGGTTTCTCCATAGATCCATCATTTCTTTCACAGTCCTCAAGGAAACACAAGAACAATGTGTCCACAGCCATGGCATAAACAGAGAAGAATGCACTAGCTATAAAAAATGTACCAATGGTTATGATGATAACTGGTGTAAGGTAATAATTCATTTGTGGTAGATATTCTTGTGCAAACTTGACTTCGCCACTAAATATGAAGAAAGAAGCAACACCAATTATTCCAACCACCACCATCTTTCCGATGAAGAGCAGGAAGTCTGTCACCTGTAATTTGTAAAATTAAAGGTATTAAATAAATGCATTAATTATAATTACAGTACTCTTATTCATACACCATACCTATTACAATATTTTCAACTAACGCCAATTAAAATACAGTATTTGTTCCATATACTATATTGTACTCTACACTAAAAATAAAAAGCAACTTCAAATTATTTTTTTTTTAACATGGTGAAAGCTTTTTGCTTAAAAAACAAGCGTTGAATGTAATGAAACGCCATTTTCTGGGTGAGACCCGGAGGCTCCCTGGAGCTTTACCGGCTGATATGCTAATGTCAGACTTTGGCATCAGTTATGTGTATGGAGTTCTAGGGCCTACCGGGGACCACGGCCAGAACCTGGCCCCCTCAGAGAGGCAAGGGAAGCAATGGCCTATAGAAACCCCCGTGTGGTTGGAAGCATTCTATGTCTGCCATCGACCGGGTCAAGCATCCAGAAAGGTAAGCATTCCAAAACAAACCCCGATTTTGGTGAAAATTGCTACCTAAAGCCGAACTAGTGGATAGAACTCTTCAACAGAAAACAAGGAAACTAGTATGACGTCATACGTCACCGCGCCGCTGTCTGCGCAGCTCCCCCCTCCCCGGGAGGGGGAAGGGGGAGCCCCAGACCTCCCACGCCGGCTATCCACCCATCAGTTCTGAGGCTGGATGTCAAAACATGCGAAAAAAACGCCGACCGGAGGGAGGGAGGGTTGCTGGGGAGCCTCCGGGTCTCACCCAGAAAATGGCGTTTCATTACATTCAACGCTGGTTTTCTGGGGGGAGCCCCGTCGGCTCCCCGGAGCTAACTACCTACAGAGGAAGGTCAAAGGGACAGAACCGGGAGGCGGACACCACGCACCCCCCACGGAGGTGAGACAACCGGCAGCAAACGCCAACCCAAGGCGCCACAGCCCCGAAAAGTCCAGGGAACAACACGAGAACAACGAGCAGCAAGGCCCCCGCACGAACACCAAAAATCCATGCCCGAAAGACCGTAAGGCCACGTCGCCCAGACGGCAGCGAGAGGAGCGAAGCCACGAACGCCAAAGGCATGAGGGAAGAACACAGGCAGCTTAGCCACAAGAACACGGCTGACCACCCGGGACACTATCACCCGCGAACCGAGAAGAACAGAACCGGACCAACGAAAAACGCGCTCCGGTCCCAAACGCCGTGGCACGCAAACAACAGCGGAGGGCCGCCACTGAACACAAAAAACAACACCCCCCCGGCCCGACCAATGAAGCACCAACAAACCCTGGATCCCTCCAGAACGCAGCAGCCCCACCCCGCGCCAGAAAAGATGGAGACCTGCTGCCACCGAATAACCAAAACGCTAAAACCGAAGGAGCAAGAAAACTCAGCGACTCAACCCCCAGAGGCAAAGGCCAAAAGGAAAGAGCCGACGAAAAACACACCGGAACCGAAGGGGCACTACCAACCGAGGAGAAGACAGAGCACGCTGACCAGAGACCAGGAGAGTGCAAGCGGCGCACGAACAGGCCGGATGTGAAACGACGCACAAGACAGCTTACTAACGGTGCAGAAGCAACACCAAGACCGAAAGCAAGCTGAAGCGGCTCCGCCAGCGCCGCACGAAAAGAGGCGACAGTATGTGGCAAGACGATGGCCCCCAACCCCCACCAGAAAACCAAGCCGAGAGTAAACCAAGCCAACAAGAGTAACCACCTAAGAAGGGACAGGAAAAGGAAGGATCGCCAAAATACCCCATACTGCCGCCAAGAGAAGCACGCAGGTGGGACACCTACCATGAAGCCACCCGACCACCAACTGGAGGCGAGACCGCGAGGCAGAACATAAGCAGCCCCGACAAGGCCCCTCCGAGCCCAGGAAAAGGCGGAGCCGCGGGAAGATCTCGGGCGCGACCACCGAAACCCAGACGGCACAAGATGGAACGTCTGCCGAACAGAAAAACTCCCCAAAGCATGCAAGCCCGCCAGGAGTTCAGAAACGACGGGTCCGACGCGAGACATCGCAAGACCCAAAAAAAAAAAAAAAAAAAAAAAACGGCAGGGCAAGCTAGAAAACCAAAGAAGGCGGAAGGGTCGCCGCCAGAACAGTACCCGAACCAAGGGGTACGAACAACTGCAATAGACCGAGACAAAGAAGCACATCACAGGACACTGTAATGTGCTTCTTTGTCTCGCTTTGTCTTTGTTAGGCTGAAAAACGCCTAAGAACACACGCAGAACACCCCTGCTGCAGAGGAGGCAGGAAGAAAGAGCAGAAGCACAAAAACCCCAGGATAACAACCAGGGGTGGACAATCAGGCAGGGACAGAAAAACCTCCACGCAATCCCCAGGCACAAAACGGCAGCAAAGTGCCACTCCACAACCGGACACAGGAACAAGGACATGCCACCAATGCACACGTGCAGCAGCAGCAACAGGCACCACTGCAACATGCAACATGTAAATAGCAACTCCCTTCTGCAAAGGCAGAGAACGGAGCAGGCAGACCCCAGACAGGGCCAACGGAGACACGACAAAACCCAGCAGGCCCAGAAACCTGCACCAGGCGACCGACGGCGGAAAAACCCCGCTCGATACCAGCTGGATGAGGTACTGGGAGCTCTTTTACACCTCAAGGCCAGGCTAGACCAGCCAGAGGGTGGCCCACCAGGCAGCTGCTAGGAGCAGTCCACCGGCCCACATACCCCCACAACCACTTAGTACACTCAGTATAATGTGGAGGAAGAGCTTGGACACGGGGGAGATACCAGATGCACTTAAAGTAGCAGACATAGCCCCTCTACACAAGGGAGGGAGCAAAGCATTGGCAAAGAATTATAGACCAGTTGCACTAACATCGCACATCATAAAAGTATTTGAGAGAGTGATTAGGAGTCAGGTCACCAATTTCATGGAGACCAATGACCTTCACAACCCAGGCCAACATGGATTTCGAGCGGGAAGATCGTGCCTCTCACAGCTACTTGAGCACTACGACAAAGTCACTGAGGCATTAGAAGAAAACCAGAATGCTGATGTGATATACACGGACTTCGCAAAGGCTTTCGATAAATGTGACCATGGCGTGATAGCACACAAAATGAAGTCAATGGGAATAACCGGTAAAGTAGGATGCTGGATACTCAGTTTTCTGTCAAACAGGACTCAGCGAGTAACGGTCAACCATATAAAATCTAGTCCAAGTGCAGTTAAAAGCTCTGTACCTCAGGGTACAGTCCTTGCACCGCTGCTTTTCCTTATTCTCATATCAGATATAGACAAAAATACAAGTCACAGCTTCGTATCATCCTTTGCAGATGACACAAAAATCAGTATGAAAATTACCTCGGCTGAAGACATTGAAAAACTTCAAGCTGATATTAATAAAGTTTTCGACTGGGCATCAGAAAATAACATGATGTTTAACAGTGATAAATTCCAGGTACTGTACTCAGGTACGGTAAAAATGAGGACCTTAAACATAATACAGAGTACAAAACACAATCAAATGTACCCATAGTAGGAAAACAGCATGTAAAGGATTTGGGAATAATAATGACTGACGACCTAACGTTTAAGGAGCATAACCAAGCAAATATTGCGACAGCCAGAAAAATGATAGGATGGATTACGAGAACTTTCAAATCCAGGGATCCCATCACAATGGTTGTACTCTTCAAGGCACTTGTGTTGTCCCGTCTTGAGTACTGCTCAGTACTCACTTCACCCTTCAGAGCAGGAGAGATTGCTGAAATAGAGGGAATACAGAGAACATATACGGCACGCATAGACGCAATAAAGCACCTAAATTATTGGGATCGTCTCAAAGCCCTCCAAATGTACTCACTAGAAAGAAGACGAGAGAGATATAAAATAATATACACCTGGAAGATACTGGAGGGCCAAGTACCAAATCTACACAGAAAAATAACAACGTACTGGAGTGAACGATATGGAAGAAAATGTAGAATAGAACCAAGTGAAGAGCAGAGGTGCCATAGGCACAATCAGAGAACACTGTATAAACATCAGAGGTCCGCGGTTGTTCAACGTCCTCCCAGGAAGCATAAGAAATATTGCCGGAACAACCGTGGACATTTTCAAGAGGAAACTAGATTTATTCCTCCAAGGAGTGCCGGACCAACCGGGCTGTGGTGGGTATGTGGGCCTGCGGGCCGCTCCAAGCAACAGCCTAGTGGACCAAACTCTCACAAGTCAAGCCTGGCCTCGGGCCAGGCTTGGGGAGTAGATGAACTCCCAGAACCCCATCAACCAGGTATCAACCAGGTAACCAGGACGGGCCGGAACTGCCATACGAAAACAGGCTAGGTGTGCCCTGGAAGTCCACGGACGAACCAGCAAGAAGGCTTATGCTCGCAAGCAGGTCGTGTAACAAGCACAGACCTCTGACGGTAATACAGTGTTCCCCAAATGTGCCAATAGCACCACTGCACTCCACTGGTACTATCCCGCAAGTTCTACCAGATAGGCGGGACCCAAGAGCCAGAGCTTAAATCCTGCAAGCACAGCCAGGAGCCTTACCAGGTGAGTACAGAACCAACCCTACAACCCCCACACCTCACAACATTAAAAAAGGTGGGTCCCCTGAATGACTCCAGCATGGGTTGGACATGCACATGAGGGGGACAGGAAGGGCTGAAAAAAGGGACAGTCACTGGTGTGCGAACGGTCTCAGTCGTACAAAAATATACTTAAATAAAGACAGGTATATAAACAACTCCGCATCCAGCGCCCGGCCAAAAGGCGCCAGACCGCAGAAACTCGCCTGGCGAACGGTGGCACGAACTTGACACGACTCAACCGTGCCCAGAAGAACCTGGGAGCACCGCCAGTTGAAGACGCCAGAGCCAGACCCTGCCGGACCCGCAGGAGAGCAGGGAGAGGCGAAGGAGGCGGTCCACACCCATGACACAGGGAAAACCGCAGTGTCCTCCCCACAACTGGGAACCAGGATACCCCCAGCGCGAAGGGGCACATACCGCAGCCAGGGAGAAGAACGAGAGGTGAAGCACTGTAGCAAAAATGGCGCAAAACACCAGCACTGAAACACCGCCCAGACCAAAACAAACTCCACGGCGCATGCGCATAACACGCTGGCCGAACCGCACACCCTCCCTGCGGGAAGGCGCCAGCCAGGACTACTGCACGAGAAAAGTAGCCAAAAGAGGAAGCAGGAACAATAAAACCGGCCAAAGAAGCAAAGAGCCCAAAAAGGAGCCCAACCGGGCGACAAGCAGCCCAACCGGGCGACAAGCCGCCCAACCGGGCGACAAGCAGCCCAACCGGGCGACAAGCAGCCCAACAGGGCGACAAGCAGCCCAACAGGGCGACAAGCAGCCCAACAGGGCGACAAGCAGCCCAACAGGGCGACAAGCAGCCCAACAGGGCGACAAGCAGCCCAACAGGGCGACAAGTATGAGGAGCCGACAGACGTTCCAATAATGCGGGAAGTAGCGAAAAACCTTCCCGTACCCTCGAGAACACAGAAGCCAACACTAGTACCGAAGGCACACGAAGGTGCAGGCGCACCCGAGATCAAAAGTCACGCAGAACCCCATCGAACGGGGAAACATGACGAAAACACCGTCCCAAAAAGGGTGGGAGGAAACATCCACCCACAGGACGGAACCAACCGACTCAAAGGCCAAGGAACCGAGCCCGGGGAGGGGCCGACGCCCAACAGCACGTACGGCAAGTGGGGAGGAAAGACCCCACTCCGCGTAACCACAAGCCCCGCCTAGAGGGGGATAAAAACCCCTACGGGGTCCAACGGGGCCAAGGCCCCCCAAGTCAGCCCCTCCCCAGCCCTGGGAACCTACACGACAGGCCCCGGGGCCGAGCCGTTCCCCCAAAGCCCCGGCCGTACCAGAAAACCGGGGCAGCCGTGAAAACACTAAGGAAGGGAGCCCACTGGCAGACTCATACAACACGGCTGGAGGAACAGGCTCAAATGCCCCCGTCACTACCCAGGAAGGGGAATTCCCCGAGACTGCCCGCGTCTCAACACCATCAAAAACCCCGCCCTGAACCTACAGACGGTAAGGAACCGGATGCAGGCAGGAAGGGTGATCCAGGGGAAAGACAAGGGGGCGTGGATGGAACCGAAGCAGCCAACACCCCCAAGTCCCAAAACGAACTACAATGGGGCAGCCCCGGGGCTCCCGGGGAGGAAACCACGAGAACGTTGCCACCACCAAGGCTCAAGTGCAACGCCCCTGCTGCCCGCACCCGCTTTGTCAGCACAACTGGGTAACCGAGCCGCAACGAGCAACCAAACTCGCAGGACTCCGGGTCGAAGGTGTCACCGACCCCACAGGCAGCAGACGGAGGCAAAACAGAGAGTCACCCAGAGACAAAGGGTGAGTGCAACCCTCAAACTCGCTGGAAGCGAGGGGGGGGACTCTGGGGTCACATCCATCGGACCCGCGCGCCCCCAGGGGTTTCCCAGGGTCCCGAGCGTTTACTATAAGAGGACTCGCGCTCAGGTAATCCCAGGCAGGGTACTGCTAACCGGCACCCAAAGCTACCAAACAAAGAGCTGAACCCCCGGGACGTGTACACTCACGGGGACCTAGCAGGGGGTACCACCAGAAAATACTCAGAACACAAAGAGGACGAGTCGAGGTCGAGGGAGGGGGTAGA
The DNA here is from genome assembly GCF_040958095.1 of Procambarus clarkii. NCBI lineage: Eukaryota > Metazoa > Arthropoda > Malacostraca > Decapoda > Cambaridae > Procambarus > Procambarus clarkii. The sequence goes on from NC_091225.1 coordinate 22,533,113, forward strand.
CGTACCGTGCGCGCTCCGTTAAAATCGTGACATTAACAGGGATTCGTAGGACTACTGCCGTGGATTACTGATTACAGACATAACAAAGTGCATAGTGACCGCTGGAAAATTGAAAATAGTCATTAACAATAGAACTTTGTGTTAAATAGAGAATAAACGGGAGACCACGTGTGAGCCAGTGAACGAGGCTTTGTGTACATGCGTGTATTAGGATAAAAAAAAACGAAAAAAAAAAATAGTGAACGGTGATTCGTGGAACAGTGATGTGGAACGGGTATCACAACAACATATAAGTTGGAAGTGAATATTATAAATATAGAACACTAGAAATATAGAATAGTGGCAAGAGGCGGCATCAGTGGTTATAAATCGGGTAACTGGAAACTGGTGACATCAACCTGGGCCACAAGAGGTCACCTGTACTGACCGGGGGACCAGCCTCGCTACCTACGCTAAGTACCTGCCATAAAGTTTGAACAAAATAACACACATAATATTACAAATATACGATATACATATAATATTATAATATTAAACATATAAATATATATACATATATATTGTTACAAATATACAATATACATATAATATTATAAATATATAGATATATACAACAAAACAAGGCAATATGGGAGTAAATAAACAAATTTGTGGCCACTGTAACAACTTCTTAAAGACGAAGGTAACGGGAATTGAATGTTATATCTGTAAGACTAGATTCCATTCGGCTTGTACAGGAGTGAGTAACACTACGGCACTGAGAGATGGCCACTTGCTCTGGGTGTGTAAAAATGACCTGCCAGCTTGGAATATCCTAAAAAACCTTCTAGATAACATGACGCATGAACGGAAAACATCATTCATTGGAAGCCTACCAGCCATCCAGAAGGAGTGGGAAAGGAACAACAATTCTAATATACAAGGGGCGGAGGCTATAGTCAGGGATGAAACTGAGGCTGAAACTCAGGAAGTTGCAAACTCTGACTCAGTAGGCCTGGATGTAGATGACATTAAACTAGAAAGTGTACCTGACAGCTCGATAGGTACAGACACCACGACGGTTCTCGATAGAGCAATTCAGAACAGAAGGACAGACTTATGCAAATTTTATGCAAAGGGCATATGCAGACATAGATATGCTGGTAATAAGAAAGGATTAGAATGCAGTTACCAACATCCCAAAAAATGTTTAAATATGCTTAGGAAAGGTGAGTGTCGATTTGGATCAATATGTAGGTTTTTCCATCCTGACATGTGCCAAACCTCACTGGAGGACAGAAAATGCTATGACCTTAGCTGCCCACACTTTCACGTGAAAGGCACGGAACGCTACATAAAGAGTGGCAAGCAGGATAATGAATTTGGAGGAAACTCTATAAATTTTTTATACCAGACCGGCAGAGAATTCAAAAGGAGCAGCATGGAGAGTGTATGGAACTGGATGCCAGATCCACTGGCATTCCAGAATTACAGATACAATTACCCACCGAAAGGGAACTACAACTACGACAGAAAACTGCCCTACAACAATCAGTACTGGTCAGAACAAACTCATTATGTCCACGATTAATGGACGTGCCGAAAAAGTCTCCCATTTAAACTATCACTAATAGAGTAACCTCATTCATCTTTGCCAACATACAAGGACTGAAAACAAGAACAAACAACAAAGTACAGTTCATAAATGGCCTCCTCACGGAGTCAAATGCAGTATTTGGAGCTTTCACAGAAACCCATGCAGGGGAATTGTTGGACAGTGAGATCTGGATTCCAGGATATAACCTATACAGGTGTGATAGGAAAATTAGGTCACATGGAGGAGTGGGTCTGTATATTAGGGAAGACCTTGTATGCTCGGAGCTCCTAAACGTTACAAATGAGGTGGTAGAGGTACTGGGATTAAAAATAGAGAAAATAAATTTAGTGATTATACTAATATACAAACCGCCAGATGCAACGGCTGAGGAATTCACAGAACAGATAAGCAAAATAGAGAATAGCCTTGATAATTTGGAGAACCCGATACCTGATATTATTTTCCTAGGTGACTTCAACTTGCCTAGTCTCAGGTGGAAAATAGCAAACAATAATATTATACCAGGAAATCTATCAGGACCTAACCAACCACAGATTAGAGAACTACTTAGATTCTGTGACAAATTTTCACTCAATCAGCAGATATCGGAGCCAACGAGAAATGAAAATATTCTAGATCTGGTCTTTACGAACAATGAAGACATTATCAGAGACATTACGATATCAGATACCACATACTCAGATCACAAACTCATTGAAGTGCAAACGACCATCAATACTCAGAATAGACCTAAAACGTCGATAAAGCGAGAGGGGCTATTCAGTAAATTCAATTTTAATAATAAAAGGATAGACTGGGAGATAATAAACAGGGAACTTACAAACATTCCATGGGGAACTGTTATAAATAATACAAGTCCTACAGAAGGAATAGAAAAACTTACTTCAGAAGCGTATCAAGTCTGTCTGAAACATGTTCCTTTGAGGAAAGCCAGAAAGAGATCTAACGTAGAAAGAGAACGCAGACGACACTATAAACGCAGGAAAAAAATAACGGAACTGCTTATGCAGACACGAATTTCCCGTCAAAGAAGGAATAATTTAAATAGGGAGATTGAAGAAATCGAGCGGAAATTGAAACACTCATATGAAACTGAAGAAAGGCAGTTAGAACAGAAAGCAATTCAGGAAATAAAGAAAAATCCAAAATATTTCTTCTCATATGCGAAATCAAAAGCAAAAACCACTGCCAGTATTGGACCTATTCGTACAAGTGAAGGTTCATACACGGAGGATGACAAAGAAATTAGTGAAATCCTAAAAAAGCAGTATGAGGACATGTTTAGCACTCCAATAAACAACATGAAGGTGGAAGATCCAGACATTTTCTTTATGCGGGATATTCAAACCCCGGTAAATATAACTGATATAAACACGAGCGCACTAAATTTTGAAAAAGAAATTGAAAACATGCCCATGCACTCGGCCCCAGGTCCAGACTCATGCAATTCAATATTTATAAAGAAATGCAAAGTGCCGGTAGCACAGGCACTCAGTATAGTGTGGAGGAAGAGCTTGGACACGGGGGAGATACCAGATGCACTTAAAGTAGCAGACATAGCCCCTCTACACAAGGGAGGGAGCAAAGCATTGGCAAAAAATTATAGACCAGTTGCACTAACATCGCACATCATAAAAGTATTTGAGAGAGTGATTAGGAGTCAGGTCACCAATTTCATGGAGACCAATGACCTTCATAACCCAGGCCAACATGGATTTCGAGCGGGAAGATCGTGCCTCTCACAGCTACTTGAGCACTACGACAAAGTCACTGAGGCATTAGAAGAGAAACAGAATGCTGATGTGATATACACAGACTTCGCAAAGGCCTTCGATAAATGTGACCATGGCGTGATAGCACACAAAATGAAGTCAATGGGAATAACCTGTAAAGTAGGACGCTGGATACTCCGTTTTCTGTCAAACAGGACTCAGCGAGTAACTGTCAACCATATAAAATCTAGTCCAAGTGCAGTGAAAAGCTCTGTACCTCAGGGTACAGTCCTTGCACCACTGCTTTTCCTTATTCTCATATCAGATATAGACAAAAATACAAGTCACAGCTTCGTATCATCCTTTGCAGATGACACAAAAATCAGTATGAAAATTACCTCGGCTGAGGACATTGAAAAACTTCAAGCTGATATTAATAAAGTTTTCGACTGGGCATCAGAAAATAACATGATGTTTAACAGTGATAAATTCCAGGTACTCAGGTACGGTAAAAATGAGGACCTTAAACATAATACAGAGTACAAAACACAATCAAATGTACCCATAGTAGGAAAACAGCATGTAAAGGATTTGGGAATAATAATGTCGGACGACCTAACGTTTAAGGAGCATAACCAAGCAAATATTGCGACAGCCAGAAAAATGATAGGATGGATTACGAGAACTTTCAAATCCAGGGATCTCATCACAATGGTTGTACTCTTCAAGGCACTTGTGTTGTCCCGTCTTGAGTACTGCTCAGTACTCACTTCCCCCTTCAAAGCAGGAGAGATTGCTGAAATAGAGGGAATACAGAGAACATATACGGCACGCATAGACGCAATAAAGCACCTAAATTATTGGGATCGTCTCAAAGCCCTCCAAATGTACTCACTAGAAAGAAGACGAGAGAGATATCAAATAATATACACCTGGAAGATACTGGAGGGCCAAGTACCAAATCTACACAGTAAAATAACAACGTACTGGAGTGAACGACATGGAAGAAAATGTAGAATAGAACCAATGAAGAGCAGAGGTGCCATAGGCACAATCAGAGAACACTGTATAAACATCAGAGGTCCGCGGTTGTTCAACGACCTCCCAGGAAGCATAAGAAATATTGCCGGAACAACCGTGGACATTTTCAAGAGGAAACTAGATTTATTCCTCCAAGGAGTGCCGGACCAACCGGGCTGTGGTGGGTATGTGGGCCTGCGGGCCGCTCCAAGCAACAGCCTGGTGGACCAAACTCTCACAAGTCGAGCCTGGCCTCGGGCCGGGCTTGGGGAGTAGAACTACTTCCAGAACCCCATCAACCAGGTATCAACCAGGTAACAAGGGACACAAGGGGCAAGAACGAAGGCAGACCCCCCCACCAGGTAGATAAACAAAAATAAAAAGAAAACCCCGCAAGAGGACAGCGTACCCAAGCGGAACAGAGCCGGCCGCTATGATTGGTAAAGACAAGCTGCACAGTACCCTGCGCCCCACCAGTGCAAAAACTGCCCCTTACTCTAAGGCGAACAAGGGAGACAGAACACCCGAGCACACACAAAGAGCGGTCGAAAACCAAGCAGTAAACGGCCAAGCAGGGGCAGGACCCAAGGAACTTGTGGAAGGTGGCCCCAAGCCCCAAGGGCAGTACTTACAGGGCACCTAGGGAAGGGAACCCTAGGCGCATGCAGCCCAAGTACTGAAGAATCACTCCCGGCTCACGCACCACCTAGAAAACAGACACCACACTCTAGGTACAGTGCTGAAACAACCACTGGAGCCGGAGCACATAACCATTGCCTATAGCATCAGCCGAAGAACTGATGGGTGGATAGCCGGCGTGGGAGGTCTGGGGCTCCCCCTTCCCCCTCCCGGGAAGGGGAGAGCTACGCAGACAGCGGCGCGGTGATGTATGATGTCATACTAGTTTCCTTGTTTTCTGTTGAAGAGTTCTATCCACTAGTTCGGCTTTAGGTAGCAATTTTCACCAGAATAGGGGTTTGTTTTGGAATGCTTACCTTTCTGGATGCTTGACCCGGTCGATGGCAGACATAGAATGCTTCCAACCACACGGGGGTTTCTATAGGCCATTGCTCCCCTTGCCTCTCTGAGGGGGCCAGGTTCTGGCCGTGGTCCCTGGTAGGCCCTAGAACTCCATACACATAACTGATGCCAAAGTCTGACATTAGCATATCAGCCGGTAAAGCTCCGGGGAGCCGACGGGGCTCCCCCCAGAAAATTGTAGGGTACAGATAATGAAAGATACAATTTTATATGCTTGCTAAAGTAATCCTCAATTTTCCCACTCACTGTTTACTCATTGCAAGCATACCCATTTTTGGCAACGGTGAACTTCAGATGTATAGGGAGGCTATTCAAATTACTGTACAGTACTGTATGTTATAAAATCCTTTAAACATCAAATATTTTGTTTACTGTACATAAATCAAATTTGTTAAAATATATTTTCTGAATTGTAGTAATAGAACATTTTAGATGAAAAATAAATCTTAAGAGGAAGAAGTTTTGCTTTGATGTCCAAAGGATTTGGAAAGGATGTTGGGAGGAAGAAGGACGAGGCGGTGAAGTGGAGGGGCAGTTTGGTGTTGGCCTGGTTCACTTGATGTGTTTTGTCTGGCTTGAAGGAGGCGTCTTTTCTATGGTGTTGGTGATCTGGGGTGGTCTAACAGCAGTTGTTTGGTGCCTGGATGTAGGGATTTGGCGTGGTGAACTCTCTCTTATGAATATTCCTAACTCCAACTTGGGTACCGGAGTTCCTTCTGGGTCTTCGTATTCAGAGAAGTTGATTTGTGTCGTGAATATTGGGTTGAGGTGCTCCTCCTTCAGGAAGACGATGTCCACATAGTTTTCTAGCATGTTAGAATGCACAATCATGTGGAGGAGGAATTTACTTCAGTTCAGCCCGGCAATCCTGTTGCATTCTAGAGCCAGAAGTTTTCTTGTGGTGGGGTAGCCTTGGAAGTGGCTGGCCGAAGGTGGGATAAAGAGACCCCTGACAGAGTATAATGTTACCAAGGACGTCAGGTGTTGGTTGGACACATGTTATTTTTAGTTCTTTGATGTTAATTTGTTCTAATGTAGTTACTGGTGTTACAGTCTGGGTGGTGCCTAATATAGCCTAAATCTGTATTTCTTTGAGCGCAGGCGGGAGAGATACTGTAACCCCGCGATTATCCGGGATTCAAACATCCGGAAAACGCCCTTATACGGCTAAAATCGTGATCGGATAAAGTTATCACAATATCCAGCCAAAATGGCCACAGGAACCGGATAAAAGCTGGTTTGGCCGGATGAATATTCGGCCATACCGTATTAATCCCGTCTGTGGCTCTAGACGCATGGTGGAGGAGGGGGTGGGGTGGGTGGGTGGTGTTGGGAGGGTGGGAGGGGTGCGTCGGAAGGGACCACCTGGGTACAGGAATTACCATTAATTTTAGAACACTTAATCATAGCCAAAAACAAATTAAATAAGTACTAGTAATTATGTATTAACAAATAAATAAGTTTCCTAAAAGTAATGTGCACAGGCTGAAGTTTCCTTCAAAAATATTGTGTTTTTTTTTTCCTCCTGGCGGCCTACGTAACGCGTCCAACACTGGTCAACCCATGTGCGTCCATCCCTCGTGTTATACACAGTGCTGCGCCATTAGTGAAATATTTTTTTAAATAACTTTTTTATTTTCATAGTAACTTTGAACATTTTTGGCCAAGATTATGTCTGGTAGCAGCATCAATCGTTCTGGAGGTGTTAAGAGGAAGAAAGTTGTCTTAACAATTAAAGACAAGTTACTGTTATACACCTCAACCAGTGCGGCGTCACAGTGCTGCTCCATTAGTGAAATATTTTTTTAAATAACTTTTTTATTTTCATAGTAACTTTGAATATTTTTGGCCAAGACTATGTCTGGTAGCAGCATCAATCGTTCTGCAGGTGTTAAGAGGAACAAGGTTGTCCTAGCAATTAAAGACAAGTTATGTGTTGTTCAACCAGTGAGGCGTCACAGGCAGCCAAATGCCTTCAACAAGTGAGGCGCCACAGGCAAGCCAAGCGCCTTCAACAAGTGAGGCGCAAGCAAGCAAGCGCCTTCAACAAGCGAGGCATCACAAGCAAGCCAAATGCCTTCAACAAGTGAGGCTTCACAGGCAAGCCAAGCAAGCGCCTTCAACAAGTGAGGCGCAAGCAAGCGCCTTTAACAAGTGAGGCATCACAGGCAAGCCAAGCGCCTTCAACAAGTGAGGACATGCAAGCGCTTCAACAAGTGAGGCGCATGCAAGCGCCTTCAACAAGCGAGGCCTCACAGGCAACCCAAATGCCTTCAACCAGTGATGCTTCAGCAGCTGGCAGTCAAAACTAACTTTGCTTAATGAACTGTACAGTAATTTTAGGTGTTGTGTTAGTATAGGTTACGTAAATTGTTAAGAATTCTTAACTTCAAGATGTGTGGCATCAATCAAGAAGATGAACAACAACAAGGTAAGTTGAGGTTTCTAGTTGAATATTTAATAATTATATGTGGCAAGGCAATTCAAATTATGTTGTTTGTAGTATAAAAGTAGTTGGAAATTGTCACTTTTGGACTCGTAGGTGAAAAAGTACCATTATCCGAAAAATGTGATAATCCGGCTGGGGTCCTTCCCATATAATCCGTATGATCGAGTGGAGACAGTACATATAATTTACACGTGGAAAATAATAGAGGGGCTGGTCCCAAACCTGCACACAGAAATAACATCACATGAGACCAGAAGACATGGCAGGATGTGCAGAATACCTCCATTGAAAAGCAGAGGTGCAACAGGTACTCGGAGAGAGAGCTCTATCAACATCAGAGGCCCGAGACTGTTCAACACGCTTCCACTACACATAAGGGGCATAACGAGCCGATCCCTCATAGTGTTCAAGAGAGAACTGGATAAACACCTCCAAAGGATACCTGATCAACCAGGCTGTGATTCGTACGTCAGGCTGCGAGCAGCCACGTCCAACAGCCTGGTTGACCAGTCCAGCAACCAGGAGGCCTGGTTGACGACCGGGTCGCGGGGACACTAAGCCCCGGAAGTACCTCAAGGTAACCTCAAGGTAAGGTAGTGTCCGTTTTCTGTCTTTTCCCTGTATATTTATATTTCGTATATTTCTGTATATCGCTACCTGTATATTTCTTTCGTGTGTTCCAGTGGAGGATGTTGAGGTTTTCATTGGCTGTTGTGCTGACTGGTATGGGGTGGCAGTGGCCTGGGTGGAAGTTGATGCCTGGGTAACTGGTGTTGCTAATACTGTACTGGTAGTACAGTATCTGCATCCCCAGCCACCAGATGTCATGCCTAAAATACATGTGTTTTTCATACAGGTTAATTTATGTGTTACAATTTTTTTTTCTGTATGCAGGCACTCTTAACAAGAGGCAAAACTCTTGTTTTGCAAATAGCTTTAATTTCTTCTCTCTCGTATAGATCTTCAATTAAGGTAAGCTCCTCTGGAGCTCCTCTGGAGCTATGGATCCCTAGAGCTTATGCTCTGGCTCTCGTGGGCAAAATTCAACAAATCTGACATTTGTGACATACTTGGCTACTGAGGGAGTCATAAGACTCCATGCACTGAGGAAATCCCCATCCTACCAAAAAGACTGAAAAGGGACCAAAAAATCTCATGAAAGAAATGTTTAGTGCAAATTCAAATTCTGAACTGATTCCAATGAACTACATCAACCAGGAGCCAACCAAAAACATACTAACATGCCTGAAATAGGCATGTTAGTATGCCTATTTCAGGCATACTAACATGCCTGGGAAGGTATGTTAGTATGCATGAGAGAGTTCTCTCTCTCTCTCTCTCTCTCTCAGTTCTGGGATCCATTGAAGTTTTCCTAGAAAGAGGTGTTTCATTACATCTAACACTAGTTTTCTGGAGGGGCCACTCAGTGGTTTCCTGTTGTTGTTGTTTTAGATTCAGCTACTTGGAACAAAAAGTTCCTAGTAACATGGGCTATGGTGAGCCCATAGCTAAGCCCTGTTGCTAAGTCATCACACAGAAAAAAAAAAAGAGAGAACTCGCCAGGGTCAGAGTAGAGAAGAAATCCATATCCCCAAAGGGCAAGTGTCAATGACGGGTAGCCTTGTCCAAAGTCACACAAGTGGGGACCTCAGCACAATTATAAGGTAATGAACCAACAAAGTGCTGAGAGATCTCCAAAAATTCCGAGTCCAAATATCAGCTCGTCACATTAAAAAAGACCTTAGAGAAAGACACAAACTTGCGAACACCGTGGATGAATGGGAACCCTACAGACTGGCTAGACTTTATGACAGCCTGAGAAAAACAGGCCATGGGGCAAAGAACAAAGTACACTGGGTCAACAAACAACACATCTCGCTGAGCAATCTAGTTTGGATACAGATAACGACGGTCACAATCGTACACAAGAAATGATGCACCCCAGGTGTATTGTTAACCAACAGATGCCACAAGAAGCCAACCAACTTATTCTTAGCCACAAAAAAACAAAATGCAAATGCAGACACTGCCCACCAGGGCCAAAAGAACAAAATTCATGCTTCCTAAGGAGAGCATAAAGCTCCCCAAACTGACAACCAGTAGTTTAGGGTAACAAGAACAGAGTTTTAAAGAAAGTGTCATGGACCGAAGGGGCAACAGAGAACCAAGGAGAAAGAAGACCAAAGAAAAACTAAAACCCGTTCCCAAGACCTAGAAGGCTTTGGAGCAAGCAGGTTGCAGGTAAAAAACCAGCGTTGAATGTAATGAAACGCCATTTTCTGGGTGAGACCCGGAGGCTCCCCGGAGCTATCCATGGCTGATATGGATACCCTAACTATTTTGCATCAGTCGATGTGGGTGGAGTTTTAGGCCTACTGGGGACCACAAGCCAGAACCTGGCCCCCTCAGAGAGGCATGGGGAGCAATGGCCCATGGAAATGCACATGTGATTTGGAGCATTCTATATCTGCCATTGACCGGGACAGGCACCCAGAAAGGTAAGGCCACAAAACAAACCCCTATTCTGGTTAACAACAAAAATCGTCATACGAGTGGACAGAACTCCCCAAAAGAAAAACGAGCAAACAAGCATGATGTCATGAGCCGCGCCGCATGTCTGCGCAGCTCCCCGCTCACCGGTAGGGGGAATGGGGAGCCCCAGACCCTCGTGCCAACGATCCTCATCCCAGTTCTGAGGCTGGATATCAAAAAACTTGAAAAACCGCCAACCGGAGGGAGGGAGGGTTGCTGTGGAGCCTCTGGGACTCACCCAGAAAATGGTGTTTCATTACATTCAATGCTGGTTTTCTGGGGGGAGCCCCTACGGCTTCCTGGAACTACTTCACCAAAGACAAAAACAGAGGAATGCATCCGGGAGGCGGTCGATGTTCACACCACAACACGAAGTCGAAAGAACAGGCAGCAACAGCCGACCAAAGGCGACAGAGGCCCGACTAGGCCCAGGGACAGACACGAGGGAGCGCGCAGCCAGGACCCAGTGTGACCACCAAAAGAACCCTGTGAACGAATGTCAGCCCAAGACATGCCACCAAAGACGGCAGCAAGCACAACAAACCTATGAATGTCAATGACACGGGGAGAGACCGCAGGCTGGCTAGACAGAAGGACCCGGCGGACGACCGGAGAGACCCAAACCCGAGAACAGGGAAGGGAAACCAGATCAATCCAAAGAGCAGCCCGGCCACAGAGGCCGTGGCATGCAAAGAACAGCTGAGAGCCGCAACTGGACACAAGAAGAAGCACATTGCCAACCAACCAAGCAGCAACAACCTCAGAGACTCCTCTGGAACCAAAGGCGCCACAACAAACCAAAGGAAATAGAGAAAAGAGCACCCTGCCCCAGAGCAGGACAGCTCAGGTGGACCATGAGCAGGCTGGAGGTGAACAATGCTCGAGACAACCCGTGAATGGCGCAGAGAACAACAAAACCGGAGCAATCCGAAGCGGCTCCGCCAGCACCGCACGAGACAGGGTGACGGTATGCAGCCAGAAAAACGGCCCTGAACCGCCACGAGAGAAGGACAAGACCACGACAACAAAGAGCGCAGTACACCTATGAAGAGACAAAGAAAAAGAAGGACCGCCAGAAAACCCCATACCGCCGCTGAGACGAAGCATGCAGGTGGGACACATCCAAAAAGCCACCTGATCACCAACAGATGGTGAGAGACTCGAGTCAAAAGTACTACACTAGAAGACTCAAGGAGAAGACTGAACCAGCCCTGCCACAGTCCGGACAGATAAAGTAAAAGAGGCAGAGCCACGGGAAAACCCCTGGGTGCGGACACCGAGTAAATCGCGCCAGAACCAAGGCAGTCAAAGAACCAAAAGGAACGTCCGCCAGGGAACCAGGAACCCAAACCCGGTGAGCCGGGAAAGAACCAACCCGGCAAGGCAGACATGCTCTGTCTGGGAGGCACCCTATCCCTTTCCCCAGACCCCTGAAGGAACAATAAGTCTGATAACAGACAAGAAGTTACTGCTTGCAAAAACTGCCAACCGCAAACTTCGCAAACAGCAAAGGCAAAAAGGGCAGCGAAAAATCTAAGAGCCAAGGCCCAGGCAGAGGCTGACAAGGAACTGAGAACCATGAGCCGAAACCCGAGATGCGAAGCGAAAAACAGTGACACCGTAACCCACAGGAGCAGCACCACCAGCCCCAGCAGGGAAGAACTAAGCACACTACTGCACTAAAAATGAAAACGTACTGTCTGGAAAGGAACACAAAGCCACAGCCAGGGCCAGAAGCCAAGCGCCCCCTGCCCCAACGAAAATGAACTGTAGGGGCAGGAGTGGGTGAATGGAAGCTACATACACCAGCAGACATCACAACACAGAAGATGGTAGTGGCAGACAAGGAGAAGAGGAGGAACTCAGCACTATACTGGAACACCGGGCCTGTGCTACAACAAGAAACTGAACAAGAACAGATCCCAATCGAGCATGAGAACAGCCAAGACGCACCTACCAAGATACCCAACAAGGTGTAGGAGAGGTAGCAAGATGTAAAACCGCAATGAAAAGCCCCGAAAGACACTCCAAGCATGGGAAGCCAGGGACAAGAGTAAAGGCAAACGGTAACAGAAGGTACATGAACCATATACACAGACTAGGAACAAGCGAAAAACAAGACACTTGCCCAAACTCAAGTGCTCAGGAGATAAGCAAACCCCACATGAGCACCAAAACCCAGACCCCCAAGAACAGGAAACACGGCTTCCAACCATAGGAAGAAGGGGAGGGGCACAGAAGGTGTATATACATGCCGTACACATATAAAGCATAGATATGTGTATATGTAATGTACATATGGTCGAATCCCATGTCAAAATCTGACCAGAACATCAATCGGTGCAACCCACGCCGCACCCCCACAACAGTCACCCAAGGCAAAATCGGGGAACGCCCCAAGAATATCTTGGAAAAACTTCTTGATAACTCATGAAAGCAAAAAGCCAAAATTTGGAATTGTCAGGGTAGGTCAGGTTAGGCTAGGGCAGTGTTGAACCACTGTGCACTGGGGACATCAATGCAATGGGGAAATGTTGAACATGAAAAGCAGCGCTCGCCGATGTCATCTCGGGCGACCACCGCGGAAACGCAACACATGGGCCGACCCAAATACTATGTGGGTCAGACTTCAACTTGGTTCGAAACATAAAAAGGGTGGAGCCAGGCACTGAATGACGGGCAATGAATAAGTGTCCCGTGTCCCGGCTGACAAAGTCACTAGACCGTATAATCTCACCTGTAGAGCAGAAGCACTATCGGGTCACGACACAGCATAGCCGTGTAGTAGTCTGGGAACATTGCTAGTAGCGCAAGTCCAGAGATGCTTGTGCAGGAGATCAGGTGTAGTGAAGAGGAGGAGAGGTGGAGGAGGTGCCACACCTAGCCACCCCCCACCCATAAGCAAAGAAACAACTAGAAGTGTCCCCCCACATATAACCCAGAATGACCCCCAATAACCAGGGGGGCAATGATTGGAGAGATGAGATGAGTGAGAGCAGTGTATAATCCGGGAGAAAGTGCGCTGAACACCGACACTTGTCTACACCGACCAAAACAAAACTATCACCCACGGCGCACGCGCAGGGACACATGAGGTCTGAGCTGCACAACCCCGGGGAGGGTGCCAACAAGGAAAATGGAACAATAATTAGGAATGTCGAGACAAAAGAAGGAAAGAGGTGACTATTAAAACTGGAAACGGCATCGAAAGAGGAGAAAAAGGACAAGAGTACCAACTAGTCCTAGAAAAAAGACTGGAGGTAAGCCCCACTGGAAGGCGACAGACATCCCAACAATGCAGAAGCATCAAAGACCCACTCGAGCCTTCGAAAACCAAGACCAACAAGCACAAATATCCTGGAGGCACAGATGCACCCAAGAGCATCCATGACTAATGGACAAGCAGGACCCAAAACAGCAAAAAATGATTGCGGCATGATGCAGAACACAGGTCCCTGAGAAGAAAGGTGGGAAAATGAAGAAAACGCCCCACAGAAGGATGGGGCCCGATGGACCGGAAGGTGCACAGAACCAAACCCGGGAAGGGGCTGATGCCCAAAGGCAACTCGTACGCAGAGGGGGGAAGGAAAACCCCACTCCTTGTAACAGTAAGCCCCGCTCAGGTCGGAAAACCCAGGCAGGGTCCAACAGGGCCCAAAGCTCCCAAGTCAGCACCTCCCCAACCCTGGAAACCACCACGTCAGGCCCCAGGGGCAAGACGTCCGCCAAAGCCTCGGCCTTACAAGAAAAAGCCGGGGCAGCCGAAATAGCAGGAAGAGAGTGGGCCCACTGGTCAGACCCTGGAGCTACGACTGAAGGAACATATTCAAATGCCTCCGATGCAACCATGGAAGGGGCAACCCCCGAAACTGCCCGAGTCTCAAACCTCAAAAGCTTGCCCTGACCCCGAAGCCCTCAGATGACTAGGAGCCAGAAGCAGGGATTGGGGAAGGGGGGGGGGGGCGAATGAACGACAGCAGGGAAAGAATAAGAGGCGTGGACTAAACCAAAGCCAACGCGACCAACACCCCCGAAGTCCTGGTCCTGAGAAGCAAAATGGGGCAGCCTTGGGGTATCCGGGGAAGCAATCAAACTAGCGTGTTGCAACAACCTACCCGGTAATGCGTGAGCCGTCTGCACCCGAAGAATGTCATCAACAGATTGGGTGATTGGAGCTACAAACAAACAACAAAGCTCGCAGGACTCGGGTCGAATGTGTCACCAACCCAACTGGCAGCATGATGGAGGCAAAAACAAGGAGTGTTGCCCTGAGACAAGGGGACAGAGCAACCCTCAAACTTGCACAAAGCGAGAGGGGACGCAAGGGTCTCCTCCAATGGACCCAAGTGCCCCCGTGGGGATTTCCAGGGCCCCTAGACTGGGTCTGCTAAGTGTTATCCCAGGCAGGGTACTGCTAACCGGCACCCCAAACTACCAAGCAAACTGCTAAAAGCTGAACTCACGGGACGTGTCTACTCACGAGGGCGAAGCAGGGGGTACCACCACACAACGACCCTAACATAAGGGAGAACACAAGGCAGAATCCCCCACCAGGCAAAAACAAAAAGAAAAGAAAAATCTCGCAAGAGGACCATATACCCGAAGAGAACAGAGTCAAAGCTGTCAAAGATGAAAACTAGCTACACAGTACCCCGCGCCCCACCAGTGGAATAACTACCACTTACCCCAAGGCAAACTAGGGTGGAAACCCCCACACACTCGGGGCGGCCAAACGCCAAGCAGCGAAAGGCCAACAGAGGTAGATCCAAGGCGACTTGTAGAAGGGAACCCCAAGCCCCAAGGGCGGTACTTACAAGGCGAGGGGAAGGGGACCCTAAGCACATGTAGCCCGAGTACCTGAGAATAATACTCCCAGCTCGCACGACCATCATAAGAGCAGCACTGAAAACAATTAACAGCACAGAGAAGACTGGAGCTGGAGCCAAACGACTATGTACAATCCCATCAGCTGATGAACTGAGATGAGGATCGCCAGTGCGAAGGTCTGGGGCTCCCCATTCCCCCTCCTGGGGAAGGGTAGAGCTGCGAAGACATGCGACGCGGCTCGTGTGATGTTATGCTTGTTTGCTCGTTTTTCTTTTGGGGAGTTCTGTCCACTCGTAGGACGATTTTCATTGTTAACCAGAATAGGGGTTTGTTTTGTGGCACTTACCTCTCTGGGTGCCTGTCCTGGTCGATGGCAGATAAAGAATGCTCCAAATCACATGTGCATTTCTATGGGCATTGCTCCTCGTGCCTCTGTGAGGGGGCTAGGTTTTGGCTCGTGGTCCCCGGTAGGCCTAGAACTCCACCCACATCGACTGAATCAAAATAGTTAGGGTTTCCATGTAAGTCATGGATTGCTCCAGGAAGCCGTAGGGGCTCCCCCCAGAAAATTCCTCAATGGGAGCCGGCCGGCCGAGCAGACAGCACGCTGGACACGTGATCCTGTGGTCCCGGGTTCGATACCGGGCGCCGGCAAGAAACGATGGGCAGAGTTTCTTTCACCTTATGCCCCTATTACCTAGCAGTAAATAGGTACCTGGGAGTTAGTCAGCTGTCACGGGCTGCTTCCTGGGGGTGGAGGCCTGGTCGAGGACCAGGCCACGGGGACACTAAAACCCCGAAATCAACTCAAGATAACCTTAAGATAAGACGCTGAATGCAAGCAAAAGTGATAGGCACAGGAAAAGGCAATAAGAGTGCCAACGAACTTTTTACTATGATGGTGATGAAAGATACAGGAGGAACATCAAAAGGGCCAAAATCTATGAATCATATTGATGGTAATAGGCCAAAGTAAATAACTTCAAATGCACAGATTGGAGGAAAACCTCAAACCATAGAGGAACATCTCTTGACCAATCCTCTGAAAGAGGCAGAAAAAAGTACAAAGGTACAGACAACGAATCATGTGAATAATAATAATAATAACAATAAACTTCATAGCTGAGCAGACCACCAAGGAGCCAGGAGGAACACCCTGATAGCAAACATCTCTAGCCTGGACAATGCCAGAAGCAACAGCTGAACTGGAGGAAAGAGGTACAGGAACCCCTACCAGTTTCAGCTCAGATGAAAAAGCATCCACTGTTAGAGTCTCTCAATCAGGGAATGAAGCCACACAAGATGGAAGCCACCATTTCCATGCTGACAAAGAGAGGTTCACAGTGGGTGCACTTGATTGTCCCACAGAGTCAATGGTAGAACATTACTGATGTAGAAATAGGACAAACAAGAAGGACCATCTGCAAGTATGTTGGACATGGTCCATATGTGAACTGTGGAAAGCAACTCTGTAAGTAGCTATTCTCAGAGTTTGTCGACCCTTCCCCCTAGGGATTCAATGATCCACTGTGAAGCAGCCAGAGTAGAGCCAGATCACAGAGGCCAGAGGGAGATAATTATGCCACAGAGCCTGTCACACTGCTGCAAAGTCACCAACCATGTTGTTTACTTGGAAGAGGACCCACAAAACAGCCATAGGAGACCCGATGAGCACTGGTCACAAAACTCTATCCCAGATCTGAGGCATCCATTAAGAGATCATGTGACAGGGAAGAAAGATGCCACAGCACCAAATCCCAAAAACCTTTAAGAGAAAATTAGTGAACCAAAAGCTGTCAAAGGGCAAATGAAGCATGCATCCTATTATCCCAGTGGTGGTAAAATGGGTGGTACTGAAGGATCTAGTACAGTGCCTGGAGCCAAACTATGTAGGTAGAGTTCAGCTCCCACACAACTGCTTGAGCAAACACCAGACAAAGGCATGCCAGTAAACAGAGCTACCAGCTGGAAAGCAAGGGAAGAAGACTGGGAATCACAGACCAGGCCCAACCAGGTGCAAACCTATAATAAACCAATTGGGACTTCTGCCAGATCACCAAGAACCTGAGGTGGGCACGCTGGAGAAAAACCAGATCTCTGGCTTACAAACATGTGGACTGGCTGGAAGCCTAAACCAGGTTAGCCGAAACGTGTAACAACCATAAAAATTACCATCCATACTTTTGTAAAAATAAACACTTCATTCACCTGGACTTTCCTTTTAAGACTACTCATTTTTCTACTACTTAAAACTTTCCTTTTAAGACTACTCATAACCGAGTTGATAGAGCTACAGCCTCATATGTGTGGAGACGAAGGTTCGAGACCCATACAGTCCAGGTGACTAGAATGTAACCACCATATTTGTCAATCTCGTAAACATCTGAGGAGCCAGATTCAAGTGGAATGAGAGAACCTATAAGTGGTAAGCATGATACCTCACCATGAACCATAACCAGCCTCTGAACTTGGGGTGAATAGGAACATGCTAATAAGCATCCCTCAGATCCAGGGATACCATTGAAGCACCGGCCTATGCTCACATGAAAGGCTTGACAAGGAATGAAGTGATTCAATCCAATGAGGGTTGAGAATATACTGCAGATTCAGAAAGTCCTGCTTGGGGACCAGTAACAAATGGAGACACCTACCACAAAGTAAGGGTTAACTTAGCCAGCTTAGAGGTAAACCATGTCATGATGATCAAATGGCTGCCAGGTCAATTATAAATCCAGGACCCCTGACACCAAAGGAGGGGTCAAGGACAGTCTCCGCTGCCAAGACACCTCATGATAGGGTTATGCATCATGGGTTCAAGAGCTCAGAAAACAGGGCAGACGTTCTCCCACAGCACTGTCAAATGGACATACTGAAAAGGGTTGGCATGAAAACACAGGAGTAGACTCTGCAACAAATGAGAATGGCACCAACCAGAAGGGATGAATTCTGAAGTAGTTTGCTGATTGGATGGACCATAAGGTTAGGTAACGTAGTTTCATTTTAAAATAAATATTTTCTGTTTAATTTAGAAATATATTATGTTGAAATATAAGATGAGAAATCAATGCCTAAACTGGCTTTGTTATTATTTACACGTGCCCCTTCACACGTATGAACATAAAAATACTGAATACCGTATACAGTATATATTTCTTACCTTATCCAGTACCACCACTCGGGCAATGTTTCTCATTATAAGAGAGAAGGCATTTTTGGCCGATACGCAGAAGTTCTTCCCATATATGGCACAATATACATATGCATTCCTGAAACATATTATATGTAATTAAATTTAGGCATTTAATATTGCAGAGATTCATTAACATTTATCTCTAAGAAGGCTCTGGTGTATATTCAGTACAGAATAGGGTCAAAGGAAGCCTGCTGTAAATGACAAAATAAAAAGTTGAACCTACCTATTAATAAATTTCAGGAACTTTTCCAAGCACCAGAGACAGCAGCGGCAGCAGCACATGATACAACGTATAATCTTGCTATCTGTTTTTTCTCTAATCTTATGATCAATGTATTCCAGTATCACTCGAATCATTCGCACAATGGCAATGATAAGGGACCCAAATGCCAATGTGCCTATATGGTACCTAGATGGAACAATAAAAAAGAATTAATATAAAATTTTCTTGGAAACTTGGTAATACAGTAAAGTATGTGTATACATTATATTTTCATATTTTATCTAGTACTATTTGAAAAGACTACTCAAAGGTAGACAAAAGTTATTAACATTGCCTCATAACAAATTACTAAGCTATATGAATCATAATTTTCATAATTGAAATTGAAATAAGTTTATTGAGGTATCAATACACACAAAGGGGTAAGGAAGCTTAAGCTATTCTCACCCCGTTCAGTATATGTTCATATATATACACACATATACAGTATACACTTGATTTAACGACCTATATGGGATTGTACCCTTTCTTCTTCTTCGCAATACGTGCAGTTTGCATGAAGGTATATCCTCTCAATGACTGCACGAGTGGTAATGTAAAAAGATGCGTATATGACAATACACAACAACACATCAACAGTCACGACATGCCCGAGTCAAGAAGATAATGACGCCATCAAGGCGGGTGAGGATAAAGGCAAAATAAACAAGAGGAAAGGAATATAGGATGGGAATAAAGAAAACAGAAGGCAAACGCAAAGCGTCGCGGCAGTAAAGAAAGTGAGGGACGGAGGCAAGAGACGAAGGGCAGGGGCAAAAGATGTGAAGGAGGCAAGTGCGAATGTGTAGAAAGGTAGAGGAAGTCAAGACGGGACAGGCGAGGTTAGAACATGGCAAGGTACGTAGATGGCATCCGGAGCCTCACGACTGGGATGCTAACTCATTGGACTCCGCAGAAGTGCCAGCAGGACAACGGGAGGAAGACCCAGGGTGCGAGGACAAGTCGTGGGAGAACACGATGTAAGAGGGCCCATCAGGCAAGGTAGCAGGGTGCTTGGAAATCGAGACGACAGAGGATTGCTTCCGCATAGTACTGGGGGCAGAGATGTGCGGCAAGGCAGCCTGGGGAGAGACAGGGAAGGCTCGCCAAAGAGTTCTGAAGGGCGTTGTCCAGCATCGAATTCAAATGCATTGGAGATAGCAGAGGCAGCTGTGGGAGAATGAACGTCAACCGGAGAAGAAGCAGGAGGAGAAGAGTGATGGGTCAGCCTCAGGAACGGGAAGGACAGGACTGCAGAAAGAATTTAGTGATGAGGTGGACCAGCTCCATCTCGAGTGCATCCACAACGCGAGCGACAATAGCATCAACAAGATCGGGACTCAGTTAAATGGCGGGTGGTGAGAGAAGAAGCCTCAGAGGCAAGAGGAACGTCAGTGACAAACAGGTCAGGCACAGGCTAAGGTGGCGACAGAGGGGGAAGCGGTGAGTGACAAGAAACCAGGGCAGGATGAGGCAAAGCACGACTGGAAGGCGGAGTGACGACGGGAAGAGCCTTAGTAAGCGCCGCAACGTAGGAAGGACACTGCTTGAAAGTGATGGCATGATCACCACCACAGTTGGGGCAACAGAGCTTGTCAGACTCAGTCACGGGTGAAATGAGAACCAGAGCATTTGCCACAACGGATGTCATTGGTGCAGCCATGGGAGGTATGGTGAAAACCCTGACAATGAAAGCACTGAGTGGGACAGGGAACGTACACCTCCAATTTATAGAGGAAGCCATTAATCCAAACCCGATCAGGGGGGAGGGAGGAAGGGAGTCAAGAAAAGTAAGGAGGGCAGTGCTGGTATCACACAGGTCACCATCAATTCTACGCATAAATTTCTTGACACCAAAGACCGGAATGTCAGCATCCTGCAGTTGTGCCTTGATGTCATCCGCTCTAACATCAATAACATGCCGGACCACATATCATACCAAATGGTCACCCAGAGGCATATTACAACGGACCATGTAACCACAGATATCAGAAACGTCCGAAAGCATCAAGTCCCCGGAGCAAGCATGGTCCATGGCAATCAAGTTCCTGCATTTATTCGGCCTGAAATTGTGCACCTTGATCTTAAAGAACTCGGGAACGGCCTGATAGAAAAGACTGACTGCCCTACTATTTCCAAAAATACTCCGATCAGCGGGCGTATCGGCATCAAAGGCGATGATGAACTGTACGTAAGCCAGGAGAACTCGTCCAACCGAGAGGGAGTGGATGGCGTAGAGACAGAGGTTGCAGAGGATGACAGGGCATCTGCAGGACCCAGGCGATATTTTGCCTCCAATCTATTAGCCTTACTATGATGTTTACTGTGCAGAAAACACCCTCGGGGTCATCATCCAAGACCGGGAGAACATCGTGACTGGAATGCGTGCCAAGAGACAACGGGTCCTGAAAACCCTCAAAGGGATCGGAAATGTTCACAGGAGAAACACTGTGTGAACCACCATCCGTCGCCATGGTCGGCTGGCAAGTCGGACTGTACCCAGGTCGTTAAATCCGGGGCTCCGCTAAATTCAGAGGTTTTAAAATGTTGGTAACTTTTTAGTGATATTTGGGAGAGCAACAGGATGGATGGCGGGCTGGCGGACTGGCTGGCGGATTGGCTGGTGGATTGGCTGGCGGGCGGGCGGGCTGGCTGGCGGGCTGGCTGGCGGGCTGGCTGGCTGGCGGGCTGGCTGGCGGGCTGGCTGGCGGGCTGGCTGGCGGGCTGGCTGGCGGGCTGGCTGGCGGGCTGGCTGGCTGGAGGGCTGGCTGGCTGGCTGGAGGGCTGGCTGGAGGGCTGGCTGGCGGGCTGGCTGGCGGGCTGGCTGGCGGGCTGGCTGGCGGGCTGGCTGGCGGGCTGGCTGGCGGGCTGGCTGGCGGGCTGGCTGGCGGGCTGGCTGGCGGGCTGGCTGGCGGGCTGGCTGGCTAGTTATCTTAACTGGCTGGTTCAGGCAAGTGGGTTGGATGGATGAATGGGTCACTGGCTGGCTGGCAGGCAGGCAGGAGTGAGGGTGGGCAGGTGGACTAGCTGGGGTAGTGGACAGGCAGGGTGGATGGATGGATTGGTGGCTGATTGGCAGGTAGGCCAGGTGGGTAGGGTGAGTGGGTTTGGGTGGGCTGGGTGGGCAAGTGGGATTCAAGCTGGGGATTGGGGGGTTGGCAGGCGAGCATTGGATGGATGGATTGGTGGGTGGCTGGCTGGCTTTATGTGCACGGTCAGGCAGGCAAGCTGGCTGGGCAGGTGGGCAGGTAGGCTGGCTGACTGTGCACTGACTATGGACTGGCTGGGTGGGCAGGCAGGCGAACAGACTGGCTGGGTGGGCGGGCAGGCGAACAGACTGGCTGGGTGGGCAGACTGGCTTTGAGCAGACTGTCTGGGTGGGCAGGTGGGTCCACCCAGCCTGGTCTGAGGCCTGGTCTGGCCTGAAGCCTGGCCTGAGTTCTGGCCTGAGGCATGGTCTGGCCCCGAGGCCTGCCAGTCTAGCCACCATCCCCACTCCCCTACTGCCGACCTAATATAACCCCCCCCCCTCCTCGCACCTTACCACCAGCAGCTGGCCACAACCCCCCCTCCCCTAACCACTGGTGGACCGCCAACCCCCCACCCTCCTTCTTGCCAGTTTGTTGAAAATTTGGTGATTTTGCTTGATTGGATTTAATAATGATCATATATGTAACATTTTTATACCAAATTGTGTGTAAGTGATTGCTCTATCAAATACCACAGTGAAAATGAAGAATTCATAATGGATTTTTGTATGAATATTTATATCGACTGATACAGTTGGCTTATGAAAATCCTGGCCATTACGTCATATTTGCGGCCTCCAAATTTTTCTTCTATGGGGAGCTGGACGACCGAGCGGACAGCACATTGAACTTGTGATCCTGTGGTCCCGAGTTCGATCCCGGGCGCCAGCGAGAAACGATGGGCAGAGTTTCTTTCACCCTATGCCCCTGTTACCTAGCAGTAAATAGGTACCTGGGAGTTAGTCAGCTGTCACGGGCTGCTTCCTGGGGGTGGAGGCCTGGTCAAGGACCGGGCCGCAGGGACACTAAAAAAGCCCCGAAATCAACTCAAGATAACCTTAAGATAACCAATAACAGTCACATACTAGTTATGATTTTGATATGGACTTGTTCACCAATGATGGTTCTATCATGTGCCATGTTGAAAATGATAAATACATAACAAATAGATTTTGTGATTTTATTTATATTGGCTGTAGGACTTCTGTTCTTTTCACATGGAGGGGTGAGAGCCTGGGGCTGACAGGTAGAACGAATTCCGCGGCTAGTGGAATCGGCCTCGCCCCATATAGTTCGTTCAAGTGAGGACACACTGTATTATAATTCTTCATACTTATTCTATTCTGTTTTGAAATTTTTAGTTTTGGTGTTTCATTATCATCACTTGTACTGCTATTATTTATCAGTTCTTTTAGGAATGTTATGTGTACACTCAAAACTCCAAGTAGTAAAGTTGTAGACTAATGCTCAAGCTCTCCAATCATGTTTGTTAACTCTCATAATTACCCTACCTTTCTAGTACACTACTATACTCCTCCTTCCTTCCTCCAGGTCTTTCTTGGCAGAGTTAATCTAATCTATATTTTGCTTTAACGTTGTTTATTCAAACCTTATCAAAACTAATTCCTTCACTGTTTAGCAAATTTGTTAGAAGTTTTTTTCTGTATTAATTAGTATACAACAGTAAGAAAGATGTTAGCAGCATACTTGCAAAGTAGAATTAGACACAACTGGTTTTATTGTACCTACTAGATATACTGTATAATTACTATTTAATTATTTCTAAAGTATACAGAGGACAATTTATATTACCTGATAGTTCTGCCAAAACTGTATGTAACCGCCAGTGTTGGAACATCTTTGGACTTGTCGAGGGCCCAATACCATGAAGCAAAGGCTCCTGCTAACACCATCTCTCCAAATGCAGAAACAAAGAACATGGACCAGAACAGTGCAAACACATTGTAGATCTGTTGATATCATAGGATGACTTTAATTATTTAAAGAAAAATGAGACTTTAAATAAGCAACCTCTTGCATACTTTAAATGTGTTCATGACATTTTTCATTATAAAAGTCAACTAAGAAATCCAAACAGTTCTCACACACTGGAAGTTTTAGAGATACATTGCATGTAAACTAAATTACATTTTAAAGAATATGTTTGTAATAGAAGGATTCTTAGCCATTCACTAATATGACTGTTTAGACTTTTGTGGTGTTCAATGAACAGTACACATGATGAGTCAATCTCAGGCCAACATCTGGATCACCTAGTTCTTTAACAAATTACAATTTTTAAATCAAACTATGTTCTTCATCTATAAACAAAATTCATACACTTGTGCTTTGCAAATATCACCATACTTGCACATCTTATCAACTACATGAAGAAAACTTACCAAATATCTTAAAGTTTTGTATTCAATATCACTTCAGCATAATATTGTTAATATAAGAAGTCCATTCTAAGAAATAATCATCTGAGAAATTTTTGATATGTGTAACATTATACTTTGTTATATAAACGCTATTCATGTAGGGTGGCTCCACTTCTTTTAGCTCCGCCTCTTTCAGCAGGTCGAGCCAGTGAGGAACCTCGCTGGTTCGCTTTACTGTTCCTCACTACACGTCTTCTTTCTAACGCGTGTGTATCGCCATTTATATGGCTGGTTTCTTTGACAATGTCCCACCTACGGTCTTCTTCCCAGCGATAGTATGAAGTTTTTTGGCGACATTTCCCTCACTTTCTTTCTCTTTGAAGGTTTTTCTTGATTTTGGACCAGGTTGTTTTGTCCTTTTTCTCTTGGCTTTTTCTGGATCGGCATCTCATGCCTAATACTGTACTGTCAATTCTTATCACGTGGCATTGGCAGGGCTGCTCCAGCTTGGATTCGGGGTGCATGTTGCTTCTGCTCTGTTCAGCAAGCTTTCACATGCATTTTTTCACCTCTGGCCTGCTCATGTGCTGCCTGAGCCTTCTTGGTCTTTAGACCATGTTCCTTTTTTTCATTCTTTCCCCTTGCTTTGTTGTAGCTCCTTCGGTTAGGGATTTTTTTGGATGGCCTTGGCCTCTGGGAGTAAGGTTGGGGAGCTTTATGCTCTTCTCCAACCGGTGTTAGGCTGGGGGTGCATCACGTGTTGTGTCCGGTTCTAGTTTTATGCCGCTACCTGCGGGCCACTGGCTCTGTGACGGTGGATGCTCTTTGGGTGGATCTGGTTTCCCCTGGTTCCCTGTTCCAGGACTCATGTGTCTCTGGTTGTCCGCAATGTCATAAAGTCCAATCAGCCTGCGGGCTCTGCTCACGACACCAAACTGGTTGGTGGGGTTCTGGGAGTTCTTCTACTCCCCAAGCCCGGCCCGAGGCCAGGCTTGACTTGTGAGAGTTTGGTCCGCTAGGCTGTTGCTTTGACCGGCCCACAGGCCCACCACAGCCCGGCTGGTCCGGCACTCCTTGGAGGAAACAATCTAGTTTCCTCTTGAAGATGTCCACAGTTGTTCCGGCAATATTTCTTATGCTCGCCGGAAGGGTGTTGAACAACCACAGACCTCTGATGTTTGTACGGTGTTCTCTGATTGTACCTATGGCACCCCTGCTCTTCACTAGTTTTATTCTGAATTTTCTTCCATATCGTTCACTCCAGTACGTTGTTATTTTACTGTGTGGATTTGGTACTTGGCCCTCCAGTATCTTCCATGTGTATATTACTTGATATATCTCTTGTCTTCTTTCTAGTGAGTACATTTGGAGAGCTTTGAGACAATCCCAATAATTTAGGTGCTTTATTGCATCTATGCATGCAGTACATGTTCTTTGTATTCCCTCTATTTCAGCAATCTCTCCTGCTCTGAAGGAGAAAGTGAGTACTGAGTAGTACTCAAGACGGGACAACACAAGTGGCTTGAAGAATACAACCATTGTGATTGGATCCCTGGATTTGAAAGTTCTCATAATCCATCCGATCATTTTTCTGGTAGACGCAATATTTGCTTGGTTATGCTCCCTAAACGTTAGGTCGTCAGACATCATTATTCCCAAATCCTTTACATGCTGTTTTCCTACTATGGGCACATTTGATTGTGTTTTGTACCCTTTATTATGTTTAAGGTCCTCATTTTTCCCGTACCTGAGTACCTAGAATTTATCACTGTTAAACATGAAGTTATTTTCTGTTGCCCAGTCGAAAAGTTTATTAATATCTATCTTGAGGTTATCTTGAGATGATTTCGGGGCTTGTTTTTAGTGTCCCCGCGGCCCGGTCCTGGACCAGGCCTCCACCCCCAGGAAGCAGCCCGTGACAGCTGACTAACACCCAGGTACCTATTTTACTGCTAGGTAACAGGGGCATAGGGTGAAAGAAACTCTGCCCATTGTTTCTCGCCGGCACCCAGGATCGAATCTAGGACCACAGGATCACAAGTCCAGCGTGCTGTCCGCTCGGCCGACTGGCTCCCTGCTTGAAGTTTTTCAATGTCTTCAGCCGAGGTAATTTTCATGCTGATTTTTGTGTCATCTGCAAAGGATGATACGAAGCTGTGACTTGTATTTTGTCTATATCTGATATGAGAATAAGGAAAAGCAGCGGTGCAAGGATTGTACTCTGAGGTACAGAACTTTTAACTGCTCTTGGACTTGATTTTATATGATTGACTGTTACTCTTTGAGTCCTGTTTGACAGAAAACTGAGTATCCAGTGTCCTACTTTACCGGTTATTCCCCCATTGACCTCATTTTGTGTGCTATCACTCAATGGTCACATTTATCGAAAGCCTTTGCGAAGTCCATGTATACCACATCAGCATTCTGTTTTTCTTCTAATGTCTCAGTGGACTTTGTTGTAGTAATCAAGGAGCTGTGAGAGGCATGATTTTCATGCTCGAAATCCATGTTGGCCCGGGTTGTGAAGGTCATTGGTGACCTGACTCCTAATCACTCTCTCAAATACTTTTATTATATGCGACGTAAGTGCAACTGGTCTATAATTCTTTGCCAATGCTTTGCTCCCTCCTTTGTGTAGAGGGGCTATGTCTGTTACTTACCTGAGTGCCTGTGCTACCGGTACTTTGTATTTCTTTATAAATATTGAATTCTATGAATCTGGACCCGGAGCCGAGTACATGGGCATGTTTTCAATTTCTCTTTCAAAGTCTAGTACGCTCATGTTGATATCAGTTATATTTACAGGGGTTTGGATATCCCGCATAAAGAAATTGTCTGGATCTCTGGGCTATCCTTGTGCCCATGACATTTGGAAGTATGCTGCTCTCGCAGCAGTTTTTGGCTACATGTCTTGTGTTGACATTCAGGCACGGTGGTTTTGGAGGTTGAACATGGCCCTAGCCACCAGGTATCTAGTGAACATTCTGGTTCCTTCCCGGCCATGTGTGGCTTTGGGGCGTCGGTCACTGCCATCTGTCTCTTCTTTGTCTTGAGACCTGTGTGGAGGAGGACAGTCCTCCTCTGTCTTAATCTTTCTCATAATTTTGGCATCGTCAGCAAACATTGAGAGAAATGAATCTATACCCTCCGGGAGATCATTTACATATTTCAAAAACAAGATAGGACCGAGTACAGAGCCCTGTGGGACTCCACTGGTGACTTCACGCCAATCTGAGGTCTCACCCCTCACCGTAACTCTCTGCTTCTCATTGCTTAGGTAGTCCCTTATCCACTGGAGCACCTTACCAGCTACACCTGCCTGTCTCTCCAGCTTATATACCAGCCTCTTATGCAGTACTGTGTCAAAGGCTTTCCAACAATCCAAGAAAATACAGTCTGCCCAGCCTTCTCTTTCTTGCTTAATCTTTGTCATCTGGTCATAGAATTCTATTAAGCCAGTCAAGCAAGATTTACCTTCCCTGAATAAAAGTTAGCGATTTGTCACGAAGTCCCTTCTCTCCAGATGTGTTACTAGGTTTTCTCTCACTGATCTTCTCCATCACCTTGCATGGTATACAAGTCAAGGACACTGGCCTTGATTCATTTGTTGTGTGGTCCACTTGTGTGATCCAACTTTTCTTATGAAGGAATTATTAATTGTAATCTGTGATAGAATGAGACAGTTTTCCACCACTCTGTAAACTCTGTCCCAACATTGTAAGCTTGTGGTCCACTTGTGTGGTCCACTTATGTGGTCCAACTTGTCATATGAAGGAATTATTAATTGTAACCTGTGACAGAATGGGAAAGTTTTCCACCACTCTGTGAACACTGTCCCAACATTGTAAGCTTGTGGACCACTTGTGGACCACTTGTGGACTACTTGTGGACTACTTGTGCGGTCCACTTGTGTGGTCCACTTGTGTGGTTGAACTTGTCATATGAGCGAATTATTAATTGTAATCTGTGATAGAATGGGAAAGTTTTCCACCAGTTTGTGAACTCCACATCGTAAGCAAATCCGAACATCCCCCGCTTTGGCGAACCATTGTTCGTCGAACCGGGTGAGTAAATCTGGCCTGAAAAGTGTGCGAACTAGCCAGAGATTCGTTAACACTTAAAGTGCGCATCACTTCATATGAAGTGTAAATCAGTTTTACCAGTCAACTGCGCTTCACTTCATATGAAGTGTATGGGTACCGCGCACGATTTGAATGGCCCGCGGTGTAGCTGGGGGTCCCATACGCTGCCCAGGGGCTCTAGTAAACAGCGGCCATTTTGAAAAAAATTCCCGCTCACGATCCGAAGGCATGGGAGGCCTCAGTTTAGCGAGAGTCACCATGGCGAGCGCACGGTCAAACGCCTCACGGGCACGCACCACTCAGTCCCTCACCCCAGAGCAAATAGCCCACGAATTATTCTCTGAAGGTGAAGAAAGTGTGTTTGACGATTCAGACAACGATGAGGATTATACACAGTTGTCGGGTGATAGTAGCAGCAGCAGTGAAAGTGAGAATGACCGCCATGCCATGGCGAGGCCTATACGCTCTCCCATGCCTCCTCGCCCATTTTCTACCCCAATTCTACCACAACCTCACAGTTCCTGTGGATATTTTCTGTTCGAGGGTGACGAGTCAGAGGGAGGCGACTCCTTTTCTGGGTTTAGTGACTCAGATCAAAGTTTTATTGAGCCTGTGGCTGGTACCAGTGGTGTAACTGGGCGAGAAATTGTCGCGTCAGCAGCATCTCGCCCGGCCAAGCGCCACCGCATGGCACCACATGAGGGACCAAGACCCTCGTGTTCACGTACACCCACCTCACGTGCACGTAGCCGCCGTGCTTCTCGCAGACGGTATTCAGCTCCTGGTCGCCGGTATGCATCGCTTCCTCGCCGTCTTTCCTCTGCATCTCGCAGGACGCCTGGTGTACTTGAGTGGAGTGATGGTGACGATTTTATTCCTAATATTCCTCACTTTGACGATAAAGATGTAGGGATTACAAACCTTTTCCCTAATCAAGGTGAGGACATGGCTGAGATGGAATATTTTACAGCATTCTATGATGAACCACTCATGGAATACATTGTACACCAAACGAACCTGCATGCTGCTTACCTGATTGAGAGGGAAATCACAGAATTTTCACGACTGCAGCGTTGGAAAAATACCACAGTGGCGGAAATGTATGTGTTTTTGGCACTCTGTTTGTTGATGAAGCACTGTCACAAACATGCAATAAATGACTATTGGAGCAAGGACAAGACAATACCAGCACCATTACTCGGGAAATATATGTCACGAGACAGGTTTCAGATACTCCTCAGGTGTCTACATTTTGGAAGTGTTCAGGACCGAACACCTGATGATAGACTGTGGCGAGTGAGGCACTACATGAACGATGTTATTGGAAAATTCAGAGATTTTTACGTACCAGCACAGAAGCTGGTGGTTGATGAATCTCTCATACTTTTCAAGGGACGTGTTCCATTCAAACAGTACATTCCCTCAAAACGAAACCGATTTGGCCTGAAATTTTTTGTTCTTTGTGATTGTGAGACAGGATACGTGTTACACATGATTCTGTACTCGGCTAGTGATGTAGACATTCCCGGTAACGACGAACATGGATTCTCGGGGAGTGTAGTGAAGACCATCATGGCTCCGTGGATGAACAATGGACACATTTTATACACAGATAATTACTATACAAGTCCCTTGCTAGCTCGGTTCTTGCTAGAAAATAGAACCGGATTGGTTGGTACAGTAAAGCCACAACGAAGGGAAATGCCTGTGTTTGACAACGACATTGCAGTTGGTGAGTGTCAGAGAAGGAAAAGTGATAACATTCTGTCAGTTCGGTGGAAAGACAAAAGAGAGGTGAACTTGTTGACAACAATTCATGATGGAACAATGGTGAACAGTGGGAAAGTGAGCCATAAAACAAACGCACCACTATATAAGCCAGACTGTGTTTTAGACTATAATATCAACATGCGGTTGATTGATAAATCAGACATGATGATTGGCACTGCAGAGTGTGTGCGGAAGACATGTAGGTGGACGAAAAAAGTGTTCTTCCATCTTGTGGACATGAGCATGCTGAACTATTTCAACATGTACCTTGTGAGAACTGGACGTAAGCCCACTTTCCGTGACTTTGTATTTGATGCTGCAATACAGTTATTAGGAAAGTTTGCAAAAGACGTCCCAGGTATTCAGCGGCCCATCATAAACCCACTGTTGCAGCATGCTGGTACTCCACGCCTCGCTCACACTGAAGGCTTCCTAGCACACAAACTTAAGTATTTGCCACCTGGTGTGAAGCGTGCAATAGCCCAACGTGATTGCTTGGTGTGTAAAACAACAACACGTAGAGACAAGAAACGGAAGCTTGTGCAAACATGGTGTGAAACGTGTGGTATCCCATTATGTGCTGTCGACTGCTTCAATGACTACCACAGTCTAGAAATCTTCTAAGTGTGCTTCAAAGTGTGTATAGCGTGTGCGAGTGTGTAAATATGTAAACATATAAGCAGATAGCGTGTGCGTATGTGTAAATATATACAAATATAAGCAGAACATACAATATAATAGACTATAATGACATATTATATTGCCGTAATTGAAAACATTTGTGTGCGCCTGTGTATACTCAAATATGCAACAATTATTGATACAAAATATGTTCAAACAGTATTTGAAACACAATTAGTGAAAAAAAATTAGATAAAATGCGCTTAGACATTGTAAATAAATAGCGCAAAAATATATTTGTGGCATCTCTGGCTGTTTGAGGACCGCGCGCAACACCTCCCGGGCGTGTACTGCATGAGCAAACATGCAGATTGTGACGTCATCACCGAGCTTCTCGGCTCTATTGCAACAAAAGTAAGTACAATAGAATTTTTTTTTTATTTTTCTCGTGATCAGTGAACAGAACTTAACAGATTAGCAAAAAAAAAAAATTTTTTTTTTTTTCAAAATGACATGCGCCTGTGCGGATGGCAGGATATTAGACCCCGAGCATGTTAAGGGTTAAATCAGGGTACATTGAATCGATGTTGTACTGTACTGACATCTGGGGTCAAACTGGCATTTCCATGACATATGTCTCCAATGAGAACACTTCATGCATAATGTAGGCTTCTCAGTATATTTTGCCATTTTCCTGTATCCAAGTCATTGCACAAAAACCTTTCTGGAGCCTTACCCTTTAACAAGGCAACAATCTGGCTTTGTTTTTCACCATGTATAATGTTTCTCTTAGCCCACACAACACTTTCATTGCTGAGATGAAGAAATTCAAGATCCAAGTATGTCGGATACTTAAAAACAATAACTTAAGTGTAAACTATTCCCACTTTTGGAGTAACCAAAACAATATTTTTAAATCTGTCAGTCGTTAGATGTTCCACTGCCTCTTCTGTCCCAACTTTTATGTAAAGCCAGTGAACACCCTCCTTGAATAATGGTTCATATTTACCAAATTTCTTGGCCAATTGATTGGTCCACTCTAGCTTCTGATGAAAAGTTAGTTGACATGTTAAGGAAAATAACAGCTGCTTCCTTATATTAATCTGTCCATCTTGCTGTTATGCCTGTCTGGTGAGATTTTTGTTTTGAGACTGGCAAGTGATTTAACCCTTTAACTACACAACACATCATATGATGTGTTTAGTGACTTGCAGTAACTTGCGCTCCACATCATATGATGTATTGGAGTACTACGCAAGATTTAAACGGCCTGCGGATACACAGGGTTCACCACACCTTCATCAGGGCTTTTGTAAACAGACGCCATTTTAAAAAAAAAATTGTGGGCCAAATTCCCGGGCGTGAGGGGCCTCAGTATTGAGTGAGCCACCAAACCTGACGCACACAGCATAAGCTCACAGCATTGCTGTTCAGCTTATGACCACAGCATCGCCTAAAAATGCTAAAATATACATTTGCATGCTATTATTTAGCGATGATATTATTACAGAAGACCCCTGACTGATAAAAATGACCAGGATTCTGATAATAGCAGGATTGTTGTGATAATTAGCGCTGTAGTGGGAGGAGTAGTCTTGGTGGGGAGGGAGGTAGCGTTGTCTGCTGACTCTGTGTGACCACCTTTTACTGTCTGGACTCACTTTACCAGCTTAGTTGTTCGCTATGGTAAACAAAACATGCAGATACTTATATATAACGTCTGTATTATAAAAGCAAAAACAGTATGGTGGGAGGAGAATGGTGGCGAGCCAGGTGAGGTGAGGGAGAGAGGGAGTGGCAGCCAGTGGCAGGCTACCACTGCCACTGAGCATGCCAACTTAAAGGTTTGTTATGGTGAACACGAATATAGATACTTATATATAACATCTGTATATAGTGAATAAAAGCAAAAACAGTATGGCGGGAGGAGAATGTGGGCGAGTGAGGTGTTGAGGGAGGGAGTGAGTGGCTGGCTGGTGTGTGGCGGTCACTCCTCGTTGCTTTTTGACTCGTAATAGCAACTTAGTGGTTCGTTATGGTGAACAAAACATGCAGATACTTATATATAACCTGTGTATATAGTGTAATAACCAACAAAGTATTTGTTTACTACTTGATGAACATAATATTGAATCAACAATATGCACACCATATTTTTGAGTATAGCGATGATTCACTCATTTTATTATATAAATATATCACACTACACACTGTTTAATAATATTACAGCAAAAAAAACAGCGTTGAATGTAATGAAACGCCATTTTCTGGGTGAGACCCGGAGGCTCCCCGGAGCTTTACTGGCTGATATGCTAATGTCAGACTTTGGCATCAGTCATGTGTATGGAGTTCTAGGGCCTACCGGGGACCACGGCCAGAACCTGGCCCCCTCAGAGAGGCAAGGGGAGCAATGGCCTATAGAAACCCCCGTGTGGTTGGAAGCATTCTATGTCTGCCATCGACCGGGTCAAGCATCCAGAAAGGTAAGCATTCCAAAACAAACCCCTATTCTGGTGAAAATTGCTACCTAAAGCCGAACTAGTGGATAGAACTCTTCAACAGAAAACAAGGAAACTAGTATGACGTCATACGTCACCGCGCCGCTGTCTGCGCAGCTCCCCCCTCCCCGGGAGGGGGAAGGGGGAGCCCCAGCCCTCTCACGCCGGCTATCCACCCATCAGTTCTGAGGCTGGATGTCAAAACACGCGAAAAACCGCCGACCGGAGGGAGGGAGGGTTGCCGGGGAGCCTCCGGGTCTCACCCAGAAAATGGCGTTTCATTACATTCAACGCTGGTTTTCTGGGGGGAGCCCCCTCGGCTCCCCGGAGCTAACTACCCACAGAGGAAGGTCAAAGGGACAGAACCGGGAGGCGGACACCACGCACCCCCCAAGGAGGCAAGACAACCGGCAGCAAACGCCAACCCAAGGCGCCACAGCCCCGAAAAGTCCCGGGAACAACACGAGAACAACGAGCAGCAAGGCCCCTGCACGAACACCAAAAAACCATGCCCGAAAGACCGCAAGGCCACGTCGCCCAGACGGCAGCGAGAGCAGCGAAACCACGAACGCCATAGGCATGAGGGAAGAACACAGGCAGCTTAGCCGCAAGAACACAGCTGACCACCCGGGACACTATCACCCGCGAACCGGGAAGAACAGAACCGGATCAACGCAAAATGCGCTCCGGACCCAAACACCGTGGCACGCAAACAACAGCGGAGGGCCGCCACTGAACACAAAAAACGACACACCCCCGGCCCGACCAACGAAGCACCAACAAACCCTGGACCCCTCCAGAACGCAGCAGCCCCACCCCGCACCAGAAAAGATGGAGACTGCTGCCACCGAACAACCAAAACGCTAAAACCGAAGGAGCAAGAAAACTCAGAGACTCAACCCCCAGAGGCAAAGGCCAAAAGGAAAGAGCCGACGAAAAAACACACCGGAACCGAAGGGGCACTACCAACCGAGGAGAAGACAGAGCACGCTGACCAGAGACCAGGATGGAGCAAGCGGCGCACGAACAGGCCGGAGGTGAAATGACGCACAAGACAGCTGACTAACGGTGCAGAAGCAACACCAAGACCGAAAGCAAGCTGAAGCGGCTTCGCCAGCGCCGCACGAAAAGAGGCGACAGTATGTGGCAAGACGACGGCCCCCAACCCCCCACCAGAAAACCAAGCCGAGAGTAAACCAAGCTAACAAGAGTAACCAACCTAAGAAGGGACAGGAAAAGGAAGGACCGCCAAAATACCCCATACTGCCGCCAAGAGAAGCACGCAGGTGGGACACCTACCACGAAGCCACCCGACCACCAACCGGAGGCGAGACCGCGAGGCAGAACATAAGCAGCCCCGACAAGGCCCCTTCGAGCCCAGGAAAAGGCGGAGCCGTGGGAAGATCTCGGGCGCGACCACCGAAACCCAGGCGGCACAAGGAGATGGAACGTCTGCCGAACAGAAAAACTCCCCAAAGCATGCAAGCCCGCCAGGAGTTCAGAAACGATGGGTCCGACGCGAGACATCGCAAGACCCCCAAAAAACCAATCGGCAGGGCAAGCTAGGAAACCAAAGAAGGCGGAAGGGTCGCCGCCAGAACAGTACCCGAACCAAGGGGTATGAACAGCTGCAATAGACCGAGACAAGGAAGCACAACACAGGACACAGGCTGACAAACGCCTAAGAACACACGCAGAACACCCCTGCTGCAGAGGAGGCAGGAAGAAAGAGCAGAAGCACAAAAACCCCAGGATAACAACCAGGGGTGGACAATCAGGCAGGGACAGAAAAACCCCCACGCAATCCCCAGGCACAAAACGGCAGCAAAGTGCCACACCACAACCGGACACAGGAACAAGGACACGCCACCTTGAAACACAGTACCAATGCACACGTGCAGCAGCAGCAACAGGCACCACTGCAACATGCAACATGTAATTAGCAACTCCCTTCTGCAAAGGCAGAGAACGGAGCAGGCAGACCCCAGACAGGGCCAACGGAGACACGACAAAACCCTGCAGGCCCAGAAACCTGCACCAGGCGACCGACGGCGGAGAAACCCCGCTCGATACCTGCTGGATGAGGTACTGGGAGCTCTTTTACACCTCAAGCCCGGCCCAAGGCCAGGCTAGACCGGCCAGAGGGTGGCCCACCAGGCAGCTGCTAGGAGCAGTCCACCGGCCCACATACCCCCACAACCAGGACGGGCCGGAACTGCCATACGAAAACAGGCTAGTGCGCCCTGGAAGTCCACGGACGAACCAGCAAGAAGGCTTATGCTCACAAGTAGGTCGTGTAACAAGCACAGACCTCTGATGGTAATACAGTGTTCCCCAAATGTGCCAATAGCACCACAGCACTCCACTGGTACTATCCCGCAAGTTCTACCAGATAGGCAGGACCCAAGAGTCAGAGCTCAAAGCCTGCAAGCACAGCCAGGAGCCTTACCAGGTGAGTACAGAACCAACCCTACAACCCCCACACCTCACAACATTAACCCTTAAACTGCGCATGGCGTATATATACGCCATGAGTAACATGTCCCACCGTGCGCATGGCGTATATATACGCCAAAGCGTGCCAGGCACGATTCAAACGTCCCGCGGTGTAAAGGGGTCACCCATACCGTAGCCAGGGGCGATTGTAAACAGACGCCATTTTGAAAAAAAATCCAGAGCAGGCCTCCTTTGTTTCACAGGCCTTAGTTAGTGGCCAGACACCATGGCGAGCGCATCACGACCCAGCGTGCGACCTCGCCCAGCGCTCCGCGCCGAGCAGTCCTTGACTGAAGACGAAATTGCAGATGAATTGTTCAAGGACGTTGATGAGTCTGATATTGACGACTCAGATATAGATGAAGATTATACCCAGCCAGAAGAAATCGAAACAACGGATAGTGAGGGGGAACATGTGGGTGCCACGAGGGTGAGGATGCCTCTCGAGGCTGCTACTCAACACCACTCAACACCGCCCCGCGCCCAAGCACATCGTTCATCTATACCACTGCACGTTTATGATACAATTGACGAGTCTGAAACAAGTGAATCTTTCTCAGGCTTTAGTGATGAAGAGTTGGAGAATAGTGTTACCCCCAGTGCCAGTACAAGTTTCGCCGCCTCAGCTGCCCGCCCAGCCAAGCGCCGCCGCATGGGACAATATGGCGACAATGAGGAACAAATTCCCTCATGTTCCACATCTTTTTCCTCATCTACCGTTCCTGCCCCTACTGCTACAAGGCGTGCTTCAGCTCCTGGTCCCCGGATTCCTCGCCGTGGTGCAGCTAATGGCTCTCGGAAGGCAGCAGGTTTGTGTGTGTGGAGTGATGGGGAAGATTTTGTCCCACAAATTCCCGACTTTGATAACAGAGATGTGGGAATTACTGATCTTTTCCCTGATACTGGTGACGAAATGTGTGAAATGGACTTCTTTACTGCGTATTTCGATGAGCCGCTAATGAAACACATTGTTCACGAAACGAATAGACTTGCGGATGATCTCATCGAAGGTGAGGAAGTTTCAGAATTTTCGCGACTACAGCGTTGGAAAGAGACAACTGTTGATGAGATGTATGTGTTTTTTGCAATTTGCATGTTGATGAAACATTGTGTGAAACACGTAATTTCAGATTATTGGAGCAAAGACAACTCTGTTCCAACACCATTGTTTGGGAAATATATGTCCCGAGACAGATTTCTGTTGATCCTACGGTGCATTCATTTTGCAAATAATGCTGACGAGACACAGGATGATAGGCTTTGGAGAGTGAGGCACGTGCTAAATGACCTGATTGGAAAGTTCCGAGATTACTACGTACCAGCTCAGAAGCTGGTTATTGATGAATCCCTGGTGCTTTTCAAAGGACGTGCTGCCTTCAAGCAGTATATTCCCTCAAAACGTCACCGATTTGGACTGAAATTCTTTGTGCTCTGTGACTGTGAATCAGGAATGGTGTTACACATGATACTTTATTCAGCCACAAATATAGATATTCCTGCTAATGACGAACATGGCTTCTCAGGTAGTGTGGTGAAGTCACTGCTTGCACCATATCTGAACAAGGGCCACATATTGTACACAGATAACTATTATACCAGTCCCTTGCTAACGAAATTCTTGCTGGATAATAAGACTGGAGTGTGTGGAACAGTAAAGCCAAAACGAAAGGAAATGCCTGTGTTTGATACTGCTATGCAAGTAGGTGACTGCGAGGTAAGGAAAAGTGGTGCAATGCTTTCAGTGCGGTGGAAAGACAGACGTGAAGTGAACATGTTGACCACCATTCACCCTGGTACAATGGTAGACAGTGGCAAGGTGAACAGAACAACAAAGCAAATAATATACAAGCCAGATTGTGTGATGGACTACAACATCAACATGCGTTTAGTTGATAAATGTGACATGATGGTGGGTGCTGTAGAGTGTGTACGTAAAACAGTGAAGTGGACAAAGAAAATGATTTTTCACCTTATTGATGTAACAATGCTGAACAGTTACAATATGTTTCTTGTGAAGACAGGTAGAAAACCATATTTCCGTTCGTTCAGTTTCCAAGTTGTGAAACAGTTGCTAGGTAAATTTGGCAAGGACACACCTGGTATACAAAGACCCATTCGAGACCCAATACTGAACCATGCTCCTGCACCCAGGCTCGCTTACAGGGAGGCCTTTCTGATACATCAAATCAAGAAATTACCACCAACTGGAGCTCGTGCAGCAGGCCAGCGTCGGTGTGTTGTGTGTTCCAGTACCAAATTGAGGCCACAGAAACGCAAATTGGTGTTGACATGGTGCGAAGCGTGTGCCGTCCCTCTGTGCCATATCGACTGTTTCGCACAGTATCACAGTCTCCTGGAGTACTAAATGTGTAATTCTTTGGTAAATAAATGTACATATCAAGTTTATTTTTGTGTTTATATTGAAAAAAACCCAAATACATTGAATATTTTCTGTAAATTATACCATTTTGGTGGGCATACTTGTGACACTAATATGTGAACGCCTAGTGAGTTTATACCAGTTTTATTATAATACAACGTCTAGTGGTAATAACTGGAACAATACTAGCGAAAAAAATTGGAGTAAAATGACCCAAGAATACTGTAAATAATTCCGCGAAAATAAATTCGCGGCAACTCGGGCCGCGCGAGCGGCCGTGAGTGACAGCTGGCTGACGCAGCACCCTTGAGCGCTCACAATCTGTGACGTCATCGGCCAACTTCTCGGCTCAATTGTGTCATTGGTATGTATAATAGAATTTTTTTATTATTTTTCCCATGCTCAGGAGACTCAAATTAACATGTTTAGAAGACGAAAAAATTTTTTTGAATTTTTTTTTTTCTTGCGCACAGGGGTGTAAATGTCCATATGACCCCTGAGCAGTGTAAGGGTTAAAAAGGAGGGTCCCCTGAATGACTCCAGCATGGGTTGGACATGCACATGAGGGGGACAGGAAGGGTTGAAAAAGGGACAGTCACTGGTGTGCGAACGGTCTCAGTCGTACAAAATACCTAAATAAAGACAGGTATATAAACAACTCCGCATCCAGCGCCCGGCCAAAAGACGCCAGACCGCAGAACTCACCTGGCGAACGGTGGCACGAACTTGACACGACTCAACCGTGCCCGGAAGAACCTGGGAGCACCGCCAGGTGAAGACGCCAGAGCCGGACCCTGCCGGACCTGCAGGAGAGCAGGGAGAGGCGAAGGAGGCGGTCCACACCCATGACACAGGGAAAACCGCGGTGTCCTCCCCACAACTGGGAACCAGGACACCCCCGGCACAAAGGGGCACATACCGCAGCCAGGGAGAAGAACGAGAGGCGAAGCACTGTAGCAAAAAGGGCGCAAAACACCAGCACTGAAACACCAGCACTGAAATATAAGAAAATTCACTTTCGCAAACAGAGTGGTAGACGGTTGGAACAAGTTACGGGAGAAGGTGGTGGAGGCCAAGACCGTCAGTAGTTTCAAAGCGTTATATGACAAAGAGTGCTGGGAAGACGGGACACCACGAGCGTAGCTCTCATCCTGTAACTACACTTAGGTAATTACCGCCCAGACCAAAACAAATTCCACGGCGCATGCGCATAACACGCTGGCCGAACCGCACACCCTCTCTGCGGGAAGACGCCAGCCAGGACTACTGCACGAGAAAAGTAGCCAAAAAGAGGAAGCAGGAACAATAAAACCAGCCAAAGAAGCAAAGAGCCCAAAAAGGAACCCAACCGGGCGACAAGTAGCCCAACCGGGCGACAAGTAGCCCAACCGGGCGACAAGTAGCCCAACAGGGCGACAAGTAGCCCAACAGGGCGACAAGTAGCCCAACAAGGCGACAAGTACGAGGAGCCGACAGACATTCCAATAATGCAGGAAGTAGCGAAAAACCTTCCTGCACCCTCGAGAACACAGAAGCCAACACTAGTCCCAAAGGCGCAGGCGTACCCGAGATCAGAAGTCACGCAGAACCCCATCGAACGGGGAAACATGACGAAAACACCGTCCCAAAAAGGGGTGGGAAGAAACATCCACCCACAGGACGGAACCAACTGACTCAAAGGCCAAGGAACCGAGCCCGGGGAGGGGCCGACGCCCAACAGCACGTACGGCGAGTGGGGAGGAAAGACCCCACTTCGCGTAACCACAAGCCCCGCCTAGAGAGGGATAAAAAACCCCACGGGGTCCAACAGGGCCAAGGCCCCCCAAGTCAGCCCCTCCCCAGCCCCGGGAACCTACACAACAGGCCCCGGGGCCGAGCCGTTCCCCCAAAGCCCCGGCCGTACCAGAAAACCGGGGCAGCCGTGAAAACACTAAGGAAGGGAGCCCACTGGCAGACTCATACAACACGGCTGGAGGAACAGGCTCAAATGCCCCCGTCACAACCCCGAAAGGGGAATTCCCTGAGACTGCCCGAGTCTCAACACCATCAAAAACCCCGCCCCGAACCCACAGACGGTAAGGAACCGGATGCAGGCAGGAATGGTGATCCAGGGGAAAGACAAAGGGGCATGGATGGAACCGAAGCAACCAACACCCCCAAGTCCCTAAACGAACTACAACGGGGCAGCCCCGGGGCTCCCGGGGAGGAACCACGAGAACGTTGCCACCACCAAGGCTCAAGTGCAACGCCCCTGCTGCCCGCACCCGCTTTGTTAGCACAACTGGGTAACCAAGCCATAACGAGCAACCAAACTCGCAGGACTCCGGGTCGAAGGTGTCACCGACTTCACAGGCAGCAGACGGAGGCAAAACAGAGAGTCACCCAGAGACACAGGGTGAGAGCAACCCTCAAACTCGCTGGAAGCAAGGGGGGGAGTCTGGGGTCACATCCATCGGACCCGCGCGCCCCCAGGGGTTTCCCAGGGTCCCGAGCGTTTACTATAAGAGGACTCGCGCTCAGGTAATCCCAGGCAGGGTACTGCTAACCGGCACCCAAAGCTACCAAACAACTTTCTAAGAGCTGAACCCCCGGGAAGTGTACACTCACGGGGACCTAGCAGGAGGTACCACCAGAAAATACTCAGAACACAAGGGGCAAGAACGAAGGCAGACCCCCCCACCAGGTAGATAAACAAAAGAAAAAGAAAACCCCGCAAGAGGACAGCGTACCCAAGCGAAACAGAGCCGGCCGCTATGATTGGTAAAGACAAGCTGCACAGTACCCTGCGCCCCACCAGTGCAAAAACTGCCCCTTACTCTAAGGCGAACAAGGGAGACAGACTCCCGGCTCACGCACCACCTAGAAAACAGACACCACACTCTAGGTACAGTGCTGAAACAACCACTGGAGCCAGAGCACATAACCGTTGCCTATAGCATCAGCTGAAGAACTGATGGGTGGATAGCCGGCGTGGGAGGTCTGGGGCTCCCCCTTCCCCCTCCCGGGGAGGGGGGAGCTGCGCAGACAGCAGCGCGGTGACGTATGACGTCATACTAGTTTCCTTGTTTTCTGTTGAGTTCTATCCACTAGTTTGGCTTTAGGTAGCAATTTTCACCAGAATAGGGGTTTGTTTTGGAATGCTTACCTTTCTGGCCGTGGTCTCCGGTAGGCCCTAGAACTCCATACACATGACTGATGCCAAAGTCTGACATTAGCATATCAACCGGTAAAGCTCCGGGGAGCCGATGGGGCTCCCCCCAGAAAACTACGAAAAATCAATCAGAGACATTGAAATAATTAGGTAATTATCTCTTTGTGGCAACTCCTGCCTGACAGCTGGCAAGCAACAGACCGTCTGGGATGCACACTGAGTCAGCGTCTGTTTTTTACCAGACTTCCCCACCCTATAGCGGGTAATATATGCCACTTACGATTTTTTTATTATTTTTTCCATGATCAGAGAACACAAATTAACAGGTTTAGAAGAAAAATTTTTTTTTTTTTTGGTATGTGCCTGTGAGTGACACATGCTAAATAGCCCGGAGCCACACAAGGGTTAAGACCTTGGTTTTATCTGTTGTTGATCATTGCAATTTTTTGGTCGTTTCTCGTCCCAACTACTTTCTCTTTCAATTCTTTCCCATGTGTTCATAGTCTTCCTCTTTTTCTTGGTCATTACTACCTGAAATGGCCTGGAGTCGTATTGTATTTCATCCTTACTCTCTGACTCTGTAGACATAGCAAAGGTTTGCTCCATTTCCTTGATAAGCAAGAGTACTGGTTTGCTATATTGGTTAGCACAAGTCCACAACCTCCAGGAGTGTTCCCGATTCATGTCCGGCTGTCACAACGCTGGGTAAAAACTGGTACTAGGTTATGTATATACTTGACTGCAGCATGAACATAACCAGTGACACCCCCACCAGCCTATGATGTCTCAAACAGGGGTAAAGACGGAGGGTGAAAAAAACCTAGACTCGTCCTAGAGCAAAAACTACCACAAGTGAGGTGAACCTCTCAAGGAATGTCCCCAAACACTACAGGGAAGATAAATACTGTAACCCCGCGATTATCCGGGATTCGAACATTTGGAAAATGCCCTTATACTGCCAAAATCGTGACCGGATAAAGTTATCTCGATATCCAGCCAAAATGGCCATGGGAGCCGGATAAAAAATTGGAGCCGGTTAACTTGCTGCCGATGTTACACTATCCGGACAGTCAGCCGGATAATCATTGAATTGTCTGGATATGAAAGCCATGGGGTGGGCCATACTATATTAATCCCATCTGCCTGTGGCTCGAGACGCATGGTGGAGGAGGGGGGTGGGGTGGGTGGGTGGTGTCGGGAGGGTGGGAGGGGAGCATCGGGAGGGACCACCTGGGTACAGGAATTACCATTAATTTTAGAACAATTCATCATAGCCAAAAACAAATGAAGTAAGTACTAGTAATTATGTAATAACAAATATATAAGTTTCCTAAAAACAATGTGCACAGGCTGAAGTTTCCTTCAAAAATAGAGTTTTTTTCCCTCCTGGCGGCCTACATAGCGTGCTATAGCTGCCCCAAGTGGACCCGTCCAACATTGGTCAACCCATGTACTCCCGTCCCTCGTGTTATAACACAGTGCTGTGCCATTAGTGAAATATTTTTTTAAATAACTTTTATTTTCATAGTAACTTTGAACATTATTAGCCAAGACTATGTCTGGTAGCAGCATCAATCATACTGGAGGTGTTAAGAGGAAGAAGGTTGTCCTAACAATTAAAGACAAGTTACTGTTATACACCTCAACCAGTGCAGTCACAGTGCTGCGCCATTAGTGAAATATTTTTTTACATGAGTTTTTTATTTTCATAGTAACTTTAAAATTTTTTGGCCAAGACTGTCTGGTAGCAGCATCAATCGTTCTGGAGGTGTTGAGAGGAAGAAGGTTGTCCTAGCAATTAAAGGCAAGTTATGTGTTATACACTTCAACCAGTGAGGCGTCACAGGCAAGCCAAATGCTTTCAACAAGTGAGGTGCCACAGGCAAGCCAAGCGCCTTCAACAAGTGAAGCGCAAGCAAGCGCCTTCAACAAGTGAAGCGCAAGCAAGCGCCTTCAACAAGTGAAGCGCAAGCAAGCGCCTTCAACAAGTGAGGCGCAAGCAAGTGCCTTCAACAAGTGAGGCATTACAGGCAAGCTAAATGCTTTCAACAAGTGAGGCTTCACAGGCAAGCCAAGCACCTTCAACAAGTGAGGCGCAAGCAAGCTCCTTTAACAAGTGAGGCGTCATAGGCAAGCCAAGCACCTTTAAGTGAGGCGCAAGCAAGCGCCTTCAACAAGTGAGGCCTCACAGGCAACCCAAATGCCTTCAACCAGTGAGGCTTCAGCAGCTGGCAGTCAAAACTAACTTTCCTTAATGAACTGTACAGTAATTTTAAGTGTTAATTGTAGTGTTGTGTTAGTATAGGTTACGTAAATTGTTAAGAATTCTTAACTTCAAGATGTGTGGTATTAATCAAGAAGACGAACACCAACAAGGTAAGTTGAGATTTCTAGTTGAATATTTAATAATTATATGTGGGAAGGCAATTCAAATTATGGTGTTTGTAGTATAAAAATAGTTGGAAATGGTCACGTTTGAACTCGTAGGTGAAAAAGTACCATTATCCGGAACACGTGATAATCTGGCTGGGGGTCCTTCCCATATAGTCCGGATAATCGAGTGGAGACAGTACTATGAAGTGTGTTAGTTTGTCGAAAGGAGAGTTTTACGCCAGGAAAACAAAGAGTATTAATGAGATTTTGGGTTCAGATATGAAGGGAAGGCACAACAGTGATACTACTGCTGGAAACATGTTAGGGATGAAAGAAATATATTTTAGTTTGAGAACAGGTATAAAATGTAAGGGGTAACCAAGGCGAGAGAGTCTCAATTAGATTTCCATGCAACTTTGAAATTGATAGAAGGGGCCAGATTGTTAAGAGAGGAGAGGAAAGGCTGGAAAAGGCTAGAATAATGAAGCCATAGAGTAAAAATGTCATCAACACAGCGAAGCCAGAGAGAGGTACGGTGTCAATAGTGGAAAGAAGAACAGTTTCAACATACTCCATATAGAGATAGGCAAGAACAAGGGAGAGAGAGGGAACCCATAGCAGTTTGAACCCATAACATC
Organism: Procambarus clarkii; assembly: GCF_040958095.1. Taxonomy (NCBI): domain Eukaryota; kingdom Metazoa; phylum Arthropoda; class Malacostraca; order Decapoda; family Cambaridae; genus Procambarus; species Procambarus clarkii. The sequence goes on from NC_091225.1 coordinate 22,577,165, forward strand.
TGAAAGTTTGAGAGAAGTATTTAGCATTGAAATAAAAGAAATTAGAATTAACACAGACTCAATAGTCAACAGAGTTCAATGAAAATGTCAGTAAGGAAGCAGGAGATGAAGAAGGCTGTCAGTTGCCTTCTGAGAAGGAAAAAGGAAAGGAATCATTATGAGGAACATTAGTAAACAGAGAATGAACAAACACTAAGCATTTTGCAGAGGGGCTGCAAGTGCAATCTTTCAATGAAGTCCTGAGTGACAAAAGTGGGCAGGAGTAAAAGTACCAAGATAACTAGTGAGTTTTGACAAGCCAGGAGGCAAGAAGATGGCCGACAGAGCCTCTTGAAGAAATGATAGGATAAAGAGGAACACCAAGTTTGTGAGTTTTAGGTAGATCATAGAGATAAGGGAGAGAAAGACAAATGACAATGGAACATTTTATGAGATCAAAGTCAGGAGGACAGAGACTAGAGAGTTGTCTTAGTTTATGGTTAAAAGAAGTTTTAAGGTGATCCAAAAGGTTAGAAATCAGAGGAGCATATGTATAGGAGCCAGAGAGCAAAACATCAGCTATTCGAAAATAGCTCACATGATTAATTAAGGACAACCACCGCATTGCCTTTGTCTGGATAACAATAGAGTTGTTAGCTTTCAGGGAGGCAAGGGAAAGTTGAAAGTGACAAGAAAGGTGGTGATTTTTAAAAAGCAAACTAATGAGAGAAAGGATTAGAGCCCCCCCCTGAAGGACAAAAGGTCCAAAATAGTACTAAAATTGTGAAACTGATCGAAGGAACTAATGAGAGCAATGCCACAACGAGGGCCAGACAAAGTAGCGAACGAGAAACCAAGAGCAAGTAGTCCTTGCTGGTAGAGAGAGAGAGTGGAAGAAAAGGTTGGTAACACAGTCAGAAATAGAGAATTTACCCCAATTTACCCTGCTGAAAATTAGATGTAGACATTTGTTGGGGTGTTGTGGATGAATGGTGGGAAGTGGAGAGGCAAGCAGTGTCAAAAGCAATGGGGAAATAAGAGATTACACAGATCACTGGGAAGAGAAGAAAACAAAATGCACTGATGTTGACATACTGTTAGAAAAGCATCGTCAACTTGCAAGGTAGCGGAGAAAATAAGTTCTTGAAGAAGGCTGCGGGTATGTTCAGGAAAACAAGAACCCGGTGTTGAATTGGAGAAAGTCAGAAAAGGAATGATGGAGAAATTGTCTTGCAAGATGAGTATGTGTGTATCTTACTTGCTTGTCTTATTCATTTGTCTCTTCCACACACTATTACATACTTGAAAATGGTCCAGGATGGACTGAAATGTCATCCTTTCTTCATTTTCTGATATGTGGTTTGATCGTCACATTGATTGCTTTGTTTTCCTTGTTGTTCAATTCTTTCTTTCAAGTAGTAACTTGTTTTGTTTTCTCAAGCTTTTCTGGTGAGTTTTCCTAGTGTTGGGTATATCACAGGTGCCCAAGCTTCCCCTCACCTCATAGATCGAGCCAGACTTTGGTCCTGGCTCCCGATAGATCAGCTTGGGTCAAAAAATCCTTATGAGTTAGCTATATAGAATGCAATTACCAGAGAACTACAGAAGAAGCCTTTCCAGAAATATTAAAAAAATTTATGAATGACTGTACAGTATTAGAAAATAATAAAGTTGGTTCGTTAATAGATGATTCACTCAAAACTTACGTGGAGCCGTGGAATGTTTGGATCAACAATATAATCAAAGAACTGGCATGATGCCCCAGGACATTGGGTTTGATTAAACTCTTCATATGTGCAGGTATCATTTTCCTGAAAAGAGAAACATTTTCCATGAGCAGAAGAGAGGAATGAGTAGAGGCACAGTCCTAATCAACAGCATATTATCAACAAGAAAAAGATAATCACTGACTAAATAGAAAGTCATTGTCTCTCCACCACTTAATGTAGTCCATTTGTTTTTTGTCCTAACACTGAAAAAATATTTCTAATATATCTGTGGCTCATTTGGGTACTCAGTTATCATCTGTGTCCCCTCATTTACGCACTACCCTGTCCTTGTTTACCCTGTCTCTCCCTGAGTATGTATTGCATAAGTGGTCACCAGTGGTGGCAGTGCGTGATTGTATTAGTAATGATAGAGTAGTTAATGTAATGTCTAGTATGTAAGGGGCTATCTTTTATTTGTAGTAATTTTAACCTTTCCTATTAAATGTTATTTTTTTTTTTACTTTTATTTATAACAATGTTAATTTATTTTATAAATTAGTACAGGTATTTGGAGGTGTTTATCAAGTTCCCCATTGAACACAGAGGTTGGCTACATACGCCCCTTATGTACAGAGGGAGGGTGTTGGAAGGTCTACGGCCCTTAATATTGACAGAATTGTCTTTTAAGAGCACCCATTACACCTCTACTACACCACCAACCACATACCTGAGGTTTACCTGGAGAGGGTTCCAAAAGTTCTTCTACTCCCCAAGCCCAGCCTGGGCCAGGCTTGGTCTCTAGTGTTAAGTCAGTATTTTAAAAGGTTGTAGAGGCTATGAGGGATTGTGAAGTGTGTATGAGAGTCTGTGGAGAGTCAGTGGAGAAGTTGTCGAGTCAGTGGAGAGGTTGTCGATTCAGTGGAGAGGTTGTTGCGTCAGTGGAGAGGTTGTCGAGTCAGTGGAGAGGTTGTCGAGTGTTATGATCCCAGGCTGCCTGAGAAACGAGTTTACCCCCTGAGAGTTATTCTGCCAGACCTGACCTAACTGAGAGGTCAAAGAGATATAGACATGTGAACATATACTGTAAACACTTGGTTAATGTTGAGGAATAGTTAAAAGTATGGGCAGTGAATAAGGATATAAATAAATAAATGACTTGACATGAGATGTGGAGAAATTGCTGGAGGTGTGAGGCTCGCTTCAGGGGGCCTTGACCTCACTTGAGCTGAAGAAATCATGAGGGGAGGGTTGCGCTCCGTTGAGGCCCTGGTGAAGAAGAACCCGTTTGATATACCTTCAAGAAGAAGGAAGTGGACGGACTTTTCGACTGTGGAATAATTCTGGAGACGTGTCAGCTCAAGTCGTGAACTGCAGAAAGAGTGTGGAGCAGTTTAAGGCAGTTCTGTGGGCAGCCAAGGGTGCCCTGTGTGCCAACCGCTCAGTCAATGAGCGCCGCGAGCGAACCAAATTCTGTGGTAAGCCATTTTAAACCAGTTAACAGTGATTGCCTGTAGTTGGCCGTGTGCCCAGCGACCGAAGCGGGTGTTTATAGATGTGTTAGGCATATTTTATTAAGGCAGAAAGCCTAAATGAGAGAATAGAGATGGGGAGACAGCTGGAGGGATGAGCGGCGCATCCCCTCTCGCCGAGCACTTGGAGACAACTGACCGGGCCGTCGAGTCTCGCAGGACAGAGAAATCTGCCGGCAGGGTGGAGGATGGACCCGTCCAATTGGGGGGGGAGACCCCTCACATCATGTGGGAAGTAGGGAGATGTTGAATGGAGACATTTATTATGTGTAGTTTATTTTAGTTATATGTTTGTAGAAAAACATCTTTATTGGTGTGCCAATGGGATGCAGGTTTGTCTGGGGAAAGGAGTTGCTGAGAGAACTTCGAGGCCAGTAGAGGAGGAGACAGTGGATGGAACTCCTAGGCTATTGAAGAAATACTGAGCTCTGTGGAAGAGCAGTTCCCATAGAGAGGAGTTGCACCTCAAGCTGTAAGAGGAGAAACAGTGGAGGGGAGTTTCACATGCTTCTGTGGTACCAGTGGTGAAGCACCATTGCTGTTTAAGGAAGACTTCATGGTGTAGCAGCCAGAAGAGCTGTGGAGGACCCTGGTAGAGAATTGTAGGAGAACCTTAAGATGTTCAGGGTTGTGAACCTCTAGGTCTAGAGAGGAGGTGAATCCCAAATGAATTTTTCATGGAAGTGATACCAACATCAAATCATATATCAGACGTCACCCTATCCCCACTGGATTTTGAAGAAGCCATAAACAGTATGCCTATGCACTCTGCACCAGGCCCTGATTCTTGGAACTCCATATTCATAAAGAACTGCAAAAAACCACTATCGCAGGCCCTCCACATTCTGTGGAGACAAAGCCTAGATACTGGCGTTATTCCTGACATACTAAAAACAGCAGAGATAGCACCACTTCATAAAGGAGGAAATAAGGCAGAGGCAAAAAATTACAGACCGATAGCACTAACATCGCACATCATAAAAATTTTTGAGAGAGTGCTAAGAAGTAAGATCACAAAATACATGGAATCACAGCATCTCCATAACCCCGGACAACATGGTTTCAGAACAGGGTGCTCTTGCCTGTCGCAGTTGCTGGACCACTATGATATGGCATTAGATGCTATGGAAGACAAACAAAACGCTGATGTAATTTACACAGATTTCGCAAAAGCTTTTGATAAATGTGACCATGGTGTTATTGCACATAAAATGCGTTCAAAAGGAATTACTGTACTGGAAAAATAGGCAGATGGATCTACAATTTCCTGACCAACAGAACCCAATGTGTAATAGTCAACAAAATAAAATCCAGCCCATCAACCGTGAAGAGCTCAGTCCCCCAGGGTACTGTGCTTGCTCCAGTACTTTTTCTCATCCTCATATCGGACACAGACAAGAACACAACCTATAGCACTGTATCATCCTTTGCAGATGACACTAGGATCTTCATGAGAGTAGGCAACATAGAGGACACGGCGAACCTCCAGTCAGATGTAGATCAGGTCTTTCTATGGGCTACAGAAAATAATATGGTGTTTAACGAAGATAAGTTCCAGCTCATGCGCTATGGAAAAAATGAAAATATAAAAACGGAAACCACGTACAAAACTCAAGCAAATCATAACATAGAACGAAAAGGCAATGTAAAGGATCTGGGTGTACTCATGTCGGAAGACCTTACCTTTAAAGAACACAATAAAGTAGCCGTCACAACTGCAAGAAAAATGACAGGTTGGATAACAAGAACTTTTCACACTAGAGATGCTATACCGATGATGATACTTTTCAAAACGCTTGTGCTCTCTAGAGTGGAGTACTGCTGCACAATGACAGCACCTTTCAAAGCTGGAGAAATTGCTAACCTGGAGAGCGTGCAGAGATCCTTTACTGCTAGAATCCACTCAGTAAAACATCTAAACTATTGGGACCGACTAAAGAGCCTAAAACTGTACTCCCTTGAGCGCAGGCGGGAGAGGTACATAATAATTTACACGTGGAAAATATTAGAGGGGCTGGTCCCAAACCTGCACACAGAAATAACATCACATAGACCAGAAGACATGGCAGGATGTGCAGAATACCCCCGTTGAAAAACAGAGGTGCAACTGGTACTCTGAGAGAGAATGCTATCAACATCAGAGGTCCGAGACTGTTCAACACGCTTCCACTACACATAAGGGGCATAACTGGCCGACCCCTCACAGTGTTCGAGAGAGAACTGGATAAGCATCTCCAAAGGATACCTGATCAACCAGGCTGTGACTCATACGTCAGGCTGCGAGCAGCCGCATCCAACAGCCTGGTTGATCAGTCCGGCAACCAGGAGGCCTGGTCGACGACCGGGCCGTGGGGACGCTAAGCCCCGGAAGCACCTCAAGGTAACCTCAAGGAGGTTCTTAGTAACTACTTATATAGAGTTGGTAGAGTGTTTTGAGTGTCATTGGCGTGCATGATGCAAGAGGTGAGTGATTGGATATTTTTGTACCGAGGAATAATTATACAAATGTCTATAGTGTTACAGCCATAGGATTGATTTCCTTGTGTATATTTATTTATATATATTCTAGAGCTGATAGTGCCATATTGTATTACAAGATATAACCCACTTGGTGTGGATGGTAGCATAAGTGGCAAGCCAGGAGTTGGTCTACCACTAGATATAAGCAGCTGATAGAGCCCTGATGAGATTGGATGCAACCTGATTATAATAGCATAGAGTATTGGAGTCATTATTATATCTTGTGTTTGTGTTGTATACATTCTCTGTCCATTAAATGTATGTAATCTACAGGTGTTTGCCCTTGTCCTAGTGAGGCTTCCCAGAAAGAAGAAAAGAGAGAGAGAAAGAACCACAGCTGTGGACAGGGTGGTATCTAGTGTTGGAGCCGCATCCCTTTAATGTGTGACACTGAACCCCTCTCCAAGAGCGGAAAGCATACAGGGTGATCTCCCGATCAAAGTATAAACACTCTACAGGTTTTGGTATGTTGTACGGTAGGGATGTACGCAACCTACCTACAACAACATAATACGAGTCAGTGGAGAGATTGTAGAGTCAGTGGAGAGGATGTCGAGTCAGTTGAGAGGTTGTCGAGTCAGTTGAGAGGTTGTCGAGTCAGTGGAGAGGTTGTCGAATCAGTGGAGAGGTTGTTGAGTCAGTGGAGAGGTTGTTGAGTCAGTGGAGAGGTTGTCGAATCAGTGGAGAGGTTGTCGAGTCAGTGGAGAGGTTGTTGAGTCAGTGGAGAGGTTGTCGAGTCAGTGGAGAGGTTGTCGAGTCAGTGGAGAGGTTGTCGAGTCAGTGGAGAGGTTGTTGAGTCAGTGGAGAGGTTGGCGAGTCAGTGGAGAGGTTGGCGAGTCAGTGGAGATATTTTGGAGGTATATGAAAGGGAAGGGCACTATGAGGAGAAAATGCCAATCCATTAGGACTACACAGCACTTGGAAGGGATCAGGATAAGGACTTGAGATGGGATGGAGAGAAGGAATGGTAGAGCTCATTAAGAGGTTGCAGCAATCTGTGGAGGGACTGTGGGGGTATGTGGAGAGGCTGTGGGGGTATGTGGAGGGATTGTGGTATCTATGGAGGGGGGGTTGTAAGTGTCCATGAAAGGGTTGTGGGATCCTATGTTGAGGTTGTGGGCAGTTTATGTAGGGACGAGAAGAGATGACATGTGTGTATTTGGTAGTACTTTTCATATTTTTTGTATTACTAGAAACAACAATGAACCAAGGAGATTAATACCTTTATGTTTGGACATCCACATTGATCCCCAGAACACATGATTCGATATTCAGTTTTTCCTGCTGATGCCAGGAGAACAGCAACTACACAGAAAAGTGCCAGAAATATCAACTGTAGAACATATGGCACAATTGGGAAGAACAGTGTTGACATAATGCTACCCACAGCTCTGAAAATAGAGAATAATGTGTTGTCAAATGACTCAGCTCCTGTTATATTCTAATTAACAAAGCAATACTGTTTTATAAATTTTAGTAACATTAAAATTAAAGAGTTGATTGAAATGAAACAGCTCTCTCTGGGTGGCCCATTAGTGGCTCCCCAGAGCATCAGCACCTGCTCTACAGGGCTAAACTCTGCATGTTAAGCATATGTGACACTCCTGTCATATGAGAAATACACATCAAACAGAATCTTGACCTTTCAAAGAGGTGGGAGAAACACATCGGGATCAGAGAGCAAACCATGCATGGGGAAATCCTCCCTAAAAATTAAAACAGAGCCATAAAAACTTTTTTTTTATATAGAAATGGTCAGTAGCAGCCAATCAGCAAGTAAAACTCTAGAACAACAACAAGACAAACTCACAACTACCACCTCATACCCTCCTGCTACCTGATGGTGCTAGCCATCCAGAGCTCCAACAACAATTTACAATACAATACAATACAATTTTATTTAGGTAAGGTACATACATACAATAAATATTTACAAGGATTGTTTGACTTATAGGTAGAGCTAGTACATACAATGCCTAAAGCCACTATTACGCAAAGCGTTTCGGGCATAACAAGGCAAACCAACTCACACTTGAGCCCAAGCAAACCCAATCATCAGAAATAAGGAGGAAAAACAGAATGAGAAAAAGGAGTCATGGAGAATTACCCAAAAAACCAGCGATGAATGTAATGAAACACCATTTTCTGGGCAAGTCCTGGAGGCTCCTCGGAGCTATCCAGGCTGATAGGGATAGTTCTAACTTTTGGCATTAGTTGATGTGGGGGTGGAGTTCTAGGCCTACCGGGGACCACGGCCAGAACCTGGTCCCCTCAGAGAGGCACGAGGAGCAATGGCCCATAGAAATGCACATGTGATTATGTAGCATTCTATATCTGCCATCAACTGGGACAGGCACCCAGAAAGGTAAGCACCCAAAAACAAACCCCTATTCTGGTGAAATAATAAACATAAACAAACGAGTGGACAGAACTCCCCAAATGAAAACGAGCAAACACGCATGATGTCACAAGAGCCACACCGCATGTCTGCTCAGATCCCCCCCCTCCCCGGGAGGGAGAAGGGGGAGCCCCAGATCCCCGCGATGGTGATCCACACTGCAATTCTGAGACTGGATGTCAAAATACACGAAAAAACACCGACTGGAGGGAGGGAGGGTTGCCGGGGAGCCTCCGGGACTCACCCAGAAAATGGCCTTTCATTACATTCAATGCTGGTTTTCTGGGGAGAGCTACTTCACCAAAGACAAAATAAGAAAGGATTCATTCAGTGTCATTCTTCACCAGAAGAGAAGGAGACGGCTGCAGACGAACAAACCTATCTTGCAACGCGCGAGCCGCCTGCACCCGAATAATGTCATCATCAGATTGGGTGAACTGAGTCACAAATAAGCAACCAAATGCACAGGGCTTGGGGTCGAATGTGTCACTGACCCAACAGGCGGCACAACAGAGGCAAAAACAATGAGCATCACCATGAGATAAGGGGACAGAGCAACCCTCAAACTCGCAAAAAGCGGGAGGAGACTCAGGGGTCACATCCATTGGACCCGAGCGCCCCTGCGGGGTTTCCCAGGGGCCCCTAGACAGGGTCTGCTAAGGGTTATCCCAGGCAGGGTACTACTAATTGGTGCCCAAGCTACCAATCAACACTGCTAAAGCTGAACCCTTGGGATGTATCCACTCATGAGGGCGAAGTAGGGGGTACCACCAAACACAAATAACCCTAATACAGTATAAAGGGGAAAGGAACACCAAGGCAGACCCAACCAGGCAAAAATAAAAAGGAAAGAAAACCTTGCAAGAGGACAGTGTACCCAGAGGGAACAGACCCGGCTTCTGTTATAGGTGAAAACTAGCTGTGCTGCGCCCCTACCAGTGCAAAAATTACTACTTACCCCAAGGCAAACAAAGGAGGACTCTCCCAAAACACTCGGGGCAGTCAGTCGCCAAGCAGCAAAAGACCAACAGAGATAGACCCAAGGTGACTTGTGGAAGGGAACCCCAAGCCCCTAGGGCAGTACTTACAGGACCTATGCTGTTTCTGATATATGCAAATGATCCACCAGAGGGTATAGAATCATTCCTCTCATTGTTTGCTGATGATGGAAAAATTATGAGGAGGATTAAGAAGGAGGAAGATTGTATGAGGCTACAAGATGACCTAGACAGACTGCATGAATGGTCCAACAAATGGGTACTAACGTTCAACCCAAGTAAATGTTAGGTAATGAAACTATCAGTGGAAACAGGAGGCCAGATACAGGATACAGAATGGGAGATGAAATCCTTCATGAAACAGAGAGAAAGATCTAGGAGTTAATATCACCCCGAACCTGTCTCCTGAAGCCCACATTAAAAGAATAACATCTGCGTTGTATGCAAGGCTGGCTAACATCAGAACTGCCTTCAGGAACCTGTGCAAGGAATCATTCAGAACCTTGTATACCACATATGTATGACCAACCCTGGAGAATGCGGCCCCAGCATGGAGCCCGTACCTTGTCAAGCACAAGACGAAGCTTCAAAAAGTTCAGAGGTATGCCACTAGGCTAGTCCCAGAACTAAGAGGAATGAGTTATGAGGGCAGGCTGCGGGAAATGCACCCCCACGACAATGGAAAACAGAAGAGTAATGGGAGACATGATCACTACCTACAAAATTCTCAGAGGAATTGACAGGGTAGATAAAGATAAACTGTTTAACACAGGTGGTACACAAACAAGGGGACACAGGTGGAAACTTAGTACCCAAATGAGCCACAGTGACGTTAGAAAAAACTTTTTCAGTGTCAGAGTAGTTAACAGATGGAATACATTAGGCAGTGATGTGGTGGAGGCTGACTCCATACATGGTTGCTTAGTTATGAGGGATACGGGGGGATATTAATAGGGTATTAAAAGTATCAACACAGGACAGAACACGAAACAATGGATATAAATTGGATAAGTTTAGATTTAGGAAAGACTTGGGTAAATACTGGTTCAGTAACAGGGTTGTTGATTTGTGGAACCAATTGCCGCGTAACATTGTGGAGGTGGGGTCCCTCGATTGTTTCAAGCACGGGTTGGACAAGTATATGAGTGGGATTGGGTGGTTATAGAATAGGAGCTGCCTCGTATGGGCCAATAGGCCTTCTGCAGTTACCTTTGTTCTTATGTTCTTATGGTTTCAAATGTAGATATGATAGAACCCAGTAGGCTCAGGAATCTGTACACCAGTTGATTGACGGTTGAGAGGCGGGACCAAGGAGCCAAAGCTCAACCCCTGCAAGCACAACTAGGTGAGTATAAGGCACTTAGGGAAGGTGATCCTAAGCACATGCAGCCCGAGTACCTGTGAATATTACTCCCAGCTCACACACCACCAGAAGAGCAGTACTGAACAGAAGACAGCACAACAAAAGTCCGGAGCTGGAGCCATGATGACACTGCAGACAACCTGAGAAAGACAAGGCTTTAAACAAGAGATCAAGGTAACAGGATCAACCTACAAGGTATCCACCAAAGCAGAAGCAGTGGCTCGAAGGTAGCAATGGAGAGCTACTGTCGGATGCAAAACACCCCTGGCCAAACCAACCTAGCATCAACAACCAACAGACCCCTCCAGAACCAAAACCCATTAATTCTTTGCAAGAAAAGAAGGAGCCAGCTGGAGGTGAAGAAACTGCCCCCCAAAGCTGAAAGAACAAAAGCCCAGCACCATAGAAGGCCATGAAGTTCACCAACATGGCAACCGTAAGCCAAGGAAACCAAGACGAGAGCTTTGAGAAAACCATTCCAGACCTAAGGGGACACTATAAACTGAATGGAAGATAGAAAATAGACCACCTGGTCCAGAGACCAAACAGGTTCTGGCAGTGCATGAGCACTGCCAGAATTTGACAAACAGGAAAAGGTCCAAAGACACCCCACTAAGTGGCTTCCAGAACTGAAGGACAAGACAAGTCTGGGAACAGGGGACCAGGGAAACGGTATCAACCCACAAGGCGTCCACGGACGCAGAAGAGATGACACAAAGGTAGCAACGGAGAGCCACCACCGGACACAAAACATGATGTACCCCTAGGCCATATCAACCAAACTTGGGGTCACCTTCCACAAGTTCCTTAGGTTCTGCCGTTTACTGCTTGGTTTTCGGCCACCCTTTGTGTGCTAGGGTGTCTGTCTTCCATGTTCGCCTTAGGGTAGGGAAAGTTTGCACTGGTAGGGGGCGCAGGGTATCGCACAGCTTGTTTTCACCAATCATAGCGGCCGGCTCTGTTCCGCCTGGGTACGTTGTCCTCTTGCAAGGTTTTCTTTTTCTTTTTGTTTGTCTGCCTGGTGGGGGGGGGAGGGGGGTCTGCTTTGGTTCTTGCCCCCTTTGTACGGAGCACTCTTCCTTCTTCCGGTGGTTCCCCCTGCTAGGTCCCCGTGAGTGTACATGTCCCATCGGTTCAGTTCTTAGAAAGTTGTTTGGTATTTGTGGGCACCAGTTAGCAGTACCCTGCCTGGGATTACCTGGGCGTGAGTCCCTATAGGTAAATACACAGGACCCTGGGAAACCCCGAGGGAGCACGTGGGTCTGATGGATGTGGCCCCGGAGACCCCCCTCTCACTTTGTGCGAGTTCGAGGGTTGCTCTGTCCCCTTGTCTCAGGATGACTCACTGTTTTGCTTCTGTCTGCTGCCTGTGGGGTCGGTGGTAACTTCGGCCTGGAGCCTTGCGAGTTTGTTGTTTGTTTGTGGCTCGATTACCCAGTTTTATGCTGACTATGTGGGTGCAAGTAGCACGGGTGTTGCAAGTTGAGTTTCAGTGGTGCAATGCGCTAGGTCGTTTGCTCCCCGGAAGCCTCGAGATTGCCCCGTTTTGGTTGGTGTGATGGGGCTTGGGGGGTGTTGGATGCTTCGGTTTTGTTCCTGCCACACCCCCTTGTCTTTCCCCTGTTATGGTCTCTCCCTTTCCTCCCTGCATCCAGATCCTTACCGTTTGTGGGATAGGGATCGGGGCGGGGCTTCGATGGTCTTGAGACTTGGGCGGTCTCGGGGATTTCCCCCTTCCGGGGTATTGACAGAGGCATTCGAGCCTCTTCCTCCAGTCGTGTTGTATGAGTCTGCCAGTGGGCTCCCTTCCTTAGTACTTTTCCAGCTGCCCCAGCTATTTCTTGTGAAGCTGGGGCTTTGGGGGGACGGTTCAGCCCCGGGGCCTGTTGTGTGGGTTCCCGAGGCTGGAGAGAAGCTGACTTGGGGGGGGGTCTCTGGCCCCATTGGACCCCACTGGGGTTTTTCTACCCTCTGAGCGGGGCTTCCGGTTACGAGGAGTGGGGGTTTTTCCTCTCCCCCCTCTCCATACGTGTTGTTGGGCGTCGGCCCCTCCCCATGTTTGGTTCCTTGTCCCTTGGGGCCATTGTTCCGTCCTGGTGGTGGGTACTCTTCTCCGTTTATTCACCCTTCTTCTTTGGGACGGGACTTCTCCGTCATGTTCCCTTTTTCTCGGGGTTCTGCATGACTTTTGGTCTCGGATGCGACTGTGCCTTTCTGTTCCTTTGTGCTTAGGGCTTGCTTCTATATGTTCTCGAAGGTTCGGGAAGCTTTCCCTTTTTCTGTATTATTGGAACGTCTGTCGTCTTCTGGTTTGGCTTCCCTCCAGTCCTTTCTTAGGCTTGTTGGTCCTATTCCGTGCTTCTTCTCGGTTTTCGGTCCTGTCTCTATTTTTTGTTTTGTTTTTGTAACTCCCTTCTTTCCATGCCCTGTCTCAGCACTGTTTGTTTTCTTTACATACTCCTAGTTGGCGCCTCCTCACCAAGCGGGTTATGCGGTTCGGACCTTGTGTTCTGCGCATGCGCCGTGGGATTTTGTTTTGGTCTGGGCGGTGTGCACCAGTGCTGATGTTTTGCATCCTTTTCTCTTGGGTGCTTCGCCTCTCGCTCTTCTCCATTCTCCAGCCTGTGCCCCGTAACTACTGGGGTGTTCTGGATTACAGCTATGGGGAGGACACCGGGGTTATCCCTGTGTTATGGGTGTGGGACGCCTCCTTTGCCTCTACCCTGCTCTTCTCCTGCATGTGCGGCTCTGGCCTTCTTCCCCTGGCGGCACTCCCGGAATCTTCTTGGCTACGTAGTGTCGTGACACGTTCGTGCCTACGTTTGACAGGTGAGTTTCTGCGGTCAGGCGCCTCTTTCGGCTAGGCGCTGGTTCGTGGTTTTTGGATACGAATGTAAGACCATCAGCACACAGATGACTGCCGCGGGCCTGTTGACCCATACGTGGCAGCTCCTATTTCTACCCGTCCAGTGCCACTCATATGCATGTCCAACCCATGTTTGAGTCAATCAAGGGACCCCACCTCATCCATGTTATGAGATACAATGGTGGAGGTGAAGGTTATATGGTAAATGTTACTGCGTCAGGATGATGTGAGGTGACATTTTGCTGCAGTTTTGTGACTGGGGATGCGTGTTGAGGATTGATTGTGGTATTTTTCATGGTCTTATCTGGGGTCCCCTCATTCCTTTCCCGTCTTGGAGTGTCTGGCTTAGCCCTTCCATGTACATTGGTTTCTCTGTACTCATCTAGTTGTCCGCCCCTGGTTGTGCTTGCTGGGGTTGAGCTTTAGTTCTTTCATCCTGCCTCTCTCCTGTCACTTACCTGGTATCTACTGGGCTCTGTCATGTCTGCACTTGCAGCTGTGTGTGGGGTGAACCTCCACCACTTCCCTTCCTCATGCATTCCATTTGTTTACTACTCTGACACTGGAATGTTTCTTTCTTGAGTTTCTATGGCTCCTTTGGGCGCTCAATTCCGCATGTGTCTCATGGTGCGTGTGCCCCTTGTGTTCATTAGTCTGTCTTCATTGCTCGTACTCCTCGGTTCGGGTACTAGTCTGGTGGCAAACCTTTGCACCTTATTCAGTTTGATTTGTTGGGACAGGGCTTGCAACTCTGTCTGTGTGTTGTTGACGTGACTTGTTGGGACATGATCTGCAGCTCTATGGGTTGATCGTGACCCTTTCGTTCCCGATTTGCTGCATGCCTTCTTCTTTCATCATCTTCCTGCTTCACTCTTGTCCCTGGCTGCTGGTGCTGGGGCTGTTCTTCTGGTCTTTTTCTCATTTTATCCTATGCACTGTTGTGTGTTTTGTTTGTGCCTTTTGGTCCTCTTATTGTCAGGTTTGGGTTCCTGTTTCCTTGGCTTGCCCTGACTGTTGGCATTTTCAGGGTCTCGCAGTGTCCCTTCTCTGGAGTCTCACTCCAGAGAAGCGGGTTATGCGATAGTCTCGTAGTCCGACCCATAGTCTCCGATCTCCTGGTGAGCTCACTGGCATTGGGGAGTTTTCTGTGTGGCAGACGTACCATCTCCTTCTTTGCCGGCTTGGACAGCTCTGCTTGCTCGGTGGTTGCACCTGAGATCTTCCCACGGCTCCGCCTCTTCTTAGGCTCGATTGGTCCATAGATGGGCTGGTTCGGTTCTGCCTCGAGTCTTTCACCTTCGGTTGTTGGTCAGGTGGCTTCGTTGTTGGTGTCCCACCTGCATGGTTCTTCTTGGCGGCAGTATGGTTTTTTTTGGTGGTCCTTCCTTTTCCTTCTGTCTCTTCTTAGGTGGCTGCATTTGTTGGCGTCGGCTTGTCCTTCTCTTGTGGAGGTTCGGGGGCGTCATCTTGCCGCATACTGTCGCCTCGTATAGTGCGGCGCTGGCGGAGCCGCTTCAGCTTGCTTTCGGTCTTGGTGTTGCATCTGCGCCATTTCGCAAGCTGTCTCGTGCGTTGTTTCACCTCCGGCCTGCTCATGTGCTTGCCTGAGCCGTCCTGGTCTTTGGATAGCGTGCTCTCTTTTCTTCTTCTCCTCGGTTTGTTGTGGCCCCTTCAGATCGGGATTGTTTCTCGAAGGCTCCTTACCTGTTGGCATTTGCCTTTAGAGGTCGGGTCGGTGACCTTCCTGTTCTCCTTCGGTACAGGGGTTTCTGCTCCTTCGGTGGTGGCGATAGGTTTGTTCGGTTGCAGCTGTCTCCCTCTTTTCTGGCACAGAATGAGACTGCTGCTTTCCGGAGAGGTCCTTGGGTTGTTGGTGCTTGGTTGGTCGGGCTGGGGGTGCATTGTGTTTTGTGTCAGGTTGCAGCCCTCCGCTATTATTTGTGTGCCATGGCTTCTGTGTCCGGGACGCGCTTTGGGTTGATCCAGTTCCCTTCTTCCCTGTTCGCGAGTGAGGGTCTCCCAGGTCGTTCGCAGAGTTATTAAGACTAGCCAGCCTGCGTTCTATCCCCATGCCCATGACGTTCGTAGGTTCGTTGCTCTTGCTACCGTCTTTGGCGACATGTCATGGTTGTCATTAGGGCACGGGGCTTTTGGTGGTCGTACAGGGTCCTGGCTGCTCGTTACCTCGTGGTTGTTCCCGGGGCCCATTCGGGCCTGTGTCGCCTTGGGTTGGTGGTTGCAGCCAGTTGTCTTGACTTTGAGTTGAGGAGTGAGCGGCAACCGCCTCCCGGGTAATTAAGTCCCTATTATTTCCTCTGTGGGTAGTTTGCTCCGGGGAGCCGAAGGGGGCTCCCCCCAGAAAATCAGTGTTGAATGTAATGAAACGCCATTTTCTGGGTGAGACCCGGAGGCTCCCCGGCATCCCTCCGGTCAGTGTTTTTTTGCGTGTTTTGACATCCAGACTCAGAATTGAAGGGTGGATAGCCGGCGTGGGGGTCTGGGGCTCCTCCTTCCCCCTCCCAGGGAGGGGGTAGCTGCGCAGACAGGGGCGCGGCGACGTGTGACGTCATGCTCATTTGCTCGTTACTTTTAGGGGAGTTCTATGCACTTGTTTGGCTTGTGGTAGCAATAATTTCACCAGAATAGGGGTTTGTTTTGGGATGCTTACCTTTCTGGGTGCCTGACCCAGTTGATGGCAGACATAGAATGCTTCCAACCACACGGGGGTTTCTATAGTCCATTGCTCCCCATACCTCTCTCAGGGCGCCAGGTTCTGGCTCATCCCCGGTAGGCCCACAGAACTCCATACACATGACTGATGCTAAAGTCTGACATTAGCATATCAGCCTAGTAAGTTCCGGGGAGCCTCCGGGTCTCACCCAGAAAATGGAGTTTCATTACATTCAACGCTGGTTTTTTTGGCACCTTTATTTCCTTAGCTTGAATCTGTGTCGTCTTGTTCGTGATGTTGCTGGTTTCAGGAATTCCTTTTTGTCAATTTGGTCGATTCCTGTTAGTATTTTGTATGTATGACCATATCACCTCCTTTTCTTTTATCTTCTAGGTTTGGCATGTTTAACGCCTCTAGTCTCTCCTCGTAACTTTAGTTTTTCAGTTCCGGAAGCCATTTTGTAGTATGCCTTTGCACATTTTCCAGTTTCTTTATGTGCTTCTTGAGATTTGGGCACCATACAACTGCTGCATATTCCAATTTTGGTCTAACAAAAGTCATGAATAGTTTCTTTAGAATTTTACCATCCATATAATTAAAAGCAGGTCTGAACTTGGAAAGCAACGCATATGCTCCTCTCACAATGTTCTTTGTGTTCCTCCGGTGACAGCTAACTATCCAAAACCCCCCATAGGTCTCGTTCTTTATTAGAGTTTGTAATTCCTTTCCACATAACTTGTAAGTTATCTTAGAGGTTATCTTAGATGATTTCGGGGCTTTTTAGTGTCCCCACGGCCCGGTCCTCGACCAGGCCTCCACCCCCAGGAAGCAGCCCGTGACAGCTGACTAACACCCAGGTACCTATTTTACTGCTAGGTAACAGGGGCATAGGGTGAAAGAAACTCTGCCCATTGTTTCTCGCCGGCGCCTGGGATCGAACCCAGGACCACAGGATCACAAGCCCAGTGTGCTGTCCGCTCGGCCGACCGGCTCCTGTGGTCTATTTTCTCTGATTCCACATTCCATAACATGGCATTTATTCACACTGAATTCCATTTGCCACTTTACGCTCCAAGCACTTATTTAATCTAGATCGATTTGAAGGGCATTACAATCATCTGCATCTCCTATCTTCCCCAGAATCATAGCATCATCCACAAACATGTTCAAATAATTCTGTATTCTTTCTGGTAGATCGTTTATGTAGACAAACATTACTGGTGCTAGAACTGAACCCTGTGATACTCCACTAGTAACACTCTTGCTGTCAGATACATTGTCTCTGATTACCACCCTCACCTGTGTGTTAATTAGGAAATATTTCATCCGTGTCAGAAGTCTTCTTGTCACCCCTCCAGCATGTTCCAGTTTCCAGAGCAGCCTTTTGTGTGGGACTCTTATCAAAAGCCTTTTCTAGGTCCAGAATTACACTGTCAACCCAACCACCTCCGGGGGCCGGAGGTGGGGGCCGGTTGGCTGAGCGGACAGCACGCTGGACTTGTGATCCTGTGGTCCTAGGTTTGATCCCAGGCGCCGGCGAGAAACAATGGGCAGAGTTTCTTTCACCCTATGCCCCTGTTACCTAGCAGTAAAATAGGTACCTGGGTGTTATAGTCAGCTGTCACGGGCTGCTTCCTGGGGGTGGAGGCCTGGTCGAGGACCGGGCTGCGGGGACACTAAAAAGCCCCAAAATGATCTCAAGATAACCTCTTTCCTGCATTATCTCTGTGGCTCTATCATAAAACCAGCGTTGAATGTAATGAAACGCCATTTTCTGGGTGAGTCCCGGAGGCTCCCCGGAGCTATCCATGGCTGATATGGATACCCTAACTATTTTGCATCAGTCAATGTGGGTGGAGTTCTAGGCCTACTGGGGACCACAAGCCAGAACCTGGCCCCCTCAGAGAGGCACGGGGAGCAATGGCCCATGGAAATGCACATGTGATTTGGAGCATTCTATATCTGCCATCGACCGGGACAGGCACCCAGAAAGGTAAGGACACAAAACAAACCCCTATTCTGGTTAAACAACAAAATCGACAAACTAGTGGACAGAACTCCCCCAGGAAAACGAACTAACAAACATGACGTCACGCGAGCCGCGCCGCATGTCTGCGCAGCTCCCCCCTCCCCGGGAGGGGGAAGGGGGAGCCCCAGACCCCCGCACCGACGATCCCCGCCCCAGTTCTGAGGCTGGATATCAAAACCGTGAAAAACCCGCCGACCGGAGGGCGGGAGGGTGCCGGGGAGCCTCCGGGACTCACCCAGAAAATGGCGTTTCATTACATTCAACGCTGGTTTTCTGGGGGGAGCCCCTACAGCTCCCCAGAGCTACCTCACCAAAGACTACCTAAAAAACAAGGGGACATACCCGGGAGGCGGTAGGAGAATCACTCCACAACACAAAGTCGAGACCACAACCCAAGGTATAGCATTCGCTAGAAAAAGGGGAGAATGGCCACAGACAAAGAAAACCTATGATCACGACAATAGCAGCCAAAAACCACTGCGCCTGAGAAGAGCAAGAAGCTCTGCCACACAGCCCCCAGAGGCGAATGCCAACACAAAAAGAAAACCGAGGCAAAGCAAACCTGACCCAAAGGAGCCACAACCACCAAGGAGAAGAAAAACAGGAGAGCACCCTGTCCAAAGACCAGGACGACACAGACAGTGCATAAGCAGGCCGGAGGTGTAACAACGCACGATACAACCTGCGAAACGGCGCAGAAGGAATATCGATACCGAAAGCTAGCAGCAGAAACCAAGGTGCCAGACCCAGGAACGGCCCCAAGCGCCTCTACATCCTCCGCAAGCCAATCCTATGACAGCCCCAGGAGGGAAAAGAAAATGCAGGACCAAAACGAAAATGCCACAAGTGTGCAAGACCACCTCCACAAGTGCAGCTGACAGGGAAGGAACTCGCATAAGGAGCCGCCCCGCACCAACATCCCGCAGAAGGGCAGGAGCGAAAAGACTCATTAGGAGGAGCAAAATCGCTCCCAGGAAAACTAGGAGCGCCGAGACAGTGTGAAGAGAAGAGATATTCACAAAGAACAAAAAGGCCAACACTCAGAAGCTGCTGGGAAGAGGACCCACAAGCCCTAGAAAGGACCGGAGGGAAGCTCAACCAAATGACGACAGACGCACCAGAAAAAGGGAAGGAGCAAAACAGTCCCGAACCTTCGAGAACAAAAAGAAGCAAACACAAAGGACGAAGGCCCCAAAACCCCGTCGCACCCGAGACCAAAAGTCATGCAGAAACCCCAAGAAGAGGGGGACATGACGGAAGAAGGCCCGTCCCGGAAAAAGGGGCAAAGATCGTAGAAAAGCACACCGACAGGACGGAAACAACGGGTACAACGGACAAGGAAACCAAGCCCAGGGAGGGGCCGACGCCCACAAAGCACGTGCGGAGAGGGGGAACGGAAAACCCCACACCACAAAACTGCAAGTTCCCCCCAGAGGGTTAGAAACACCCCGGCGGGGACCAACGGGGCCTGAGGCCTCTCACGTGAGCCCCACCCCAGCCCCGGGAACCCACCCTGCAGGCCCCGGGGCCGAGCTGTCCCCTCAAAGCCCCAGCGTCAAGAAAACCCCGGGGCAGCCATGAAAAACACGAAGGAAAGGAGCCCACTAGGCTCTGGAACTTGAACCGAAACCAGAGGATAGGCGAGGGGCGAGATGAAGACCCCAAGCCCATCCCCAGC
The DNA here is from genome assembly GCF_040958095.1 of Procambarus clarkii. Taxonomy (NCBI): domain Eukaryota; kingdom Metazoa; phylum Arthropoda; class Malacostraca; order Decapoda; family Cambaridae; genus Procambarus; species Procambarus clarkii. Next base: position 22,596,905 of record NC_091225.1, read on the forward strand.
CAGCACAATGAGGCAAGGACAAGACAGTGAAACCAAGGAACATGGAAAAACCAGGCCCTGCACGGCAAGACCGGCAAGGAAGGAGAGCCCCAGAGGTAGCACAGAAGGGCCGAACATAACGCCACAACCAACCCCGACACGCAGCTGCAGTACCAAAACCGCAGCAAAACGTCACCACACTCCCCGAGGAAGCGACAGAGAAGATAGATAAATCGTACACGAGTGGCACACAAGGGGACATAGGCGGAAACCGAGCACCCAACTGAGCCACAGGGATGGTAGAAGAAACGTGTGCAGTGTAACAGGCAATCAAAGGAACACATTAGGCAGCCCAACATGGGCTGACCCCATACACAGCCCCAAGAGCAGAGATGAGAGTGCCCAAGAAGCACAGAATCCGCCCGACAGGCAGAACCCAACCTGCAAACACAAGGAGGCGAACACAGATGCCGAAGAAATATAAGAAAATTCACCTTCGCAAATAGAGTGGTAGACGGTTGGAACAAGTTAAGTGAGAAGGTGGTGGAGGCCAAGACCGTCAGTAGTTTCAAAGCGTTATATGACAAAGAGTGCTGGGAAGACGGGACACCACGAGCGTAGCTCTCATCCTGTAACTACACTTAGGTAATTACACTTAGGTAATTACAAAACCTCCGACACAGGAAAACATACTACAGAGCACCACTTGGTTTCCGAACCCCTTGGGGACGAGACCCGTCAGTTAACATGTAAGTTCGTATACGAGAAATAGAGGAAAAAAATAAACTAGAAATGTAAAAAGAAATTTATCCGAAAAATTTATGAAAAAACTCTAGGGAAAAAAATCGTCAGGTTCATGGCGTAAATGCGACCGTGTTTTGTTTGTACTCATCAATAAGTGAAGTCCTGATCCGCTTTATAAAAGTCCTTAATTGTTCCTAACTGATTATTAAGACGTCTGGCAAACATCCTCTGGATGTTTCCTGCCAGCCTGCAGGCACATCCTGCCTAAAATATACGATGATGTACTGGACATTTAAGAAACAAATCTGAGTCACAGGTCTGTGGAGTGTGGTTAGGCTTACGGAGTCAGCCGGTCCCTCCCCCACCACCGACACACCTCCCCCACCCCAAACCCATACACACACACACACACTCTCACAAAGGTCACGTGGTTCACGGTTCACTTCAACACCCATATATCGCTTCCTGCCTGCCTGCTTCCTTCCCAGCCTGCCTCCTTCCCAGCTTGCCAGCCTGCTTCCTTCCCAGCCTGCCAGCCTGCTTCCTTCCCAGCCTGCCTCCTTCCCAGCCTGCCTCCTTCCCAGCCTGCCAGCCTGCTTCCTTCCCAGCCTGCCTGCCTGCCTCCTTCCCAGCCTGCCTCCTTCCCAGCCTGCTTCCTTCCCAGCCTGCCTGCCTGCCTCCTTCCCAGCCTGCCTCCTTCCCAGCCTGCCAGCCTGCTTCCTTCCCAGCCTGCCAGCCTGCTTCCTTCCCAGCCTGCCAGCCTGCTTCCTTCCCAGCCTGCCTCCTTCCCAGCCTGCCTCCTTCCCAGCCTGCCAGCCTGCTTCCTTCCCAGCCTGCCTCCTTCCCAGCCTGCCAGCCTGCTTCCTTCCCAGCCTGCCAGCCTGCTTCCTTCCCAGCCTGCCTCCTTCCCAGCCTGCCTCCTTCCCAGCCTGCCTCCTTCCCAGCCTGCCAGCCTGCTTCCTTCCCAGCCTGCCTCCTTCCCAGCCTGGCAGCCTGCTTCCTTTCCAGCCAGCCTGCCTCCCTCCCTGCCATCATGCTAACGGGTAGTGTGTGTTAGGCTTATCTTCGGGAATGAGCCGGTCTCACCCCCACCACCAACAAACCACCCGCCCCCCTACATCCCATCTCTCAAGGTCACGCGGTTCAACCGCGTGACTACCACTCACTCCCTGCCTGCAAGCTAGCCTGCCTGCCTGCAAGCTAGCCTGCCTGCCTGCCTGCCTGCCTGCCTGCCTGCCTGCCTGCCTGCCTGCCTGCCTGCCTGCCTGCCTGCCTGCCTGTCTGCCTGCCTGTGCCTGCCTGCCTGTGCCTGCCAGCCTGCCTTTCCCTCCCTAATTCTCACTACTTCCATCCCTTCCTGCCAACCTCCTAGCATCTCTCCCTACCTCCCCCTCCCTCTTAGCATCTCTCCCTACCTCCTAACATCTCTCCCTACCTCCCCCTCCCTCCTAGCATCTCTCTCCCCCCCTCTCTCACTGATTCTCCCCCCCCCCTCATTCATACTGCCTCCCACCTAAGCTCCATCGTCCATCCAGCCACCAGTCAGCCATCACTGACGCAATGCGTGCATTTGGAGCCAACATGGTGCACAGATGTTTCTTGATTGTGCAGATATGTAAAACAAAAGCACAGAATGAACATTCCAGCCTTATGGCAATTCAAAATAATAGGAATAATAGGCCGTGAATCTGTGAAGTCACAGTGGGCAAACTGGACCATCTCCCACCCACCACCACAAGCCGGCGTGACGCTTGGCGGACCCCTTCCTACCCGAACTTTGTTCGGGTAGCATGACTCCCCAACCCCAATCGGGAAACTGGAAGTTTCGGATAACTAAAGTTCGGAAACCAAGTGGTGCTCTGTACCAAACAGGCACTCCCACCGTTGCACTGCGGAACAAGGTGGAGGCGGGGCCCCGAAATCAAGCAAGGTTAGACAAGCATAGGAGAGGGGCAGGAGGAGTACAGGCAGGAACCGCCTCTGAAGGGACAAGAGGCCACCTGCAGACACCCGTGAACCGAGGAAGGAATCAGGTGGAGAGAACAAGAGCTGCCCTGTATGGGCTAATAGCCCTGCAGTAGGCACCTCGGGTGATACGGTCCACGTTCTCAAGTACGTATGTACACCCATTCCTACTCCCAAAAACAAAAACAGGGTCAGGACGAAGAAGACGCCAAAACCGCACCAACTCACCTGCAGAACATAGGCCCTGAAGGGCCATGACGCAAGCGTTCGAGTCCGTATCCGCCGGAGGCGGCCAGTGCGCCCACGCTGGAGAGGATGGGAGCAGCGAAGGAGGCTCCCCACCCTAGAACACAGGGAAAAACCTCATGAATTCCACACAGCAGCACCCCAGAACACCCCCAAGCAATGGGGCACGGATGGGAATAAGAAAAGAATGAGAGGCGAAGCCCCCGAGAGAATTGGAGCAGAACACGTGTACACACCGCCCGGAACCAAAACAAACTCCCACTGCGCATGCGCAGGACACGAAAGAAAGTAGCCCAACCAGGCGAGAAGTAGCCCAACCAGGCGCGAAGTAGCCCAACTAGGCGCAAAGTAGCCCAACCAGGCGAGAAGTAGCCCAACCAGGCGAGAAGTAGCCCAACCAGGCGCGAAGTAGCCCAACTAGGCGCAAAGTAGCCCAACTAGGCGCAAAGTAGCCCAACCAGGCGAGAAGTAGCCCAACCAGGCGAGAAGTAGCCCAACCAGGCGCGAAGTAGCCCAACAGGGCGAGAAGTAGCCCAATAAAGCAAGAAGTAGCCCAATAAAGCGAGAAGTAACCCAACAAGGCGAGAAGTAGCCCAACCGGCTACAAGGAGCCCAAACGGCTACAAAGGAGCCCAAACTACTACAAGGAGCCCAAACGGCTACAAGGAGCCCAACCTGTCCAGAACAGAAGGAACCAGTATGGAGGCAAACTCCGGGACACGCAGGAGGAAGCCGCAAAAGCCAACCGCACCGCAGGCGAAGAGATGCGGGTAGCCGAAAACCTCCTGAAGACGGAACCGAAAAAACCACAGGGACACGGAACCGAACCCGGGGAGGAGCAGAACCCAAGCCCAAATCGTACGCAGAGGGGGGAAAGAAAACCCCACTCTTCGCAACAGTAAGCCCCGCTCAGAAGGACTGAAATCCAGGAGGGGCGCAATGGAGCCCAAGGCCCCCAAGGCCGCTCCTCCCCAACCCCAGGAGCCTCTGCACCAGGCCCCGGGGCCGAGTCGACCTCCATAGCCCCAGCCTTACAAGAAAAAGCTGGGGCAGCCGAGAGAGCTGAAAGAGAAGGGGGCCCACTGGTCAAAACCCCGGAGCATCGGCCGGAGGAACAGACTCGAATGCCTCCGCAGCAACCCCGGACGGGGCAACCCCCGAAACTGCCCAAGTCTCAGAACCTCTAACCCCGCCCCGACCCCGAAGCCTGCAGATGCGTAGGGGCCAGAAGCAGGAGGGGGAAAAACAAGGGGGGCGTGGAAGGAACCAAGGCCGAAGCGACCAAAACCACCCAAGTCTGGGTCCCTACACAAGCGGGGCAGCATCGGGGCGTCCGGGCGTCCGGGGAAGTGACAAACCAGAGCGCGTTGCACCATCCTACCCTGCAACGCGCGAGCTGCCTGCACCCACAGGAATTCATCAGCAGACTGGGTGAATGGAGTCACGAACAAGCAACAAAGCTCGCAGGACTCAAGGGTCGAATGTGTCACGACCCAACAGGCAGCATGACGGAGGCAAAAACAAGGAGAGTCACCCTGAGACAAAGGGACAAAGCAACCCTCAACTCGCACAAAGCGAGAGGGGACGCAAGCGTCTCCACTATCGGACCCGAGAGCCCCCGGGGGGTTTCCCAGGGCCCCTAGACTGGGTCTGCTAAGGGTTATCCCAGGCAGGGTACTGCTAACCGGCGCCCCAAACTACCAAGCAAACTGCTAAAGCTGAACCCACGGGACGTGTCCACTCGCGAGGGCAAAGCAGGGGGTGCCACCACACAAACGAACCTAATATAAGGGAGGGGGGGGGAAATAAGGAAGACCCCCCTACCAGGCAAAAACAAAAATAAAAGAAAAAACCACACAAGTGGACAACGTACCCAGAGGGAACAGAGCCGGCCGCTGTCATAGGTGAAAACTAGCTATGCAGTACCCTGCGCCCCACCAGTGCGATAACTACCACTTACCCCAAGGTAAACAAGGGAGTGAAACCCCCAAACCCTCGGGGCGGCCAAACGCCAAGCAGCGAAAAGCCAACAGAGGTAGACCCAAGGTGACTTGTGGAAGGCAACCCCAAGCCCCAAGGGCGGTACTTACAGGGCACTCAGGGAAGGTGACCCTAAGCACATGCAGCCCGAGTACCTGAGAATACTACTCCCAGCTCACACGACCACCGTAAGAGCAGCACTGCAAACAAGTCACAGCACTGAGACAAGACTGGAGCTGGAGCCACATGACCGTGCATGATCCCATCAGCCGAGGAACTGGGGCGGGGATCGCCGGCGCGGGGGTCTGGGGCTCCCCCTTCCCCCTCCCGGGGAGGGGGGAGCTGCGCAGACATGCGGCGCGGCTCGCGTGACGTCATGTTTGTTAGTTCGTTTTCCTGGGGGAGTTCTGTCCACTAGTTTGTCGATTTTGTTGTTTAACCAGAATAGGGGTTTGTTTTGTGGCCTTACCTTTCTGGGTGCCTGTCCCGGTCGATGGCAGATATAGAATGCTCCAAATCACATGTGCATTTCTATGGGCCATTGCTCCCCGTGCCTCTCTGAGGGGGCCAGGTTCTGGCTCGTGGTCCCCGGTAGGCCTAGAACTCCACCCACATCGACTGATGCAAAATAGTTAGGGTATCCATATCAGCCATGGATAGCTCCGGGGAGCCGTAGGGGCTCCCCCAGAAAAAGTAAGTAAATTTGTTACAAAGGATCTTCCTGTTCAATGACCATACTGTCTGTACGTTATTATGTCGTTACTCTAGGTGTTCAACCCATTTGGCTTTAATTATTGTTTCTAGTGTTTTGACTACCACGCTTGTTAATGATACGGGTCTATAATTTAGAGGTTCTTAAATTTTTGAGGAGTGCCTTAATTTGATTGCATGCCATGCTATAATAATTAAATTTTCCTGGTACAATAAAATTAATAATTAGTTTAAAACTCTACAGACATGACAGGAGATTCTAACAAATACTTTAACTGTGTATAACAGATGCAAACACTTACTTGCTGGCTTGGCCAATAAGGGCAATAGCTATGTTGATTCTCTTTCGCAAGAAGATGAGTACTAACAAACAGACCACTAAGATGGTCACTGTAATTATAAACAATATCAGCCATGTTGTTTCCAATTCTGCAACTCTGCTTATTTCCTTGGTAAATCCAAATTCTGCTACAGACATGGTTGAGTTGTCAACATTTTTGCGCAGAGTAAGATACTTGTTCAAGGTGTAGTATGATCCTGTAGAAAAGTGCATTAATAAAATTTAACAGTGAAAAGTACAGTATACTAAAAATAATATATCAGAAACCTGATATGAATCCCTTTTTTACAAAATACTGCAGCATTTTTATAACCCACATAAAAGGCTTACTATAGAGCTCTATAGAGCTCCTTTTACTATAAAGAGGAGAGTAAGCTAGAGCTTACTAAAGAGCTCTATACTTTACTAGCTCTGTCTAGTAAATGGTAGAGCTCTACCATTTACTAGATAGAGCTCTAAAGACCAGCATTAAATGTAATGAAACACCAATTTCTGGGTGAGCCCTGGTGGCTCCATGAACCTATCATATACTGATAGCATACCATCTACTAGATCTCATCAGCTGCAGAGTTTTATAGACTTACCAGGGACCAGCGCCAGAACCTGGACCCTCACAGACACACAGGGAACACTGACATTTATTTATTTATTTACTATTCATTCATTTATGCCACTACTGGGAAAGGCAACCAGAGAGTCAATTAGTCAAAACAAACCACCGCTGGCTTTAATAGAGAACGGCAGCCTCGTAAACAAATAATTGAAATCTCTCAAAACTAGCACAAGCTCATTCGGCCCACATCCCCCAACTCATTTAGGGGAGTGGGAGGAGCCCATGGTCAGTCAGCATCTCCACCTTCAGTTCTATGGACGATATAACCAACCCCATGATGACCTGGAAGGAGGGAGGGTGTCGGGGAGCCAAAAGGCCTCTCCTAAAATTGACATTATATTCAATACAGTACTGGGGGGACCTACTTGTGGTTCAATGAAGCTAACTACCCACAGAGAAGGAAAAGAAAAAAGTACTGCAGGAATCATGAAGAAGAGGAAACACCCAGCCAAGACACGTGGCCCAAAACCACCAAAGCCCGGCAACATGACAAGATACCAAGCCGCCAGAACCCCATTCAAACCCAAAAATTCCCGTGCTTGAATATCAGTCCAAGACAGGTCCGTGAACACAGCTGAGAGAACAGCATATTGAACGTTCTAACATAAAGAGCGAAAAGGATGACCGCAGGCTGGCTAGACTTAACAGTGCGAATGACCTGAGAAAGATATTTTTGGAACAGGGGCCAAGGTAACTGGATCAACCCACAAGGCATCCACCAAGGCAGAGTCAGCAGAACAAAAGTACTGTAATGACAGAGGGCTTGCCACCGGACACAGTATAAGATGCATCCCCAGCCGAACCAACCAAGCATCAATGACCAAAGGACCCGACCAGAAGCCAACTAACATCTTCCTTGCCAGAAAAGGAGTTGGCAGCAAATGAACAAACCACCCACCTGGACCAAAAGAATAAAATCAACTCCAATGGGGAAGAGCATGAAGTTCCCCCACCTGACAACAGGATGCAAGAAAAACAAAAGCAAAGACATAAGGAAACAACCATGGACCAAAGAGAACACCGTAAATTGAGAGGGGAAAAAACCAGCGTTAAATGTAATGAAACGTCATTTTTTTGGGTAAGCCCCAGAGGCTCCCTGGAGCTATCGAGCTAATATGCAATACATTAGACCAGGGCATTAGTCAATGGAGTTCAGCCCAATGGAGATCACGAACCAGAACCTGGCCCCCTTAGAGAGGCACAGGGAGCCTCTCCCTGCTCCTCTTCCAGGAGCAATGACTCCTGGAAACCCCCCTTTCCTCCCGTGGATGGGGGTTTTCCTTGTCTGCCATCGACCGTGGTTAGGCACCAAGAAAGGTAGGCATAACAAAACAGACCCCACATGGTAAGAAAATTGCAACCCAAAACCAAACAGAGGCAAAATTCTAACAAATCCACAAGGGCCGTGACGAGGATTCAAACCTACATCTGAGAGCATCGCAGACACTGCCTTAATTGACTATGTTCGAAGCCTCGTCACTGCCCTTGTGGATTTGTTCATTTGATGCATCACGCTATTGTGATTTCTGTGTGTAATGAAGTAAGGGTGAAGATGTAGAACGGCCTATTGACATAGCTCAACTGCATGGGGGAGTTGTGTAAAAACCTGGTTTGTGTCTCAGAGAGGCTGCAGGATCCAAGTAAGTTCAGCAGAACTTCTGGTTTCAACTCTTTTACCATGTCATAGCTCAGTCGATTAAGGCAGCGTCTGGGATGCTCTCGGACGTAGGTTCGAATCCTCGTCATGGCCCTTGTGGATTTGTTCATTTGATGCATCACACTATTGTGATTTCTGTGTGTAAGGCAAAATTCCCTAAAATTCTAAAGAAACAAGTAAACGTCACATCTCATCCGCGCAGCCCTCCCCTCCTTGTGTTGGCTAGAGGAAAAGGGGGAAAAGCCCTGAAACCCGTCCCCCCCCCCCCCCCCGTGATCTCTACCCAGCAACTCCAGATCGGAGGCCAAGCATCAAAACAATGCGAAACTGCCAACCAGAGGTAGGGAAGGTGCCAGGGAGCCTCTGGGGCTCACCCAGAAAATGTTATTTCATTACAGTACATTCAACACTGGTTTCTTGTGGGGGAGCCCTTCTGGCTCCCTGGACCTACATAACTAACGATAAGGAAAAGAGGGACATGCCCGGCAGGTGACCGCCACCAGCTCCTCAACTCGAAGGAGAGACAACTGGCTGCAACCTGCGATCCAAAGCCACACACAAATGCCCGGGACCAAGACTGTTGACCAAATAATGGGTGGCCAGAACCCTGTTCGACCTCCAAAATCCCTGCGGCCGAATAGCAGCCCAAGACACGTTGCCAAAGCAGCAAACTGGCGCACGTCATGGGCATGAGGATAGACCTCAGGCTGGCTAGACTTAATAACTCTGTGGACAACGTGGGAGAGACAAGCCCTGGAATGGGGAACGAGGGAAACCGGATAAACCCAAAGCGCTTCTCGGCCACAGAAGCCGACTGAGGCACGCAGGTAACGGTGAAGACAGCTCAAGTGGTGCACGAGCAGGCCGGAGGTGAAACAAAGCACGAGAAAACTTATGGAATGGGGCGAAAGTGCCAACCATCCGGAACGCAAGCTGGAGCTGCTCCGCCAGTGACGCACGACACGAGGTGACAGTATTTGGCAACAAATGATGATCCTGAAAAAGCTAAGAAAGCCAAGCACCACAGAGGACCCACCTCAACCAACAGCAGACAAAATCATGGTTCGAGCCCTACTGACACAGCTGCCCCTCTACTGGCACAGCCGCCCCTCTACAGGCACAGACGCTGCTCTACAGGCACAGCCTCTCCTCTACAGGCACAGCCGCCCCTCTACAGGCACAGCTGCCCCTCTACAGGCACAGCCGTCGCTCCACAGGCACAACCGCCCCTCACCACGAGCGTAGCTCTCATCCTGTAACTACACTTAGGTAATTACAGTCACAGCCGCCCCTCTACAGTCACAGCCTCTCCTCTCCAGGCACAGCCGTCCCTCTACAGGCACAGCCGCCCCTCTACAGGCACAGCCACCGCTCTACAGGCACAGCCACCACACTACAGGCATAGCCGCCCCTCTACAGGCATAGCCGCCACTCTACAGAAACCACAACCGTGGTGCTGTGGTGAAACATCACAGTTGTGATGTTTCAATGCTTGAAAGATCATTTGATGACCAAACCACACATCAGAAGATAGAGAAACGACAATATCATGTCATATGCGATAATGAGCGTCTAATGAGATAATTAGAAGATTTTGTATTAACATCTCTCTTTAGCACTGACTATATCTATTAAATACTCACATATGACTTGTAATGGTCCAGGACGGACCAAAACATTGTTGTTTCTCCATCTTCTGAAGTGTGGTTTGGTCATTATATCTTCAACCACATTATTGTAACTCAATGTCTGCATGAAAGCTCATTGAACCAATCATCTTGCTTTACAGTGGGGATCATTTATCTGAATAAAATAAAAGTGCTTTTTCTGTGATTTTGCATGAATGTGTTTAATCATATGATACTGCACAAGTTTCTCCATAGGAGGCTACATCCTACTAATGCATCCTACTAATGTGTAATTTCAAAATATTTAGCAAAAGTATAAAGTATTATTATACTTACCAAATCCTGAAAGCCCTATAAAGGCTATTAATGAAAACCAAATCATGATAGCCGAGATGAACCGCAGGAGGACAATCCAAAGAAATGACACGAGCATGGCAATGCCAAAACCAGAAAGCAGAATCCACCATGATGTCTTAATATCTTGAAAAACGCCTTCAGCCACCTGGATTAAGCAAGATTTAAAATAATTACATGGCATTTAATTATGGTTTAACTTAAATCTGGAACTCTAAATAGACCTATAAGATTTGCCTAGAATAGTTAAGAGTTGATGCAATTATATCCTAGTGTATCTAGAAAAACTTAAATGGCTGAACCACAGCCATGATGATCAAAGTTAATATATTTTACATGTAATACTGCATGCTACTGACATATACATATTAGAGAGATTAAAAAACAATACATATACTGTATTAATTGGATAATTTTGTATGAACATCTCTCTTTGGTGCTGACTATATCTATTAAATGCTTAGCCACTATTTTATAAGTATGGTATTATCAATCACTTCATTACAGATTGTAATTAATATAATTCAATGGGCATACCAATAAATTTCAATATTCAATGGCATGGTCAGTTTCTTATGGTTAATAAAATTTTGTATCATCTATCATATCTATCTCTAATTGTATCTTCACATCAAATATGTCTCTAATCATAGTCACAGAGATGGCCCTCAATATATTTTACCATTACAATATTTAAACTGAAATCTTCTAATATCAAACAATAACTACTACATTAAACATTAAACAGAACTGCAAATCAATCTAATATGTTGAATCTGAAATTACTGATATAATTCATTGTGTCAGAGGGACAAGAAGCCAGAGTGTATTCATACACGTTAGGCTTTTATCGAGTCCCCCCCCTTCCCCCCAAGTCGAATTACTGACCCTGGCCAAGATGCAACCCCACAACAAGCTGACTAACTCCTGAGTACCTATTTGCTGCTAGGTGAACAGAAGCATTAGGTTTAAGGAAATGTGCCCAATCATTTCTCTCCCGCCCGGGATTCGAACCCGGAATTCTCGGTTGTGCGTCGAGAATGAACCCGACTATACTACCGGGACCCTCATATCTGAAGCTTCTCAACATTTTAACTTTTTTGCACAAAGATCTCTGAACAAAACTACCTAGAATTCTTATTCTAAATAACCTATCTATTAGCCTATGGCTGCATAATGTTTACTATAATGTCTACTATCAAAGTGAATGCAGCAATTAATAACAATATATCATCATATACAGTACCTGTAGCATGAATTTATTTCATAAAGCTTGACAATTTTGGGCCTGTGAATTGCCATTACCTTACCTTATAACCAGTGTACATCACTAGCGCATCTTAAAGTACAGCATGCAAAAAGTAAACAGAGGTTAATAACAAGTCAAGGAGAATGTCATCTTTTCATGCAATATGACAACTGAAGCTGTAAAGCTACAAATATTAATACGCTAAGCATGCATTGTACATTCATGCAATCTATACCTATAAGATTATCTGTTCATCTGTCTGTCTGTCCAAGGTTGGAGACCAGATGCTTGGCGCTTGACTCGCCCAACTATCATATATGAAACATATGGGGTAAGGGAGTGTCATAGGCCAATTGGGGTCAGCTCCAGTGACAAAAATGAAATACTGTACTGGTAGTGTTACCTGTAGCTTTAATCATACATTTCATTGCTTTTTTATATAATTTGTCTGAGAGGGAGAGAGGGAGGGAGGGAGGGAGGGAGGGAGGAAGCAGGAGAGGAAATGTCTGAAGAGAGGGAAGGAAAAGGGGGGGGAACAGGAAGAGAGGGGAAAGAATGGGGACAGATGTCAGAGGGGGAGTGGGGAGAGCGAGAAGTCAGAGGGAGGAGACAGGGAAGAGATGTGAAGAGACACGAGAGGGAAAAGAAACGGTAAGAGAGAGACGAGAGGGGGAAGATATGGGAAGAGAGACAAGAGGGAGAAAAAATAGAAAGAGTCGAAAAAGGGAAGAGAGGAGAGAAGGAAGAGATGGGAAGAGGGAAGAGAGATGAGAGAGGGAAGAGAGATGAGAGCGGGTAGATTGTTGGAGAGACCTGAGAGCAGCACGGATCCCTTCTAGTAAGACTCGTACTATACCATACTGGCTTAGTATGCTTTGATTTATATAAAAAACTGGAATTTATAGGATTAAGATGCTCCTTTCTGAGAAGTCCCTTGCAACACAGCTGGCTACTAGAGTCCACCCCAAGAAACTGCCATGACACCAGACTTTTGCTGATCTTTGTCCCAAAATAATAAGGAACTTTGCAAATAGTCCTGCCACATAGTTGGGAATGGGAGACAGTGAAGAGTTTTCTCACTTCAATCAAAATGAAGACCTTTCGCTATGCGCTGAATGCGTTGAATGTAATGAAATGCCAATTTCTGGGTGAACACTGGTGGCATTCCGAGTCACACACAGCAGGTGACAATTTGCCACCTCACTAGAAAAAATTCTAGAAAGTCAGCACAGCTTTACAAACAACTGGAGGGTTCACAGAAAATGAAGCCTTGAAAAACCACCAAACAATTACCATGAATGAATCACAAGTAACAAGGGATTCACTCAAATTAGCTCAAAACTTGTTAGTACCGATTACCACCAGCAGGTGACCCAGGCCATGCTCCCAGCCAGCTCTCCAAGTCAGTTCTGAACTTGATGACCAAACCCACAACAAACCGATGAACTTGAAGGATGAGGGGAGAGGCAGAGAGGCACCTGGGTGCCTCCAGAAATTGGCATTTCATTACATTCAGTGCTGGATTTCTGGAGGAAACACCTTATGCTCCCTGAAGCTAATCTAACCATAGAGAACACAAAAGAGGGTTACCAGGAAGGAGAGGCAGCAGCCACTGAAGACGAAGAAGAAAACTAGGCTGGGCAACATGGTCCAAAGCCATACACGACCCACTGGACCCAGAAACATTAACTAAATACTAGTCTGCCGCATCCTATTAGAATGGCAAAATCTCTAAGACTGAATATCAGCCACAACACATTAGAGAGGACAGTGGCCAAAGTCATGACTACAGGCTGGCTAGACTTTATGACAATGCACACAATCTGGGAAATGCAAGCCTTGGAAGAGGGAACCAAAGAAATGGGATCAACCAATAAGGCATCCACTGTAACAGAATTGGTGGCATGCAGGTAGCAATGAAGAGCTGCCACAGGACAACAAATGAGGTACCTCTGGCCAAACTACCTAAGCATCGATTACTAAAGGATCCCTCTGGAAGCCCACCCACTCATTCTTTGCTAGAGAAGGAGCTTGGAAATACTCCAGGGTACAAGAATCCCAACTGGAAAACCGAAGCACCCAACTGTAGAACAGGGCAGCACGACCAAATCAAAGACAAGATTTGTATTCTGAAAGACAACAAGGTACCCAGAGCACCCATTAAGGATACAAGGATCCAAAAACGACATCCAGGATCCAGAGAATATAGCTAAGGTATTCCTCTGGGTAGGGAGATGTACCCAAGGAAGCGGTCACAAACTCCCTGTAGGATGAGGGAACAATCCCGAGATACATCTCTAGTAAAATGGGGCACAAACTGGAGCAAATTAACAGGTCTGGAAGATAAGCAGAGGCAAATAGCAGTAACATCAATAGGAATCCAAGATACACAAACAGAGACCTGGGAAATGCAATTAGGAACCCCCCAAGAATCCAAAGCACCATATGCAGGACCCATCATGACATATATTAACAGAGGTGGGCAGCGAGACTGTAATTACTAGTTGTTACAGGAAAGAGAGCCATGCTCATGGTGTCCTGTCTTTTTTTGTTCTATTTATGATACAAGTTTTAAAGTATCCAATGGAGATGGCACACACACCTTAGTGTGTATCTATACCTCAATAAACTTATTTCAGTTTCAATTTCAATCTCCTGCAAGTTATTCCAGGTTAACAGCTTTGTTAGCAAATGCATATTAACGGATTTTTTTCAAACACTCGTTTCTGCAGCTTGTACCGGTGGCCTTTCATCTGAAATGTTGCATGGGCTTCAAGAAACTTTTCTTATAACTTTTGTCAAATCTGATACAAATTTTATGTAGTGATCAAATCACCCCTTTTTTCAACTGAATTTCAATTTTGGCATGAGTAGTTCTGCAACATTTTCTCTTAACACATTTTAATTCTGGAAGCCATTTTTAATATCACCAGATGCTATTAAATGGCCTCAAGCTCAAGCACCATTTTGAGCTTGTCTATGAATTTTTCAAGATAAGAGTACCAAATGACAGCTGCAATGATGTCTGTCGGATTCTCAATCTTCGTAATGGTAACCTGAATTTCAACGTAGTGGTGGTTGGTTGATGTTCCTCATACTGATAATTATAGTTTGGAAAAGGTATTGGGAAATTTTCTCTGCTTTTTAAGTGTCATAGCAAGCAGTCCTCTTGGTGAAGGATTGAAAGACTTCTCTGCTGTGTTTTCCCTCCAAATACTGTGGACAATATGACTACAGTATTTACAAAGTTCCTTGGCAAGGTGGGGCTAAGGCTGATGAAAGTCTGACATCTTACCAATTTCTTGGGAGGACCTCTGGCTGCTTACTCAGGGTTCAACCAATGGGCCTTGCTCAGGAATATTAACTTAAAAAACACGGCACATAGAAATCACATTAACATGATGTATCAATGAGAAAATCAGTAGGAGCCATGAGGAGGATTCGAACCTATGCGCTGGATGGTCCCCAGACACTCCCTAGACCACTACACCACGACATGGTCAAAAGTACTGCAACCTGGGATTCAACTTAAAATAAATATGCTTTGTATTGAATACAGTACAGTACAAAGCTATGTACATCACATTAATAACTATTTTATGTTAATTTAAATTATTTTAATTATTAAATATTTAATCATCACATTAATATTTAATTATTTTATGGTGTATAATTAAGGTTTAATATATGTTTTTACTACTTTTAATATCAACAAATTTACTTTCTTATGGATATAAATACAATGTGGTTTTTATTAGTACATGTGATGACTAAAAGTTAATTTCACAGTGATGCATAAACAACAAATCAATCAATAATTACATACATACATAATATGTACAAAATGCAAACAACTACATTCATGCGAGCATGTATGCACATGCATGGTAAAGCAATATGGACATAATCATGTACATAAGGTAACAAAGTACTGTACAATAAACCGAGAACAAATAATTATAATCACAGTACAGAGTAATAAATTTGTACTTCCAGCATTGAGAATTTTAAGTAAAAGACAGAAATACAATCACATAAAACTCAAGACAAGCGAGGACTTTTTATAATTACAAGAACAATAAATGCACAGTCACAACTCAGGACAGGCAGGTAACCAATCCTGGTTACATAACCCACAAATAAAATGACAGTAACAACGTTATACATAAATTAAAATTCAAAATACTATAAACCAATACAAGTGAAAAAAATAAACAATGCATTCTAATCACAAACCTCTGCCTAGGATAAATGCTATTTTGGAACCGAGAAATTGTCATTACTGTATATAAAATCCAGTATACTATTTTAATTCATCATTTCTCTTCAGAATATAACGTCTTCAATGACCATGAATAATTTAATCTATTAATAAATTATTTAAATATTGTATTATATTGCAATGCTCAAAATAATTAGGCATTAAATAAAGATCACATGTTGAATGTAATGAAATGGCTCTTTCTGGTGGGCTGCCAAGCTTTAGAGAATACCAGGTACTGACTCAAGGAAGGCACCCAGAAACTCAGCAAAACAAATCATACTACTGTGCTGCATGGTTAACACAGAGACTGCAGCCTCAAAAACTGCCAGACGAACTCCCTTACTATGAAAACAAATGACTAAAATTTTGTGAAACTAGCATGAGCTAGTTTGCCCTACCTTTCCCCTTGTTTGGCAAGGGGGGAGGGTGAGAGGGAGGTGGACCAGGTCGGCCAGCTCGCCCCACCCTCAGTTCTTATGAAGATGGAACACAGACTCCCTGGTGAACGGAGGGTATTAGGGATTCTCTGAGGCTCACCCAGAAATTGGTGTTTCATTACATTCAATGATGGTTTTCTGCAGGTAGTCCTTTGATGCTCACTGAAGCTAACTACCCATGGAGAAGGACAAAACAGGGCACTTACCAGGGAGGAGGCAGCACTGCAGGTATCAAATTTAAGAAAAGACCAATATTCGCGACAGACGACCCAAGGCCACACAAGGCTGCCGAGGACCAGGAACATTCACAGGATACCAGGCTGCCAAAATCCTGTTCAACCTCCAAAACCCCTGTGCCCAAAGACAGAACTGCAAAACTGCCATTAGAGCAGCATACTTCCAGATATCATGGGCATAAGGGTAGACTGCAGGCTGGCTAGATTTAGTGACAATGCAGTCATCCTGAGAAAATCAAGTCCTGGAACAGAAAACCAAGGAAACTGCACCCACCCACAATGAGTCCACCAAACCAGAACCGGTGGCACGAAAGTAGTGGCATAAAGCCACCAGTGGACAAAGTGCATGACACCCCCGGCTGAATGTAACACCTCCAAAGGATACCTGATCAACCAGGCTGTGACTCGCACGTCAGGCTGCGAGCAGCCGCGTCCAACAGCCTGGTTGATCAGTCCAGCAACCAGGAGGCCTGGTCGACGACCGAGCCGTGGGGACGCTAAGCCCCGGAAGCACCTCAAGGTAACCAAGGAATCAACATGAATCCATGAATAGAGGATCCTTCAGGAAGCCCGCTGACACAATCTTCTCCAAAAAAGAAGAAGCTGGTTGCAACCAAACAAATTATCCATGAGGGCCAGAGAAACAAAACCCCCTGGTGTCAGAGAAGAGCATGAAGCTCACCCACTTGACAATAGGAGGCCAAAGTAAGCAAAAACATAGCCTTCAAAAACAAACCATGACCTAAGGGGTCACCGTAAACCGAGCAGAAGAAAGAAAAGAAAGAATCCAGTCTTGAGACCAGGCAGGCTCATGTGGTGCATGAGCAGGCTGGAGGTGAAACAAAGCACGAGAGGGCATGAGCAACGAGGCCGGAGACGTGTCACCTCAGAATATAAACTGGAGAAGCTCTGTTAACGTCACATAAGAGGCGATAGTATTTGGAAAGACACCAATCAAGAAAAAGCCAAGCAAGAAAGGACAAAACACCCTGCTTGGAAACCGAAGAACAATGATAAAGGGATAGAAAGTAGTGAAAGAACTGCCAAGAGACTACACATTGTTGTAGGGAGAACCGCAGGTGGGACACCTTTAATAAGCCACCTGATTATCACAGAGAGTGACCCCACATGTATCAAAACAACAGACTCGAAGAGCAGAGGAGAAGGTTGAACCAGCAAAGTACAACACCAAAGCGACACTCTCTGAAAAAAGCAGAGCTGTAGAAAACACCCAGGTCGGATACCGAGCAAGCGGCACCAGAACCAAAGCTGAGCTGGCAACCAAGAAGCCAGAAGGATTACAATCCCCCTGAAAGACTCCAACAGCACCAGAATCTGGAGCAACAGTCACACTGAGAAAAGAAGCAAGAACCCCCAACTCGACCTGTCCAGCTGAAAGGTGACCGTGAGGCCTCGCAGTCGGGAAACAGTGCCATGCAAGGAGACGGACGCCGAAATTATGCTGATGTGAAGAGGTTGACTTCTGGGTGTCCCAATGCCCAGCAAAGCCAGAGGGTGCAGCAGTGATGGTCCATACCGTGGAACCAGGAAGGACCCAGAACAGACTGATGGCTATTACGGCCACACCCAGCATCAAAGCCACCCAGAGAACCAAGCAGGCAAGCCACTTGAAGTGAATAGCTCCTAAGCTCAAATGGAGCCGGATCACAGAGCCCGGAGAATTCTGAACCCAACACAGTTCCTGCCAAACCCCAATGGTATGTACTGGTATCTACGGGACTGGAAATAGGCTAAAAACCCACCAAAAAAGATGAGGTCATTTTGACCATGCCAGAAGCCATCCACTCTGAGATGACTTGATGAAGGAAAGGAAAGGGGACCTGCCCTGACAGCCCCCCAAACCTCCTGAAGGAGGCAGGACCAAGCAACTCCACTACAAGATGCAAAAACGTCCTAAAAAGCCCACAAATAGCGGAGCCAATTGCTGGCAAACTGAGCTAGCCCTCTCCACACTGCCCTTTCAAAGGGAAAACCCACAAAAGGGCCAGTGTGAGCCATGAGAGCTAGCCTTTCGAGCAAAGAGAACATAGCATCAGCCAGACAAAAAGAACAAGGCTTGGGGAAGTGCATCCAAAATAGCTGCCTGCACCACACAGGATCCACCTCAACTGGACGGCCAATCCAAGTTTCCCCCCCTCTCCTCAGAGACCCAGGAACCACAGACAAGGGGCCCCAGGGCTGAGCCATCATCCATGCCCACCACCCAGGAAGAAAAGTGGAGAAAAAGGGAAAGGCTTCTAAGGAAGGGGGTCAGCTAGAAAGACCCAGAAGCCTCAGCGCGATCAACAGGCTCAATTTTGTCTGTGCCAGTATCAGAAGGAGCAAACCCTGGATCAGCCCAAGCCACATCCCAAGCTAAACCCTGCCCAGATTTCGAAACCCTTAGGCTCTTTGGAACCAAAAGCAGGGGAAGGGGGGAGGGGAAGGGTGAAACCTACCCACCAGGGAGGGATGAGGAGGTGGGGACAGAAACATCAAGTGGGACAAATCTGGTGCATCTTACCAGGAACACTGCAATACTGAAAACCTCTGTGTAAAGCTGTCGTTGCCTGATACCTCTAGACTTCAACTAGAATGGGTACGATGAATCACATGGGGGGAAACAATTCCCACAGGACTCGGGGTCGAAGGTGTCACCAACCCAACAGGCAGTATGGAGGAGGCAGAACGTATGAACGGTGCCCAGTTCCACAAGCAACAAACCACCCTCATATTTGCACAAAGCGAGAGTAAGCTCAGAAGTGCAACCAACACAGTACAAGCCAATGGGGGAGGGGGGGGGGGTTCTAGGGGGTGCATGGTGAATGAACCCTGCAGGAAGCCCAGGCACTTTGAATGCTATGCCGGTAACCCCTGAATGGAACGGGCAACCCAGGCAACCCTGGCCACTCGAAGCCAGTGGAAAAGCGAAGAGGGCAAAACTGCACAATCACCCTAGGCAAAGCCTAATAACATGGAACAGAAGAACCCCCCAATTGCAAAAGGGCAAAGTAACAAAATAATAAACAAAAAAACCAAAGCCCCAGGGCCAAACTGTAGAAACTGAGTGACCAGGGAAAATGGCGGCAGCCAAAAACACTCGCAACGTACCTGAGGAAAGAGACAGACAGTCAAATACCACCAGCTTACTTGAAGGGAGATGACCACCTCAAGTGAGGCAAGAACCTCCAGTATGACACACACTTCCTTCCCCGTAAAGGAAGTGTGTCCCAAACAACCTCAGGAAGATAACCGCAGGTGCAAGGTTATCACTTAAGTGCAAAGGGAAGAAAACCCTGTGCACTTGCAGCTCCGAGCACACTAGATTCTTGGCTCATGCTATGCAAACATGCAAACACACACAAAACAACATTAAAGTAAGGGGCCAGATTCACAAAAGCACTTGCGCAAGCACTTACAAACCTGTACATCTTTTTTCAATCTTTGGCGGCTTTGTTTCCAATTATTAAACAGTTAATGAGTTCTGAAGCACCAGGAGGCTGTTTATAACAATAACAACAGTTGATTGGTAAGTTTTCATGCTTCTAAACTGTTTAATAAATGTAACCAAAAGCCGTCAAAGATTGAGGAAAGATGGACACGTTCGTAAGTACTTGCGTAAGTGCTTTCGTGAATCTGGCCCAAGGTTGTCAAACCCTGGGTAGCTGAAAATAGTGAGTGTAAATGGCTGGCAACACAACTGGGCTCTTTATAGCCCAAGTGGGCTACAGAGAGCCCAACAAGGCAATTAAGCTGCAAAAGGCAAAACACCACTCAGCCGATGAAACGAGACTGGAGCCAGAGTGACTAGGACAGTGACCAGGCACATCAGAAAAAGAAGTGAAGGTGGGGTGAGCAGGCTGACCCAGTCTGCCTCCTTCCTCTCCTAAAATGACGGTAGAAAGTGGGCAAAACTAGCTCACGCTACTTTCACTAAATTTTGTTCGTATGTTTTCATAGTAGGGGGAGGGGGGGTATAAGTTCTTTTGGCAGTTTTTGCAACTTAGGTTTCAGTTTTAACTAAACAGTTCCCATCACTCTGATATGTGTGAGACCTTAGTCTCTACACTTTTGCGTGGGGTACATATTGAACCAAACTGAACACTTGTAAACACTGGCTCAACTGCACTCGACACCTGCAGTAATCAAACAATGATTATAATTAAAACTAATAAAACTTTAATAAATTGATGTTAACATACTTATCACAGACAATAACACAGTAATTGATTGATGGTAATGCAACAATAACCATTGTAATTAATTGCTGGTAAAACACTTGTCACTGAGACAATACAGCACAAGTACTGTACATAATAATTAAACTTATCACATAGACAGGGCTAATCTATAATACCTGCTACCATTGTAACTCCTACCTGATACCACTTTAACACAGTAGGTTTACACACTGGTTCTCTTAAATATATTTCCTTAAACAATCTAAACAATATTTACATTTGAGTGTAACCTGGTACTGCTAATCTCACACAGGACCAATGGTACGTTCAAAGAAATGCTTGATCTCAATTCAAAGGAGAAAAACCGGCTGTCACCACCCCATCACACTAGTTACTACAATAGCTGTGATAATTACTAATTAGGGGATCACATGTGGTTCATGGGGGGGATGGGTGGAACCACCGCATCCTGTTGACTTTAATTACTCCTGAGATATTTTTTTGATGTACTCACTTACTTACAGTATGTTAAACAATTTAATACTGGAGGTTCACCATCCTTGATGACACACACTGGAGATGACAAAAAGGGGGGAACTAGTGACACACACACAGATGAAAATTTGACAAGATTTTATTAAGTCGAAATTATGATGGTCACCAAAAGTCCCTAAGCTACATCCTATCCTACACTGGCAAATGGCAAGTAATTTATACATGGACAATACATCAGAGATATCACACGTTACCTTATGAACCACCATCTCTCACCAGCTGGAGATTCACTGGCTCTCAACCCAGCCGCGTGATGACCTGCAGATCATCTCCAGTCACTTTCCCCAGGCACTTTGAATCTTATCCTCCTAAGCAGGGTATATATATACACCCAAAACTGTCCCAGCTGATGGTTTTTAATTGGTTCAAAACTACAGTGGATGTAGTCAGCGACCTCCACTGCATCTTGAAAACATCACATTCAAGAATTTTCCATTAAAGCTGTTTGACAAGTCTTATACTGGACTTGTCAAACTTGATATGAGATCTTGTTATGATCTCATAACTAATGGGTGAAGACATACCACTCCAATGTGTTTATGGGAGAAGATCAACTACCTTTTACTTGAGTTAAAACAGCATCTTAGTGGAATTTCACTACAGTATTAAAAATTGTCTTCCGTGATATATAGGGTTAGTTCTGCCTGGCTAGGTGGAGGACTATGTCCTCTCCTCCAATTACTATCTTGATCACCCCATCCTCTCCTTTGCTTTCAATCTTTTGTATGCATCTAAGTACCTTAACTCTCTTAACTTTCCTCTTAGTACTCTGTCTTTTTTTTGCTGTTCAAAGTGTGGTCTGGGGAGATATAGATATGGTTATACCCTTCAAGATCTTTTAGGTCATGTGCACTGGTTAGTATCTTCCTTTTGTGTTCAAAGTTTACAATGGTTATGTATACTATACTTGCTTCGGGCTTACCTAACCTCTCCATATTGGATAGACTAAGATCTTCCTCACTACCTATCAGTTTCACTATCATTTCCTCAACGATTTCCTGGTCATTTTTATCCTCTACTTTCCTCTCTCTTTCTTACCCTCTACTTACCCTCCGCTGCACTTGCCAGATCTTCGACTCCACTATCTTCAACTCTGTCTGCATTCAAAGTGGTTTCCCTGGGTGAAGGATTTCCTCCCAAGTTCACCTGATTTACCTCAGGAATTATGCCTACACGTTTATTAGTTAACCATTATTGAAAGTCCATAAACTGTTTCATCAAAACTTTCTGACCCTCTTGTAGCTTTCTAATCATGTCACAGGTGTTTTTCCCTCTGATCTCCTCACTACTCTCAACTACTCTCATCAACTGCCCGTCGATGACATGTCTGCGTGTCCCATATGATCTTCTTGCAACAACTCCAGTGTCCTTCTGGTGACGAAGTGAGTATGTTGGTGACAGAGATGCCTGGTCAACCAGCCCAACCTCACTAATTAGGTGGTTGGTACAGTGACAGCAGCCGGAGATGGGCCAGTCATAGGGGAACGTTGTTGAGGAAGATGCATGCATGGCACAGTTCGCAACTAGCTGCTTGCAACCGAGGCTGATGAGTGACGGCTTCTATTTAGTATGAGTTAGACAGCTAGCACATCTGTGTCCAACTGCCCAGTTCCAATAAAGTTTCAAACATACTGTACAGTATTTGTATCTCCCAATAGTTCATTTATATGTCTTATAAAGTTCCAGGCTGTTTTTCAACATTTAACACTCGTTTCTATATATTTTCCAGCACTGAATATACTTTTTAAACATGTATTTTCTTTGCGGTTTACACTGTTCTGGGGATGATGCTTTCCTGCTATGACAATGCTCTGCACCTGTGCAGAACTGACTATTGTATTAGCAGGGATTCCAAATGCAAGAGTTCCAGACTATTTTTCAAGTATTTTTCATAGTGGCCACCATACACTGCATGACAAGTCACACACCAGCCAGCAGACGGCACCACCTCCCTCGCCAACATTGCTTCTCACAGCTTACAGTTTTTGCTGTTATTACACTATATGCACACATACGATATATATAAGTATATACATTTTTTTCACCATAACAAATCACTAAGCTGGTATGGCAAGTCCAAACAATATAGCGGCCACCACACAGTCAGCTGACAATGCTACCTCCCTCACCAACATTCCTCCTCGTATCATACTATGCACATCGTAATTATCACCACAATGCTGCTGTTATAAGAATCTTAGTCACTAAATCCTGCAAATTAATAATTTTCCACAAGTTTATTTTGTAAAGGAACATGAGAAGTTATTTCAAGATTTTTAAATGAACTAAACAATGGCAGTGTGCTGTGGCTACCTGCCTAACGCTGTGAAAATCTTGAACAGCATTGTGTTCACTGATATCTGAACAATGTACACAGTCTTTATCACAGTCAGGCTCTTCTGACTTCATCACTAAATAATAGCAGTTACATATATATATATATATTATGACTTTTTAGGTGATACTGTGGTCACAAGCTATATAAACAGCAATGCTGTTATCTCATGCTGCGTGCGCCAGCCTTGGTGGCTCACTCAGTACTGAGGCCTTCACATCCGGGAATGTTACCCATGATTTTTTTTTTAAATGGCATCTATTTACTAGAGCCCTGAGGAAGCTGATGTGAACCCCGTGTAGCCGCAGGATTTGTAAATCATGCAGTACTTTAAAATATATATACAGTATATAACGTGTGTGCCGTGCTGGTAGTTAAACCAAAATCGTATATCTACAATTAGCGCCATTAAAGGGTTAAGTCATCTGTAAATAATCCATTATCTCACAGAGTTATATGTGTTTATAACCTTGTGTGTGCAAAAGCAACTTCTGTTTTCAGTCTTACATTGTGGCTTGAGCTTGAAAGCATTGCTCCTTGTTTGCGTTACATCTGACCTTTTGAAAAATTGATTGGATCAACATCCTTAAAATTGTTGAGTATTTTAAAAGTTTCTATGAGGTCTGCCTTATCATGCATGGTTTTCAGTGTTGTTAGTCCTGTGGCCCTCAACCGTTCCTGATATGCGAGTTAACTTAGTTCTGGAGTGATTTTTGTTTTCCTGTGTATTGACTTTTCTCCAAAGCAGTTATGTCTATCTGAAGATGAGGTCTTCATGCTTGGATACAAAAATCCAAGTGGGAGCACAGGAGACATTTATACAGTTGAATAATCACCTTTTCCTTTAAGTCAACGGTACTTGGCACCTTGGATACCTAGGGGTTTGGTTAGCTTTCTTTTTTTTTTTAATACTCCTGCTCCCACCTGTTGTGCAACTTTCAGTGAATGGTAGCTCCTGATTCCAAGGTGCTTTTCTTCATCAATCTGCTACAAGGTAATGTTATTAGTTTCATAGTTGTGATGTGGGTTGTTATGCCCCATATGCATGATCTTGCATTTTTCAATATTAAAACACATTTGCCAGTCTTATGACCAATTGTGGAGTTCATGTAGATCTTTTTGTAAGGCCTAAGTATTATTTCACTTCCCAATTTACCATAAATCTTAGTATCATCTGCAAATTTGATATGATTTGTAATATTCTTATCTATGTCACGGATGTGTATGACAAAATGGGGTTGGTCCCAAAATGGACCCCTGTAGTACCTCACTCACCACATTTCTCCAGTCATATTCCTTCCCATTTATCACACCCCTTTGTTTTCTTTGTTCTAACCATTGTTTTATCCATTCTAGTATTCTACCATTAATTCCATGTGCTTGTAATTTCCTTGCTAGTGTTTCATGTGGTCTCCAATCAAAAGCTTAAGTAAAGTCCATGTAAACTATATCTACTTTAAGTCCTTTGTCTGAATAGCTCGTTACTGTTTCCAAAAATGTGGGCAAGTTTGTAAGGCAGGAATTATTTTTTTGTTATATTTAAAGCAATATAATGTGTCTACAAAGTATGGACTGTCTGTACATAGGTGATTCAAATTTGATGAAATTTGGTAGGAATAATCTTAATATATTAGCAGGAAAAGTAGAGGAAAAATAAAAATGAATGATATATAAGGTATACCAGTACTGCATAAGGATAAACAAGTGAAAAATATTTAACAAATAAAGCTCATTTGTAAAATACTAAAAAATTAAATATATTACAAATGCAAGGCAAAAGCCACTGATGTATTTACCACAGTTCAGAGTCCCAGTAAGGGTGCAAAAAGGTCTTCACTACCTTTAAAGTGGAACATTAAGAATAATCTGGGATCAAGTGAAACTATTTTCTTGCCCTTAGCATAGTACACTGTATTTCAGTGCTTCTTCTGCAGTTGGTTTGGTTTTCCAGCTTTCCTTAACTGGCCAAATTATAAGCTACAAGCTTATTCTCTGTAGGATCAAGTTAGGAAGAATCACATTTGTTTAAGGCTTCTTAACAGGGAATTAAACAAATGGAATACCTCCACATATATACACTACTCCATTTATTACAGACTAATCTAATGCCTATGATTTTATACTCACTTAAGCGTATAATAATAATAATAATATAATTCACTGTGTCGAGAGACAGGCAGCTAGTGTGTGTGTGTGTATTCATTCATGTTAGGATTATATTGAGGTTCCCCATCCCCCCAGGTCAAATTACTGACCCCGGCCAGGATGCAACCCCATACCAAGCTGACTGACTCCTGGGTATCTACTTGCTGCTAGGTGAACAGGTGCATTAGGTGGTAGAAAATGCAACCAACCATTTCTATCCTGCCCAAGATTCGAACCCGGAATTTTCAATTGCGTATCGAGAACGAATCCGACTGTACTACCGGGACCCTCTACCAGTATATGTATGCATATTAGTATACAATTTTATACATACTGGACTATGCAAGTTAGCAATGAGCTGCAGCTTGTACATGGCTATAACACTCTACTGTAAAAATCATAATACTGTACTGTACTACAATGATACAGGTACAGTATGTACATACAAGAATTTATCAAACACTATTCTTACAACTATAGCTAAATTGTTGGTTAGTTTGATTTGAAGGTGTTCCAAGACCCCTTCTCATATGATTAGGATTTTTATTTGCCCTTACAATATTACAATATAACACAATGTAATATTGTAACACAATAACACAACTATTCCCGGTTAACAGGGTATGCAGCATGTTTTGTGACAGTGAAGGTGGCAATGGATCACATCTTACAATAGTAAATACAGATGGCAACAACAGAATACAACATGCACTCAATTGTTAGTCACTTGAATTTTATACTGTATTTCTTTACATTCTGAAACATACACAGTACGTACGAAACGTATAGTACAGTATATAGTTACACTGTAACTACATTTATCGTAAGAAAATACAGTATTGGACAAGTCATCTCATTATTTAGCATCACATGTTATTTATTCCCACCAATATGAAGAAAATTTTGTTTGTATATTACAGTAAAATATAAGAAAAAGGATGTTACACGTTGAGCTTGCACCACACAAAGCACATTACAAGCATGCATCTGGTTTAAAAAGGAGACTGAACTGCAATATTAAAGTAGTTTAAGTCAAGAAAACTCGGTTCCATTATAGCATTTAACCCCTAAAAATAATCCATTACTATAATCAATGACATAAAAATACACAATGTTATATATTTTTACCTCTGTAGCCTTATAGAATTTGCCAAGGAAAATTGATGCCTTAGTTAGAATATCTGATGTCACAGGATAATTATCTTGATTGGTTATTTGTGTTCCGTTGAACATAATAAGGCCTTTCTGCACATTGGGGATACAACGTCCTGCCACTAGAATAAAGATACAGTAGTTTGCAATCAAATAATCCCTAATACCAACAAATTCTGTCAATATATATATATACTATATATACATTCTTAATCAAAACGATTACCTTATTCACATTAGTGAATAAGGAGGCCTGGTCGATGACCGGGCCTCGGGGTCGCTCAACCCCGAAATCCCCTCAAGGTAAGGTAAGGTAATGTGAAATCTGCCTCTACTGCCTAACTATGCCTGCAATAAGAAGCTGTTCATATATCATCTCCATCAAAATGTAATGTTCATATACTGTACTATTAAAATAATGAGGATTATAATATATAACATCACATTCATTCAAAAGTTATTTTTCTTCCCTTTTAAATCAGCAGGTGTAGGTATATAGCTAAGTTCTTCCAATGACACTGGTGAACAGGGGGTGTAAAGATAAGAATTGGTCCCTATTTGTCCCACCCTGACCATGACTTCCGAGCCCATGCTGATTTTGCTTACGAGGTACGTGGTTTGAGTTTCATAAAGTGGTGGAACTCCACTAAGTTGTTTAGCGTGGAAAGTATGCTGAACAAATAGGTTTAAACTTTGATTTTTAAACTTAAGAAAGTTCTAGCTATCTTGTCTATGTTGCTCTTATCTTTCCCAAGTGTATCTCCATGAAAGTGAGAACTAATAATGATTATTATAATAATGAAGATTTAACTAATGTGTTTCAATGTTGATTGATCATTTTGAAAACAAAAATGGTAAAGTTTAAATTTATTTTCTTGGTTGTATGCAATCTTAATCAAGTTGTGTTGTGTCACTTATTGTAATAAAGAAGTTAGCTATTAGTTTATCATTACATGTTAGCTTACAGCTAGAGTAAGTTTTAATCAAGTACAGGGTTTAATCATATAGAAATGATACCTTTTAGTTTTGTCGTGGTAATTATCGTTTTACTGGTTTTGTTTTCTTGCTTGAGGTTTAACAATTCAACAATTCCAGAAAACCTCATCATACTGACTTGAAATCTAAAATACCTACATATGACCAAAATGTATTACTTCTCTTGTATTCAGTGTAGTCTAAAAGCAACTATCTGTTTCTAAGTTAATACCAATCAGTTGCTCCCTCTGACAATGTCAGCTGTTACAAGGACATGGCATCACACTACTCGAGCCAGTGCATCCTTACTCCCCAACAGAGTAGGGGGGTTTCAAAATTCCTCCCACAGGGCTATTAATGGAGGACTGGAGATATACAGACAATTACCCCCAAATTAAGGGACTGGTGCTCAATCTGAAGCATTGGTTTTATGTGCAATGGGGATATGCATTAGTATGAATACTTACATGCATGTGAACATACAGCATTGTGTGTGTGTGTGTGTGTGTGTAGGGTTTTCCAAGGCACACCTTTATATATTAAACTCCCACTGGAACATTTGCTCTACAGTTTCAGCCAATGTGATACTGTATTTTCATTCATATCTTATGCTGTGAGGGTTCTTTCCAAGATACCCTAACTAAATACCAGTTGGAGGAAAGGAGATACTGGAGAAATTCTCGATCTTGCTCTGAATGAATTTAAAATTGAACATTCTACAATACTGCACTTAATACCTTCGAGTAATATATTTGAAATCAAAGATACCCCCAAATACAGTAAAAATTTGTTTCTTCTAAAAATTATACATTTTCTGCCTGGCCGCCACAAAACACTGTGGCAGTGGTGGCGAGGTATTGGTCATGTATACAGAGGCTGATGGCTCACCTGTCTCATCTGCTTTCCAAGCTTCCCCATATTGTACTCCAAATAGCCAGCCAGAGACCAGTTATTTCGTTAAACTTCTTTAAGCTAAATTTTTGAAACAATTCATATATGCTGGCTTACTTCTAGTTTAGTATTAAGTGTTACCCATTAAACTTATAAATAAATCAAGTAAATTATTTTAAGTTATACTGTACTTGAATTTTTTTGTGTATTAGTTTCTTTATATAACATATAATTTCTAAACTTACTAATATACCACTATCATGTTCTAATGTATACTGAACAAGTTAAAAATTATTTTGATTATTATTATTAACTGACTAGATTCATCCTGAGACTAACTTCTTTGGCTTTAATAATGCTTCACGTATCTGTGAATTCTCTGTTTATTGTCTCTCTCTCTTGAGCATTACTGAATCCCTGTGAGCAGAGTTCACTCATTTCAGCTTGGCAGAGTGCTCAACTAGGTCCCTCTCCTCAAACTGTATGATGTTACCTTGGTTAAAATATATAGAGTATTGATATTACAAAACGGTCAAAGGTAAAAACTCTGTTGATTACCTGTCGATGATTCTGAGGATCAACGTCCCCGTGGCCTAGTCTCTGACCAGGCCACCTGGTTGATGGTCTGGTCAACTAAGCTGTTCGATGTGGTTCACAGTCACTGCCTGGTTGATCAGGTATCCTTTGAAGGTTTGTTAAGTTTCTAATGAACACTGTAAGAGGTCAGCCAGTTATACCCCATCCATGTAGAGAAAGTGTCTTGAATAGTTTTGGGCTTTTGATATCGATCGATTTTCTCTTTCGATTATCGATCGATCGAACGCTATTTTCTGGGTGAGCCCCGGAGGCTCTCTGGAGCTTATCATGCTAATGTATGTTATATTAGACCGGGACATTAGCTAAGGAGTTCAGACCTGCCAGGGACAAGCGCCAGAACCTGGCCCCTTCAGAGAGGTTTCAGGGAGCAATGGCCCTGGAAAACCCCCCTTGTGGTTGGGGTGTCCTTATCTGCCATCGTCCGGGGTTAGGCACCCAGAAAGGTAGGCATAATAAAACAAACCCCACATGGTAAAAAACTAAAACAAAAACCGAATAGAGAGGTAGAAACTCCCTACAATCCCAAGGAAACAAGCAAACAAGCAAACGTCACACTTTACTGCCGCGTCGATCGTCCGCACAGCCCTCCCCGCCCCGAGAGGGGGAAGGGGGAAGCCCCGAACCTACAGCACCGGCTGCCTAGCATCAGTTCGGAACCTAAGCTTCAACCAATGTGAAAAAACGCCGACCGGTGGAAGGGAGGGTTGCCAGGGAGCCTCCGGGGCTCACCCAGAAAATGGCGTTTCATTACATTCAACGCTGGTTTTCTGTGAGGAGCCCCTACGGCTCCCTGGAGCTTCATACCCAAAGAGAAGAAAAAGAAAGGGCTGAACCAGGAGGCGGCCGCCACAAACTCGGCAACACGAAGAGAGGATTGAGCTACGAGGAAAGGCTAAAGGAGCTGAACCTCACATCCTTGAAAAACAGAAGAGTAAGGGGAGACATGATAACCACCTATAAAATTCTCAGGGGACTTGACAGGGTGGACAAAGACAAACTCTTCAGCATGGGTGGGACACGAACAAGGGGACACAGGTGGAAACTTAGTACCCAGATGAGCCACAGAGACGTTAGAAAGAATTTTTTCAGTGTCAGAGTAGTTAATAAATGGAATGCACTAGGAAGTGATGTGGTGGAGGCTGACTCCATACACAGTTTCAAATGTAGATATGATAGAGCCCAGTAGGCTCAGGAATCTGTACACCAGTTGATTGACAGTTGAGAGGCGGGACCCTGCGACCCAAGGCAACAAGAACGCACAGGAGAAGACGCACATAAAGAATGGGCGGCCAAGAACCTGTGTGATCCTCAAATCCCTGCACCTGAAATGAGCCTTAGATGTCACCAATACATCAGCAAAAGCTGCAAATGTCCAAACAGCAAAGGCACAAGGACAGACCGCAGGCTGGAAGACTTAAAAACTTTGCGGACGACCTGGGAGACTCGAGCCCTGAAACAGGGAACGTGGGGAACCTGATCAACCCAGAGTGCATCCCCAGACACGGTACGCAGGTAACGGCAAAAAAAGCGCAACCGGACAACACAGGACGCACCCCCGGCCGAACCAATAAAGCGTCAATAACCCAAGAACCCCTCCGGAAAGCAGCCGTCTCTACCGTCGCCAGAAGGATGGAGAAAACTGCAAATGTACACACCTACCACCAGTACCAAAGAGCAGAAACCTGAACAGAAGGGGGCTACCACAAACTGAGGAGAAGATAAGAAGGCACCCTGATCAAGGACCAGGACGGCTCAGGCAATGCATGAGCAGGCCGGAGGTGAAACAAAACATGAGAAAGCGTACGAAAAGGGGCAGATGTGACGTCCACCCTGAACACAAGCCAGAGCGGCTCCGCCAGCGCCGCACAAAACGAGGCGATAGTAAGAAATATCAAATAACTGTAGTCCTGCAAACCCAAGAAAGGACATGACAACCCGATGCGAAAAAGAAGACAACCTACGAAGAGCAAGAAAAAGTGCATAGAAACACCAGGAAGTCATACTGTCGCCGAGACGAAGCTCGCAGGTGGGACACCGTTAACAAAGCCACCTGATCACCACAGAGACGGTGATACCAGCGTCAAAATACCAGACGCGAAGAGCCGAGGAGATGGCCGAACCAGTCACGTACAGGACCAATCTGGCCTGCTGAAAGAAGCGGAGCCGCAGGAAAACGCCCTGGGTTCGGACACCTATCAAGCAGCGTCTGAAAATAAAGCTGGGCCGGCCACCAAGGGACCATAAGGACTACTCTTGTGGGAATGGGCTCCAACCGAGCTAGAACCCGAAGCAACAGCTGGACCGGGAGAAGAGGAACAGGTACCCCCACCTCGACCAGTCCTGCTGAAAGCCATCCACCGTGAATGCCTCGTAGGCGGGTAATGGCGCCACATAGAATGGACGACGCCTAGACCATGCCGACTCGAAGACGTCCATGGCCAGGAGTCCATACGTTCGGCAGAGCCAACGAAACGAGACAGCGACGACTGGCCAATCCACAAACAGAGGAATGAACCGAGACAGCTGTCCGCCAGGACGCAGGACACACCCCGGACATGAACCTCACGGTTAGCCAAACCCCAAGAATCCAGCAAACGAGCCACTCTAAGGGACCAACCCCAAAGGTCAAACGCCTAAGAGAAACCCTGTAGTTCCGGCAAAGAACCGCCAGAGAATAGTCCGAATGGAGCAGAATGGTAGAGCACCGAGTAACCCAAACCCTCTGAAGCGCAAACCAGACAGCCACGAACTCCCGAACCGTGCTGTGAGCCCAACGGACGGACAGACCCCCACTATCTCCGACTGATCTGGTGAGCACTGGTCACAAAGCCCCAGCTGAGAGATGACCCGTCCGTGAACACATCGGGGGAAGGCTCGGGCAGGTGCCAAGGCACAGAACCCCAAAAACCCCAAAGAGGAAGCTGGCGACGCAGCACCAACACAAGATCCCCGGAGGAACGAACCCAACGATTGCAAGAGGCGGACGGGGAGTCTCCGAAGGAACCAAACAGACGCCGAAGCCAAACCCGACCCCACGGGCAGACCAGCACGTCGAAGTTCAGACTCCCGCACAACTGCTCGAGCAACCGCCTAGCAACCCGGGACCCCCCCTCATGAACAGCCGAAGGCGGGACCACAGCCGCACCAACACTTCTGGAGGGAAAGACAAGGAGCGGCCCAAGAGCCCTAAACAAGACCCAGCCAGGTCCGAACCAGGGACAGAAACAGATGGAATGGCCTCCAGATCACCAGGAAACCAAACCCGGCGATCTGGAAAGAACCGCAACCCTGGCGAGCAGACAAGCGGACCGACTGGGAGCCCACACCAGCCAGTCGTCGAGGTAGGCCAGACACAGAATCTCAAGCAGCCTCAGACAGGGCACCAAGATCCGTTAAAAATGCGTAAATACACCAAGTGCTAATTACAAAATAGGGAAGGCAACAAAAGCGGCAAGGCCTGAAGCCCCACCGCCAACTGTGCCAGTCCCGGAAAAATGAAGAGGAACGTGCCAAGAATTGACCTGGAGGTCCAGGACCACCATCCAGGCACCCGGCCCCAACAGAAGCCGAACAGGAGACAACAGTCCTCCGATGAGGCCATAGAATCCAGGGCGCACACTGAAGTAGTCCAGAAAAACTGCAGATTCGACAGGCCCATGTCTGCATAGAGCAGACAGGAACCCCTGAAAGATGATGTGGATCGACCACGTCCAATGCACCCACTAAGATGACATGATGAAGCACAGGGGAAGAAGCCCACCCCGCCAGCCCTGAACCCCCCAAAGGGGAAGAAGCCGTCCACCGCCGCCACCAGAGGCCGGAAGACAACCAAAAGCGGCCACTAACTGCGGGACCATGCAAGAGTCAACAAAGCAAGCTGCTCCTCTAGCGCCCCGTCAACAGAGAAGGGAACAGAGCCCCTTCCGAAAGAAAAAGTATACATACACATATACACATATAAACATATATATTATGTATATGCACATACACATACATATACAAATACACACACACACAAGGTATGTTACACAGCTAGAATATGCAGCTGTTGTGTGGTGCCCATATCTTAAGAAGCACATCAACAAACTGGAAAAGGTGCAAAGACATGCTACTAAGTGGCTCCCAGAACTGAAGGGCAAGAGCTACGAGGAGAGGTTAGAAGCATTAAATATGCCAAAACTAGAAGACAGAACAAAAAGAGGTGATATGATCACTACGTACAAAATAGTAACAGGAATTGATAAAATCGACAGGGAAGACTTCCTGAGACCTGGAAATTCAAGAACAAGAGGTCATAGATTTAAACTAGCTAAACACAGATGCCGAAGAAATATAAGAAAATTCACCTTCGCAAATAGAGTGGTAGACGGTTGGAACAAGTTAAGTGAGAAGGTGGTGGAGGCCAAGACCGTCAGTAGTTTCAAAGCGTTATATGACAAAGAGTGCTGGGAAGACGGGACATCACGAGCGTAGCTCTCATCCTGTAACTACACTTAGGTAATTACACTTAGGTAATTATGTGCGTATGCACATACATATGTGTACACACACACAGTGTACACATGTACATGTGTACACATGTACATACACATGAAAAGAAAATTACAAGCCGCCGACCAGAGGGCAGAGAGCACCACGCAGGCCAGGCAAAGAAGGGACAAAACTGCATCAAAAGGCCCACCTCGACAACAAAACCTCAAAGTCCCAGCACGACCACAACATGTGCCAAGACCCAAAAAGATCAGTCTGCAAGCCAGGAAGACCCCGGAACTCCAGAAGGCAGAACCGGGTCACACGAGGAAACAAAGTCCCCTGAACCCACTAAAGGGGGCCCAAGAGGAAGAAACCTCCGGAACGAAACCAAAGAACCTAAAGGAACCCGAAATCGAACCAGGGGAAGCCCAAACTACCATATTTGCCAGCGTAGATAAACAACAGAAAGGTAAAGCACAGCCTCCAGACAGAACCCCCAGGGAAATGGTCAAAACAGACCGAAAACCGAGGGACAAGGTGTGTGAGCAAGCATAACAGACAGGGACACTGAGCCCAAACCCTAGGGGCCCAGACCCAAAATAGACAAAACGGAAAACCCGGTGTAAAACCAACACTCAGAGGAACAGAAAACGGGCAGAAAACACCAGAAAAGCAAAGAAACGACAACAGGAGAATAAAACCCCTGAAAAAGGTGAAAAACTCCCCCAAGACGCTCACTCGCACACCCAGGCGCATGTAAACAAACCGCAACGCCGCCCTAGTGGCCACACCGGGAAACCGGCAGAAGAAAATGACCACCAGAACAGAGGGCTGTGACTGATGCAAAAGATACGAATACACGCCAGCAAAAGTGGGAAGCAAGCAGACTGGATGGGCGAAAAACTCCGCCGGGAAGCAGAAAACCCAGGCAGGGGCAACCCGCCCCAGAACTGTTAGCAGGCATCCCCCACAGCCCCGGGAACCCGCAACAGAGGCCCCGGGGCAGAGCCTTCCTCCAAGCCCTCCGCCCTTAAAGAAAAGGAAGAGTCCATTGGAAAGGTAGCAAGAAAGGGCCGCTGATAAGACCCAGAAGCCTTGGCAGGAGGAACAGGCACGAAAACCTCTGTCCCCCAACCCGAACGGGGCAGCCCCCCGAGAACCGCCCGAGTCTCGGCCCCAACTAAACCCCGCCCCGACCCCGAAACCCTCAGACGGTCCGGAGCTGGGAACAGGAAGGGAAGGGGCGAACAGCACCTAACCAAAACAGGGCGGCTCTGGGGCATCCGAGTGGGAAACCAACCTAGCGTGTTGCAGCAACCTAACCTAGCTTGCAACATGGATGCCGCCTGTACTCTGAACAGTAATAACATCAGGAGAGTACTGGAGACCAAGCAGAGAATCTCTCTCGCAAGACTCCGGGTCAAGGTGTCAGTGACCCAACAGGCAACATGACGGAGGTAAAAGTGGCGACTGTCACCCGGAGACAAGGGAACAGCAACCAACGATCCCGTAGAAGACGTGTTGGAACCTGGAAGACACATTCAATGGTCTCCCGAGCCCAGACAGGGGTTTCCAGGGCCCGTAGGCTGACTGCTACTGGAAGCACGGGGAAGGTGTTGCTAACCGATTAAGAAACCCAAAAATAACAAGAGGGTAGAGGATAGCACTGAAAACCCCTGTGACATGTACAATCACGGGGGCCTAGCAGAGGGCCACCAAACACTACCAGTGGAACTATAGCCACACTAGGCAGACTCCCACCAAGGAAAATGAAAATAAAAACAAAAGAAAAACCCTGCAAAAGTACACCGTCTCCAGAGGCAACAGGAACCGGTTGCCGCTTAGGTGGCAGGCTGCGCAACACCTTGACGCCCTAACCAGCACAATACCAATCCCTACCTAGGACCAAACAAGGGCCCCAAGCCCCAGCTGGCCCTAAGGGCGAGGCAAATGCCGAACAGCAAGAACCTCTATGGGAATGGTTCCCGAACGCCCCAGGGAAGATAACCCTGTTACGCAGGGGCAGTACTCACAGGGCACTTAGGGAAGTCAGCCACTAAGCGCATGCAGCCCCGACACTGATGAGGTACTCCTGGCCACCGCACAACACAACACAACACATGGCAGTGAACGCCACACAAGGCAAACACAGCCTAGGAAACTGAGGCCAGAGAAGTGTCTATCCCGGTTGACATTAGCTTACGAACTAAAGCTTGGCAGCCGGCGCAGTGGGTCCGGGGCTCCCCCCTCCCCCTTTCGGGGCGGGGAGGGCTGCGCGGACGATCGGCGCGGCAGTAAAGTGTGATGTTTGCTTGTATCCTTATGATTGTAGGGAGTTTCTACCTCTCTGTTCGGTTTTTGTTTTAGTTTTTTACCATGTGGGGTTTGTTTTGTTATGCCTACCTTTCTGGGTGCCTTACCCCGGTTAGGCAGATAAGGAAAACCCCAACCACAAAGTGGTTTTCCAGGGCCATTGCTCCCTGAAACCTCTCTAAAGGGGCCAGGTTCTGGCGCTGGTCCCTGGTAGGTCTGAACTCCTTAGCTAATGTCCCGGTCTAATATAACATACATTAGCCCGATAAGCTCCAGGGGGCCGTAGGGGCTCCCCACTGAAAAATATATATCTCAATAATTTAGATGATTTATAAAATGGATTCTAGCAGTAAAGGATCTTTGCATGCTATCTAGGTCAGCAATTTCTCCAGCTATGAATGGAGCTGTTAGTGTGCAACAATATTTCCCCCTAGAGAGCACTAGTGTCTTGAAAATGATCATAATTGGTGTGACATCTCTTGTTTGGAAGGACTTTGTTATCCAACCTGTCATTTTCTTGCAGTCGTGACAGCTACTTTATTGTGTTCTGTAAAGGCAAGGTCTTTCGATATGAGTACTCTTAAATCCTTTACATTGTTTTTCCATTCTATAGTGTGAGTTGACTCCGTTTTATATATGGTTTCTGTTTTTGCTATATTGCAGGAGCTGAACTTATTTTCATTAACCATCATATTATTATCCGTGGCCCATTGAAAGACCTGATTTACATTGGATTGGAGGTTTGCTATGTCCTCTATATTGTTTACTCACAAGAAAATCCAAGTGTCATCTGCAAATGATGATACATGTACAGTATTACAGTTTGTATCCACATCTATAGCCGATATGAGGATGAGAAAAAGTATCAGATACTTAGGATATTTCTGCAGTTTCTTTGTGATTACTGTATATTTGCATGTTCCATTAGTTCTTCCTGATAGCCTATATTTACATATACCCCCATGCATAATATTGGCAGATTCCAGGTTCATGCTTTCTTGGATTATGTTGGTTTATCTGTTTTACATTTTGTGTTGGCTCTTTGCTGAAATATTTAGGTGAGGGTCGTGCAGATTCTTGTTGTTACCCAGTCACATCCTTAACTCCATACTTTTAATATGTCAATCTCTGGCCACATGTGCGTGTGTTAGTGGCATATACTTCTTGCACTTTCCTATATTCTGTGTAACTTTCTCCATCTTTTCTGGTGAAAGATCTTTTTCCCCCTGTTGAATTTCCTTGCCTAACCTACTGTATTGTATTCACTAATATCTAGATTTGATTTAACTTCAAGAGCTATTTTTAATATTATAGTTTCCTCATCTAGGACTTTTCCTCTTGTTTCCCCGTGTTCCTTAGCCTTGCAAAATTCCTTTATTTGATCTTCTAGGGGCTACACGTTGTTTCTCTAGTATTCATTCCCGTTGTTCAAATTCTTAATCCTATCCATATGATTCTTTACAATGATCTCTATTTTTGCCAACATGTTATGAAAACCACTCCTCCTAATATTTTCCCATCAACACCATCAAAGGTTTGGATGGTGTTGGTGGTTTTCTGTTTTGTCCTTCCTCATGTTGGCGGCCATTTTTGTTTTGGTCACCATGTGCTCCCGTACTATTTCTTTTGAAAACACTATTTCTGCTTTGTTTCTTTACCTTTTTTGGTTTCTGAAATGTTTGCTTTGTTTTTTTACTTTTTTTTAATTTCTGTCTGTTTGACACTTTCAGTTCTGTCATGTTTATGCACTTTTTCACTATGTTCATCCCACCCAAATTTGGAAAATGCTGGATCACCTCAACCCTCTCACAATATCATCTTAATGATGATATCAGACAAAATCTATGATAAGATTTATTAATACTGTATGATATACAGTACAAGCAAACCTCAATCATGAGATGGTTCTAAGACGTGTTCAATTATTCAATTTATTTCCCATTGACTGTTTGCTAATCACCATCCCACATCATACCCTTCATCACCTGGAGAGTGAGAGGGAGGGAAATACATCTTCATACTTCACTGATATGAGCTACTGTAATGACTGGTATATAAAGTCTAGCTTTTGTTATTATTAATGTAAATGTTTCTCTTAGGGGGTGTAGCCCGAAAATCCGAAGAAAAATGGAATATTTACGAAAAATTACGAAAAATACTACAACGTTCTGGCAACACTGTGGTGCAAACCGTTTTATGTTATCTTGAAAAATAACGTAGAGTCAAATTTCCCGCTGCAACTTTCGTGAATCTGGTCCTCGCGGCGTGGGTGCGCCGCGGAGTATTGTATCTTACGTTGTAGAAGTCTAATATTTCGTAATAGCATTGAAAATAACATGTTATGCATAAAATGAATATAAACTCACTCATTGGCAACAGTCTCGTGTGAGAGAGGGTGGGGTTCGTGGCTTAGCCCCTCAGTCACTGTCTGTGTCCCTTAGGAAGTGGATGTATCGCTGACGCGCTCTCACAATATCTCCCAGAACTCATGCTATTTTTGCTATTTGTACTGCAATATGACTTACCAAACGAACAAGAGAAACGCATTGAAAGCTAGATGCATGCGAGCTCTCCATAGAAGGTACGAGCTGGCCGCAATGCGTAAATCACGCATTGTCACGAGTGAAGATCGTGACCGCGAGTAGAGTAACTTGTCGCGGCGCGCTACGCCACTCCAACTTTTACAACTAGATCTGCCCTCACAGCCTTTATTTATTATTCAATTTACATGAAACTTGCACATTAGATGTAGAGTTTATGCCTCTAAAAACACATGTAGCTTTTCTTATCTACGTAGATTTATTGATTTTATAAATAATGATAAACTTCATTTTGTTGCATACGTTTTTGGGAAACTTTTAAAAATCTGTATTATTGCACTAAATACATCTGGGATAAAAATCCTTGGTGCAAATCTTTATTATATAGTAAGGTCATAGCTGAGTGTCGTAGAAATGATTTTGGTTCACAATTGTGGGCTGTGAAAGCAATTGAACATTGTTGAAAAATTGTTTAATTTTTTTTTTTTTTTTCTCCTTCTCTATTTAGGCTGAGATGCTGAAACTTGGCCTAGTTGCAGCACCTTTCACATGTATCAGGATAATAAATTATGAATACCCTACAACAACTCTCATAGTTCCGGTGAGATCCCCCCTTAGTTAAAATACCACTTTGTTACACTGTATTTGCATTAAATTTTATGTTTCATTTGTAAGTGTTGGAGAGTATGTTGAGTATTAGTAAATGTGTATGATTCTGTGTGTGTAAAATTTTCCTGCGCGTTTTTGTGAGAGTAGCGTCCTTGTACTCCACGAGGACAGAGAGGGTCTAGACTCCACATAGGCAGGTTGTGTGGTGTTTGTGCTCGTGAGGTGCCTGCCCACCTCACTGTCAGGTCATTAATTTCCATTAAATTTGAGTGACTGAAACACTGTTGTTTATCTGGTCAGTGATAAATTATTCCTTGTTAGTGTATTATCCCATTTCCTGTATTTTAATAAATGTAATGCACACACTTTGATTGTTTCTCGAGTCCCGTCAATTCAAAAATATGGTACCGGCCCCACGCAGTTACTCTTGTGTTTGAACTGTTTACAAATACATATTAGTTATACATCCCTGATTTAAATTAACATATCTATACTATACGTAAGGAAGTAAAGGACTGGTTTTGTTAGTCTGTACTCTAAGGTACAGCTTTCAAGTTGTGCCCTTGCGCTACACAGTAAATTAAAACGGGAGAACTTTGGCAAATACTGTACTTATGCACTGAAATTTACAGAGGCCTTCAGTTTATAAGTGATGGCTAATAGGTAATTCTAGTGGTATAATGATCTAATACATACACAATTCTTAATAAAAATATTGTTGACAGCTTAACAACTTCATGACTCAAAAAGTTAACTTTTTTTATGCTTTTTTTGTATACCTCAGGTAAGTATTTGAACGAGGGCTTGCTCAGAAAAAATTAACAATGAATGCAATGAAACACCTCTTTCTGGTGGGGCACTCAATAGTTACAACCTACAATATGTACAGCATTTCAATATACACGTACTGTACTCTCATCTTTGATGGCATATACATACAGTACCATATTATAATTAATTAATTTACTAATTTTAAAATACACCTCATTCTCTCCTTTACACAGCTGTGCTATGAAGTTGTAAGCATATAAACAGACCTGATCATAATTGCACATTAATAAAGAAGAAAGAGCACTTACTCAAGTCAGCAGAAATAGTCACAAGTGGGTTAGTATAATGAAGCTTAATGCATTTTGCAATAGCATACAGTACTCAAACCTCAGAAATTAATACCTGTTGGAAATTAGCAAATCGCATCACATATTTCATAGCGTTTACAAGAGCTTCAAGAATTTCAAATTTGTCATATTTGTTCAGGCTCGATGCAGCTTTAATAGCAGAGATGATATTTTCTGCATGATCTGCAACATTGTGAGGGATGCAGCGGCGACCAACTGTAAACAATTCTAAAAAATTAGCAACTCTTTTAAAAAAAAATTAAAAACACTTTCAAAGCACAGTATACAGTGGACCCTCCAAAATCCAGATCACATCATTCCAGTCCCAATATGGGTCATGAGAAATTCAGATTTCTGAAAACTTTCATTTAACATTATCGCTCGCTTTGGACACCGATCACGTCCATTTTTTCTCTTGAGTCCTAGCTGTGGACAGGACTCGCGTCCACTACAAAAATATTTGTATAAAATTCAATTTTTATCCGATCGACCTCGGGATAGTTTCGAAAGAAGCGCCATTAAAATGTGCACAATTTGATACCAAAATGAAAGACGTAACACAAAACTTAATGTCAGAACACTTGAAAGATTATAAATAGGTTTTTGGGTCTAAATTATAAATTTTAAAATATTTGTTAAAATTCTATTTATTGTGCTATTATTATGGGACTAGTTTTAAAATGCACGCCTTTATATTGCAAGCAATCTGATATCAAAACAAGCAATGTAATATGAAAGTTGATGTCAGAACACTGGAAAGATAAATAATTTTGATGATGAGCGTTCAAAATTAAAATATTTGTTAAAATTCCAGTTATTGCTCTATTATTATGAGACTAGTTTTAAAATTCGCGCCTTTATATTGCGAACAGTTTGATACCAAAACGAGCGATGTAACATGAAAATTGATGTTATTAAACTGAACGAGTATACACATTAGGTTGTGGTGTGCAAATTGGTGCTCGTTCACGGGTAACTTTAGGCTTTGCTGCAGGGAGTCTCGCCAGGCTTTTGGACATTATATGCATATACATCTGCAGGGAATTTAATTGCAAACACAATGATACCAAAACGAATGACGTAGCACAAGAATTAAGGTGAGAAAACTGAAACGAGTATACACATTTAGGCGTCGCCACACACTCGCTCGCACCATTAGCCCCATGACGTCAAAGTCTGCGGCGCTCTCGTGACGCACGCGATAGTGTTGGATAGTTATCACAATTTCAAAATTTTTCTCACAGCAAATTATACAAATCATGTTTTTTGCATAGCCAAATAATTTACAATGATTTTATATGCGTATAAATAATAAATATGTAAGAAAAATAACTAATTGTTTTCCCTTATCTTTTTTTGTAGCAGTTTGTAGCCCAGAGGTAGCAAAATTATGAAATTACCTAAGTGCAGTTACAGGATGAGAGCTCTGTTCATGGTGTCTGGTCTTCCCAGTACTCTCATATAATGCTTTGAAACTACTGACTGTTTTGGCCTCCACCACCACCTCACCTAACTTGTTCCAACCATCTACCACTCTGTTTGCGAAAGTGAATTTTTATATATTTCTCCGGCAGCTTTGTTTAGTTAGTTTAAATCTATGACATCTTGTTTTTGAAGTTCCACGTCTCGGAAATTCTTCCCTATCAATTTTATCGATTCCCTGTTAGAAGCCTACCTGTCATTCCTCTAATATGTTCCAGTTTCCAGAACAACCTTTTATGTGGAACTCTGTCAAAAGTCTTTTTTTTAGGTCCAGATCCCTAGATGCAGTCAACCCAACCATCTCTTTCCTATAAAATCTCTGTGGCTCGATCATAAAACCAGCGTTGAATGTAATGAAACGCCATTTTCTGGGTGAGACCCGGAGGCTCCCCGGAGCTTTACCGGCTGATATGCTAATGTCAGACTTTGGCATCAGTCATGTGTATGGAGTTCTAGGGCCTACCGGGGACCACGAGCCAGAACCTGGCCCCCTCAGAGAGGCAAGGGGAGCAATGGCCTATAGAAACCCCCGTGTGGTTGGAAGCATTCTATGTCTGCCATCGACCGGGTCAAGCATCCAGAAAGGTAAGCATTCCAAAACAAACCCCTATTCTGGTGAAAATTGCTACCTAAGCCGAACTAGTGAATAGAACTCTTCAACAGAAAACACGGAAACTAGTATGACGTCATACGTCACCGCGCCGCTGTCTGCGCAGCTCCCCCCTCCCCGGGAGGGGGAAGGGGGAGCCCCAGACCTCCCACGCCGGCTATCCACCCATCAGTTCTGAGGCTGGATGTCAAAACACGCGAAAAACGCCGACCGGAGGGAGGGAGGGTTGCCGGGGAGCCTCCGGGTCTCACCCAGAAAATGGCGTTTCATTACATTCAACGCTGGTTTTCTGGGGGGAGCCCCGTCGGCTCCCCGGAGCTAACTACCCACAGAGGAAGGTCAAAGGGACAAAACCGGGAGGCGGACACCACGCACCCCCCAAGGAGGCGAGACAACCGGCAGCAAACGCCAACCCAAGGCGCCACAGCCCCGAAAATCCCGGGAACAACACGAGAACCACGAGCAGCAAGGCCCCTGCACGAACACCAAAAATCCATGCCCGAAAGACTGCAAGGCCACGTCGCCCAGACGGCAGCGAGAGCAGCGAAGCCACGAACGCCACAGGCATGAGGGAAGAACACAGGCAGCTTAGCCGCAAGAACACGGCTGACCACCCGGGACACCATCACCCGCGAACCGGGAAGAACAGAACCGGATCAACGCAAAACGCGCTCCGGACCCAAACGCCGTGGCACGCAAACAACAGCAGAGGGCCGCCACTGAACACAAAAACGACACACCCCCGGCCCGACCAACAAAGCACCAACAAACCCTGGACCCCTCCAGAATGCAGCAGCCCCACCCCGCGCCAGAAAAGATGGAGACTGCTGCCATCAAACAACCAAAACGCTAAAACCGAAGGAGCAAGAAAACACAGCGAACCGACCCCCAGAGGCAAAGGCCCAAAGGAAAGAGCCGACGAAAAAACACACCGGAACCGAAGGGGCACTACCAACCGAGGAGAAGACAGAGCACGCTGACCAGAGACCAGGATGGTGCAAGCGGCGCACGAACAGGCCGGAGGTGAAATGACGCACAAGACAGCTGACTAATGGTGCAGAAGCAACACCAAGACCGAAAGCAAGCTGAAGCGGCTCCGCCTGCGCCGCACGAAAAGAGGCGACAGTATGTGGCAAGACGACGGCCCCCAACCCCCACTAGAAAACCAAGCCGAGAGTAAACCAAGCCAACAAGAAGGACCCATCGAAGAAGGGACAGGAAAAGGAAGGACCGCCAAAATACCCCATACTGCCGCCAAGAAAGCACGCAGGTGGGACACCTACCACGAAGCCACCCGACCACCAACCGGAGGCGAGACCACGAGGCAGAACATAAGCAGC
Source organism: Procambarus clarkii (assembly GCF_040958095.1). Taxonomy (NCBI): domain Eukaryota; kingdom Metazoa; phylum Arthropoda; class Malacostraca; order Decapoda; family Cambaridae; genus Procambarus; species Procambarus clarkii. Next base: position 22,640,624 of record NC_091225.1, read on the forward strand.
CCCGACAAGGCCCCCCCCGAGCCCAGGAAAAAGGCGGAGCCGCGAGAAGATCTCGGGCGCGACCACCGAAACCCAGGCGGCACAAGGAGATGGAACGTCTGCCGAACAGAAAAACTCCGAAGCATGCAAGCCCGCCAGGAGTTCAGAAACGACGGGTCCGACGCGAGACATCGCAAGAACCCCCCCAAAAAAAATAAAACAACAACAACCGGCAGGGCAAGCTAGGAAAACCAAAGAAGGCGGAAGGGTCGCCGCCAGAACAGGACCCGAACCAAGGGGCACGAACAACTGCAACAGACCGAGACAAAGAAGCACATCACAGGACACAGGCTGACCAACGCCTAAGAACACACGCAGAACATTCCTGCTGCAGAAGAGGCAGGAAGAAAGAGCAGAAGCACAAAAAAAAAAAAAAACCAGGAGAACAACCAGGGGTGGACAATCAGGCAGGGACAAAAACCCCACGCAATCCCCAGGCACAAAATGGCAGCAAAGCGCCACTCCACAACCGGACACAGGAACAAGGACACGCCACCGTGAAACACGGTACCAATGCTCACGTGCAGCAGCAGCAGCAACAGGCACCACTGCAACATGCAACATGTAAATAGCAACTCCCCTCTGCAAAGGCAGAGAACGGAGCAGGCAGACCCCAGACAGGGCCAACGGAGACACGACAAAACCCTGCAGGCCCAGAAACCTGCACCAGGCGACCGACGGCGGAGAAACCCCGCTCGATACCTGCTGGATGAGGTACTGGGAGCTCTTTTACACCTCAAGCCCGGCCCAAGGTCAGGCCAGACCGGCCAGAGGACGGCCCACCAGGCAGCTGCTAGGAGCAGTCCACCGGCCCACATACCCCCACAACCAGGACGGGCCGGAACTGCCATACGAAAACAGGCCAGTGCGCCCTGGAAGTCCACGGACGAACCAGCAAGAAGGCTTATGCTCGCAAGTAGGTCGTGTAACAAGCACAGACCACTGATGGTAATACAGTGTTCCCCAAAAGTGCCAATAGCACCACTGCACTCCACTGGTACTATCCCGCAAGTTCTACCAGATAGGCGGGACCCAAGAGCCAGAGCTCAAATCCTGCAAGCACAGCCAGGAGCCTCACCAGGTGAGTACAGAACCAACCCTACAACCCCCACACCTCACAACATTAAAAAAGGAGGGTCCCCTGAACGACTCCAGCATGGGTTGGACATGCACATGAGGGGGACAGGAAGGGGTGATAAAGGGACAGTCACTGGTGTGCGAACGGTCTCAGTCGTACAAAATTATACCTAAATAAAGACAGGTATATGAACACCGCCGCATCCAGCGCCCGGCCAAAAGACGCCAGACCGCAGAAACTCACCTGGCGAATGGTGGCTCGAACTTGACACGACTCAACCGTGCCCAGAAGAACTTGGGAGCACCGCCAGGTGAAGACGCCAGAGCCGGACCCGCAGGAGAACAGGGAGAGGCGAAGGAGGCGGTCCACACCCATGACACAGAAAACCGCGGTGTCCTCCCCACAACTGGGAACCAGGACACCCCTGGCGCAAAGGGGCACATACCGCAGCCAGGGAGAAGAACGAGAGGCGAAGCACTGTAGCAAAAAAGGGCGCAAAACCCCAGCACTGAACCATCGCCCAGACCAAAACAAACTCCATGGCGCATGCGCATAACACGCTGGCCGAACCGCACACCCTCCCTGCGGGAAGGCGCCAGCCAGGACTATTGCACGAGAAAAAGAGCCAAAAGAGGAAGCAGGAACAATAAAACCGGCCAAAGAAGCAAAGAGCCCAAAAAAAAAAAGGGAACCCAAACGGGCGACAAGTAGCCCAAACGGGCGACAAGTAGCCCAAACGGCCGACAAGTAGCCCAACCGGGCGACAAGTAGCCCAACAGGGCGACAAGTAGCCCAACAGGGCGACAAGTAGCCCAACAGGGCGACAAGTACTAGGAGCCGACAGACGTTCCAATAATGCGGGAAGTAGCGAAAAACCTTCCCGTACCCTCGAGAACACAGAAGCCAACACTAGTCCCGAAGGCACACGAAGGCGCAGGCGCACCCGAGATCAAAAGTCACGCAGAACCCCATCGAACGGGGAAACATGACAAAAACACCGTCCCAAAAAGCGGGGGAGGAAACATCCACCCACAGGACGGAACCAACCGACTCAAAGGCCAAGGAACCGAGCCCGGGGAGGGGCCGACGTCCAACAGCACGTACGGCGAGTGGGGAGGAAAGACCCCACTCCGCGTAACCAGAAGCCCCGCCTAGAGGGGGATAAAACCCCCCACGGGGTCTAACGGGGCCAAGGCCCCCCCAAGTCAGCCCCTCCCCAGCCCCGGGAACCTACACGACAGGCCCCGGGGCCGAGCCGTTCCCCCAAAGCCCCAGCCGTACCAGAAAACCGGGGCAGCCGTGAAAACACTAAGGAAGGGAGCCCACTGGCAGACTCATACAACACGGCTGGAGGAACAGGCCCAAATGCCCCCGTCACTACCCCGGAAGGGGAATTCCCCGAGACTGCCCGAGTCTCAACACCACCAAACACCCCGCCCTGAACCTACAGACGGTAAGGAACCGGATGCAGGCAGGAAGGGTGAACCAGGGGAAAAACGAAATACAACGGGGCAGCCCCGGGGCTCCCGGGGAGGAAACCACGAGAACGTTGCCACCACCAAGGCTCAAGTGCAACGCCCCTGCTGCCCGCACCCGCTTTGTTAGCACAACTGGGTAACCGAGCCACAACGAGCAACCAAACTCGCAGGACACCGGGTCGAAGGTGTCACCGACCCCACAGGCAGCAGACGGAGGCAAAACAGAGAGTCACCCAGAGACAAAAGGTGAGAGCAACCCTCAAACTCGCTGGAAGCGAGGGGGGGGCTCTGGGGTCACATCCATCGGACCCGCGCGCCCCCAGGGGTTTCCCAGGGTCCCGAGCGTTTACTTTAAGAGGACTCGCGCTCAGGTAATCCCAGGCAGGGTACTGCTAACCGGCACCCAAGCTACCAAACAACTTTCTAAGAGCTGAACCCCCGGGACGTGTACACTCACGGGGACCTAGCAGGGGGTACCACCAGAAATACTCAGAACACAAGGGACACAAGGGGCAAGAACGAAGGCAGACCCCCCCACCAGGTATATAAACAAAAGAAAAAGAAAACCCCGCAAGAGGACAGCGTACCCAAGCGGAACAGAGCCGGCCGCTATGATTGGTAAAGACAAGCTGCACAGTACCCCGCGCCCCACCAGTGCAAACACTGCCCCTTACTCTAAGGCGAACAAGGGAGACAGAACACCCGAGCACACAAAGAGCGGCCGAAAACCAAGCGGTAAACGGCCAAGCAGGGGCAGGACCCAAGGAACTTGTGGAAGGTGGCCCCAAGCCCCAAGGGCAGTACTTACAGGGCACCTAGGGAAGGGAACCCTAGGCGCATGCAGCCCGAGTACTGAAGAATCACACCCGGCTCACGCACCACCTAGAAAACAGACACCACACTCTAGGTACAGTGCTGAAACAACCACTGGAGCCGGAGCACATAACCATTGCCTATAGCATCAGCCGAAGAACTGATGGGTGGATAGCCGGCGTGGGAGGTCTGGGGCTCCCCCTTCCCCCTCCCGGGGAGGGGGAGCTGCGCAGACAGCGGCGCGGTGACGTATGACGTCATACTAGTTTCCGTGTTTTCTGTTGAAGAGTTCTATTCACTAGTTCGGCTTAGGTAGCAATTTTCACCAGAATAGGGGTTTGTTTTGGAATGCTTACCTTTCTGGATGCTTGACCCGGTCGATGGCAGACATAGAATGCTTCCAACCACACGGGGGTTTCTATAGGCCATTGCTCCCCTTGCCTCTCTGAGGGGGCCAGGTTCTGGCTCGTGGTCCCCGGTAGGCCCTAGAACTCCATACACATGACTGATGCCAAAGTCTGACATTAGCATATCAGCCGGTAAAGCTCCGGGGAGCCGACGGGGCTCCCCCCAGAAAAACTGACTAAAGGGGGTCTTCCCTGCTGCCACTCTTGTAGACTGGAACCACGTTAACCTTTTCCTACACGTCTTTTAGGACTCCTGTACACATGTATGCCTGAAAAATCAGTTGAAGTGGAATGCTGAGCTCAGGTGCATATTCTTTCAGAACCCATGGTGAGACTCCATCTGGGCCAACTGATTTGTTGTTACTTAGCTCCTTGAGCATTTTTTCCACTTCGTCTGTGGACACCTCTATGTGCTCAAAGTTGCTCTCTGGAATTCTTATTGTGTCTGGTTCTCTGGACATTTCCTTTTGTACAAGCACACTTTGGAACTTTTTGTTTTACATTTGTCCATTATCCCTTTCTCAAAACTTCTTTCTGTCTCTCTCCTCACTACCATGTAGTTGTTTCTTGTATCTTTGTGGATTTGGCCTCTTCCTATATTGATTTTTTTTTTTGTGTCTTTTGTCTCTGACCCTCTCACAATTTCTGTTGAATCAATCCTGTTTCCTAGTTCTGAATCTGTGTGTTGGTATAAAAAATTTTGTGCCTCTTATCATATATTTCACAAAACTTGACATACTTCTCATATTCTTCCTAGCCTAATAGTCAAATTTCCTTAAAGAAATTTCTAAGTTCTCCATAATGTCTTCGTCTGAGATCAAGCTTTTCAACTGCTTCAAGTTCCTCATTTTCTTCCAGATTATAATGCATTGCATACTTTATTCCCAAAAAGACATGGTCACTTTTACCCAAGGAAGGAAGGTACTGAATGTCAAATATCAGTAATGAATCAGTACTGAATCTCAGGTCGGGGATAGAGAGCTGCTCGGATGCGGGGCGAGTGCGTAGAGTGTGGCGCTTTGAATGCGGGTAGAGTTGAGAAGCTGAGTGAGGGACGAGAGTGTGGAAGCTCGATGCAACTGGAGTCTGGCTGTCTGCTCTGTGTCGAGGCTGAAACGTATTGTGAGGGTAGGAACTGGACACGTTAGAGTGTTACATTGTTGTTGGTGAATGTTGAAGATGTGTGGAATCTCTCAAGCATCTGGACTGAATCACTTCTGGAGTTAGACTGATGATGATTATAAATTGCCATCCACACTTCCCAGAAAATAAACATTCCATTCACCTGGACTGATGATGATTGATGAAGATTAAGCCACCCAAGAGGTGGCACAGGCTTGAGAAGCCCATAAGTGATGATGATAGATTGGTGAAGATTAACACTTTCCCACACACGGCAGAAGCCTGTGTAACTTTCTCCTCGTGCGCCTAGCATTTTGGGTGACCGCACGGCGACACTTAAATGTTTATACTCTTTTCGGTCTGCTCACCTTAATTTTCCATGTATGTATTTAATTTTGGTATCAATCTGTTCCCAAGAGAATGCTCTAGAGGAATATATATATATAAAATTTCACTAAAGCCGACATGAGACCTGCACCAAATAAAAAAATCTATGGCAATCGTTAGCCGTGATTGCCAAACAGCGATGAAATGTTTATGCTCTTTTCAGGTTTGTCAACCCCAGAATTGTTCTACATCGTTAATTTTAGTATCACTGTGATCCCAATAAAATTCCTACACAGAAATATGAATATAAAATACAAAACATGGGCGTGCCTCACCCGCAAGACTCTGGGAAGTTGCCTGAGGGTTACCTGTTACTGCACGCCCAACTGCATATCAGCTACACCCTACTGAAAAGTTCATGCTCTGTTCATGTTTTTGACCTTAATTTTCGATGTACGTGTTTAATTTTGGTATCGATGTGTTCTCAATGAAATGTTCTAGATGAACATATGTATAACATGTCACCAAAGCTAACGTGATGCCGGCACCAAATAAAAAACTAAGTCGTTAGTTAGTTGTGCACGCCAAACAGCGTGTACATGTTGCTACTCTATTCAGGTTTATCAAGTCCAAACTTGTTCAACATCGTTCTTTTTTTATCACTGTGATTGCAATAAAATTTCCTACACAGACATATGCATATAAATTAGACAACATAGGCGCGCCTCACCCACAACGACCCCTAAAGTCACCAAAGCCTTACCCGCTAGAGCACTCATTGCCACACCCGCTACACCCAATACACCAGACAAACACATACAGTTTACTAACAGAAGTTTTTGTGCAACATTGTTCATTGTGGTATCAAATTATTCACAATAAAATGCTCTAGATAGACAGACAAATATAAGCAATAACAACCTCAATATATATAAGCAATACCAATAACAAAGTATGAAGTAGCAATATATTTATAAAAACTTATCAAAGGAATGGAAGGAAGGAAGGTGGTGTTGAAGGAAATAGAGGACGCCTCACACCAGATGGTCCCGGTCTGCCAACATTGCCATCATCGGCATTTATATCCAGAGCATGTGCGATGGGGTTATCTGTGTTAGGCCACTCATCATTTTCCCACCTCAACAAGGGCCATATTGCTACCTCATGAAACTGGAGCAAGGTAATTTTTTTCTGATCATTGCTGTAGGTCTTGTGCAACACATATGCATTATGGAGAGCCATTTGCAGAAAATAAAATAATATTTTTTTGGTCCACTTGTGACATTTTCGTGTGAACTTGTAATATTTTACCATCTGGTAAAGTGATCAACGCCTTTCATGTAGGTATTGTAGTCACATATTGCATTTGGTTTGTTTACAGTTACAAGGTTCACTGAAGTGGTTCCGTCACATTTCCGCACTCTTCTCCTTCACTCGACTTCCTGTGTGTCAGCATTGTGGCAGTTTGTGATTACGGAGACCACTCACTTGTCTTTCCACAGGATTATAAATGTATTATCCTTGCGGCTGAATAGGGTTGTATCCACGGGAATTTTACCCTTTGCTTGCTGTTGCAGATGCTTGGGGGCGCCACACTGTAATCTGATGGTTCTACACGTGTAAACACCATGTTGACGTAGCTGTTCTGTGAGGTTGACAGAGTTATAGTAGTTATTCATATACAGATGATAACTCTTGTACATTAGGGGCTGAATCAAGCTCATGACTGTCTCCACTGTTTTACCAATACCGGAATACACCTCGAAGTCATATATGTAGCTAGATGTTCCAGTGAAACTGTCTACAGATGGTTGAGTGTTGTCAGTACACCAGGCATCTGCAGGATCTGTTTGTTGAGAACGTCCTGCACGCTTTTGAATAGGAGGCTGTGGACGTCCCTCGTCCTCCTCCTCAGAATCCTCACTTTCCTCAACCGTTGACTCACCATCATCTGCTGTCTCTGTATCACTGTTGAAATCACTGACCCGTTCTTTCCCCTCAATATCTGTGTCAATATCGGATAATGCTTCAATCAAACCTGGGATTTTTGTTGGTGTAAGCCGAACTCTGTGAAATTTACGGTAGAGCATACTTAGTTTATCCTCTTTGGTTGATTTCTTTGTTTTTTCTGCGTTGAAGTGCTCTGTCCTTGACCTTGATCCATCGTGTAACGTATATAAAGTGTTGGAAAGACACGGGAACAAATATAAATGCAGATAATAGCCAAGATTTGCACAAGTTCGGGACGCGAGCGGGAGGCGTTCCGGTCACGAGCGAGGTAAACACAGCACTAGGCCCACTGCATGGCGTGATGACCCAGAATGCCATGCAGCATATGGAGGAGAGGGGAAAGACAATGGCGCTCATTTTGAAACCACAAAGTTGATCGGATGAAAATTAATTTTTTTACAAATATTTTAATGGATGATGCGAGGATTGTCATCCGTTCACAATAGGGAGAAAAACGGATGACGACGCTCGCGACATCGGTGTGGGAAAGTATTAAGCCACCCAAGAGGTGGAATGAGCATCAGTAGCCCATAAGTGATAATGATTCGCTGTCGACTGGTTACATTACCAGTCCTACACCTCATCAGCCCATCCTCTAGTAGGTTTGGGAAGAGGTATTAATTTAATTAGTGGACTAAGTCCCTGTGGTGAAGTTGGTAAGACACTCGCATGGCATTTTGAGAGCACTTTGTCCTGGGTTTGTATCCTGGCCGGGGAGGATTTACTGGGCGTCAATCCTTAACTGTAGCCTCTGTTTACCCAGCAGTAAAATGGGTACCTGGTTGTTAAATGATTTGGCGGGGTTGTATTCCAGGGAACTGGAAGTTCCCAGTTCCTTGGAATAAGAAGTTCCCTGGAAGAAATAAGAATTCCCTGGAAGGAAGTGAGTACTGCCCAGTACTCACTTCCCCCTTCAGAGCAGGAGAGATTGCTGAAATAGAGGGAATACAGAGAACATATACTGCATGCATAGACGAGATAAAACACCTAAATTATTGGGATCGTCTCAAAGCTCTCCAAATGTACTCTCTAGAAAGGAGACAAGAGATATACCAAATAATATACACATTGAAAATACTTGAGGGCCAGGTCCCAAATCTACACAGTAAAATAACAACATACTGGAGAGAATGATATGGAAGAAAATGCAGAATAGAACCAGTAAAGAGCAGAGGTGCCATAGGCACAATCAGAGAACACTGTATAAACATCAGAGGTTCGCAGTTGTTCAACGTCCTCCCAGCGACTATAAGAAATATTGCCGGAACAACCGTGGACATCTTCAAGAGAAAACTGGACTGTTTTCTAAGAGAAGTTCTCGATCAGCCGGGCTGTGGTGGGTATGTGGGCCTGCGGGCCGCTCCAAGCAACAGCCTGGTGGACCAAACTCTCACAAGTCGAGCCTGGCCTCGGGCCGGGCTTGGGGCGTAGAAGAACTCCCAGAGCCCCATCAACCAGGTATCAACCAGGAACATAGGATTAAGGAATTGCCAAAATGCTATGTGTGCTAGTGGCTGTACAAGAATGTAAGAACTCTTGTATATACAGTGCATCCTCACTATCGAATTCCCGGAAGATCCGAACAAATTGAAATCGGTACTAAATGTTCAGTGGAACTTAAAAATGCACGATTAAACGAGGATTGTTCGTCCAAGCAGTAACAGAGACCAAGCATTGGAGGTGGCTATCATCAATTATGATTCACTAAAGTGTAAACAGTTATACAGTGTTTTATTATGCTTACCCATTGTTTCTAGTAAGAAGTGGTTGAAAGATGATAAAAATGATATCGGGGGGTCATTGGTGAGAGTTGTTGTCAGGGGGGCAAGTGGTGTCAGTAAAGTTTACTGTCAGAGGGCAGGTGGTATTAGTTGTGGAAGTGGTCAGGGAAGGCAGGGAGTGATAATGGTGTCAGGTGGTGTCAGTTGTGGAAGTGGTCAGGGAAGGCAGGGAATGATAGTGAGGTCAGGGAAGGCAGGGAGTGATAGTGGGGTCAGGGAAGGCAGGGAGTGATAGTGGGGTCAGGGAAGGCAGAGAGTGATAGTGGGGTCAGGGAAGGCAGGGAGTGATAGTAGGGTCAGGGAAGGCAGGGAGTGATAGTGGGGTCAGGGAAGGCAGAGAGTGATAGTGGGTCAGGGAAGGCAGGGAGTGATAGTGGGTCAGGGGAGCAGGTGGTGGAAGTGGTCAGGGAAGGCAGGGAGCGATAGTGGGGTCAGGGGAGGCAGGTGGTGTCAGTGGTACTCACCTAGTTGTGTTTGCGGGGGATGAGCTCTGGCTCTTTGATCCCGCCTCTTAACTGTCAATCAATTTGCCCGAAACGCTATGCGTACTAGTGGCTTTAGGTATTGTATGTACTACCTCTATCTTTAAATCTAACGATGTTTGTACTGTAACACTGCAACTATGTATGTACTGTTCCTAAATAAATGATTATTATTATTATTATTATTATTATTATTATTATTATTATTATTATTATTGAGAGCTACGCTCGTGGTGTCCCGTTTTCCCAGCACTCTGTCATATAACGCTTTGAAACTACTGACGGTCTTGGCCTCCACCACCTTCTCCCCTAACTTGTTCCAACCGTCTACCACTCTGTTTGCGAAAGTGAATTTTCTTATATTTCTTCGGCATCTGTGTTTAGCTAGTTTAAATCTATGACCTCTTGTTCTTGAAGTTCCAGGTCTCAGGAAATCTTCCCTATTGATTTTATCAATTCCTGTTACTATTTTGTACGTAGTGATCATATCACCTCTTTTTCTTCTGTCTTCTAGTTTTGGCATATTTAATGCCTCTAACCTCTCCTCATAGCTTCTGCCCTTCAGATTCCTGAGCCTTCCTTCAGATGGTGTACAGATTCCTGAGCTTATTGGGCTCTATCATATCTACATTTGAAACTGTGTATAGAGTCAGCCTCCACCACAACACTACTTAATGCATTCCATTTGTTAACTACCCTGACACTGAAAAAATTCTTTCTAACGTGTCTGGGGCTCATCTGGGTACTAAGTTTCCACCTGTGTCCCCTTATTCGTGTTCCACCCATGCTAAAGAGTTTGTCTTTATCCACCCTGTCAATTCCCCTGATAATTTTGTAGGTGGTTATCATGTCTCCCCCTTACTCTTCTGTTTTCCAGGGTTGTGAGGTTCAGTTCCCTTAGCCTTTCCTTGTAACTCGTTCCTCTCAGTTCTGGGACCAGTCTGGTGGCATACCTCTGAATCTTCTCTAACTTCATCTTGTGTTTAACTAGGTATGGACTCCAGGTTGGAGCTGCATACTCCAGGATTGGTCTTACATAAGTGGTATACAGGGTCCTAAACGATTCCTTTCACAAGTTTCTAAAGGCAGTTCTTATATTGGCCAGTCTAGCATATGCCGCTGATGACATCCTTTTGATGTGGGCCTCTGGGGACAGGTTCAGTGTGATATCGACCCCCAGATCTTTCTGGTGGTGAGCTCTGGCCTGCGTTATCAGCTAACTTGGCAACACATGGCTGGTGCCGGCTGCGCCTCAATGCTTTACTCACTGTCTGCCTTTCAACAAATTAGCTGAGAAAATGTTACCATTTCAGTTGTTTGTAACACACCGCTCTATCATATTCCATAGTCAAAATGAAGAATTCATAATAAATGGTGGTGTTAGTGGTGAGGGGATGTATTCGGAGGAAGGGGGGGGTGAAAAGGTGTCAGGGGGAGGAATGGCAAGTCGAGACGCCTTGGAGGCCTAGTTTGAGTGATCATCTCACTCAGCACCACGTGGCTGCCTCAATACTGAACTCACTCGCGGCTTTTCACAAAATTAGAAGAGAAAATTTTACCATTTCAGTGGCTTGTAACACATCCCTCTATCATATTCCATAATCAAAATAAAGAATTCAGAATAAATGGTGGTGTCACTGGTGAGGGGATATATTAGGGAGGTGTGGGAAAACAACGAGCCTCTGCCCATCAACATTTGTACTCATTAATATGTACTGTACTTATAAGTACATTACTTTGTGTATTCCTTATTTATATTAATAAACTTTGTTTATTTCATTTAGGTGTCAGGGGGTTAAGGCAGGTGGTGTCAATGGTGAAGTTGTCAGGAGAGGCAAATGGTGAAAGTTGTTGCCAGGGTAGGCAGGTGAAGTTAGTAGTGAATGTTACTGAAGGCAGGAAGTGTCAGGGGGAGGCAGGTGATGTCAGGGTGGGGAATGGTGTCAGAGAAGCCTGGTGGTTGGGGATGGTGTCAGAAGTCTGGTGGTTGGGGATGGTGTCAGAAGCCTGGTGGTGTCAGCATATACTTCTGACTTCTCTGACACCTGGTTGATACCTGGTTGATGGGGTTCTGGGAGTTCTTCTACTCCCCAAGCCCGGCCCGAGGCCAGGCTTGACTTGTGAGAGTTTGGTCCACCAGGCTGTTGCTTGGAGCGGCCCGTAGGCCCACATACCCACCACAGCCCGGTTGGTCCGGCACTCCTTGGAGGAACAAATCTAGTTTCCTCTTGAAAATGTCCACGGTTGTTCCGGCAATATTTCTTATGCTTGCTGGGAGGACGTTGAACAACCGCGGACCTCTGATGTTTATACAGTGTTCTCCGATTGTGCCTATGGCACCTCTGCTCTTCACTGGTTCTATTCTACATTTTCTTCCATGTCGTTCACTCCAGTACGTTGTTATTTTACTGTGTAGATTTGGTACTTGGCCCTCCAGTATCTTCCAGGTGTATATTATTTGATATCTCTCTCGTCTTCTTTCTAGTGAGTACATTTGGAGGGCTTTGTTACGATCCCAATAATTTAGGTGCTTTATTGCGTCTATGCGTGCCGTATATGTTCTCTGTATTCCCTCTATTTCAGCAATCTCTCCTGCTCTGAAGGGGGAAGTGAGTACTGAGCAGTACTCAAGACGGGACAACACAAGTGACTTGAAGAGTACAACCATTGTGATGGGATCCCTGGGTTTGAAAGTTCTCGTAATCCATCCTATCATTTTTCTGGCTGTCACAATATTTGCTTGGTTATGCTCCTTAAACGTTAGGTCGTCAGACATTATTATTCCCAAATCCTTTACATGCTGTTTTCCTACTATGGGTACATTTGATTGTGTTTTGTACTCTATTATGTTTAAGGTCCTCATTTTTACCGTACCTGAGTACCTGGAATTTATCACTGTTAAACATCATGTTATTTTCTGATGCCCAGTCAAAAACTTTATTAATATCAGCTTGAAGTTTTTCAATGTCCTCAGCCGAGGTAATTTTCATACTGATTTCTGTGTCATCTGCAAAGGATGATACGAAGCTGTGACTTGTATTTTTGTCTATATCTGATATGAGAATAAGGAAAAGCAGCGGTGCAAGGACAAGGACAAGGACAAGGACACCAGACTTGACACCATCCACCCACCACCAGACTTCTGACACCATCCCCCCATCACTGACACCAGACTTCTGACACCATCCCCACCATGTAGTAATGTGGTTGTGATTTTTATTTTTTATTTTTGAAGAAGAGTTGTTGGGGCAGGACGGATGAAACAAATTCCGTACTGGATCGAATCTGTTTCGCCCCCATATAATTTGTTCAAGTGAGGACACACTGTATATATACAAAAAAAAGTAGAATTAACAGACCCATCTCATTATCTGCACACAAGCTAATGAGAGTATGGATCAATATGGATCAAATATATTATACTTGCTATAGTTCCCTCATTTGACCTTCCAGGGTTGTAACTTTGTTTCTCAAGTTTTCATTACTGTTGCTAAAATTCTATCTATACACATCATTCTTTACGATGATCTCTATTTTTATCAACCTGTTGTGAAAAAATCAGCATTGAATGTAATGAAACTCCATTACATGCACAAACCCTGAAGAGGAAGCCAGCGGAGCAGCAACCGACGCAAGGCCCCCCAGAGGACGAGCCCAGCGATTGTGAGAGAAGCGGAAGGGGCATTCCCGAAGGAACCAGAACAGATGCCGAAACCAAACCCGACCTAGCGGATAGACCAGCAAGGCGAAGTTCAAACTCCCGAATATTTGTATGCTCCACTGAACAATTAGTACTGAACACAGATGTTCAGACCATCCAGGAATACGTCAAAGTGAGGCATATCAGAAAAAGGATCTATTGTACATCCTTCAAACTCTCGACAAACAAGAGCAGGCTCGGTGGGCAGGTCCATGGGAGAATCACACCAGAGTCCAGTGAGGACTTGCCAGGCTCTGAAGGGATAACCAAGCAGAAACACCAGGTATCAAGGCTACTTACAAATTAACAAATATGTAACCCAGCCTAAGGAACAATGACAGCTAGCAAGGGTGTAAGTAACATGCCATAAGTACATTATGTACACAGTGATATCAGGCATATCCCCCAAACAAATAAGATTCCAATTGCCCCCTTACCTTGCAGAAGAGTCAAAGACCAAGTCTTCACTACTTAGGAAAAAGCATCCTTCACTGGAGGTCAACACTCTCAGGGATGGCCTCACAAACCCTCTAGAGAAGGTAGCCCCTGTTGGTGCAGAGGCAATACTCCAAACACTTAGGCAAGTCAACCCTAAGCACATGCAGCTCTAGGCAAACTGTTGAACAGTTAACATAAAAAGTGAGGCAAGTAAACAAATACACGTGGAGCAATAATACTAAAAGTAGAACAATACACAAGAAAATGACTCCAGTAGAACAAAGTTCAAAGGATGGTCAGCATTTTTTTTTTTTTTTTTTGAGATATATACAAGAGTTGTTACATTCTTGTACATTCATTTACCTGAATATAAACAGAAACCTGAAGACTAAGGCAACAGATACAACACTACACTGTAACTCCAAATAAATGACTGGGGTGGTTCACCACCTGACCCATTAGCTGCTGGTTGTGCCACCTGGTGGTAGGGAGGTAGAACTAATGATGGAACTATCTAATTGCAGGGGATCTTGTTTCATGATTGTTTACTTCTGCCTCGCTGTTGTCCATTTTGTCTTGCTTATCTATCTAATGGTCATTTCTTTGGTTAGAGTGATTCTGTATCCACTGCTCTCTGCACCTCTTTGATGGGTTTAGGTTTTGGCCTTTGGTCTTCAGTAGGCTCTTTAATGACTTGTTTGATGTGATTTGATAAGTGTGGAGCTACCTAAGTGGCTAGTAACAGGAATCCACCCTAGACCCCTGTCCAGATTTACAAACTGATGGAAATCACTTTGTCACTAACAGACATTCTGGTTTTCAGAGCCCCTTCCTCACTAGTCAAAATGTTTTCTAACAAAATCTGAATTTCAGAGAGAAGATCCAGTGGGCTGATTTTATAATTACAGAATAATAATATATAATAATAATTTGATCCTTTGTTCAGAAGGATCTATTATAGGGTGAATAGGACTTTTGAGGGTGCACTGTATAGTAAATTATAAAGTAAAATAAATGTAATAACTTTTATAAATGAAAGAAAATCCTGAAATTCAACACATGCAGCAGGGGCCCATAATTTATGGGCCAATCAGTGTGACACCTGCACAAAACCAGCATTGAATGTAATGAAATGCCTAATTCTGTGCGAGCCCCTGTGGCTCACCACCAGGGCTGACAGTTACAGTTACCATCTACTGGGTCACATCAGCCAGAGTTCTATGGCCGAATTGAATGCACCAGAGACTTGAGCCAGAACCTGGCCCCTTCACAGAGGCACAGGGAGTGGCGATATCTATTTTTATCACCTCACCGGGGAAAAGAAACCTGAAAGTCTGCGAGTCAAAGCAAACTACTGCTGGATTCAAATGAGACCAAAGCCTTATAACTGACTGAAAGAACTCTCACGAACTGTGTGAACAAATAACTGAATTCTCTTGGAACTAGCGTGAGCTCATTCGTCCCACCTCCCCCCATTCGTTTGAGGGAAGGCAGAGGTAGCTCACTGCCTGCTGAGGCCTGAGCTCCCAGACTCGAGGACCTGGATGGGAACAGGGGGAACAAGGAGCCACTAGGGCTCACCCAGAAATTGGAGTTTCATTCAGGAATTAGGACGAGACCCAAGGCCACATAAGTGTTGAGGCCTTGGAATATTCACCAAACATCAGGCCACCAGAACACTGATTGACTTCCAAAACCCCTACACCCGAATAACAGCTAAGAACGTGTTCACAAACACAGCCAAAAAGAGTGGCATACTTTCTAACGTCATGGGCATGAGGGTAGACTGCAGACTGGCTGGACTTAACCCTGGATGACCTGAGAATATGAGCCTTAGAACAGGGGACCAAGGAAACATCAAACTACAGGGCATCCACCAAAGCAGAATCAGAGGCTCGAAGTTAGCACAACTCATAAAGCACTCAAGACATGTAAGGTTACGGAATTATTAAGCCGTACCCTAGGGGTACAAACTCATGAAACTTTCTTATTTACAGTATAGGTACGTTACTTTAAACCAAAGATGTAGAACCAATGTGCAATTATAAACACTTCAAACACAAGAGTGACCTGTGGAGCCGGTACCATATTTTTGCATTGGCACTACTCAAGAAACAACCAAAGTATGTGCATTACATATATTTAAACACAGGAAAAGGGATAATACACTAACAAGGAAAACTTCTCTCACTCACCAGATTGATGATTATAGTTCCCGTCACTCAGATATAAATGGAGGCCAATAACCTCACAAGCACACACCACACAACCTGTGTGCGTGGAGTCCCAGCCCTCTGTCTCATGGAGTGCAGGGGCGCTCGTCTCACAGAAACGCATGGGAAAACTTTACACACAGAATCATACTACTATTTACTATTACATACTCTCAAATACAAATGAAATATAAAATTTAATACAAATAAAACAAACTGGTATTTTAACTAAGAGAAACATTTACATTAACAACCACAAAAGCTAAACTTTATATACCAGTCTTTATGGTGTATATAAAGCTAAACCAACTAAGTAAGCATCAACGACCAAAGGACCCCTCTGGAAGCCAAATGACTTGTTCTTCGCCAGAAAAAGAGCCAGCTACAAACATAACACCTACCAGGGGCCAAATGAACAAAACCCTGCCTTCGGAGTAGAGCATGAAGCTCTCCAACCTAACAACCAGAAGCAAGAGAAACCAAATAAAAACCAGCGCTGAATGTAATGAAATGCCATTTTCTAGGTGAGCCCCGGAGGCTCCCTAGCATCAGTCAAAGCGAATGGAGTTCTAGGCCTACCGGGGATCATGAGCCAAAACCTCGCCCCCTCAGAGAGGCCCGAGGAGCAATGGCCTATAGAAACCTGTGTGGTTGAAAGCATTCTATGTCTGCCAGTGACCGGGTCAGGCACTCAGAAAGGTAGGCAGCCCAAAACAAACTCTATCTGGTTAAACAAAATTGCTATGGAAAGACGAACTGTTGGACAGAACTCCCCAAATGAAAAACGAGCAAATCAGCATGACTTCACAACTGTCACCATGCCACCATCTGTGCAGCTCCCCCCCTCCCTGGGAGGGAGAAGGGGTAGCCCCAGACCCCCTGCAACGGCTATCCATACCCCAGTTTCTGAGGCTGCATGTCAAAACATGCAAAAACCGCCGATCAGAGGGAGGAGATTGCCAGGGAGGCTTCGGGTCTCACCCAGAAAATGGTGTTTCATTACATTCAATGCTAGTTTTCTGAGGGGGAGCCCCTTCGGCTCCCCGGAGCTAGTTAACCAAAGAGAAGACAAGAGGGACTTACCCGGGAGGCGGTCGCCATTCACTCCTCAACTCAAAGTCAAGAAAACTCGCTGCAAGGGAACTATGATATGGAGCCACAGTGGAACTGGGGTTAAGAGGTACAGGTAACCCCACCTCGACCAGTCCTGCTTGAAGGCATTGACCCTGACTTCCTCACAGTTGGGGAAGGGCGCCACATATACTGGGAGACGCCTCGACCATGCTGACGTGATGAGGTCCACCTCCGGGAGCCTGAACTTCCGGCAGAGCCAACTGAATGAGTCGGCGTTGACCGTCCATTCTGTGGACAGCAGAATGAACCGAGACAGGCCATCTGCCAGGACGTTGGACACCACCCGAATGTGAATGGCCAGGAAAGCCAAACCTCGAGAACTCAGCAGATGATTCACCCGAAGCAACCAGACCCAAGAAAGCCAAGGACCACATCGAACCCCCGCGGTTCAGGCAATGAACCACTGGCGAGCAGTCTGAATGGAGCCGGATCGTCGATCCACGAGCGACCCCGAACTCTCCTAAGCGACATCCTCACTGCTGCAAACTCTAGCACTGTGCTGTGGGCCCGATGGAAGGACAGACCCCACCGCCCCTGGCTGGCCTGGTGAGCACCGGTCACAAAGCCAAAGCCAAGAGACGACACGTCCATGAACACATTGAGCGAGGGCTCGGGTAAGCATCAAGGCACTGAACACTGAAAAACCAGAAGAGGAAGCCGGCAATGCAGTAGCCGACATAAGGCACCCAGAGGCCGAACCCAACAATCGCGAAAGGCAGAAGGGACATCCCCAAAGGAACCAGAACAGCCGCCGAAGCAAACCTGACCAGCGTGTAGACCCCATTGGCAAAGTTCAGACTCCCACACAAACCCTCGAGCAACTGCCTCATGACCTGGGAGCCACCCAAAAACAGGCAAAAGCGGGACCGCAGCCGCAGCAGAGCCTCCAGAGGGAGAGACAAAGAAGCGGTCCGAGAGTCTCACAAAAGACCTAGCCTAGACCGAACCTGGGACAGAACCAGATGAAGCTTCCTCCAGTTCACTAGGAACCCAAAAAGCTGAGAACCCACTTGTCTGCTCGCCACACCCCTGGCGACAGACAAGAAGACTGACTGGAAGCCAACACCAGCCAGTCAGCGAAGTAGGCCAGGGGTGAACCTGGCCTACCCCTAGTAGATGCAGACAGGTCACCACAACTCGGGTACGATGTGTGAATACGTGTCATATTCGCGTGAATACGCGAATATGCCAGATTCAAGCCAAAAAGAAGGCAACAAAAGCGGTAAACCTGATGCCCCACCACGAAACCTAACCAGTCCCTGAACCCCGGATGAATAGGAACGTGCCAATATGCATTGGCACGTTCAGGGGGAAACGACTTCAAGGAACACCCTGGATGGTGTTCCTTGAAGTCCAGCGACACCATCCACGGACACCACCCAGGCACCCGGCTCCAATATATGCCAGGTCTAAGACAGTAGTCATCCGAAAGGAGGTGCAAGGAATTCAGGGGTTCAGACGGGACAAGTCCAGAATGAACCGGAAATCCGCACAGTTCCGCTTTGGCACTGGAAGCAGGTGGGAAACCTACCTGAGGGACAGAGTCATTTCGACTACGCCCAAGCGCACCCACTCTAAGATGGCCCGACAAAGCGAAGGGGAAGAAGCCTGCCCCGAACCCCCCATAAAAGGAGGAGCTGCCAAACGCCACCACAGGCCGGATGACATGACTGAAAATGCCCACAAATTGTGTGACCAAGCATGAGCAAACCAAGTGAGCCTTCCCCCTCCCATCGCCCCGTCAACAGGGTAAACCGTGAAAAAGGCGACACCCTTTACAAGAAGCCAACCGCCAAACAGAGCGATCATTGTGCCGACCAGACATGCCTGTTCTGAAGGCAACGTCGGCTCAGAAGCTTGCACCAATGGCCTCCCCTTGACTAGTGGAACGCCGAGCCCTAGCATGACCATTCCGAGAAGGCTGAGAACGGAATCCGAGTCTTGCAGGAGGTATGCAGCAAGAGCCTCCCGACCTCCCGTGCAGAGATATAAGCAGAAACCTCCAGAAAGATGGGGCTGAGGTACATAAAGGGGCCCAGAACCGAATCCGGGGAGGAGCTGAACCCAAATTATACTCGTACAGAAAAAGGGGGGTTAAGAAAACCCCTTTCCCTGCAACAAGCCCTGCAAAGAGGGCACTAGCAACCAAGCAGGGTCAAAGATGGCCCAAAGTACCCCAGGTCGACTCCTCCCCAGCCCCGGGATCCTCCAAGTTGGGACCCAGGGCAGAGCAGTCCTCCATACCTTTTACCCCTGAAGAAAAGACAGAGTCCAGGAGAAAGGCTGACAAGAAGTGGGCCTGCTGTTGGGACCCAGAAGCCTCAGCAGGAGGAACCGGCACGAATGCCTCTGTCCCCCAACCCGAACGGGGCAGCCTCCGAAGCTGCCCAAGTCTCATTACCAACTAAACCCTACTCCGACTCCAAAACCCTCAGACGTTTGGGAGTTGGAAGCTGAGGGGAAGGTGCAGGATGAACAACAGGGGAAGAACCATGGAGCGCAGACTGAACCAAAGTCGAAGTGACTAACGCCGCCAGGTCTGGGTCCCTATAACCAAAGCAGAGCAGCCGCAGGGCATCCAGGCAGGAACCAACCTAGCGCATTGCAGCAACCTGAACCTAGCATGCAACGTAGATGCTGCTTGTACCCTAACCGCAAGATCATCAGAGTAATACTGGAGCACAAGCAGAGAACACGATTTGCAAGACTCCGGGTCAAAGGAGTCATTGACCCAACAGGCAGTATGACGGAGGCAAAAGAGGTGACTGTCACCCTGAGACAAGAGTAACCTTCAAACCTACATAAGGCGGGTTGAGACCCGGAAGATACATCCATTGGTTCACCGAGCCCCGACAGGGTTTTCTAGGGCCCGTAGGTAGACTGCTACAGGAAGTCCGGGCAAGGTGTTGCTAACCAGTTAACCTCAAAGCTAACAAGGGGGAAGAGAACAACATTGAAATCCCTGCAACATGTACAATTACAGGGGACAAGCAGAGGACCACCAATATAATGCAAGTGGAACTATAGCCACACCAGACAAACACCTTGATGCCCCAACCAGCACGATACCACTTCCTACCCAATGCTAAACAAGGGCCCCAAAACCCCATGTTGGGCCCAAGGGCGAGGTAAATGGCAAGCAGCAAGAACCTCTATGGAACTGGTTCCCGAACGTACCAGGGAAGAGAACCCTAACACGCAAGAGCAGTACTCACAGGACGCTTAAGGAAGGAAGCCCCTAAGCACATGCAGCCCCAGCACTGATGAGTAACTCCTGGCCACCACACACAACAATAATATCAATAAACTTTTCAATAAACATTTCAATAAACACGTCCTCATATTTTACTAATAAGTAAAATTATTGCTACATATGCATA
This sequence comes from Procambarus clarkii, assembly GCF_040958095.1. Lineage (NCBI taxonomy): Eukaryota > Metazoa > Arthropoda > Malacostraca > Decapoda > Cambaridae > Procambarus > Procambarus clarkii. Next base: position 22,661,026 of record NC_091225.1, read on the forward strand.
AAGTTAATATGCTGTAATGAATCGTAACATTTTTATTAAAAAATATGTAACCAGCTAATTTATAACTAAAGCATTACAGCAAATGTATATTTAGAACAAAAAATCTTACTTGGTTCACTTTCTACATAGTAGTAGGCACATTTACTACTCTTAATGAGTTCATCCACAGATAATGATGTGACCTTCGGATCAACTCCTTCTTGACATATAAGGTATGGCTTCATCTCAGAATCACTTGTTACAGGATTATAAAACCAATTTGTTTTGGGGCATTCTTTTACACACACCTGAAAAATATATAATGTTTATTATACAGTACAGTAACAGAAATATTGATCATAACTTTAATAAATTGAATGTATTATTTACTATTTTTGTTATATTCTCTTCACTCCCCATTTTATCTCTTCTCTGTTTCTTTCTCTGCTACTTTATGGTACAGATATAGTTTTTTTTTTTTCACTCTTATCATAGAAATGATAAAGAAACTTATAAGTACAGTTGATGGATGACTGGTAAAAACCAGCATTGAATGAAATTAAATGTTTCAGATGGGTCCTCTGTAGCTCACTGTTGCTACCAACAAGGATAACTACATACAATATGAATCACACCAGGGCCCCTTGCGAGTTATTGTTAAGCTACCGGAGACTAGAGCCCAAAACCTGGCCCCCCTCTATTAGAAGCACAGGGAGTTGAAGACACTAGATAACTTACACCAAGATAACTTACACCAAGAAACACCACGTGAAAGGTAGAGCAAAACAAAATGGACAACAGCAAGGTAAATTTAACAGAAAACCCCCCCAAAAAACTTTTCACCACCAGATGGCAGCACATCCTAAATCTCAAGCCCAGAAAACATAGGCATTTAAACATGCAGTTGCCACATACCTACATCTAGGGGCAAAGAAGGCACAAACAAGTAAGCCTCAAGCAGGTAAGCCAGAAAGAAGTACCACCCAAAAATACAATTCCAGGCACAAAATAGTAACAGGAATTGATAAAACTGACAGAGGCATTGTTGAAAAATTGCAACTTTATGAATAAGAGGTCATAGATTCAAGTTATGAAAACAAAAGATGTTAAAAGTTCTGCTTTGCAAACAGTGGTACATGGATGGGACTAAGTTAAGTGAGAAAGTAGTGAATGCCACAACCATCAGCATTTTCAAAGCATCATATAACAAAGAGTACTGAACAGATAGGACACCACAAGCATAGCTCCCATCCTATAATTACACTTGGGTAATAACACCTGTAAGATTGACCTCACACCACTCGAGTGTTTGGTTACAGAAAAAGCTCTGTTAAGCCTCCAGGGTAAACAATGGGTTGCCCGTAAGCCAGGACAAATCAGGGGTGTCGTTGCGCAAACAAAATGCTGTGGCCAACCCAAACTCAAAATAAGATGGGTCCATCAAGGTTGCTTTGTCCTGATCCTGGAGGAGGAACTGGTATATATACAGTATCCCCATGTGCCTAACGAGAGGTGAAAGATAAGTACCATGGAATCTCAGGTAGCGAACGTGACTCTTTATAAATTTTTTGGGTTATGAACTCAATGTCTCCGGAAAATTTGAATTGGGTTACAACCTTTGCGTCGCCTTGCGACTTTGTTGATACACTCATGGGTCTATCGAGCACGTGGTCCCTGGTGGCACGGGCGAGGCATACCTCAGTTTACTATTGTCACCCACCTAGTGATGATCACTCTTGAATATTATATTCGGGAGAACAACATGATGGATGGTGGGGGGACGGACTGGACGCATAGATGGTGGAGGGGAACTGGATGGATGGATGGTGGAGGGGGACTGGATGGATGGATGGTGGAGGGGGACTGGATGGATGGGTGGTGGAGGGGGACTGGATGGATGGATGGTGGAATGGGACTGGATGGATGGTGGGGGAACTGGATGGATGGATGGTGGGGGGAACTGGATGGATGGATGGATGGTGGAGGGGGACTGGATGGATAGCAGGTGAATGGAACGGGGAGGCTGGGGGGGGGGATGGGAAAGAAAATATTTCAGAAACACCAGCCCTAAAATCATGTAAGGGAAGAACACGTGGAGGGCGAGTGAGTGGGCAAGTGAGAGTGAGTGGATGGATGAGCAGGGCAGGCGGCAAAGTGGGTGGATGGGTGGGCAGCAGTGATTGGGCAGGTGTTAGTGTGTGCAGGCGGGCAGTAGTGAGATGGTTGGCAGAGTAGGCATAGTGGGTGGGTGACGAATGAGCAGCCGAAGCCAAGGTGCTAGACCCAGGAATGGCCCCCAAGCGCCTCTACATCCGACGTAAGCCAATCGGAAGACAGCTCAAGGAGGGAAAAGAAATGCAGGACCGAAGCCAACGAGCTCCGAGCACGCAAGTCCTCAGCCACAGGCGCTGTCACAGGGAGGGAACCTGCACATGAAGATAAACCGCGCCAACATCCCACAGAAGAACCAGCGTTGAATGTAATGAAACATCATTTTCTGGGTAAGGCTAGTGTATGTAATATTAGACCGGGACATTAGCTAAGGAGTTCAGACCTAACAGAGATCAGCGCCAAAACCTGGCCCCTTGAGAGAGGTTTCAGGGAGCAATGGCCCTGGAAAACCCCTTTGTGGTTGGGGTTTTCCTTATCTGCCATCGACCGGCGTTTGCACCCAGAAAGGTAGGCATAACAAAACAAACCCCACATGGTAAAAAACTAAAACAAAAAACCAAACAGTGAGGTAGAAACTCCCTACAATCCCAAGGAAACAAGCAAACAAACAAACAACACACTTTACTGCTGCGCCGATCGTCTGCGCAGCCCTCCCCGCCCCGAGAGGGGAAGGTGGGGAGCTCCGGACCTACCGCGCCAGCTGCCTAGCAACAGTTCGGAAGCTAAGCTTTAACCAATGCGAAAAAAACGCCGACCGGTGGAAGGGAGGGTTGCCAGGGAGCCTCCGGGGCTCACCCAGAAAACGGCGTTTCATTACATTCAACACTGGTTTTCTGTGGGGAGCCCCTACGGCTCCCTGGAGCTTCATACCCAAAGAGAAGGAAAAGAAAGGGCTGACCCAGGAGGCGGCCGCCACAAGCTCCGCAACGCGAAGCCGAGACAACAGGCTGCAACCTGCGACCCAAGGCAACAAGAACGCACAGGAGCAGAAGCACATAAAGAATGGCCGGCCAAGAACCTGTGCGACCCTCAAATCCCTGAGGGTCAAGGGATTTGCTGCTGTGTTGGACGTCACCAACACAGCAGCAAAAGATGCAAACGTCCGAACAGCACGGGCGCAAGGACAGACCGCAGGCTGGAAGACTTAAAAACTCTGCGGACGACCTGGGAGACCCGAGCCCTGAAACAGGGAACGAGAGGAACTGGATCAACCCAAAGCACATCCCCAGACACGATACGCAGGTAACGGCAAAAAAGCGCAACCGAGCCATACAGGACGCACCCCCGGCCGCACTAATGAAGCATCAATAACCCAAGAACCCCTCCAGAAAGCAGCCGTCTCGACCGTCCCCAGAAGGACTGAGAAAGGCTGCAAACGTACAAACCTAACACCAGTACCAAAGAGCAGAAACCTGAACCGAAGGGGCTACCACAAACTGAGAAGATAAGTAGGCACCCTGATCAAGGACCAGGACGGCTCAGGCGACACATGAGCAGGCCGGAGGTGAAACAAAACACGAGAAAGCATACGAAACGGGGCAGATGTGACGTCCACCCCGAACGCAAGCCGGAGCGGCTCTGCCAGCGCCGCACACAAACCAAGGCGACAGTAAGAAACACCAAAACTGTAGTCCTGAAACCCCAAGAAAGAACAAGACAACCCAATGCGAAAGAGACGACAACCTACGAAGAGCAAGAAATAGTGCATAGAAACACCAGGAAGTCATACTGTCGCTGAGACGAAGCTCGCAGGTGGGACACCGTCAACAAAGCCACCTGATCACCACAGAGATGGTGATACCCGCGTCAAAATACCAGACGCGAAGAGACGAAGAGAAGGCCGAACCAGTCACGTACAGGACCGGTCCGACCTGCCGAAAGAGGCGGAGTCACGGGAAAATGCCCCGGGTTCGGACACCTATCAAGCAGCGTCTGAAAATAAAGCTGGGCCGGCCACCAAGAGACCATAAGGACTACTATCTTGGGAATGGGCTCCAATCGAGCCAGAACCCGAAGCAACAGCTGGACCGGGAGAAGAGGAACAGGTACCCCCACCTTGACCAGTCCTGCAGAAAGGCATCCACCGTGAACGCCTCGCAGGCGGGTAAGGGTGCCACATAGAATGGGCGATGCCTACACCATACCGACTCTAAGATGTCCATGGCCAGGAGTCCATACGTCCGGCAGAGCCAACGAAACGAGACGGCGACGACTGGCCAATCCGCGAACAGAGGAATGAACTGAGACAGCTGTCCGCCAGGATGCAGGACACACCCCAGACATGAACCTCACAGTTAGCCAAACCCCGAGAATCAAGCAAATGAGCCACTCTAAGGGACCTACCCCAAAGGTCAAACACCTAAGAGAAACCCTGTGGTTCCGGCAAAGAACTGCCAGAGAACAGTCCGAATGGAGCTGAATGGTAGAGCACCGAGTGACCCAAACCCTCCGAAGCGCAAACCAGACAGCCACGAACTCCCGAACCGTGCTGTTAGCCCGACGGAAGGACAGACCCTACCATCCCCGGCCGACCTGGTGAGCACTGGTCACAAAGCCCCAGCCGAGAGATGACCCGTCTGTGAACACATCGAGCGAAGGCTCAGGGAGGTGCCAAGGCACGGAACCCCGAAAACCCCAAAGAGGAAGCTGGTGACGCAGCACCAACACAAGATCCCCGGAGGAACGAACCCAATGATTGCAAGAGAGGCGGAAGGGGGAGTCTCCGAAGGAACCAAACAGACGCCGAAGCCAAACCCGACCCTGCGGGCAGACCAGCATGTCGAAGTTCAGACTCCCGCACAACTGCTTGAGCAACCTCCGAGCAACCCGGGACCCTCTCATGAACAGCTGAAGGCGGGACCACAGCCGCAGCAACACTTCTGGAGGGAAAGACAAGGAGCGGCCCAAGAGCCTTAAACAAGACCCAGCCAGGTCCAAACACAGGACGGAAACAAATGGAACAGCCTCCAGATCACCAGGAAACCAAACCTGGCGATCTGGAAAGAATCACACCCCTGGCAAGCAGACAAGCGAACTGACTGGGAGCCCACACCAGCCAGTCGTCGAGGTAGGCCAGACACCAAATCCCAAGCAGACTCAGACAGGGCACCAAGATCCGGTAAAGATGCGTAAATACAACAAGTGGCAATTACAAAATAGGGAAGGCAACAAAAGCGGTAAGCCTGAAGCCCCACCACCAACTGTGCCAGTCCCGGAAAACTGGAGAGGAACGTGCCAAGAATTGACCTGGAGGTCCAGGGCCACCATCCAGGCACCTGGCCCCAACAAAAGCTGGACAGGAGACAACAGTCCTCCGATGAGGGCATAGAATCCAGGGCGCAGACTGAAAAAGTCCAGAAGAACTGCAGATTCAACAGGCCCATGTCTGCATAGAGCAGACGGGAACCCCAGAAGGATGGGGTGGATCGACCACGTCCAATGCACCCACGAAGATGACATGACGAAGTGCAGGGGAAGCAGCCCACCGCGCCAGTCCTGAACCCCCCAAAGGGCGAGAAACCATCCACCGCCGCCACCAGAGGCCGGAAGACAACCAAAAGCTGGAAGACAACCAAAAGCGCCCACTAACTGCGGGACCATGCGAGAGTCAGCAGAGCAAGCTGCTCCCCCATCGCCCTGTCAACAGAGAAGGGAACAGAGCCCTTTCCGAAAGAAAAAGTATACATACACATATATACATATATATTATGTATATACACATACACATACATATACATAGAACAGAACAGGAGTAACAGTTGTAACAGAACCCATGACCACCACACCAGAAACAAATACCATTTTGATATTCCAAGAGTGCGACTTAATCAAACTAGAAATGCTCTACAAATCAAGGGACCCAGAATGTGGAATGACCTTCCCAATCATGTTAAAGACTGTACCTCTCTCAACCAGTTTAAGATAAAAACTAAGCACTACCTAATAAATTCCCTGTAACCTACCTTACCCCTATATTGTCAACCCATGTCTGTTTTTTTAAACAACGCTGTTTGTCGACCTAATTGTATTTGTGCTGCTTTTTCTGCCATGTTCCCAACTTTATTTTTATTTTTTCTCAAGGTATTTTATACTTTAATCTCAATTAGTATTAAGTTTTAGTCTTTAATGTTTTTCTTGCCCGAAACGCTTTGCGTAATAGTGGCTTTAGGCATTGTATGTACTAGCTCTATCTATAAATCTATCAATTTTTGTATAACCTCTTGTATATATGTACTTTACCTGATTAAACATTTATTTATTTATATATTTACATACAGTGGTACCTCGGAATGCGAGTGTCCCTGTATGCGAGTTTTTCGGAAGACGAGCAGGATTTACTCCAAAAATATGTCTTGGAAGGCGAGGGTTACCTCGGGACGCGAGTTTGTTGATACGTGTACAGGCCGACTGGCGCGTGGTGGCATGGCGATCGCGCCTCAGTTTACCAGTGTCTCGTGTCCAGTGACTATCCCACCTGAATTCTTCACAAGGATTTACAGTTTTTTATCGTTTTTTTGGCCATTTGAGCATAAAAGTTGTCATTATATATCTTGCCATGGGTCTCAAGAAAGCCATTGATAAGGTTCAACCTAAGAAAATAGCTGTGAGTAGAGGCAGTAGAGGATGTCCCTTCTTGATTAAGAAAATGTGTGAAGTATGGCAAGAACTGCAAAGTTTTGTTGAATAAACTCACCCAGATAAAGCTGTAGCAGGCCGTTGCATTGACCTTTTAAATGATAATGTGATGTCTTACTACAGACAAGTGTTAAAATGTAGGGAAAAACAAGTGTCATTAGACAAATTCTTAGTAAAACAAGCAAGTCCTAGTGGTATGCAGGCAAAATGTGCCAGAGTGTGCATACCAGTGAAGTCCTCACTGCCTGATGTGATAATGGAAGGGGACTCCCCTTCCAAACAGTAACTCCTCTCTTCCTCCCACCTCCTCACCATCTTCCATACGCCTACAGCATTCAACAGCAAGGTAAGTAATAACTTGAACATAGTTTTGTAGGTTTATTTAGATGAATTAGGTATAAAAATTTAGTTTGATGTGGGGTTTTTGGGGTAGTCAGGAACGGATTAATTCATTTCCCTTTATTTCTTATGGGGAAATTAGCTTCGGAATGCGAGTTTTCGGAATACGAGGCGTCTCCAGGAACCAATTAAACTCTTAAACTGAGGTATGCCTGTATACACATACACACAAGGTATGTTACATACATACGTGCATATGCACATACACATGTGCACACCAACATAGATGGAGTGAGATCGAAGATACTGGAGTTAAGTGATGTAATACAGCTGCAGACACCAGACATTGTTGCACTCACGGAGACAAAACTTGAAGATGTAATTTTAAATGAGGTCATATTCCCAAGGGGCTACTCAATTTGGAGACGGGACAGAAAAATTAGGAAAGGCGGTGGCGTTGCTGTGCTGGTAAAAGAACACCTAAAGGTGAAGGAAATAATGACTGCCAATCCACAAGAAGTTGACATAATAGCACTAGAGATCTGCTATGAGGATGATAAACTAATGATGATAAATGCATATAGTCCACCGCCAAGCAGCACATGGTCAAAGGAGGAGCTAGATAGTAAACGTGAAGGTCTTAAAACAATAATGAGAGATTTTATAGCGAGAGCGGATAACGATAGATCACGACTGTTGATAGTCGGTGACTTCAACTTGAAATCCATAGACTGGGAAGCATATGAAGCTAAAACAGAAGATTTTTGGACCTGTAAATTTGTAGACCTCATCCTGGAAACATTCTTGTATCAACATGTTAAACAAGCTACGAGGATGAGGGAAGGGGACGTTCCCTCCATGCTAGATTTGATATTTACCAGGAAGGAGGAAGAGATATTTGACATTCAGTACCTTCCTCCCTTGGGTAAAAGTGACCATGTCTTTTTGGGAATAAAGTATGCAATGCGTTATAAGCTGGAAGAAAATAAGGAAGTTGAAGCAGTTGAAAAACCAGACTTCAGGAGAGGACATTATGGTGACCTTAGAAATTTTTTTAGTGAGTATAATTGGACAGACTTGATGCTAGGCAAGGAAGTGAATGAGATGTATGGCAAGTTTTGTGAAATATATGATAAAGGCACAAAAAAATTTATACCAAAACAGAGATGCAGAACTAGGAAACAGGATTGGTTCAATAGAAATTGCGAGAGGGCTAGAGACCGAAAGACACAAAAATGGAATCAATACAGGAAGAGGCCGAACCCCCAAACATACCAGCGATACAAAGATGCGAGAAACAACTACACGGCAGTGAGGAGAGAGGCAGAAAGAAATTTTGAAAAAGGGATTGCGGACAAATGTAAAACAGAACCAGGTCTATTCTATAAATTCATAAACAACAAATTGCAGGTAAAGGATAATATTCAGAGGTTGAAAATGGGAAATAGATTCACGGAAGATGAAAAGGAAATGTGTGAAACACTAAACGAAAAGTTCCAAAGTGTGTTTGTACAAAATGAAATCTTTAGGGAACCAGATACAATAAGAATTCCAGAGAACAACATAGAACACATAGAGGTGTCTAGAGACGAAGTGGAAAAAATGCTCAAGGAGCTCGGTAAGAACAAAGCAGCTGGCCCAGATGGCGTTTCACCATGGGTTCTGAGAGAATGTGCATCTGAGCTCAGCATTCCACTTCACCTGATCTTTCAGGCATCCCTGTGTACAGGAATCGTAGCAGACGGGTGGAAACAGGCTAACATAGTTCCAATCTACAAAAGTGGCAGCAGGGAAGACCCCCTCAATTATAGACCTGTATCATTGACAAGTGTAATAGTGAAAGTATTGGAAAAACTAATCAAAACTAAATGGGTAGAACACCTAGAGAGAAATGATATAATATCAGACAGACAGTATGGTTTTCGATCTGGAAGATCCTGTGTATCGAATTTACTCAGTTTCTATGATCGAGCCACAGAGATATTACAGGAAAGAGATGGTTGGGTTGACTGCATCTATCTGGACCTAAAAAAGGCTTTCGACAGAGTTCCACATAAGAGGTTGTTCTGGAAACTGGAAAATATTGGAGGGGTGACAGGTAAGCTTCTATCATGAATGAAAAATTTTCTGACTGATAGAAAAATGAGGGCAGTAATCAGAGGCAATGTATCAGAATGGAGAAATGTCACAAGTGGAGTACCACAGGGTTCAGTTCTTGCACCAGTGATGTTTATTGTGTACATAAATGATCTACCAGTTGATATACAGAATTATATGAACATGTTTGCTGATGATGCTAAGATAATAGGAAGGATAAGAAATTTAGATGACTGTCATGCCCTTCAAGAAGACCTGGACAAAATAAGTATATGGAGCACCACTTGGCAAATGGAATTTAATGTTAATAAATGTCATGTTATGGAATGTGGAATAGGAGAACATAGACCCCACACAACCTATATATTATGTGAGAAATCTTTAAAGAATTCTGATAAAGAAAGAGATCTAGGAGTGGTTCTAGATAGAAAACTATCACCTGAGGACCACATAAAGAATATTGTGCAAGGAGCCTATGCTATGCTTTCTAACTTCAGAATTGCATTTAAATACATGGATGGCGATATACTAAAGAAATTGTTCATGACTTGTGTTAGGCCAAAGCTAGAATATGCAGCTGTTGTGTGGTGCCCATATCTTAAGAAGCACATCAACAAACTGGAAAAGGTGCAAAGACATGCTACTAAGTGGCTCCCAGAACTGAAGGGCAAGAGCTACGAGGAGAGGTTAGAAGCATTAAATATGCCAAAACTAGAAGACAGAAGAAAAAGAGGTGATATGATAACTACATACAAAACAGTAACAGGAATTGATAAAATCGACAGGGAAGACTTCCTGAGACCTGGAATTTCAAGAACAAGAGGTCATAGATTTAAACTAGCTAAACACAGATGCCGAAGAAATATAAGAAAATTCACCTTCGCAAATAGAGTGGTTGACGGTTGGAACAAGTTAAGTGAGAAGGTGGTGGAGGCCAAGACCGTCAGTAGTTTCAAAGCGTTATATGACAAAGAGTGCTGGGAAGACGGGACACCACGAGCGTAGCTCTCATCCTGTAACTACACTTCGGTAATTACACTTAGGTAATTACACACACAGTGTACACATGTACATGCACATGTGTACACACACACATACACGTGAAAAGAAAATTACAAGCTGCCGACCAGTGGGCAGAGAGCACCATGCCGGCCCAAGGCACAAAACTGCATCAAAAGGCCCACCTCGACAACAAAACCCAAAAGTCCCAGCACAACCACAACACATGCCAAGACCCAAAAAGATCAGTCTGCAAGCCAGGAAGACCCCGGAACCCCAGAAGGCAGAACCGGGTCACACACAAGGAAACAAAGCCCCCCTGAACCCACAAAGGGGGGCCGAAGAGGAAGAAACCTCCAGAACGAAACCAAAGAACCCAAAGGAACCCGGAATCGAACCAGGGAGAGCCCAAACTACCACATTTGCTGGCGGAGATCCACCAAAGAAAGGTAAAGCACAGCCCCAGACAGAACCCCCAGGGAAACGGTCAAAACAGACCGAAAACTGAGGGACAAGGTGTAGAAGCAAGCATAACAGACAGGGATACTGAGCCCAAACCCAAGGGCCCAGACCCAAAACAGACAAAACGGAAAACCCGGTGTAAAATCAACACTCAAACGTTCCAAGAGGAACAGGAAATGGGCAGAAAACACCATAAAAGCAAAGAGACGACAACAGGAGAATAAAACCCCTGAAAAAGGTGAAAAACTCGCCCAAGACGCTCGCTCGCACACCCAGACGCATGTAAACAAACCGCAGCGTCGCCCTGGTGGCCACGCTGGGAAACCGACAGAAGAAAATGGCCACCAGAACAGAGGGCTGTGACTGACGCAAAAGATACGAAAACACGCTAGCAAAAGCAGGAAACAAGTAGACTGGATGGACAAAAAACTCAGCCCAGAAGCAGAAAACCCAGGCAGGGGCAAACTGCCCCAGAACTACTAGCAGGCATCCCCCACAGCCACGGGAACCCGCAACAGAGGCCCCGGGGCAGAGCCGTCCTCCAAGCCCTCCACCCTTAAAGAAAAGGAAGAGTCCATAGGAAAGGCAGCAAGAAAGTGCTGCTGGTAAGACCCAGAAGCCTTGGCAGGAGGAACAGGCTCGAAAACCTCCGTCCCCAACCCGAACCAGGCAGCCCCCGAAAACCGCCCGAGTCTCGGCCCCAACTAAACCCCGCTCTGACCCCGAAACCTGCGGACAGTCCGGAGCCGGGAACAGGGAGGGAAAGAGGCGAATAGCACCTAACCAAAACGGGGCGGCTCCGGGGCATCTGAGTGGGAAACCAACCTAGCGTGTTGCAGCAACCTAACCTAGCTTACAACACGGCTGCCGCCTGTACTCTGAACAGTAATAACATCAGGAGAGTACTGGAGAACAAGCAGAGAATCTCTCTCGCAAGGCTCCGGGTCAAGGTGTCAGTGACCCAACAGGCAACACGATGGAGGTAAAAGTGGCGACTGTCACCCGGAGACAAGGGCACAGCAACCAACGATCCTGTACAAGACGGGTTGTGACCCGGAAGACACATACAATGGTCCACCGAGCCCCGACAGGGGTTTCCAGGGTCCGTAGGGGTAACAACTACGGGAAGCCCGGGCAAGGTGTTGCTAACTGGTTAAACACCCAAAAATAACAAGGGGGTAGAGGACAACATTGAAAACCCCTGCGACGTGTACAATCACGGGGGCCTAGCAGAGGGCCACCAAACACTACCAGTGGAACTTTAGCAACACTAGGCTGACCCCCACCAGGCAAATGAAAATAAAAACAAAAGGAAAACCCCACAAAAGTACACCATCTCCAGAGGCAACAGGAACCGGTTGCCGCTTAGGTGGCAGGTCGCGCAACACCTTGACGCCCTAACCAGCACAATACCAGTCCCTATCCAGGGCCAAACAAGGGCCCCAAGCCCCAGCTGGCCCCAAGGGCGAGGCAAATGCCGAGCAGCAAGAACCTCTACGGGATAGGTTCCCGAACGCCCCAGGGAAGATAACCCTGTCACGCAGGGGCAGTACTCACAGGGCGCTTAGGGAAGGAAGCCCCTAAGCGCATGCAGCCCCGGCACTGTTGAGATACTCCTGGCCACCGCACAATACAATACACGGCAGTGAACGCCACACAAGGCAAACACAGCCTAGGAAACTGAGGCCAGAGAAGCGTCTATCCCGGTTGACATTAGCTTACGAACTGATGCTAGGCAGCCGGCGCGGTAGGACCGGGGCTCCCCCCTCCTCCTCTCGGGGCGGGGAAGGCGCGGGGAAGGCTGTGCGGACGATAGGCACGGCAGTAAAGTGAGATGTTTGCTTGTTTGCTTGTTTCCTTGGGATGGTAGGGAGTTTCTACCTCTGTTTTTTTGTTTTAGTTTTTACCATGTGGGGTTTGTTTTGTTATGCCTACCTTTCTGGGTACCTAATCCCGGTCGATGGTAGATAAGGAAAACCCCAACCAAAAGTGGGTTTTCCAGGGCCATTGCTCCCTGAAACCTCTCTGAAGGGGCCAGGTTCTGGCGCTGGTCCCTGGTAGGTCTGAACTCCTTAGCTAATGTCCCGGTCTAATATAACATACATTAGCCCGATAAGCTCCAGGGAGCCTCCGGGGCTCCCCACAGAAAACAGCGTTGAATGTAATGAAACGCCATTTTCTGGGTGAGCCCCAGAGGCACCCTGGAGCTTATCTGGCTAATGTTCTTTATATTAGACCGGGACATTAGCTATAGAGTTCAGATCTAACAGGGACCAGAGCTGGAACCTGGCCCCTTCAGAGAGGTTTCAGGAAGCAATGGCCTTAGAAAACCCCCCCTGTGGTTGGGGTTTTTCCTTATCTGCCATTGACCAGGGTTAGGCACCCAGAAAGGTAGGCATAACAAAACAAACCCCCACATGGTAAGAAACTAAAACAAAAAAACAAACAGAGAGGTAGAAACTCCCTACAATCCCAAGGAAACAAGCAAACATCACACTTTACTGCCGCACCGCTTGTCCGTGCAGCCCTCATCTTCTCGAGAGGGGGAGGGGGGGCTCCGGACCTCACTGCTCCTGCTGCCTAACATTCCAGTTCGCAAGCTAAGCTTCAACCAACGCGAAAAAATGCCGACCGGTGGGAGGGAAGGTTGCCAGGAAGCCTGTGGGGCTCACCCAGAGAGTGGCGTTTCATTACATTCAATGCTGGTTTTCTGTGGGGAGCCCCTATGGCTCCCTGGAGCTACATACCCAAAGAGAAAGAAAATAGGGACTTACCTGGGAGGCAGTTGCCACAAACTCTTCAACGTGAAGTCGAGACAACTGCCTGCAACCTGCGACCCAAAGCAACACAAGAAAACCCAGGAGCAGGCACGTTCACCAGATAATGGGCGGCCAGGACCCTGTTTGACCTCCAAAATCCACATGCCTGAATATAAGCCCAAGACATGTTACCAAACACGGCAGCCAAAGCTGCAAATTTCGAACGTCATGGGCGCGAGGATAGACCGCAGGCTGGCTAGACTTAATAACCCTGCGGACAACCTGGGAGACCCGAACCCTGGAACAGGGAACGAGGGAAACCGGATCAATCCAAAGCTCATCCCCAGCCACCCCAGCCGAGGCGCGCAGGTAACGGTGAAGAGCCGCAACCGGACACAACACATGATGCATCTCCGGCCGAACCAACCAAGCATAAATGACCCAAGGATCCCTCCGGAAAGCAGCCGTCTCATTCTTCTTCAGAAAAGATGGAGAAGGCTGCAAACGTACAAACCTACCCCCAGGACTAAAGGAGCAGAGACCCCTGCCCCTGAGGAGAGCATGAAGCTCCCCTACCCAACCCCTAGAGGCCAATGCCAACAAAAACAGTGCCTTGGAAAAACAATCTTGGACCAAAGGGGCCACCACAAACCGAGGAGATTAAAGATAAGAGAGCACCTTCTCCAAGGACCAGGACGACTCAGGCGGCGCATGAGCAGGTGAAACATAGCACAAGAAAGCTTACGGAACGGAGCGGATATGACGTCCACCCCGAACGCAAGCTGGAGCGGCTCCGCCAGCGCCGCACGATACGAGGCGACAGTGTTAGGCATTAAATGACGGTTCTGAAAAAGCCAAGAAAGAAAGAACAAGACAACCCGATCTGAAAGAGAAGACAACTTACGAGGAGCAAGAAAATGGCAAAAAAACCAGCGTTGAATGTAATGAAACGCCATTTTCTGGGTGAGTCCCGGAGGCTCCCCGGAGCTATCCCAGGCTGATATGCTAATGTCAGACTTTGGCATCAGTCATGTGTATGGAGTTCTTAGGCCTACCGGGTACCACGTCCAGAACCGGGCCCCCTCAGAGAGGCAAGGGGAGCAATGGCTTATAGAAGCCTCCGTGTGGTTGGAAGCATTCTGTCTCTGCCATCGACTGGATCAGGCACCCAGAAAGGTAAGCGCCTCAAAACAAACCCCTATTCTGGTTAAAATTGCTACCAAAAGCCGAACTAGTGGATAGAACTTCCCAACCGAAAACAAGCAAACTAGTGTGACATCACACACCGCTGCGCCACTGTCTGCGCAGCTCCCCCCTCCCCGGGAGGGGGAAGGGGGAGCCCCAGACCCCCCACGCCGGCTACCCACACCTCAGTTCTTGAGGCTGGATGTCAAAAACGCGAAAAACCGCCGACCGGAGGGAGGGAGGGATGCCGGGAAGCCTCCAGGACTCACCCAGAAAATGGCGTTTCATTACATTCAACACTGGTTTTCTGGGGGGAGCCCCGTCGGCTCCCTGGAGCTAACTACCCACAGACAGAAAAAAGAGGGACCTACCCGGGAGGCGGTCGTCGCTCACTCCTCAACTCGAAGCCGAGACAACTAGCTGCAACCGCCGACCCAAAGCAACACAGGCCCGATGGGGCCCAGGGACATTCACATTCACAAGGTAACGAGCAGCCAGGACCCTGTTCGACCGCCAAAATCCCCGCGCCCGAATATCAGACCAAGACAAATTCCCAAAGACGGCAGCAAGAGCCGCAAACTTACGAACGTCATGGGTACGGGGATAGACCGCAGGCTGGCTGGACTTAACACTTTCGCGCTTTAGATTAGAGATAACTCGTCGCCGTTTTTTCTTACGATTCCGCATAACAGCCTACTTTTCTCGTCCATCGAAAAAATATTACTATAAATTCCATTTTTTAACCGAAATGGATGGGGATACTCTCAGATTTTTCTCCATGAAATTCCCGTTCTCCCTCACCGAACACATGGCATCTCGGCCTACCCGGTCACGTGGTATACCACATGTTCCCGACATAGATGCCAGCGCAGCTCCTCCTGCTGACGCGGCAGTTTCAACACCTGGGCCATCTGGTGCGAGGCGTCCTCTGTTCACCTCAACACCTCAAGCCCACTCAATAACCACAAATTCTGAAATGGACATTGAGGACATAGAACCACTTGATGTTTCTGATTTCATAGAAGATTCTACTACAAGTTTGGTGGTTCCTGTAGAAGACAATATTCCTCCAGTGCATCCAAGAAATACAAGAATTATAGATTCAGAACAACGTCTCAACTACAAGTTGACGCATGAACTCGTGCACTTGGCTAAAAAAAGAAGATGCCGTGTTTGTTTCAAGTCTGGCAAAAGGAGGGACGTGATATATGGATGTAAAACTTGTGATGTGGCACTGTGCGCTGCGCCTTGCTACACAAGGTACCACCGAAGAAAGATATTTTGGGTGTTGAAAAAATAACCACCGACAACAGCTTCACTCCACCTAAGAAACATCAGATGAGCAACTTCAGGATCAGAAGCCTGAAGATGGTGGAGTGAAGAAAAAATGCTCAACTGTTGATATTCAATCAACATAGACAGGGTAAGTACACCTATTTGGAATTTTTTATCATCTATAAGAAGTTATATTATATACGTTTTGTAGAGAATTTATTTGCGAATTTTTTGGTACCAGAATGAATATTATATCACATAAACTTCTATGAGTAAAAAAAAAAAAACACAAAGTATGTTTGGGGGTGTGGCGGGTGTGGCGGCCGTGTGGCAGTGGGTTCCCTTTAGCCGTTGATATATCCAACACGTGGGAAATATTTGTATGTGTTATGTATATGTCTGTGTAGGGAATTTTACTGCGATCACTGTCATACAAATTATAAAATGTTTCAACAAGTATAAACATGACAAACATCAAACGAACGAAAACAATGCGTTCGTTTCTGCCGCGAACGCATACTGAGCGACGTGGTTCTATATTTGGCGCTTCTCTTACACATGATTTGTACAAATGTTATACATTTCATCTTATAGAAAATTTTATTGCGAACACATTGGTATAAAAAAGAAATACGTACATAGAAAAGTAGGGTCAGGAAACGTATATATGTATAAACTTTCCAAGCATGATTTCCCCCCTGTGTTTTCGCCAGTGCGCTCGCGGCTAACTACTCTCCAATTCACACACTCTTGCGGGTGGGCAATTACCTATATTAAACATTCATATGCATATGTCCGTGTAGTGAATTTTATTGCGATTCCAATGATACCAAAATTAGCGATGTAGGACAACTGTAGGCTTCGCAACCATTAAGAGAGTGGAAACATTTTGTTGCTGTTTGGCGCTCTCGGTGAGTGATCTGCATAGTTTTTTATTTGGTGTTGATACTCCTTATGCTTGGGCGGCATTTTGTAGGTATGCTCTTATAGACAATTTCATTGCGAACACAGTGATACCAAATTTAAATACGTGCGCCTTCAATTATTGTCAGGACAGTCAAAAGAGTGTACACTTTTTCGGTCTTACCGAGTAGGCGCGCGAAGTGCTGAAAGCATCTGGGGTATTGATTTTTTTTGAGCGCCGAGAGCGCGAAAGTGTTAATAACCCTGCAGACGACCTGGAAGACCCGAACCCGCAAACAGGGAAGAAGGGAAACCGGATCAACCCACAGCGCGTCCCCGGACACAGAAGCTGTGGCGCGCAAATAACGGCGAAGCGCCGCAACCAGACACAAAACATGATGCACCCCCGGCCTGACCAACCAAGCATCAACCACCCATGGATCCCTCCGGAACGCAGCAGTCTCATTCTTCGCCAGAAAAGAAGGAGACAGCTGCAAATGAACAAAACAATCACCACGACCAAAAGAGCAGAAACCCCTGCGCCGAAGGAGAGCATGAAGCTCCCCTACCCGACCCCCAGAGGCCAAAGCCAACAAGAAAAGTGCCTTGGAAAAACAATCCTGGACCGAAGGGGCCACAACGAAACGAGGAGACGAAAGGAAAGCGAGCACTCTGTCCAAAGACCAGGATGGCTCAGGCGACGCATGAGCAGGCCGGAGGTGAAACAATGCACGAGACAGCTTGCGAAATGGCGCAGACATAACATCGATACCGAAAGCAAGCTGAAGCGGCTCCGCCAGCGCCGCACGATACGAAGCGACAGTGTTAGGCATAAGATGACGGTCCTGAAACAACCACGAGAGGAAGGACAAGACCACCCGAACAGACAAGGAACTAACATCACGAAGACGCAAAAAGAAACGGAAGGACCGCCAGGAAACTTCATACTGCCGCCGAGAAGAAGCCCTCAGGTGGGACACCAACAAGCAGGCCACCTGATCACCATAGAGATGATGATAGACTCGAGTAAAAAAAACCATACGCGAAGACTCGAGGAGAAGATCGAACCAGCCACGTGACGTACCGGCCCGATCTGCTGAAAGAGGCGGAGCCGCGGGAAAACCCTCGGGTTCGGACACCGAGCAACCAGCGCCTGAAACCAAGGCTGGCCGGCCACCAAGGGGCCAGAAGGATAACTCTCCCCTGGTAAGTCTCTAAGCGAGTCAGGACCTGGAGCAACAGCCGAACCGGGGGAAAGAGGTACAGGAACCCCCACCTCGACCAGTCTAGCCGAAAGGCATCGACCCTGACGGCCTCGTGATCGGGGAAGGGCGCTGCATAAATGGAAAGACGGGACGGACCCCGGGACAGACCCAAGCGTCCTCACATCCTCCACAAGTCAATCCGAAGACAGCTCCAAGAGGGAAAAGAACCGCAAGGCCGAAGCCAAAAGGCCCCAGGCGCGCAAGTCCTCTGCAACGAGTGCCGCCGAAAGGGAGGGAACCTGCACATGGAGCTGAATAACTTGAAGCACCGTGGAAGCTTCCCGCCACTCCAGCGCGCGGGAACGACAGAAGGAATGCCAGGAATCCAGACCAAACAAGGGGCAGTCTGCTAGCCAGGACGACTCCGGAACCTTGTAACGGAGCCAGAAAGGGATCGAAGTCCCAAACCTGAATGCGGACGGATCCATTTCCGAGGCATAATCTGGGTCACGCAGGAGGTAAGCTGCAAAGGCCGCTCGCACCACACCAGGTTGGATGTGATAAGCCGAAAACCTCCGGAAGGACGGAACCGACGGAACCGGGGGAACACGGAACCGGGGGAACACGGAACCGAACCCGGGGAGGGGCCGACACCAAATCCAACTTGTACGCAGAGGGGGGGAAAAGAAAACCCCACTCCTTGTAACAATTAGCCCCGCTCAGAGGGAAGAAAAACCCAGGCGGGGTTCAGCGGGGCCCAAGGCCCCCAAGTCAGCCCCTCCCCAGCCTCGAGGTCCTTCACCACAGGACCCGAGGCTGAGTTCTCTCCCCAAGCCCCGACCCCACAAGACAAGGACGGAGCAGCCGGAAAAGCTGGAGGAAGGAGGGCCCACTGGTCAGACCCAGAAGCTTCGGCCGGGAGACAAGACTCGAATGCCTCTGCCGCCCCCCCGGAAGGGGCAACCCCCCCCCCCCCCCCCCCGAAGCTGCCCGAGTCTCGAGATCAAGTAACCCCTGCTCCGACCCCGAAACCCTCAGACGCTTCGGGGCCAGAAGCAGGGGAAGGGGGGGACCAGAACGAACAGATGGGGAAGGACGAGGAGGTGCGGACTGAACCAGGATCGAAGCGACCCCCACCCCCAAGTCCGGGTCTCGAAAAGCAAAGCGGGGCAGCCCCGGGGCATCCGGGTGAGCAACCAACCGAGCGCGTTGCAACAGACGAAACCGAGACTGCAACGCACGCGCCGCCTGTACCCGAATAGAATCATCAGAGGATTGGGTAAATTGAGTCACAAGCAAGCAGCAACACTCACAGGACTCAGGGTCGAAAGTATCACCGACCCAACAGGCAGCGTGGCAGAGGCAAAAACAATGAGGGTCACCCTGAGACAAGGGAACCGAGCAACCCTCAAACTCGCACACAGCGAATGGGGACTCCGGGGTCACATCCATCAGACCCACGCGCCCCCTTGGGGATTCCCAGGGTCCTGAGCGTTTACTTTAAGAGGACTCGTACTCAGGTAGTCCCAGGCAGGGTGCTGCAAACCGGTGCCCAAAACTACCAAGCAAACTTCTAAAGCTGAACCCCAGGGACGTGTACACTCATGGGGACCTAGCAGGGGGCGCCACCAAGGAGAACAGTGGAAGGGCAAAAACAAACTGAATAAAATGACAGAACCCCCCACCAGGCAAAAACAAAAAGAAAAACAAAACCCCGCAAGAGGACAGCGAACCCCTAGGAACAGAGCCGGCCGCGATGTCGGGAAATACAAGCTGAGCAGCACCCTGCACCCCTACCAGTGCAAACTGCCTCTTACCTGCCGGTAACAAGGGAGAACAGAACACCCAAGAGCCCAACAGGCGGCTGAAAAACCGAAAGGTAAAATGGACCAGCAGAGGCAGACCCCGAGGAGCCTGTGGAAGGTGGCCCCAAGCCCCAAGGGCAGTACTTACAGGGCACCTGGGGAAGGCAGCCCTAGGCGCATGCAGCCCGAGTACTGAAGATAACTCCTGGCTCTCGCACCCACAAAACTAACACCACATGCAAAGCACAGTGCAGTAGCGACACCGGAGCCAGAGCACACGACCATCGCCTATAGCATCAGCCTCAAGAACTGAGGTGTGGGTAGCCGGCGTGGGGGGTCTGGGGCTCCCCCTTCCCCCTCCCAGGGAGGGGGGAGCTGCGCAGACAGCGGCGCGGCGGTGTGTGACGTCACACTAGTTTGCTTGTTTTCGGTTGGGGAGTTCTATCCACTAGTTCGGCTTTTGGTAGCAATTTTAACCAGAATAGGGGTTTGTTTTGAGGCGCTTACCTTTCTGGGTGCCTGTTCCGGTCAATGGCAGACATAGAATGCTTCCAACCACACGGGGGCTTCAATAGGCCATTGCTCCCCTTGCCTCTCTGAGGGGGCCCGGTTCTGGCCGTGGTCCCCGGTAGGCTTAAGAACTCCATACACATGACTGATGCCAAAGTCTGACATTAGCATATCAGCCTGGGATAGCTCCAGGGAGCCGACGGGGCTCCCCCCAGGAAACGCCAGGAAACTTCATACTGTCGCTTTCATACGTCATATTTCATAGGCGGGACACCATCAACGAAGCCACCTGATCACCATAGAAATGGTGATACACCCACATCAAAAAGACCAGACACGAAGAGCAGAGAAGGTCAAACCAGCCCTGTACTGGTCCAACCTGCTGAAAAAGGCGGAACTGCGGGAAACGCTCCGGGTTCGGACACCGAGCAAACAGCGCCGGAGACCAAGGGTGGGCAGGCCACCAAGGGGCCACAAGGACTACTCTCCCTGGGAGCTCTCCAACCGAGTCAGAACTCGAAGCAACAGCTGGACTGGGGTAAAGAGGTACAGGCAACCCCACCTCGACCAATCCTGCCGAAAGGCATCCACAGCGAACGCCTCACAGTCGGGGAAGGGTGTCACATAGACTGGGAGACACTGAGACCACGCCGACGCGAAAAAGCCCACGTCCAGGAGAACGTATGTCTGGCAGATCCAACGAAACGAGTCATCGACCGTCCATTCCATGAAAAGGGGAATGAAGCGAGAAAGGCTGTCCGCCAGAACGTTAGACATTCCCCGGATATTAACCTCGTAGAGAGCCAAACCCTGAGAATCCAGCAGATGAACCACTGGAAGGAACCAAGCCCAAGGACTGAAAAGAACCCACACGGTTCAGGCAATAAGCCACCAGAGAACAGTCCGAATGGATCCGGATGGTCGAACCCTGAGTGACCGGAACCCTCCGAAGCGTGAACCAGACTGTCGTGAACTCCTGAACCTTGCTGTGAGCCCGATGGAAGGACGGACCCCCACCATCCCTGTCTGGCCTGGTAAGCATTGGTCACTAAGCACCAGCCGAGAGACGACGCATCCATGAATACATTGACCAAAGGCTAGGGAAGGTGCCAAGGCACCGAACCCCGAGAACCCCAAAGAGGAAGCCGGCGATGCAGCAACCGACACAAGGCCCCCCGGAGGACAAACCCAACGATCGTGAGAGAAGTGGAAGGGGCATCCCTGAAGGAACCAAAACAGACGCTGAAGCCAAACCCGAAATGGTGGGTAGACCAGCACGACGAAGTTCAGATTCCCACACAACCACTCGAGCAACCGCCGAGTGACCTCAGAAAACAGCCGATGGTGGGATCGCAGCCGCAGCAATGCCTCTGAAGGGAGAGTCAAGGAAGTGGTCCGAGACTCCCACTCAAAACCCAGCCAGGTCCGAACCTGGGACGGAACCAGATGGGACTTCTTCCAGTTCACCAGGACCCGAACCTGGCGAGCTAGGAAAGAACCATATCCCTGGTGAGCAGACAGCTGACCGACTAGGAGCCCACACCAGCCAGTCATCGAGATAGGCCAAAACCCGAATCCCAAGCAGACGCAGACGGGTCACCACACCCCGGAACCCGGATAAGACGCATGGAAACGCGAGGTGACAGATTCAAGTCAAAAGGGAGGCAATAAAAGCGGTAAGCCTGACGCCCCACCATGAAAGCTAACCAGTCCCTGAACCTCGGATGAATAGGAACATGCCAATAAGCGTCCTTGAGGTCCAGGGACACTATCCAGGTACCCGGCTCCAACAGAAGCTGGACTTCAGACAGAGTAGTCATCCAAAAGGAGGGGCAAGGAATCCAGGGGTTCAGATGGGACAAGTCCAGAATGAACCTCAGATCCGCACAGTCCCGTTTCAGCACTGGAAACAGGCGGGAAACCCGCCGGAGGGACGGGGTCGTTTCGACCATGCCCAAGCGCACCCACTCCAAGATGACTTGACAAAGTACAAGAGAAGAAGCCTGCCCTGTTAGCCCCGAACCCCCGAAAGGAAAACGAGCTTGTTTGATCGTTTTTATTTGGGGAGTTCTGTCCACTCGTTTGACTATTTTTATTGTTTTCACCAGACTAAGGGTTTGTTTTGGGGTGCTTACCTTTCTGAGTGCCTGTCCCGGTCGATGCCAGATATAGAATGCTCCAAAATCACATGTGCATTTCTATAGGCCATTGCTCCTCGTGCCTCTCTGAGGGGGCCAGGTTCTGGCCGTGGTCCCCGGGGGCCAGGTTCTGGCCGTGGTCCCCGGTAGGCTTAGAACTCCAACCACAACGACTGATGCCAAAAGTTAGGACTATCCCTATCAGCCTGGATAGCTGTAGGGTGCCAAAGGTGCTCCCCCCCCCCCCTCCAGAAAAACTCTGCAATTGATGACACTTGGTAGATTGGCACTTAATCTGTGATGATTGCTTTAGGGAGCCAACGGGGCTCTCCACAGAAAACCACTGTCGCAGGCACTAAACATTTTTTGGAGACGGAGCTTAGATACTGGTGTTACAGTATCCGTGACATACTAAAAAGAGCAGAGATAGCATTACTCCATAAAGGAGGGAATAAAGCAGAGGCAACAAACCAGCTTTGAATGTAATGAAACATCATTTTCGGGGTGAGATCCAGAGGCTCCCTGGAGCTATCCAGGCCGATATGTATATCATTAGTCTTTGGCATCAGTTAGTGTGTATGGAGTTCTAGGCCTACCAGGGACCATGAGCCAGAACCTGGCCCCCCCTCAGAGATGCACGAGGAGCAATGGCCTATAGAATGCACATAGGATTTGGAGCATTCTATGTCTGCCATCGACTGGGCCAGGCACCCAGAGAGGTAAGCACCTCAAAACAAACCCCTATTCAGGTTAAAACAACTAAAATAGAGAAATGAGTGGACAGAACTCCCCAAATGAAAATGAGCAACTCGCCTTCAACTCGAAGGCGAGACAACTGGCTGCAACCTGCAACTCAAAGCCACACACGAATGCCCCCGGACAAGGAATATTGATAAAATAACAGGCGGCCAGGACCCTGTTCGACCTTTAAAATCCCCGCGCCCAAATATCAGCCCAAGACATGTTGCTGAAGACGGCAGCCAAAGCAGCAAACTTCCTAACGTCATAGGCATGAGGATAGCCGCAGGCTGGCTAGACTTAATAACCCTGCGGACGACCTGGAAGACCCAAGCCTTGGAACAGGGAACAAGGGAAACCGGATCAACTCACAGCACATCCCCAGCCACAAAAGCAGAGGCATGCAGGTAACGGCGAAGAGCTGCAACCGGATACAACACATGATGCATCCCTGGCCTGACCAACAAAGCATCTATGACCCAAGGACCCCTCTGAAAAGCAGCAGTCTCGTACTTCGCTAGAAAAGAAGGAAAAGGCTGCAACCAAACAAACTGACTACCAGGAACGATGGAGCAGAAACCCGTGCCGGAGGAAAGCATGAAATTCACCGACCTGACTTCCAGAGGCCAACGCCAACAGGTATAGAGCCTTGGAAGAACAATCTTGAACTGAAGGGGCCACCATGAACTGAGGAGAAGAGAGATAGAAGAGCACATTGTCCAAGGACCAGGACAGCGCAGGCGGTGCATGAGCAGGCCGGAGGTGAAACAAGGCATGAGAAACAAGACAGTTCTTAGGTTAGATATATATATGAAAGAGATTGGGTGGATATAAATAGGAGCTGCCTGGTATTGGCCAATAGGCCTTCTGCAGTTACCTTCATTCTTATGTTCTTCTTAAAGCTTACGGAATGCAAGCTGCAGCGGCTCCGCCAACATTGCACAATACGAGGCGACAGTACTAGGTATTAAATGATGGTCCTGAAAAAGCCAAGACAGAAAGGACAAGACAACCTGATCAGAAATATTAGACAACCTACGAAGAGAGAGAAAATGGTGGAAAGAACCCTAGGAAACTTCATACTGCCACCAAACAAAGCTCTCCAGTGGGACACCATCAACGAAGAAACCTATCACCATATAAATGGTGATAAACCCGCATCAAAAAGCCCAGACACGAAGAGCGATGGAGAAGACCGAACAAGCCATGTACTGGACTGGTCTGATCTGCTGCTGGAAGAGGTGGAGCCGTGGAAAACGCTCCGGGTTTGGACACCGAGGAAGCAGCACTTGAAACCAAGACTGGGCCGGCCACCAAGGGGCCAAGAGGACTACTATCCTGTGGTACGACTCCAACTGAGCCAGAACCTGAAGCAACAGCTGGACCGGGGGCAAAGAGGTACAGGTAACACCACCTCGACCAGTCCTGTCAAAAGGAGTCCACCGCAAACGCTTTACGGTCGGGAAAGAGCGCCACATATATTGCAAGATGCAACCAAGCCAATGTGAAAGAGCCAAACCCTGAGAATCCAGCAGATGAGCCACTTGGAGCGACCATCCCCCAAAGAGGCAAGGATCGAAGAGAACCCCCACAGTTCAGACAACGAACCACAGGAAAACAGTCCAAATGGAGCTGAACTGTCAAGCCCCCAAACAACCCAAACTCTCTAAAGCAACAATCAAACCACGGCGAACTCCCACACCGTGCCATGAGCTCGCCCGAAGGATGAACCCGACCACCCCTGGCTGGCCTGGTGAGCACTGGTCACAAAGCCCCAGCCGAGAAACGATGCGACAGCGAACAGATCAAGTGAGGGCTCGGGTAGGCACCAAGGTACTGAACCCCGAAAAACCCGAAGAGAAAGCTGGCGATGCAGCAACCAACGCAAGGCCTCCGAAGCCAAAACCTAGCAATCACAAGAGAGGCAGAAGGGGGTGTCCCTGATGAAACCAGAACAGACGCTGAAGCCAAACCCGACCCAGAGGGTAAACCAGCATGGCGAAGTTCAGATGTCCTGCACAACAAAACGAGCAACTGCCGAGTGACCCCGGGAACCCTCCCCCCCAGAAACAGCTGAAGGCAGGACCGCAGTTGCAGCAACGCCTCCGAAGGGAGAGACATGGACGCAATCAGAGCATCCCAAACAAGACCCAGCCATCTCCGAACCTGGGACGGAACCAAATGAGACTTCCTCCAGTTAACCAGGAACCTGAACCCGGTGAGCTTGGAAAAAACCACACCCCTGGCGAGCAGACAAGCAGACTGGCAGGGAGCTCACACCAGCCAGTCATCGAGATAGGCCAGAACCCAAACCCCTAGCAGACACAGACTGGTCACCAGGACCTGGGTAAGATGCGTGAAAATGCAAGGTACTTCAAAATTCAAGCCAATAGGAAGGCAACGAAAATGGTAAGCCTGATGCCCCACCACAAAACCTAACAGTCCCTGAACCTCGGATGAATGGTAACATGCCAATACCTGTCCTGGAGGTTCAGGGACACCATCCAGGCACCCTGATCCAACAGGAGCTGGACCTGAGACAGAGTAATCATCTGAAAGGAGGGGGCAAGGAATCCAGGGGTTCAGACGGGACAAGTCCAGAATGAACTGCAGATCTGCACAGTCCCGTTTCTGCACTGGAAACAGGCGAGAAACCCACCTTAGGAATGAGGTCGTTTCAACCACGCCCAAGTGTACCCACTCCGAGATGACCTGACAGAGCACAGGTGAAGAGGCCTGCCCCACAAACCCTGAACCCCCCGAAAGAGGAGGAGCCACCCAGTGCCACCGCAGACTGGAGGAAACAATTTGAAACGCCCACAAATCATGGGACCAGGTGCGAACAGACAGAGCCAGCCTCCCCTCCATTGCCCCGTCAACGGGGCAAACCGCGAAAGGGGCAATGCCCCTTATGAGAACCAGAACGACGCTCAGAGCGATCACTGCGCCAACCAGACGCCAGCGGGTCTGAGGAAGCATCAGCTCCAAAGCTGGCATCACTGGTCCACCATGACAGGAAGAACCCCGAACAGTGGAACAACCCCTGGCACACAAATCCTTAGCTACCAGGGACGCTGAAAGGGTGGGAACCTACACATGGAACTGCACTTGACCTTAGGAAGAATGGGGATGAACAAGCATGCATTGAGGTGCTCCAACTCGCCCCCCAGGTAAGCCTGAACCACAGTAGCAGTTTCCCGCCACTCAAGCGTGTGGGTCCAACAGAATGAATGCCATACCCCCAATGAAAAGAAAGGGCAGTCTGTTAACCAGGATGACTCCAGTGCCTCGTAATGCATCCAATAAGAAAAAGCAAAACAGAGCTCAAACGAGGAAGGGGTCCATTACCAAGGCAAAATCCGAGTCATGCAGGAGGTATGCCACGATGGCCTCCCTAACCTCCTTAGGCAGGATACAGGAAGCCGAAAACCTCAGGAAGGAAGGGTTCGAAGAACCCAAGGGAACCTGGAACTGAACTCGGGGAGGAACCGAACCCATATCAAATTCATCCAGGGAAGGGGGAGGGTAAGAAACCCCTCCCCTCCTGCAACAACAAGCCCGACGCAGAAGGGAACCAACACCCAAGTGGGGTCAAATAGGGCCCAAGCACCCAAAGTCAACTCCTCCCCAGCCCCAGAATCACCCATACCAGGAACTGGGGCAGAGCCGTCCTCTATGTCCTCCACCCCTAATGAAAAGACAGTTAACCAGAACAACACGGAAAAAGAGGGGGCCCGCTGGTCAGATCCCAAAGCCCCGGCTAGAGGAGCAGGCTCAAATGCCTCCATTGCCGAACCGGAAGGGGCAGCCCCCGAGACCGCCGAGTCTCACCACCACTAACAGCTAGCAGAACAAACCACAGAAGGGAAAGGACAAGGGGGCACGGATGAAACCAAAGTAGAAGCGACTAATGCCCCCCAAGTTTGGGTCCCTATAACCAAAGTGGGGCAGCCTCGGGGCATCCGGAAAGGCAACCCCCCTAGTCACCCTGAGACAAAGTGATAAACAGAGTGTTTGAAGAGTAACCTTCAAACTCGCACAAGGTGAGATGGGACCCAGAGGACACATCTATTGGACCAATGAGCCCCAATGAAGTTTTCCAGGGCTCTTAGGCTGACTGCTACGGGAAGCCCAGCCAAGGTACTTCTGATCTGGAGATTTGATTGTTGCCGCCGGAGGCGGTTAGTTTATTGTGCACCCCATACTCCTCTTCTTCACAATACGTGCAATATGCATGAAGGTACTGTATAACCTCCCGATAACTGCACGAGTAGTAATGTAGAATGATGCGTATGACAATGCACAACACCATATCAATGGTCACGACATGCCCGAGTCAAGAAGATAACGACGTAGTCAAGGTGGGCGAGGATAAAGGCAAAATAAACAAGAGGAAAGGAATGTAGGATGGGAATAAAGAAAACAGAAGATGATGCAAAGCGTCGCCGCAGAAAAGAAAGAGAGGGACGAAGGCAAGAGACGAAGGGTGGGGGCAAAGGATGTAAAGGAGGCAAATGCGAATGTGTAGAAGGGTAGAGGAAGTCAAGACGGGACAAGTGAGATTAGGACAGGGCAAGGTACGTAGATGGCATCTGGAGCCTCATGACTGGGACGCTAATGCATCGGATTCCGCAGAAGTGCCAGCAGGACAACGGGAGGAAGACTTAGGAAGGGCGCAAGGACAAGTCGCAGGAGAGCGTGATATAAGAGGCCCATCAGGTAGGGTGGCAGGGCGCTTGGAAATCGGGACGATGGAGGATTGCTTCCGCTTAGTACCGGGGGCAGAGATGAGCAGCAAGGCAGCCACCTTGACAGACATAGGGAAGGTCCGCCAAAGAGTTCCGAAGGACGCTGTCCAGCATCGATTCAAACGTATTGGAGATAGCAGAGGCAGCTGCTGGAGGATGGATGTCAACCATAGAAGAAGCGGAAGAGAGGAGCGACATCCTTCCCATTCGGCCTCAGGAATGGGAAGGATGGACTGCGGAAAGAATTTAGTGACGAGGTGGACCAGCACCTTCTCGAGTGTATCCACAATGCGAGCGACAATAGCATCAACAAGATCAGGACTCAGTTGAACGACGGGTGGGAGAGAAGAAGCCTCAGGAGCGAGAGGAACATCAGTGACAAACGGGTCAGGCACAGGCAAAGGCAGCGGCGGAGGGGGAAGTGGCGGGTGACAAGGAACCGGGGCAGGATGAGGCAAAGCACGTCTAGAGGGCGGAGTGACGATGGGAAGAACCTTAGTGAGCGCCACAATCTAGGAAGGACACTGCTTGAAAGTGATGGCATGATAACCACCACAGTTGGGGCAACAGAGCTTGTCGGACTCACAGTCACGGATGAAATGGGGAACCAGGGCATTTGCCACAACAGATGTCATTGGTGCAGCCATGATGAAAACCCTTACAATGAAAGCACTGAGTGGGTCTGGGAACGTACACCTCCAATTTTTGGAGGAAGCCATTAATCCAAACCCGATCAGGGGAAGGGAGTCAAGAAAAGTAATGAGGGCAATGCCAGTATCGCACAGGTCACCATTGTAGCGAGTAGATTATCCCAATAATATACTCGCTCCAAATGCATTGTTAATATTCCTGTCAACCTTTGGAGATGAATGAGGTGAGGCGTTGCCCCTCACATATAAGCAGCAGAATAGCAAACATTAACTAGTCTACTTTCAAGTGTGGTCTAGAGCAGACACTTGCGAGATACTGTACCGACGCTCAGTGCGCTCAACTCACACCAAAGTATCACCTGTGTACTTCTGTATATTCGACTAAATATATATATAGTATCTTAGTGTCTATGTTTATTTGTCACCATACTTTACGTAACAATAGAACCGTTACATTGGTGACCCCAGAGAGTTTCGACGATACCCAGCCATGATGGACTACAACATGGACTCTCACTGGACCTCTACTGCTACTGTTTGCTGTGATGGAACACTGCCAACACCCTCGCCACAGCTATGATTTTCATCGCGTCCATCTCTGCATTTTCATCTACTACGGCTTGCTGCTCCACGATCATTACTCACTCATCTGACAGCCTCATCAATGATTACATCATGTTGGATCTACAGCTTGTCCTGCCGACTCTCCGTCGCTGCCAGGGCACTGCTTGTCCTACGCCCACGACAGCTGCTCTGTCATCAGATTCATCTACACGTTCACTGCATTTTGATACTCGGCCGACTCAAGCCCTTTGCGCAGTACAGGACTTACAGCTTGCGTTTCCGACACTTCGTCGCCTTTAGGACAATTCAGCTCTAGATGTGATTACCTTGTTGTCCTAACTACGTGCCTACATTACCTCCTAATGTCCTGGTGCCCGAGCCCATCCGCCCCGGATCTAAATGCTCCACCAGCGACCCAAGGACGCAACAATTATGCACATTCTGATCTCCTGCTACACAGAGCTTGTCCACACACTGCCTACATCTTTTGGTACCAGACTACAATTTCCACAGTCAACAATGTAGTACTCGGCGTGCACAGTCCTAATCAACCCAAGACGCTACAGCTTCGACACAGAGCAGACAGAAGACTACGACCGCATCGAGCCGCCACGCTCTCGCTCCCCGAGTTCAGACACTCACAATTCTCAATCGAGCCGCCACGCTCTCCCACATAGAGCTCCATGACTCTGGCCTCACTCAGCTCTCTGCTCTGCTCCAGGCTTCGTCTCAACGTCTGCGACACTGCTAAATCCAGAGACACATCCGCCGACTACGCAGTTCATTTTTTGACCACAGTTACCAGCAGCACCGCCACCTACGACAACGGACGATCCTGTACGACCTCCCACCCTACAACCCCAGTTACCAGCCGCACCACAACCTGATCCTACAACGACGGACGATCCTGTGCGACCTCTCACCCTACGACCCCAGTTAGATGACATCAGCGAAGAGGAGGAAGTTAACTTTGATGGTTATGTAACGCGAGCAGGGCGTACAATTCACCGACCAGCTAAGTTCCTTGATCAAGTATTTTTCCTTTCATCCCCTGGGAGGGGGAGTTCTGTAGCGAGTAGATTATCCCAATAATATACTCGCTCCAAATGCATTGTTATTATTCCTGTCAACCTTTGGAGATGAATGAGGTGAGGCGTTGCCCCTCACATATAAGCAGCAGAATAGCAAACATTAACTAGTCTACTTTCAAGTGTGGTCTAGAGCAGACACTTGCGAGATACTGTACCGACGCTCAGTGCGCTCAACTCACACCAAAGTATCACCTGTGTACTTCTGTATATTCGACCAAATATATATATAGTATCTTAGTGTCTGTGTTTATTTGTCACCATACTTTACGTAACAATAGAACCGTTACACCATCATTTCTACGTATATATTTCTTGACACCAAAGATCGGAATGTCAGCATCCTGCAGTTGCGCCATGATGTCGTCCGCATTAACCCTTTAACTGCACGGCCTATAAATATGACACCCCCCCCCCCCCCCCCCCAGTGCGCATTTAATAAATTCTCTTGAAAAAATTCTTTTGTTTTTTTAAAGTGTCAAAAACCCTTCCCCCAGTATGGGTATGTCAAAAAAATTTCGAACTTGTACTTACTTTGGCTGCTATGGGGTTCATAAGTTAGCGCGTGACGTCATCATTCCCGTTCACTCGTGCAGTAAGCTCTTGGGGCCGGTGGGGCGCGCGAGTTGCCGAGAATATATTTTTGTTCATTTTTTGCACACAGTTCCAAATACATTTTATTTGTTTTTACGTGCTAATCCTATGTATAATGAACACGTACACTATATTATGGCAGTAAAACATCTGTACTGTCTGAGAACACTGTGTTATGTGCATGACACTTGTGTACACATATGTTGCACATATTTACCATGTATCATGCTAATTTATGTATATATATACAATCTATTTACAGACTATACACTGTCACACACTATATACATTCACCATCAACACATTCAGAACACCACGAATGTGAGCAGCCACACCCAGCCAGCCCTCCCTCACTCCAACATCTTACTCGCCAACATTGCTCCTCCCACCATACTGCTATTGTATTTATTACACGATTTACACATGTTATATATACCTATCTACATGTTTTATTTACCAGAACTATGCAAGTAAGCCGGTATTGTGTCTAAACAGTACAGTGGCCACCATACACTGCATGACAAATCACACAGCAGACAGCGGACGACGCCACGATTACGACGTCACCTCCCTCACCAAAATAGCTCCTCACAACATACTCCTGGTGCTGTTATTACACTATTCACACACACACACTGTATATACCCATGTACATGTGTGTTCCCCATAGCGAACCACGAAGCTAGTATGGTGAGCAAAACAAGAGTTACTGCTACACAGTTACTGCTACACAGTGTGTTGTCACTGCTTACTCTTTTGGCTCCTGTCCCATGTGATGGGTTGTTTTTTCTAATTAGCGGTTCCCTAGGGTAGCGTTCTGTTTGGCTACTTTTCTTGTGTAGTAGTCCTAGTTGGTGCTTTCTCGCTGACCGGGTTGTGCAGTTCAGCCAGTGTGTCCTGCGCATGCGCTGTGAGAGTTTGTTTTGGTCTGGGCGGTGTATTCCAGTGCTGGTGTTTTGCGCCCTTTTTTCTTGGGTGCTTCGCCTCTCGCTCTTCTCCCTTCTCCGGTATGTGCCCCGTAGCTCCAGGGGTATCCTGGATTACAGCTGTGGGGAGGACGCCAAGGTTTTCCCTGTGTCATGGGTGTGGGCCTCCTCCTTCGCCTCTACCCTGCTCTCCTGCGTGTCCGGCTCTGGCTTCTTCGCCTGGCGGTGCTCCCGGGATCTTCTTGGCACTGTTGGGTCGTATCACGTTCATGCCTCCGTTCGACAGGTGAGTTTCTGCGGTCTGGCGTCTTTCGGCCGGGCGCTGGATGCGGAGATACTGTATTTGCATACCTGTATTTATTTAGGTATTTTATGTACAAATAAGACTGTCAGCACACCGGTGACTGTCCCTTTTCAACCCTTCCAGTCCCACTCATATGCATTTCCAACCCATGCTAGAGTCATTCAGGGGACCCGCCTCTTCCGTGTTATGAGGTAATTACCTAAGTGTAATTACCTAAGTGTAGTTACAGGATGAGAGCTACGCTCGTGGTGTCCCGTCTTCCCAGCACTCTTTGTCATATAACGCTTTGAAACTACTGACGGTCTTGGCCTCCACCACCTTCTCACTTAACTTGTTCCAACCGTCTACCACTCTATTTGCGAAGGTGAATTTTCTTATATTTCTTCGGCATCTGTGTTTAGCTAGTTTAAATCTATGACCTCTTGTTCTTGAAGTTCCAGGTCTCAGGAAGTCTTCCCTGTCGATTTTATCAATTCCTGTTACTATTTTGTACGTAGTGATCATATCACCTCTTTTTCTTCTGTCTTCTAGTTTTGGCATATTTAATGCTTCTAACCTCTCCTCGTAGCTCTTGCCCTTCAGTTCTGGGAGCCACTTAGTAGCATGTCTTTGCACCTTTTCCAGTTTGTTGATGTGCTTCTTAAGATATGGGCACCACACAACAGCTGCATATTCTAGCTTTGGCCTAACAAAAGTCATGAACAATTTCTTTAGTATATCGCCATCCATGTATTTAAATGCAATTCTGAAGTTAGAAAGCATTGCATAGGCTCCTTGCACAATATTCTTTATGTGGTCCTCAGGTGATAGTTTTCTATCTAGAACCACTCCTAGATCTCTTTCTTTATCAGAATTCTTTAAAGATTTCTCACATAATATATAGGTTGTGTGGGGTCTATGTTCTCCTATTCCACATTCCATAACATGACATTTATTAACATTAAATTCCATTTGCCAAGTGGTGCTCCATATACTTATTTTGTCCAGGTCTTCTTGAAGGGCATGACAATCATCTAAATTTCTTATCCTTCCTATTATCTTAGCATCATCAGCAAACATGTTCATATAATTCTGTATACCAACTGGTAGATCATTTATGTACACAATAAACATCACTGGTGCAAGAACTGAACCCTGTGGTACTCCACTTGTGACATTTCTCCATTCCGATACATTGCCTCTGATTACTGCCCTCATTTTTCTATCAGTCAGAAAATTTTTCATCCATGATAGAAGCTTACCTGTCACCCCTCCAATATTTTCCAGTTTCCAGAACAACCTCTTATGTGGAACTCTGTCGAAAGCCTTTTTTAGGTCCAGATAGATGCAGTCAACCCAGCCATCTCTTTCCTGTAATATCTCTGTGGCCCGATCATAGAAACTGAGTAAATTCGATACACAGGATCTTCCTGATCGAAAACCATACTGTCTGTCTGATATTATATCATTTCTCTCCAGGTGTTCTACCCATTTAGTTTTGATTAGCTTTTCCAATACTTTCACTATTACACTTGTCAATGATACAGGTCTATAATTGAGGGGGTCTTCCCTGCTGCCACTTTTGTAGATTGGAACTATGTTAGCCTGTTTCCACACGTCTGCTACGATTCCTGTACACAGGGATGCCTGAAAGATCAGGTGAAGTGGAATGCTGAGCTCAGATGCACATTCTCTCAGAACCCATGGTGAAACGCCATCTGGGCCAGCTGCTTTGTTCCTCCCGAGCTCCTTTAGCATATTTTCCAGTTCATCTCTAGACACCTCTATCCGCTCTATGTTGTTCTCTGGAATTCTTATTGTGTCTGGTTCTCTGAAGATTTCATTTTGTACAAACACACTTTGGAACTTTTCATTTAATGTTTCACACATTTCCTTTTCATTTTCCGTGAATCTGTTTCCCATTTTCAACCTCTGGATATTATCCTTTACCTGCAATTTGTTGTTTATGAATTTGTAGAATAGGCCCGGTTCTGTTTTACATTTATCTGCTATCCCTTTTTCAAAATTTCTTTCTGCCTCTCTCCTTACTGCTGTATAGTTATTTCTCGCATCTTTGTATCGCTGGTATGTTTGGGGGTTTGGCCTCTTCCTATACTGATTCCATTTTTGTGTCTTTTGGTCTCTTGCCCTCTCACAATTTCTGTCGAACCAATCCTGTTTTCTGGTCCTGCATCTCTGTTTTGGTATGAATGTTTGTGTGCCTTCCTCGTATAGTTTTAAAAATTTGGCATACATTTCATTTACTTCCCTGCCTAGCAACAATTCTGTCCAATTACACTCATTAAAAAAATTTCGAAGTTCCCCATAGTTGCCTCTCTTTAAATCGAGTTTATCAACTGTTTCAATGTCCCCATTTTCTTCTAGATGATATCTTAAAGCTGGTGTGAGAGTTATGGTGCTGGTTATGTATTCACCTGGTTGGGCTCGCCTGGTTGTGCTTGCCAGGTTTGAGCTCTGGCTTTTTGGTCCCGCCTATGTGGAGGAACATGCAGGATAGTACCAGTGGAGAGCAGTGGTGCCATAGGCACAATCAGGGAGCACTGTATATACATCAGAAGTCTGCGGTTGTTCAACATCCTACCTGCAAGCATAAGACATATTGCCGGTACATCCGTGGACATCTTCAGGAGAAAACTAGACTGTTTTCTAATAGAGGTTCTAGATCGACCTCGCTGTGGTGGGTATGTGGGCCTGCGAGCCGCTTCAAGCAACAGCCTGGTGGACCAACCTCTCACAAGTCAAGCCTAGTCTCGGGCAGGGCTTGGGGAGTAAATGAACTCTCAGAACCCCATCGAGCAGATGTCGAGCAGGTATCTCGGCCGTCTTTCACCTGGTGTGCAGGTTCCTGGGCCTGCTGGGCTCTGTCGGTCTCCGTTGGCCCTGTCTGGGATCGGCCTGGAGTCTGCCTGCACTGTTCTCTGCCTTTGCAGAGACAAGTTGCTACATCCATGTTGCGTGTTGCGTGTGGTGCATGTTGCTGCTGCACGTGTGCATTGGTAACGTGTTTCACGGTGGCGTGTCCTTGTTCCTGTGTCAGGATGTTGTGGTGTGACACTTTGCTGCTGTTTTGTGCCTGGAGTTGCGTGTTGGGGTTTGCTTGTGTTGTTTTTCGTGGTCTTCGGGTCCCTGGCTTGGCCCTTTCATGTGCGTGGGGTTCTGTCCATGCCTGATTGTCCACCCCTGGTTGTTTCCTGTGGTTTGAGCTTTGGCTCTTTCGCCCTGCCTCTCCCCTGTCGCTTCCCTGGCATCTCCTTTGCTCAGTTTTGCCTGCATTTGCTGCTGTATGGAGAGGTCGATTTCCGCCGCTTCCCTTCCTTGTGCATTCCATTTGTTTCCTCCTCTGCCGCAGGAGTTTCCTTCATGTGTTCCTTGGCTTCTTGGGTGTTCCTTCAGCCTGTGTCATATGGTGCGCTTATGTGTCTTGGTCTGTTTTCGTTGCTCGTACCCCTTGGTTCCGGTACAAATCTGGTGGCAACCCTTACACCTTCTTCTGTTTTTCTGGCTTGCCCTGCCTGTTGGCTTTTCAGGGTCTTGCGATGTCTGGTGTCAGTCCCATCATTTCTGATCTCCAGGCGGGTTTGCTCGCATTGGATAGCTTTCTTGTTCAGCAGACGTTCCATCTCCTTATTTGCCGGCTTGGGCTTCTTTGGTGGTCGCGCCCGAGATCTTCCCGCGGCTTGTCTCTTCCTGGGCTCGGATGAGCCTTGTTGGGGCTGATTACGTTCAGCCTCCCGTGTCTTGCCTCCGGTTGGTGGTCTGGTGGCTTCATTGTTGGTGTCCCACCTGCGTGCTTCTTCTTGGCGGCAGTATGGGGTATTTTGGCGATCCTTCTTTTCCTCCTGTCCCTTCTTAGGTGGCTGCGGTTGTAAGTGTCGGCTTGGTTTTTCTGGTGGGGGTTGGGGGCCGTCGTCTTGCCACATACTGTCACCTCGTTTCGTGCGGTGCTGGCGGAGCCGCTTTGGCTTGCTTTCGGTCTTGGATATTGTTTCTGCACCGTTAGTAAGCTGTCTCGTGCGTTGTCTCACCTCCGGCCTGTTCATGCTCCACTTGCACCGTCCTGGTCTCTGGTCAGCGTGCTCTGTCTTCTCCTCGGTTGGTGGTGCCCCTTCGGTTCAGGTTTGTTTCTCGACGGCTCTTTTCCTCTTGGCATTTGCCTCTGGGGGTCGGGTCACTAGGCTTCTTGCTCTCCTCCGCAGGGGTTTCTACTCCTTCGGTCTTGGCGTTTTGGTTGTTCGGTGGCAGCCGTCTCCATCTTTTCTGGCACGGGATGGGGCAGCTGCGTTCCGGAGGGGTCCTTGGTTTGTTGGTGCTTGGTTGGTCGGGCCGGGGGAGTGTCGTGTTTTGCGTTCAGTGGCAGCCCTTCGCTGTTATTTGTGTGCCGTGGCCTCTATGTCCGGGGCGCGCTTTGAGTTGATCCGGTTCCATTCTTCCCTGTTTGCGGGTGAAGGTGTCCCGGGTTGTCCGCCGTGTTATTGCGGCTAGCCTGCCTGTGTTCTTTCCCCATGCCCGTGGTGTTCGTGGCTTCGCTGCTCTTGCTGCCGTCTGGGCAGCGTGTCCTTGCTGTCATTCGGGCACGGATCTTTTGGAGTTCGTACAGGGGCCTAGCTGCTCGTTGTTTCGTGTTGTTCCCGGGTCCTTTCGGGGCGGTGTCGCCTTGGGTTGGCGTTTGCAGCTGGTTGTCTCGCTTCAGTTGAGGGGTGCGTTGTGACCGCCTCTCGGTTCCATCCCTTTGACCTTCCTCTGTGGTAGTCAGCTCCGGGAAGCCGACGGGACTCCCCCCAGAAAACCAGTGTTGAATGTAATGAAACGCCATTTTCTGGGTGAGACCCGGAGGCTCCCCGGCAACCCTCCCTCCGTCTGGTTGGCGTTTTTTCGCGTGTTCTGACATCCAGCCTCAGAATTGATGGGTGGATAGCCGGCGTGAGAGGTCTGGGGCTCCCCCTTCCCCCTCCCGGAGAGGGGGGGAGCTGCACAGACAGCAGCGCGGTGATGTGTGACGTCATATTAGCTTGCTTGTTTTCTGTTGGGGAGTTCTATCCACTAGTTCAGCTTTTGGTAGCAATTTTAACCAGAATAGGGGTTTGTTTTGGAATGCTTACCTTTCTGGATGCTTGACCTGGTCGATGACAGACATAAAATGCGTCCAACCACACGGGGGTTTCTATAGGCCATTGCTCCCCTTGCCTCTCTGAGGGTGCCAGGTTCTGGTCGTGGTCCCCGGTAGGCCCTAGAACTCCATACAAATGACTGATGCCAAAGTCTGACATTAGCATATCAGCCTGGTATAGCTCTGGGGAGCCTCCGGGTCTCACCCAGAAAATGGCGTTTCATTACATTCAACGCTGGTTTTTTGTGCACAAAAGGTCCCTTTTGTGACATTATCATACCATCTTAGATTATTACATAAACATTTTCATCTATCCTTCACACCTTATTGTAACATGTCAGCTAGTTACAGAGAATGTTCTATTTCAAGAGCTATATATTTACAGTAAGTCATTATACATTAATGGTAGATTTTATCGCTAATACATAATTGTTTGAGCAGTGTGTGTAGAGATCCTTTACTGCTAGAATCCACTGAATAAATCATCTAAATTATTGGGACTGGTTAAAATGCCTAAATCTTTATTTTCTACAGCACAGGAGGGAGATGCATAATAATTTACATATGTAAAATATTAGAGGAGCTAGTTCCAAACCTGCACACAGAAATAACATCACACAAGACCAGAAGGTAAGGCAAGATGTGCAGAATACCCCCATTGAAAAGCAGAGGTGCGATATGTACTTAGAGAGAGAACTCTTATCAACATCAGGGGCCCGAGACTGTTCAACACGCTTCCACTACACATAAGGGGCATAACTGGCCGACCCCTCACAGTGCTCAAAAGAGAACTCGATAAAAACCTCTAAAGGATACTTGATCAATCAGACTGTGATTCATACATCAGGCTGCAAGAAGCCACTTCCAATAGCCTGGTTGACCAGATATTAATGAGCTTCCAACTGCCTCTCAACACCTCAAGCCAATTTTATTTGCTAATGACACAACCTTCATTTTCTCCAGTCCTAACCCTCTAATTCTGAATGACACAGCAAATACTGAACTAAATAAAGTCCATCCTTGGCTAACTGCTAACAAACTCACCCTTAACATTGATAAAAGACTATATTTTGTTTGGTAATAAATCCTCTATTCAAATTAATCAAAGAATAAACAATATCCATATTAGTAACAAAGTACCTGTAGATGGTAAATTCCTTGGCGTCCTCATTGATAACACGCATGCAAAATACAATAGCTAAGAAAAATTCTAAAACAGTTGGCATTTTTTCTAAAATCAAATACTATGTATTTTTTTTATTTATTTATATATACAAGAGTTGTTACATTCTTGTACAGCCACTAGTACGCGTAGCGTTTCGGGCAAGTCCTTAATCCTATGTTCCCTGGAATATGGCGCCATGAAAAATCGTTTTTACAATCAAGTACCCATTTTACTGTTGAGTTAAACAGAGGCTACAGTTAAGGATTTGCGCCCAACAAATCCTCCCCGGCCAGGATACGAACCCAGGACAAAGCGCTCGCGGAATGCCAGGCGAGTGTCTTAACCATTACACCACAGGGATCACATTGTATTGCAGGCGATGAGTCACAATAACGTGGCTAAAGTATGTTGACCAGACCACAATCTGGTCAACCACATTGTATTGCTTTATTTTTCCACATCTTACCTAAAACACTGTGTGACTTTAGGCATAATATATACTTGCTTTATCTAGAAATCCAACATTCTGCCCATAACTCATTTTGTATGTATGTACTTTTCCCAAAATAAAATTATCTTATCTTATCTATCTTATCTACCATCAACCAGGAGGCCTGTTCAGAGACCAGGCCATGAAAACCTTGACCCCTGGTTACTTGGCATGGTAACCACAAGGCAAGGTAACTCTACTTCTGTTCCAGTGGTTCTGTCCTTTATATCTTGGTTGTTCTTGGATCAGCACTTCATGTGCAGACCATGAGTTACAATAAAGTGGCTGAATACATGATGACCAAACCACACATCAGAAAATGGAGAAACTATGACATTTTGTCCGTCCTGGGCCATTATCAAGTTGTGTTTGCAGAGTGGTAGACAGTTGGAACAAGTGAGAAGGTGGTGGATGCCAAAACTGTCAGTAGTTCCAAAGAGTTATATAACAGAGTACTGGGAGGATGGGACACCATGCACATAGTCTCATCCTGTAACTACACTTATGCAATTACCTGTATAGCTGACATTATTTGTAATCACACCAGGCTCCCTTAATTCATGAGCACCATTAAAGACCTGGATCAGGATCTAACACCCTCAATAGAGGCAAGATTGTCTGGGATTTAAAATCACTACAATCCCCAAAGAGAAGACCACCAGAAAGGTAGAGCACACCAAAACAGAAACCTGCATGCTAAATATTTGCAATGTTGTCCATAACTATGCAAACAATCATTACCAGAACCAAATTCCATGGACCATCATTCATATGCACCACCAGGTGGCACCACTGGCCACCAGTGGTTTCAATACGTCCCTTCACTCATTTTTGCATTTGGTACCCTATTGACAAGATCCATGCTACTCCACTGGGATCTGTTTGTCCAGACAAGGTGTAATGAACATCTTTTGGACTTCATTAGGCATAGGGGCCCCTGTTGATATGATCCTTACTCTTATGTTTCACATGTGCATGTGTGGAGCCTTCCTTTGTGTGTGCCCTGAGTGTTCACTATGGCTGCATGGGATCAGAGTTCCTTTGCCTTCCCTGCCCCTGCCTTCTAGGAGGGTTATCCTAGAGTTATTAGAGTTAGAGGGTTATTCTAGGAGGGTTATCTTTCCTGAGGTGGTTAAGGACCACCTATTTGGAGTCTCCTCCTCTCAAGGGGCTTCTTCCTAAATAATGCATGGGTCCTCTACAACACCCAGAATAGGAAGGCTTTACTTGCGAGCTCTAGTTGCAGTCTTGCTTAGCCATTATTTGGGGGAAATGTGCTATTGTGCCACATTGTGACCCGGTAAGGGTCTGTGGCAACATACCACTACCCTCACTGCATGTTCCCAGGATGTGGGATGGAGTATGTCATGAGACACTCAGAGCACATCACTACTTTGTCTGGAGAATTGATTATTCAAGTGTTGTAGTTTTGGAGAACTATAGAGTGGTTCACCAGAAACAGGAATTTCATTACATTTGCCACTTACTATTTTATCAGTTTTGGGTTTGTTTATGATCTCTAAGCTTCCATTTCCTCATAAAGATCAAGATTTTGATGTATCGAGGGGTTGTATCTTTACATTCAATACTTGATTATTTACATGGCACTTCTGCTTTAGCTGTGTCAGACTCTGAGAACATTTTTTGTGTAATGGCCAAGTTCTGTTGCAGCCCTTTAAACTGTGTGAGGTCAGGATAAGTCTTACACTTTAGACTATTAAAGATATAGAGTATGCATGACGAAGTGAAGCACCTTTATATTTACCATGTTAAAAGATTTAATAATGGGGACAGAAAGCTGTCTAGGACTGGAGTTTGCTATTGTTCTGATTGATAATTTATGTTAGTAATTATGAATCTGAGGTAATCTAAGGTGAACTCACTGCAAGTACAGTACTATACACTTTACCTGTGGTGTGGGACATCCAGTAGCAATGACTTTGGGTGTGGCACATCTTGTCAGATCAAAAAAGAGTAGGAATGTTTTGTTCTGAAGTTCACCTCTACCACACACTCGACCCATGCTGTCAGTTGGGTACAACAGACGTGATGGATCGCCATTGAGTGCGGCTGTTGATTATAAGAGTAATTTAATAACAAATATGAAAGTTAATAAATAAATCTACCTCTCCTAATTATTCCCCTCATTATAATTATATTAATTCACTACCCTCATGTACATTATTCTGAAGTACTTTTTAAAAAAATACAGAAACCTTAGAAAGTTATTGACATTCATGGACGACCGAGAAATAGTTATTGCAGTTTATTGAAAAGTTTATTGAAAAAGTTTATTAAAACATAATATCATTTTAAAGAAGGAACCTTTTTCTATTTAATAACACTTGAATGGACACTGTACATGTAATATCCATAGAGATATTAACCAGAAAATGACTGCTAATTCGGCACCAACCAGATCTTTGTGCCAGTATCTAAATGAAGCGAGACACATCACCCAAATTTAACAGAATTTCACTAGTATAATCACACACACAAATATATTATGGTCCATATTATATATCCCTTCATTTGTAATAATATTAGGTAACACTCACAAAGGACTTCTGAGCAGCCACCACCTATTAGAGCCAGTCTTCTCCCAAATGACTCTCAGAGAACTTACAACTAGTAAATGACTTGCCAGTCTGTCATAAACTAACATGGTACTCTGCTTCAGTTGCAAGATACCAGCTGGACATTAACATAAAATTATTAGTAGCAATAAGAGGTATGGGTACAGACATTTGTGCACTAGTAGACTTGAACCAATATCTAGCTTACTAAATGGAAT
The DNA here is from genome assembly GCF_040958095.1 of Procambarus clarkii. Taxonomy (NCBI): domain Eukaryota; kingdom Metazoa; phylum Arthropoda; class Malacostraca; order Decapoda; family Cambaridae; genus Procambarus; species Procambarus clarkii. The sequence goes on from NC_091225.1 coordinate 22,702,657, forward strand.
TCGAATCACAAAACACCACCTTGCTTGGTCATTTGAACTTATGGCACCTAAAAGAAGAATGTGAATCTGGGAGCTGATGGGGCTCCCCACAGAAGTCTACAAGAACTTTACAAATGGTCAGATGACTTTTCAATATTGAAAAATGCAAAACCTCATGTAGGCCATAACTCAGGAGTTATTTTAATAATAACCTAGGTTTTTACACACAGAAATCACAATTGCGTGAGGCATTAAGTGAACAATTCCACAAGGGCTCTTAATCCACAAATCCACAAGCTCAGTCGATTAAGGCAGCGTCTGGGATGCTCTCAGACGCAGGTTCGAATTCTCGTCACGGCCCTTGTGGATTTGTTCAACCTAGATTTTTAATATAACCAAAATTTTAATATAAAAATATCCTAAGTTATTTTAAAATAACCCAGGAGTTATTTTCTATGAGTCACCAATCATGGAAAATTGCACAAGTGGAAGCTACAGTAAAAGAGCAAACCAAACCAGAGGAATAGTCACATGAATCTTTGACTTTCATTTATTTATATACTATATACAAGAAGGTACTGTACATTGGGTTTTGAGAGTGTATAGCAATGATGATTTTACATTCTTGTAAAGCCACTAACTCGCATAGCATTTTGGACAGGTCCTTAATCTAACAGATAATTTTAAATAGGTAATTTGTAGAACAATTTGAAGAATGTTAACAGGTGTATTGTAAGAAAATTAACAGGTACATTACAATAAAATTTATGCATTATCAACAGGTACATTGTAGCATATTTTGTGGATTAATTTCAAGGTATATTGCAGTAAAATTTGCATTCAAAGCAACACTCATGATATAAGATGATAGCAGTGATTACAATGGTGAAGTTGTGTGGCTTAGGCACATATATTGGGGGAGTGGGTAGCACAAGATATGGCGAGAGTTTGAAGCACTAGGTAGGAAACTATGAGGATGAAATTAGGTACTTTTTGGTTTTACTTTTGAATTAGGCATAGGTTAGACAGCTTTTTAATTTGTTAGGGAGTGAGTTCCATAGACTAGGTCCCTTTATTTGCATAGAGTGTTTACACAGATTTAGTTTGAAAAACTAAATGGAAAAGGAACTTGAAAGAAAAGAAAAGAAAATGGTTATTCAACTGTACAAGTATCTTGTGTACCCCTTAACTGAATTACTGCATCCATGCATAGTGACATCACCTTCAAAACGATATACTGAATCTGTCATAGAGAAAGTTCAGCAGTGACAAAATTCATCCCAGAATTGAGTCAACTTTCATACCAGAACAATTGAAGGCCACAGGACTACCAACACTGCAAATCAGACATGAGAAGGCTGATCTCATTCAGACCTATAAAATACTAAACAAGTTGGAGGATATTAATCCAGACCACTTCTTTAAAAGTGGAAATGTAATGCATACAAGAGGCAACAACTTCAACCTCAACAAGCAAGAGTGTAAGACAGAAAACAGGATATACTTTTTCACCCACAGGGTTATAAATCCATGGAACTGCCAACCCACCGAAACCGTAAATGCCAAGACATTACTTTAGTTCACAATCCATTTGGAAACAATCCTGAAAAAGAATGGGAGGACCTTTGAAAAGCTGCAGGCTTCCTGCCCCCTATCGAAGCCTACTAGTGAGATAGTGGTCTTCAGGTAAACGTACAGCATCCATTCTATTGTCATTTTTTTTAATATAATAAATAATAACAAATAACATTTTATTTAGGAAAAGTACATACATAGATGCAGAGTTACAAACATACTGCTGGATTTATAGAGCTAGTACATACAATACCTAAAGCCACTAACATGCATAGCCTTTTGGGCAAGGTGTGGAGGGAAAACACTTAGACTAAATTTAATAGTAATTGAGAGTAAAGTATAAATTGTGTTGAAAAAACCAGCGTTGAATGTAATGAAACGCCATTTTCTGGGTGAGACCTGGAGGCTCCCCGGAGCTTTACCGGCTGATATGCTAATGTCAGACTTTGGCATCAGTTATGTGTATGGAGTTCTAGGGCCTACCGGGGACCACGGCCAGAACCTGGCCCCCTCAGAGAGGCAAGGGAAGCAATGGCCTATAGAAACCCCGGTGTGGTAGGAAGCATTCTATGTCTGCCATCGACCGGGTCAAGCATCCAGAAAGGTAAGCATTCCAAAACAAACCCCTATTCTGGTGAAAATTGCTACCTAAAGCCGAACTAGTGGATAGAACTCTTCAACAGAAAACAAGGAAACTAGTATGACGTCATACGTCACCGCGCCGCTGTCTGCGCAGCTCCCCCCTCCCCGGGAGGGGGAAGGGGGAGCCCCAGACCTCCCATGCCGGCTATCCACCCATCAGTTCTGAGGCTGGATGTCAAAACACGCGAAAAACTGCCGACCGGAGGGAGGGAGGGTTGCCGGGGAGCCTCCGGGTCTCGCCCAGAAAATGGCGTTTCATTACATTCAACGCTGGTTTTCTGGGGGGAGCCCCGTCGGCTCCCCGGAGCTAACTACCCACAGAGGAAGGTCAAAGGGACAGAACCGGGAGGCAGACACCACACACCCCCCACGGAAGCGAGACAACCGGCAGCAAATGCAAACCCAAGGCGCCACAGCCCCGAAAAGTCCCGGGAACAACACGAGAACAACGAGCAGCAAGGCCCCCGCACGAACACCAAAAATCCATGCCCGAAAGACCGCAAGGCCACGTCGCCCAGACGGCAGCGAGAGCAGCGAAGCCACGAACGCCACAGGCATGAGGGAAGAACACGGGCAGCTTAGCCGTAAGAAAACGGCTGACCACCCGGGACACCATCACCAGCGAACCGGGAAGAACAGAACCGGATCAACGCAAAACGCGCTCCGGACCCAAACGCCGTGGCACGCAAACAACAGCGGAGGGCCGCCACTGAACACAAAACACGACACACCCCCGGCCCGACCAACGAAGCACCAACAAACCCTGGACCCCTCCAGAACGCAGCAGCCCCACCCCGCGCCAGAAAAGATGGAGACCGCTGCCACCGAACAACCAAAACGCTAAAACCGAAGGAGCAAGAAAACTCAGCGACTCGACCCCCAGAGGCAAAGGCCAAAAGGAAAGAGCCGACGAAAAAACACACCGGAACCGAAGGGGCACTACCAACCGAGGAGAAGACAGAGCACGCTGACCAGAGACCAGGATGGTGCAAGCGCCGCACGAACAGGCCGGAGATGAATCGACGCACAAGACAGCTTACTAACGGTGCAGAAGCAACACCAAGACCGAAAGCAAGCTGAAGCGGCTTCGCCAGCGCCGCACGAAAAGAGACGACAGTATGTGGCAAGACAACAGCCCCCAACCCCCACTAGAAAACCAAGCCGAGAGTAAACCAAGCTAACAAGAGTAACCACCTAAGAAGGGACAGGAAAAGGAAGGACCGCCAAAATACCCCATACTGCCGCCAAGAGAAGCACGCAGGTGGGACACCTACCACAAAGCCACCCGACCACCAACCGGAGGCGAGACCGTGAGGCAGAACATAAGCAGCCCCGACAAGGCCCCTCCGAGCCCAAGAAAAGGCGGAGCCGTGGGAAGACCTCGGGCGCCACCACCGAAACCCAGGCGGCACAAGGAGATGGAACGCCTGCCGAACAGAAAAACTCCCCAAAGCATGCAAGCCCGCCAGGAGTTCAGAAACGACGGGTCTGACGCGAGACATCGCAAGACCCCCCAAAAAAAAAAAAAAAAAAAAAACAGCAGGGCAAGCTAGGAAACCAAAGAAGGCGGAAGGGTCACCGCCAGAACAGTACCCGAACCAAGGGGTACGAACAACTGCAATAGACCGAGACAAAGAAGCACATCACAGGACACAGGCTGAAAAACGCCCAAGAACACACGCAGAACACCCCTGCTGCCAAGGAGGCAGGAAGAAAGAGCAGAAGCACAAAAACCCCAGGAGAACAACCAGGGGTGGACAATCAGGCAGGGACAGAAAACCCCCACGCAATCCCCAGGCACAAAACAGCAGCAAAGCGCCACACCACAACCGGACACAGGAACAAGGACACGCCACCGTGAAACACGGTACTAATGCACACGTGCAGCAGCAGCAACAGGCACCACCGCAACATGCAACATGTAAATAGCAACTCCCTTCTGCAAAGGCAGAGAAACGGAGCAGGCAGACCCCAGACAGGGCCAACGGAGACACGACAAAACCCAGCAGGCCCAGAAACCTGCACCAGGCGACCGACGGCGGAGAAACCCCGCTCGATACCTGCTGGATGGGGTACTGGGAGCTCTTTTACACCCCAAGCCCGGCCCAAGGCCGGGCTAGACCTGCCAGAGGGTGGCCCACCAGGCAGCTGCTAGGAGCGGCCCGCCGGCCCACATGCCCCCACAACCAGGATGGGCCAGAACTGCTATACGAAAACAGGCTAGTGTGCCCTGGAAGTCCACGGACGAACCAGCAAGAAGGCTTATGCTCGCAAGTAGGTCGTGTAACAAGCACAGACCTCTGATGGTAATACAGTGTTCCCCAATTGTGCCAATAGCACCACTGCACTCCACTGATACTATCCCGCAAGTTCTACCAGATAGACGGGACCCAAGAGCCAGAGCTCAAACCCTACAAGCACAGCCAGGAGCCTTACCAGGTGAGTACAGAACCAACCCTACAACCCCTACACCTCACAACATGAAAAAAGGTGGGTCCCCTGAATGACTCCAGCATGGGTTGGACATGCACATGAGGGGGGGACAGGAAGGGTTGAAAAAGGGAGTCACTGGTGTGCGAACGGTCTCAGTCGTACAAAAATATACCTAAATAAAGACAGGTATATAAACAACACCACATCCAGCGCCCGGCCAAAAGACGCCAGACCGCAGAAACTCACCTGGCGAACGGTGACACGAACTTGACACGACTCAACCGTGCCCAGAAGAACCTGGGAGCACCGCCAGGTGAAGACGCCAGAGCCGGACCCGCAGGAGAGCAGGGAGAGGCAAAGGAGGCGGCCCACACCCATGACACAGGGAAAACCGCGGTGTCCTCCCCACAACTGGGAACCAGGACACCCCCGGAGCGAAGGGGCACATACCGCAGCCAGGGAGAAGAACGAGAGGCGAAGCACCGTAGCAAAAAGGGTGCAAAACACCAGCACTGAAACACCGCCCAGACCAAAACAAACTCCACGGCGCATGCGCATAACACGCTGGCCGAACCGCACAACCCTCTCTGCAGGAAGGCGCCAACCAGGACTACTGCACTAGAAAAGTAACCAAAAGAGGAAGCAGGAACAATAAAACCGGCCAAAGAAGCAAAGAGCCCAAAAAGGAACCCAACCGGGCGACAAGTAGCCCAACAGGGTGACAAGTAGCCCAACAGGGCGACAAGTAGCCCAACAGGGCGACAAGTAGCCCAACAGAGCTACAAGTAGCCCAACCGGCTCATAAGTAGCCCAACCGGGCCACAAGTAGCCCTAAACGGCGACAAGGACGAGGAGCCGACAGACGTTCCAATAATGTGGGAAGTAGTGAAAAACCTTCCCGAACCATCGAGAACACAGAAGCCAACACTAGTCCCGAAGGCACACAAAGGCTCAGGCGCACCCGAGATCAGAAGTCACGTAGAACCCCATCGAACGGGGAAACATGACGAAAACACCGTCCTAAAAAAGGGTGGGAGGAAACATCCACCCACAGGACGGAACCAACCGACTCAAAGGCCAAGGAACCGAGCCCGGGGAGAGGCCGACGTCCAACAGCACGTATGGCGAGTGGGGAGGAAAGACCCCACTCCGCGTAACCACAAGCCCCGCTAAGAGGGGGATAAAAACCCCCATGGGGTCCAACGGGGCCAAGGCCCCCCAAATCAGCCCCTCCCCAGCCCCAGGAACCTACACGACAGGCCCCGGGGCCGAGCCATTCCCCCAAAGCCCCGGCCGTACCAGAAAACCGGGGCAGCCATGAAAACACTAAGGAAGGGAGCCCACTGGCAGACTCATACAACACGGCTGGAGGAACAGGCTCAAATGCCCCCGTCACTATCCCGGAAGGGGAATTCCCCGAGACTGCCCGAGTCTCAACACCATCAAAAACCCCGCCCCGAACCTACAGACGGTAAGGAACTGGATGCAAGCAGGAAGGGTGATCCAGGGGAAAGACAAGGGGGCGTGGATGGAACCGAAGCAACAAACGCCTCCAAGTCCCAAAACGAACTACAACGGGGCAGCCCCGGGGCTCCCGGGCAGGAAATCACGAGAACGTTGCCACCACCAAGGCTCAAGTGCAATGCTCCTGCTGCCCGCACCAGCTTTGTCAGCACGACTGGGTAACTGAGCCACAACGAGCAACCAAACTCGCAGGACTCCAGGTCGAAGGCGTCACCGACCCCACAGGCATCAGACGGACGCAAAACAGAGTCACCCAGAGACAAAGGGTGAGAGCAACCCTCAACTCGCTGGAAGCGAGGGGGGGGGCTCTGGGGTCACATCCATCGGACCCGCGCGCCCCAGGGGTTTCCCAGGGTCCCAAGCGTTTACTATAAGAGGACTCGCGCTCAGGTAATCCCAGGCAGGGTACTGCTAACTGGCATCCAAAGCTACCAAACAACTTTCTAAGAGCTGAACCCCCGGGACGTGTACACTCACGGGGACCTCGCAGGGGGTACCACCAGAAAATACTCAGAACACAAGGGACACAAGGGGCAAGAACGAAGGCAGACCTCCCACCAGGTAGATAAACAAAAAGAAAAAGAAAACCCCGCAAGAGGACAGCGTACCCAAGCGGAACAGAGCCGGCCGCTATGATTGGTAAAGACAAGCTGCACAGTACCCTGCACCCCACCAATGCAAAAACTGCCCCTTACTCTAAGGCGAACAAGGGAGACAGAACACCCGAGCAAACAAAGAGCGGCCGAAAACCAAGCAGTAAATGGCCAAGCAGGGGCAGGACCCAAGGAACTTGTGGAAGGCGGCCCCAAGCCCCAAGGGCAGTACTTACAGGGCACCTAGGGAAGGGAACCCTAGGCGCATGCAGCCCGAGTACTGGAGAATCACTCCCGGCTCACGCACCACCTAGAAAACAGACACCACACTCTAGGTACAGTGCTGAAACAACCACTGGAGCCGGAGCACATAACCGTGCCTATAGCATCAGCCGAAGAACTGATGGGTGGATAGCTGGCGTGGGAGGTCTGGGGCTCCCCCTTCCCCCTCCCGGGGAGGGGTGAGCTGCGCAGACAGCGGCGCGGTGACGTATGACGTCATACTAGTTTCCTTGTTTTCTGTTGAAGAGTTCTATCCACTAGTTCGGCTTTAGGTAGCAATTTTAACCAGAATAGGGGTTTGTTTTGGAATGCTTACCTTTCTGGATGCTTGACCCAGTCGATGGCAGACATAGAATGCTGCCTCCCACACGGGGGTTTCTATAGGCCATTGCTCCCCTTGCCTCTCTGTGGGGGCCAGGTTCTGGCCGTGGTCCCCGGTAGGCCCTAGAACTCCATACACATGACTGATGCCAAAGTCTGACATAAGCATATCAGCCGGTAAAGCTCCGGGGAGCCGACGGGGCTCCCCCCAGAAAAAGGGAATAAAAAAAAGGGGGTTGAACATGGCAAAAATCAGCAATTGTACAAGTTGGTCAACAAACAGCATTGTTTAGAATAGTAAGACATGGGTTGACATTTAGGGAGTAAGGTAGGTTACATGGAGTTATTTAGGTAGTACTTAGTTCTACTCTTAAACTGGTTGAGAGAGGTACAGCCTTTGACATGATTAGGGAAGCATTTCTAGTTTGGCTAAGTCGCACTCTTGGAATATCAAATAGGTATTTGTTTCTGGTGTGATGCCCATGGGTTATAACCTTCTAGGAAACTTTTAAGGTCAGGATTGACATTGCAGTTCAGAGTTTTAAATATGTAGAGTACACACGAGAGGATGTGCAGTGACTTAATATCTAATAAATTCAAAGATTTGAGTAAGGTTGTCTCAACATGTCTAACATATTCAAAGATTTGAGTAAACAGTGCTTCCTCTTAATTTTGATTCATAGTTCGAGTTTTTGTAATTTACACATGATATATTAATAAATATATTATAGCTTTTTTAGTCGATAATGAATGTCAATAATGTTTGTAAAGTGTCCAGAAACTGGTACCTATATGTATTATTATTCAAACAGGAGGAAATTTATAAACATCGGTGTTCCACAGGGCAGCATACTTGGCCCTCTCCTCTTTCTCATCTACATTAATGATCTTCCAAATGCCTCGCAACACCTCACACCAATCTTATTTGCTGATGACACAACTTTCATCTTCTCCAGTCCTGACCCTCTTGCTCTAAATGCCACAGTGAATACTGAACTAAATGAAGTCCATCTTTGGCTAACTGCTAACAAACTCACCCTTAAGATTGACAAAACTTTCTATATTTTGTTTGGAAATAAATCCTCAAATGAAATTAATTTAAGAATAAACAATATACAGTACAAATCAGTAGTAAAGTTGTTGGTAAATTCCTTGGTGTCCTCATCGATAACAAGCTGAATTTCCAGGGACACATTCTAAATATAGCAAAAAACCAGCGTTGAATGTAATGAAACGCCATTTTCTGGGTGAGACCCGGAGGCTCCCCGGAGCTTTACCGGCTGATATGCTAATGTCAGACTTTGGCATCAGTCATGTGTATGGAGTTCTAGGGCCTACCGGGGACCACGAGCCAGAACCTGGCCCCCTCAGAGAGGCAAGGGGAGCAATGGCCTATAGAAACCCCCGTGTGGTTGGAAGCATTCTATGTCTGCCATCGACCGGGTCAAGCATCCAGAAAGGTAAGCATTCCAAAACAAACCCCAATTCTGGTGAAAATTGCTACCTAAGCCGAACTAGTGGATAGAACTCTTCAACAGAAAACAAGGAAACTAGTATGACGTCATACGTCACCGCGCCGCTGTCTGCGCAGCTCCCCCCTCCCCAGGAGGGGGAAGGGGGAGCCCCAGACCTCCCACGCCGGCTATCCACCCACCAGTTCTGAGGCTGGATGTCAAAACACGCGAAAAACGCCGACCGGAGGGAGGGAGGGTTGCCGGGGAGCCTCCGGGTCTCACCCAGAAAATGGCGTTTCATTACATTCAACGCTGGTTTTCTGGGGGGAGCCCCGTCGGCTCCCCGGAGCTAACTACCCACAGAGGAAGGTCAAAGGGACAAAACCGGGAGGCGGACACCACGCACCCCCCAAGGAGGCGAGACAACTGGCAGCAAATGCCAACCCAAGGCGCCACAGCCCTGAAAATCCTGGGAACAACACGAGAACCACGAGCAGCAAGGCCCCTGCACGAACACCAAAAATCCATGCCCGAAAGACTGCAAGGCCACGTCGCCCAGATGGCAGCGAGAGCAGCGAAGCCACGAACGCCACAGGCATGAGGGAAGAACACAGGCAGCTTAGCCGCAAGAACACGGCTGACCACCTGGGACACCATCACCCGCGAACCGGGAAGAACAGAACCGGATCAACGCAAAACGCGCTCCGGACCCAAACGCCGTGGCACGCAAACAACAGCGGAGGGCCGCCACTGAACACACAAACGACACCCCCGGCCCGACCAACGAAGCACCAACAAACCCTGGACCCCTCCAGAAAGCAGCAGCCCCACCCCGCGCCAGAAAAGATGGAGACTGCTGCCATCAAACAACCAAAACGCTAAAACCGAAGGAGCAAGAAAACTCAGTGAACCGACCCCCAGAGGCAAAGGCCCAAAGGAAAGAGCCGACGAAAAAACACACCGGAACCGAAGGGGCACTACCAACCGAGGAGAAGACAGAGCACGCTGACCAGAGACCAGGATGGTGCAAGCGGCGCACGAACAGGCCGGAGGTGAAACGACGCACAAGACAGCTGACTAACGGTGCAGAAGCAACACCAAGACCGAAAGCAAGCTGAAGCGGCTCCGCCTGCGCCGCACGAAAAGAGGCGACAGTATGTGGCAAGACGACGGTCCCCAACCCCCACTAGAAAACCAAGCCGAGAGTAAACCAAGCCAACAAGAGTAACCACCTAAGAAGGGACAGGAAAAGGAAGGACCGCCAAAATACCCCATACTGCCGCCAAGAGAAGCACGCAGGTGGGACACCTACCACGAAGCCACCCGACCACCAACCGGAGGCAAGACCACAAGGCAGAACATAAGCAGCCCTGACAAGGCCCCCCCGAGCCCAGGAAAAAGGCGGAGCCGCGAGAAGATCTCGGGCGCGACCACCGAAACCCAGGCGGCACAAGGAGATGGAACGTCTGCCGAACAGAAAAACTCCCCAAAGCATGCAAGCCCGTCAGGAGTTCAGAAACGACGGGTCCGACGCGAGACATCGCAAGAACCCCCCCCCCCCCAAAAAAAAAAAAAAAAAAAAAAAAAAAAAAAAAAAAAACGGCAGGGCAGGAAAACCAAAGAAGGCGGAAGGGTCGCCGCCAGAACAGGACCCGAACCAAGGGGCACGAACAACTGCAATAGACCGAGACAAATAAGCACATCACAGGACACAGGCTGACCAACGCCTAAGAATACACGCAGAACATCTCTGCTGCAGAGGAGGCAGGAAGAAAGAGCAGAAGCACAAAAAAAAAAAAAAAAACCAGGAGAACAACCAGGGGTGGACAATCAGGCAGGGACAAAAACCGCACGCAATCCCCAGGCACAAAACGGCAGCAAAGTGCCACTCCACAACCGGACACAGGAACAAGGACACGCCACCGTGAAACACGGTACCAATGCACACGTGCAGCAGCAGCAGCAACTTGTAAATAGCAACGCCCCTCTGCAAAGGCAGAGAACGGAGCAGGCAGACCCCAGACAGGGCCAACGGAGACACTACAAAAACCTTGCAGGCCCAGAAACCTGCACCAGGCGACCGACGGCGGAGAAACCCCGCTCGATACCTGCTGGATGAGGTACTGGGAGCTCTTTTACACCTGAAGCCCGGTCCAAGGCTAGGCCAGACCGGCCAGAGGATGGCCCACCAGGCAGCTGCTAGGAGCAGTCCACCGGCCCACATACCCCCACAACCAGGACGGGCCGGAACTGCCATACGAAAACAGGCCAGTGCGCCCTGGAAGGCCACGGACGAACCAGCAAGAAGGCTTATGCTCGCAAGTAGGTCGTGTAACAAGCACAGACCACTGATGGTAATAGTGTCCCCCAAAAGTGCCAATAGCACCACTGCACTCCACTGGTACTATCCCGCAAGTTCTACCAGATAGGCGGGACCCAAGAGCCAGAGCCCAAATCCTGCAAGCACAGCCAGGAGCCTCACCAGGTGAGTACAGAACCAACCCTACAACCCCCACACCTCACAACATTAAAAAGGGAGGGTCCCCTGAATGACACCAGCATGGGTTGGACATGCACATGAGGGGGGACAGGAAGGGGTGATAAGGGACAGTCACTGGTGTGCGAACGGTCTCAGTCGTACAAAATATACCTAAATAAAGACAGGTATAGAAACACCGCCGCATCCAGCGCCCGGCCAAAAGACGCCAGACTGCAGAAACTCACCTGGCGAATGGTGGCACGAACTTGACACGACTCAACCGTGCCCAGAAGAACTTGAGAGCCCCGCCAGGTGAAGACGCCAGAGCCGGACCCGCAGGAGAACAGGGAGAGGCGAAGGAGGCGGTCCACACCCATGACAGGGAAAACCGCGGTGTCCTCCCCACAACAGGGAACCAGGACACCCCCGGCGCGAAGGGGCACATACCGCAGCCAGGGAGAAGAACGAGAGGCGAAGCACTGTAGCAAAAAAGGGCGCAAAACCCCAGCACTGAAACACCGCCCAGACCAAAACAAACTCCACGGCGCATGCGCATAACACGCTGGCCGAACCGCACACCCTCCCTGCGGGAAGGCGCCAGCCAGGACTACTGCACGAGAAAAGGAGCCAAAAGAGGAAGCAGGAACAAGAAAACCGGCCAAAGAAGCAAAGAGCCCAAAAAGGAATCCAACCGGGCGACAAGTAGCCCAACCGGGCGACAAGTAGCCCAACCGGGCGACAAGTAGCCCAACCGGGCGACAAGTAGCCCAACCGGGCGACAAGTAGCCCAACCGGGTGACAAGTAGCCCAACAGGGCGACAAGCAGCCCAACAGGGCGACAAGTAGCCCAACAGGGCGATAAGTACGAGGAGCCGACAGACGTTCCAATAATGCGGGAAGTAGCGAAAAACCTTCCCGTACCCTCGAGAACACAGAAGCCAACACTAGTCCCGGAGGCACACGAAGGCGCAGGCGCACCCGAGATCAGAAGTCACGCAGAACCCCACCGAACGGGGAAACATGACAAAAACACCGTCCCAAAAAGGGGGGGAGAGGAAACATCCACCCACAGGACGGAACCATCCGACTCAAAGGCCAAGGAACCGAGCCTGGGGAGGGGCCGACGTCCAACAGCACGTACGGCGAGTGGGGAGGAAAGACCCCACTCCGCGTAACCACAAGCCCCGCCTAGAGGGGGATAAAAACCCCCACGGGGTCTAACGGGGCCAAGGCCCCCCCAAGTCAGCCCCTCCCCAGCCCCGGGAACCTACACGACAGGCCCCGGGGCCGAGCCGTTCCCCCAAAGCCCCGGCCGTACCAGAAAACCGGGGCAGCCGTGAAAACACTAAGGAAGGGAGCCCACTGGCAGACTCATACAACACGGCTGGAGGAACAGGCCCAAATGCCCCCGTCACTACCCCGGAAGGGGAATTCCCCGAGACTGCCCGAGTCTCAACACCACCAAAAACCCCGCCCCGAACCTACAGACCGTAAGGAACCGGATGCAGGCAGGGTGAACCAGGGGAAAAGACAAGGGGGCGTGGATGGAACCGAAGCAGCCAACACCCCCAAGTCCCAAAACGAACTACAACGGGGCAGCCCCGGGGCTCCCGGGGAGGAAACCACGAGAACGTTGCCACCACCAAGGCTCAAGTGCAACGCCCCTGCTGCCCGCACCCGCTGTGTTAGCACAACTGGGTAACCGAGCCACAACGAGCAACCAAACTCGCAGGACTCCGGGTCGAAGGTGTCACCGACCCCACAGGCAGCAGACGGAGGCAAAACAGAGAGTCACCCAGAGACAAAAGGTGAGAGCAACCCTCAAACTCGCTGGAAGCGAGGGGGGGGCTCTGGGGTCACATCCATCGGACCCGCGCGCCCCCAGGGGTTTCCCAGGGTCCCGAGCGTTTACTTTAAGAGGACTCGCGCTCAGGTAGTCCCAGGCAGGGTACTGCTAACCGGCACCCAAAGCTACCAAACAACTTTCTAAGAGCTGAACCCCCGGGACGTGTACACTCACGGGGACCTAGCAGGGGGCACCACCAGAAAATACTCAGAACACAAGGGACACAAGGGGCAAGAACGAAGGCAGACCCCCCCCCACCAGGTAGATAAACAAAAAGGAAAAGAAAACCCCGCAAGAGGACAGCGTACCCAAGCGGAACAGAGCCGGCCGCTATGATTGGTAAAGACAAGCTGCACAGTACCCCGCGCCCCACCAGTGCAAACACTGCCCCTTACTCTAAGGCGAACAAGGGAGACAGAACCCCCGAGCACACAAAGAGCGGCCGAAAACCAAGCAGTAAACGGCCAAGCAGGGGCAGGACCCAAGGAACTTGTGGAAGGTGGCCCCAAGCCCCAAGGGCAGTACTTACAGGGCACCTAGGGAAGGGAACCCTAGGCGCATGCAGCCCGAGTACTGAAGAATCACTCCCGGCTCACGCACCACCTAGAAAACAGACACCACACTCTAGGTACAGTGCTGAAACAAACACTGGAGCCGGAGCACATAACCATTGCCTATAGCATCAGCCGAAGAACTGGTGGGTGGATAGCCGGCGTGGGAGGTCTGGGGCTCCCCCTTCCCCCTCCTGGGGAGGGGGGAGCTGCGCAGACAGCGGCGCGGTGACGTATGACGTCATACTAGTTTCCTTGTTTTCTGTTGAAGAGTTCTATCCACTAGTTCGGCTTAGGTAGCAATTTTCACCAGAATAGGGGTTTGTTTTGGAATGCTTACCTTTCTGGATGCTTGACCCGGTCGATGGCAGACATAGAATGCTTCCAACCACACGGGGGTTTCTATAGGCCATTGCTCCCCTTGCCTCTCTGAGGGGGCCAGGTTCTGGCTCGTGGTCCCCGGTAGGCCCTAGAACTCCATACACATGACTGATGCCAAAGTCTGACATTAGCATATCAGCCGGTAAAGCTCCGGGGAGCCGACGGGGCTCCCCCCAGAAAAACTAGCGTTGAATGTAATGAAACGCCATTTTCTGGGGGAGTCCCGGAGGCTCCCCGGAGCTATCCCAGGCTGATATGCTAATGTCAGACTTTGGCATCAGTCATGTGTATGGAGTTCTTAGGCCTACCGGGGACCACGGCCAGAACCGGGCCCCCTTAGAGGGGCAAGGGGAGCAATGGCCTATAGAAGCTCCGGTGTGGTTGGAAGCATTCTATGTCTGCCATCGACTGGAACAGGCACCCAGAAAGGTAAGCGCCTCAAAACAAACCCCTATTCTGGTTAAAATTGCTACCAAAAGCCGAACTAGTGGATAGAACTCCCCAACAAAAAACAAGCAAACTAGTGTGACGTCACACACCGCCGCGTCGCTGTCTGCCCAGCTCCCCCCTCCCCGGGAGGGGGAAGGGGGAGCCCCAGACCCTCCACACCTCAGTTCCTGAGGCTGGTTGTCAAAAACGCGAAAAAAAACGCCGACCAGAGGGAGGGAGGGATGCCGGGGAGCCTCCGGGACTCACCCAGAAAATGGCGTTTCATTACATTCAACGCTGGTTTTCTGGGGGGAGCCCCGTCGGCTCCCCGGAGCCAACTACCCACAGACGGAAAAAGAGGGACTTACCTGGGAGGCGGTTGTCGCTCACTCCTCAACTCAAAGCTGAGACAACTGGCTGCAACCGCCGACCCAAAGCAACACAGGCCCAATGGGGCCCAGGGACATTCACAAGGTAACGAGCAGCCAGGACCCTGTTCGACCGCCAAAATCCCTGCACCCGAATATCAGACCAAAACATATTCCCAAAGACGGCAGCAAGAGCCGCGAACTTACGAACGTCATGGGCACGGGGATAGACCGCAGGATGGGTGGACTTAATAACCCTGCGGACAACCTGGGAGACCCGAACCCGCAAACAGGAAGAAGGGAAACCGGATCAACCCACAGCGCGTCCCAGGACACAGAGCCGTGGCGTGCAAATAACGGCGAAGCGCCGCAACCGGACACAAAACATGATGCATCCCCGGCCTGACCAACCAAGCATTAACCACCCACCGACCCCTCCGGAACGCAGCAGTCTCATTCTTTGCCAGAAAAAAAAGGAGACGGCTGCAAGCGAACAAAACAATCTCCATAACCAAAAGAGCAGAAACCCCTGCGCTGGAGGAGAGCATGAAGCTCCCCTACCTGACCCCCAGAGGCCAAAGCCAACAAGAAAAGAGCCTTGGAAAAACAATCCTGGATCGAAGGGGCCACAACGAAACAAGGAGACGAAAGTAAAGCAAGCACTCTGTCCAAAGACCAGGACGGCTCAGGCGGCGCATGAGCAGGCCGGAGGTGAAACAATGCACGAGACAGCTTGCGAAACAGCGCAGATGTAACATCGATACCGAAGGCAAGCTGAAGCGGCTCCGCCAGCGCCGCACGATACGAGGCGACAGTGTTTGGCATAAGATGATGGTCCTGAAACAACCACGAGAGGAAGGACAAGACCACCCGAACTTCTATAGCTGTACCCCAGGGACGTGTACACTCACGGGGACCTAGCAGGGGGCACTACTGAGGAGAACCGTGGAAGGGCAAAAACTAATGTAATAATAGGACAGAACCCCCCCCCCACCAGGCAAAAAGAAAAAGAAAAACAAAACCCCGCAAGAGGACTGCGAACCCCAAGGAACAGAGCCAGCCGCTATGTCGGGAATACAAGCTGTGCAGCACCCTGCGCCCCTACCAGTGCAAACTGCCTCTTACCTGCTGGTAACAAGGGAGAACAGAACATCCAAGAGCCCAACAGGCGGCCGAAAAACCGAAAAGGTAAAACGGACCAACAGAGGCAGACCCCGCGGAGCCTGTGAAAGGTGGCCCCAAGGGCAGTACTTACAGGGCACCTAGGGAAGGAAGCCCTAGGCACATGCAGCCCGAGTATTGAAGATAACTCCTGGCTCTCGCACCAAACAAAAACAAACACCACACGCAAAGCACAGTGCTGTAGCGACACTGGAGCCAGAGCACACGACCTTCACCTATAGCATCAGCCTCAAGAACTGAGGTGTGGGTAGCCGGCGTGGAGGGTCTGGGACTCCCCCTTCCCCCTCCCGGGGAGGGGAGAGCTGCGCAGACAACGGCACGGTGGCGTGTGACGTCACACTAGTTTACTTGTTTTCTGTTGGGGAGTTCTATTCACTAGTTCGGCTTTAGGTAGCAATTTTAACCAGAATAGGGGTTTGTTTTGAGCCGCTTACCTTTCTGGGTGCCTGTTCCGGTCGATGGCAGACATAGAATGCTTCCAACCACACCGGGGCTTCTATAGGCCATTGCTCCCCTTGCCTCTCTGAGGGGGCCCGGTTCTGGCCGTGGTCCCCGGTAGGCCTAAGAACTCCATACACATGACTGATGCCAAAGTCTGACATTAGCATATCAGCCTGGGATAGCTTCGGGGAGCCGACGGGGCTCCCCCCAGAAAAGTTTCTAAAACTGTTGGCATCTTACTAAGATCAGATATTATGTTCCTCGCCCTGCCCTGGTGACGCTCTATTACTCTCTCATCTATCCTTATCTCAACTATGGTATTTGTGCTTGGGGTTCTACTACCCAAAATCATTTACGTCCTCTAATTAGCCAACACAAAGCTGCTATTAGAAAAATATCTAACTCTGGCCCCAGACAGCACTCGGTACCCTTACTCAAATTTCTGAATATGTTAGATATTAAGTTACTGTACACCCTCTCTTGTGTACTCTATACTGTATATTTAAAACTCTGAATTGTAATGTCTATCCTGACCGTCAACGCTTCCTAGAAGGTTGTAACAGAACTCATGTGCACCACACCAGAAACAAATACCTATTTGATATTCCAAGAGTTAGACTTAATCATACTAGACATCTTTGTAGTTTCCTACACTGAGCTTTAAATTTGCTCTGTATCTAATGTTACCCAATCTCCCAATCTTTATGTACTTACTCCAAACAACTTTATCATTGTGTTCATTGCTGTCTTCTTTTATGTGCTAGCCATATGCTGTATTGTGCCTATTATTTTTGTTAAACTACCATTCAAGCTGTCATTGCAATCAATCTGAGCTACCTATGTGCTTTAATATACTTACAAATTTCTTTCATCTTTTATTTTTTTCTTGCTATGTAACTTTTATCATTTTTATAAATTTTGCAAATATTTACCTACTTAAAATTTTCTTAGATTAATGACCTACCCGAAACGCTGCGCGTACTAGTGGATTTACAAGAATGTAATTACTATGCTATGTATCCTCACAATCCCAATGTACCTTCTTGTATATATATATAAATAAATAAATAAAATAAATAAATAATAAATACTAGGAATGCTCTACAAATCAAGGGACCTAGAATGTGGAATGACCTTCCCAATTATGTCAAAGATTGTACCTCCCTCAACCAGTTTAAGATGAAAACTAAGTACTACCTAATTAACTCCATGTAACCTACCTTACTTCTAAATGTCAACCCATGTCTTATTATTTAAAAAAAAAAAATGCTGTTTGTTGACCAACTTGCATACTGTATTGGCTATTTTCTACCATGTTCCCCCCTTTTTTTTATCTTTTATTATTTTTTTCATTCAACACAATTTATACTTTAAGCTCAATTACTATTAAGTTTTGGTCTAAGTGTTTTTTTTCCCCACCGGGGGAGCCGGTCGGCCGAGTGGACAGCACGCTGGACTTGTGATCCTGTGGTCCCGGGTTCGATCCCGGGCACCGGTGAGAAACAATGGGCAGAGTTTCTTTCACCCTATGCCCCTGTTACCAAGCAGTAAATAGGTACCTGGGTGTTAGTCAGCTGTCACGGGCTGCTTCCTGGGGGTGGAGGCCTGGTCGAGGACCGGGCCGCGGGGGACACTAAACAGCCCCAAAATCATCTCAAGATGACCTCTCCTTGCCCAAAATGCTATGCATACTAGTGGCTTTAGGTATTGTATGTACTACCTCTATCTTTAAATCTAACAGAATGTTTGTATTGTAACTCTGCAACTATGTATGCACTGTTCCTAAATAAATTATTATTATTATTATAATTATAGCTACAATAAACATATGAATGTACTGTAGCATATGGATAAACTTACCAAATGCAGTTACAACCCCCCATCCTGCCAGGAATGCCACAAATAGCAGCAAACACAGTATGTCTGTGCACGATCTCTTCTTGATGGGCCCAGTGAATTGAGCATCATATTGGAGTGCCTCTCCTGAGAACAAAAATTTTCATAATTAGAAAAGTTTTTCCAAGTATTGTATTAAAATAGAATGCAATATTATGCAAAAACAACATATTAAAAGCAAGCATATATCTCTATCTTTTGGAATAGAAGTTAGATTATTCTTCAAAATTGTTATCCTGATTTCTGCACTATTCTGTAGCCAACACTTATACTATACTCCCAAGTGGTATGCAGGTATGCCGTTATATTCAAACCACTGCAGGAGTGTTAGGTATAGTGAGCAATTTGGATAATGGGAAAGTTTTAAAAATTTGTGAAAGGTAGCAGTTGCATAAATCCATGAAATAGTGTAAATCACAAGGGTATAATGTATTTTGCTATTTATTTTATGAAGAATTTCATAATTTATTCTGCATATTAATAATTAATAAATACATACTACATTAAAGAATTTATTTTAATTGGCATGAAATTGTTTGTTTAAATATTCAGATATTATAAATATTATTTAAGTATTCAGAGAGGAAATGCCTGCTATATCTTGAAACCTTGAAACCTAACCTAACCATGGATAAATGAAACCTAACTTAATCATGGATAAATGAAACCTAACCTAACCATGGATAAATGAAACCTAACCTATCTATGGATAGAGTAGATAATAGCATTATGTAGTCGTTACTAATCCAATCCCTTGAGTGGCTCTCCTCCCTGTCCCTGAGGACAGGTTGCAGCAATAGAGCAAAGTAAGCTCAGGAACTTGTACACCAGTTGATTGACGTTGATGACTAAAGAGTTGCAACCGAAGAGCCAAAGCTCAACCTCCCCCCCCCCCCCAAGCACAACTAGGTGAGTACAACTAGCCGTGTGTTAGTGGCCCTCAGATAAAATCAGGAAATTTGGGTTTCAGTTGCTGACCCCATTATGTGCTGCTGTAACGTTCTCCACGTCTGGTATGGGGTGCAAAGATATGAACAATGAACAGAAATGAAATGAACAACTGCTTATAAGGAGCCCAAGATTATTGATGTACTATATGAGGCTTATGGGATAGAATCCACAGGCTGATTGGTCCAGGGTTCGATTCCTGGACAAGGTTAGGTGTTCCTTCCAACTGATGCTGCTGGTCACCTTGTAACTAATACTGTAGGTACCTATAGGATCTGTATAGTCAATAGTTGTTGTTTGCATCCTACAGAATGTCTAGCCTTTGGCTTGGGGAACCTTAATAGGCCTAGCAGGCTTCTTGTCCCCGAGAATGGGAACCACCATAGGTACAAGTGCCTATAAATATAGCTTCAGAGGATGTTATAATCATGTCGTGAGGAGTTGGGTGCAATTAAAGACGATAGTCACAAGTGATGTGTAAATTACAAAATATATACAGTACAGTAGTTTGGTACATAAATACATCTAAAATGTAAATGCCTATAGTTACAGTTATACACCTCACCCCCACGCCCTTACTACTGCACTTCAACAGGGGTCCCAGAGGAATGTTGTGAGGCTATTGTTAACAGTGATCTATAGGCCTATACATACCTAGCTTGTTCATCTGGGGGTTTGCCCAAACTTTCTTCTTTCCCCAGAACTTGACCTGCTAATTGCCAAGAATCTACAGCGCATCGTATAAGCCTTTTGACTGATATTACAACCACATCCTTAAAGACAGGCGGGGATACTCTCGGTTATCGCAAGCTCTCCCTGCCCCATGGGGAAAGAAAACGTGGGTCTCATCACTTTTGTAAATAACAACATTCCCGCACAGATTATTATTATTATTATTATTTTTTTGAGATATATACAAGAGTTGTTACATTCTTGTACAGCCACTAGTACGCGTAGCGTTTCGGGCAGGTCCCTGGAATACGATCCCCTGCCGCGAAGAATCGTTTTTTCATCCAAGTACACATTTTACTGTTGCGTTAAACAGAGGCTACAGTTAAGGAATTGCGCCCAGTAAATCCTCCCCGGCCAGGATACGAACCCATGACATAGCGCTCGCGGAACGCCAGGCGAGTGTCTTACCACTACACCACGGAGACTGTTTTGATGACCTGCACATGGGGGATGAGTTTGAATCACTGGGAGTAACCCTTCACTTAAACAATAATGCCCTACATATAATCAACCTATATGTGCCACAGAGTAAACTTGACCTTGACACACTGCCTGAATTTGTTAATGAAGAACCTACCCTGCTGGTCGGTGACCTTAATGCCAGACACCCACACTTTGGTGCCAACTGTCATCAGCCCAATGTCAATGGACGGAAACTGTCACTCTTTGTCAGGGAAAGTGAAAACCTTAGAGTCCTGGGTGATGAACAGCCAACTCACCTCAGAGGAGGAAGACTAGACTATGCTCTCCTGCTGAATGCACAGGACACGGATGCCAGTACACACATTGTGCAGTTTATGTAGTGACCATTGGGCACTGATTACCACCGTCGACGTGAGCAAGAGAAGGAAAGAGACGAATAAAAGAAAAAGGTTATCACTCGGACCAGATATGAGGCCGCACTTCATAAACAGCATGAGTGACTGGTTCACGGAATACCAAATCCCAGAAGACATTGACACATTTGTTGATGACCTTAATCATCAAATTGAGAGCTGTCTAAGAGTTCCGCGCCGTACGCCTGGGCGAATTAACCCTCAGAGGAAGAAAATAAAATGGTATGAGAATGATTACATAAAGATGCTTAACGCAAATGTGCGAGACATGAGTAGAGAGTACCGGAGACATCCCACTGAAAGTAACCAAGAGTGAAGATATCCTCACAGTATACCCAAAATTTGCCAGTGCAGGCTATTAAACACATGGCTCTGTATGACTAACCATCCTGCGAGATGGGGACTTGTATTACCACTGTTACCTTATTCAATCTTGTGTTGTTGATATCCTCAAAATGCATCCGGAGTCTGCCAGTGCAGACCGCTTATCACATGCCTCTGTATGACTAACCATCCTGTGTGATGGGGATTTTTTAGCATCACCTAGTTAGCTTTTTTGACACACTGTACTCCACTTCATATAGTCTAGGGTAGCTGCACTAATGCAGATGTACCTAATATGTTAATAAAAAAAAAAAAAGTTATTTAAAACTGTGTGTCAAGTAGCCAGGGAAGAGAAGATTAAAGAGCGGGAAAGACAATGGCTTGAGTTCACTAGCTCTATTGGACGGGAAACATCTGCAAGATAAATGTGGGCAAAAATTCAGATAGCTAAGGGGGGGGGGGGGGCAGAGCCCGGCCTGCGGCGCACAAAGACCCCCAGGGTAAGGCTGAAGAACTAATTCACAAGTGGAGTGATGCAGCATCCTCCTCTTCCCTCCCTGAAGAAATCAGCAGGGAACAGCTCCTGCGACATGATGACAGAAGGATTAGGATAACAAGAGCACTGTCTAGTGATGACGAGTATGGGGAACCAATCACAGCCCAAGAAGTAAGGGGCGCTATGAAAAAGGGTAAAAGTACAGCACCTGGTGAAGATGGCATCACCTACGACATACTCAATGCACTGTGTGAAGTGTCTGGGAATCCACTACTCCACCTGTTTAACAAGTCATTCCTAAGTGGAGTGTTGCCCACACACTGGAAACACGCAATAATTGTTCCCATACCGAAGCTCAATGACCCTGGTAATTACAGACCTATCAGTCTCGTGTCGTGCACTTGCAAGATGCTTGAAAGGATCATCCTAAACCGACTGTTGCACAAAATAGGCAGGTTAGGGGAGGGGGTCAATGGATTTGTTAAAGGACGGAGCACAGCAAATTGTATAGTTAATTACTTGGCTAATGACACGGCTAGGTACTCTGTATTTGTTGACATCAAAGGAGCCTTCGACAAAGCACAGGGGATTGCGATCCTGGACGAGCTTGCATGCATAGGTGTCAAGGGGAGATTCATGAAATGGATGGAAGACTACCTCACAGGAAGGAAAGCCAAGGTTTGCTTCAATGGAGCAGTCTCCAGAACAATGAATATGGAACTCGGGACCCCCCCAAGGCAGAGTCTTAAGCCCTACACTATTCGGAGGCAAAGAGACAGAGAAGGAAAGCCGGGAGCCAGGAAGACAGACCAGAATCGGACTTCGTTTGTGCTCGGTGTGGGATGGACTGCCACTCTCGGATTGGCCTCATCAGTCACACCAGGATTGACAACTAGGGCGCAACTCCATAGTCTCCCGAGACTGAAGGATGCCTACTACTATTCAATGTACTTATGAACGCCATTGCAAATATTGATTTTCCGGAAGGAACACAACAAGTGGGATATGCAGATGATGTCCTAATACAAGCTCCCACCTTGGGAAAAATTGAACAGTCCATTGAACTCCTTGGAAGGAAATGTATTGAACTCGGTTTCACACTCTCCACAAACAAGACGAAGGCATACTCCCATCACAAGCGGAGAGCAAATGAAGAACTGCAAATTAATGGTGTAACACTTGAATGGGTTGACCGCTATCGGTATCTTGGCGTCACTGTCGGCTCTAACAAGGGGAAGAAAGAGGAGCTCAATCAACTCATAGGAACATGCAAAAGTCGACTCAGGGCACTGAAAGCTATGACCTGGAATGGACATGGAGCCTCTATTGCCGTGCTTAAAATAATGTACACAGCCTATGTGCGCTCCGTCATAGACTATCCCGCACCAGTTCTGTGCACCTACTCCCAAAGCGATATGAAAAGGCTTGAAAGCATTCAAAATGAAGCCATGACAATCATTCTTGGAGTTCCAAGAACTGCCAAAACGTCTAATCTACGAGAGGAGTTGTCCCTTCCCAGTGTTAAAAGCAGAATTAAGGAGCTGAATGCCAAGCTTGCAATTAGGATAGCCAGAGATCCCCATTACAATGATATTGCTAAGAAAAAAACTGAGCTCTGTGCTACTTTCAGGGGGAAACAGGAGAAGCAAAAAATGGCATCACAGATCAGTCTGCTACCTCGAAGAGCTTCACCTGCTTGAGCAAGCCCGTGAGCTCCTGCCTGTAGAGAGGTTACCTCCCTGGGAGGATGACTCATGCAAGATCATCATCAATGAAATGGCAATGAAAAAATCCAACATGATACCACAAGAAATGAGGCACAAGTATATCGAGGAAATTTATAAAGAAGCCGGAGATGAACTAGATCAAATCTACATTGACGGATCATCTAATCCTGTCAATGAAAGGGCTGGTGCAGCATACACGGTAATCAAGGATAATACTTTCCAACGCACAAATGAAGAAAAAACGCGTATTGAGAACTATGCCTCTTCAACGCAAGCAGAGCTAACTGCCATTGTTATGGCGTTAAGGTTTCTTGAACGGAACACTAATGGTGCAGTGATTTGCACCGATTCAAAAGCAGCACTGCAAAGCCTAAGTAAAAATCGGGCAGAAAATCTTGCAATAGTCGCTGAAATTACGAGAGCTGTGAGAGCACTTACCAATCAGGGAAGAGTCATCAAGTTTCTGTGGATCCCCTCCCATGTTGGAATATGTGGGAATGAACGAGCAGATGTGCTGGCTGCTGAAGGCGCTGAAGGAGACCATATTGAATACTTCATACCCAAGACTACTACAAATTAGAGGTATTGTCAGGCAACATCACCGTGACAAGGTAACTGAGGAAAGGAGGATAGAAGCACAAACCAGTGAATCTGTACGATGGTACAACATGGTTGCAGCTGGCAATCCCAATCATTATGGCCGAAAAGGAGGAGGACGAGGGAGAGTCAGTAATAGCGAGAATCCGTCTTGGATACAAATATCCTTGGAGATATGGAATGGAAACAACAGTTGATCAGCGAAGTTGCAGAATCTGTGGTGAGAGTGATGGACACCGCCTTGACCACTATCTACGTGAATGTGAACACCTGAGAGACATTAGAAGTATGTGTAGAATAATAAACCCCACATTGTTTGAGTTAGGAAAACACTATTTGTCAAATATTGATACTGTTCTTAAAAGATTTCCCCATTTTGCACCCACAAGATAAAGTAAGCTTTTAAGGGTTGATAGATGTTAATCTTCTTGTTTGAGGAGCTGTTCACTTGAGACAGTTAAGCAAGTCCCAGCTGTGTCTGGGTACAAGTGACAGGATGAACAACCCAGCGGGCTTTCTTCCTATTGGGGAGTGTTGTACATGCTGCTATGGCGGTATGTACACTCACAAGATGAGTGGCGCTGCCTAATAAATTCGCCCCTCGGGGCAAAATTTAAAAATTTAAAATTAAATCCTTAAAGACGCCTTGTGGCCGTAACCAGTAACTCGTCTCCAATTATGTGGTTAAGCATCCAGAAAATCTAAGGGGAAATATGCTGAAAAATAACCATTTTATGTTGCATTCTACTCTATCCCTTTGAGATGTATTTTATTCTAAATAAACGTACTTGAACGTGTTGGGAGTGGGCGTGTGACGAGGGTGTTGGGAGTGGGCGTGTGAGGTGGGTGTTGGGAGTGGGCGTGTGAAGTGGGTGTTGAGAGTGGGCGTGTGAGGTGGGTGTTGGGAGTGGGCGTGTGAGGTGGGTGTTGAGAGTGGGCGTGTGAGGTGGGTGTTGAGAGTGGGCGTGTGAGGTGGGTGTTGGGAGTGGGCGTGTGACGTGGGTGTTGAGAGTGGGCGTGTGAGGTGGGTGTTGGGAGTGGGCGTGTGAGGTGGGTGTTGAGAGTGGGCGTGTGAGGTGGGTGTTGAGAGTGGGCGTGTGAGGTGGGTGTTGGGAGTGGGCGTGTGAGGTGGGTGTTGAGAGTGGGCGTGTGAGGTGGGTGTTGGGAGTGGGCGTGTGAAGTGGGTGTTGAGAGTGGGCGTGTGAGGTGGGTGTTGGGAGTGGGCGTGTGAGGTGGGTGTTGAGAGTGGGCGTGTGAGGTGGGTGTTGAGAGTGGGCGTGTGAGGTGGGTGTTGGGAGTGGGCGTGTGAGGTGGGTGTTGGGAGTGGGCGTGTGAGGTGGGTGTTGGGAGTGGGCGTGTGAGGTGGGTGTTGGGAGTGGGCGTGTGAGGTGGGTGTTGAGAGTGGGCGTGTGAAGTGGGTGTTGAGAGTGGGCGTGTGAGGTGGGTGTTGGGAGTGGGCGTGTGAAGTGGGTGTTGGGAGTGGGCGTGTGAGGTGGGTGTTGGGAGTGGGCGTGTGAGGTGGGTGTTGGGAGTGGGCGTGTCAGGAGTAGGTGTGGGTATTTTAATGTGAGTGTGGGTATTTTAATGTGAGTGTGGGTATTTTAATGTGAGTGTGGGTATTTTAATGTGAGTGTGGGTATTTTAATGTGAGTGTGGGTATTTTAATGTGAGTGTGGGTATTTTAACGTGAGTGTGGGTATTTTAATGTGAGTGTGGGTATTTTAATGTGAGTGTGGGTATTTTAATGTGAGTGTGGGTATTTTAACGTGAGTGTGGGTATTTTAACGTGAGTGTGGGTATTTTAACGTGAGTGTGGGTATTTTAATGTGAGTGTGGGTATTTTAACGTGAGTGTGGGTATTTTAATGTGAGTGTGGGTATTTTAACGTGAGTGTGGGTATTTTAACGTGAGTGTGGGTATTTTAACGTGAGTGTGGGTATTTTAACGTGAGTGTGGGTATTTTAATGTGAGTGTGGGTATTTTAATGTGAGTGTGGGTATTTTAATGTGAGTGTGGGTATTTTAATGTGAGTGTGGGTATTTTAATGTGAGTGTGGGTATTTTAACGTGAGTGTGGGTATTTTAACGTGAGTGTGGGTATTTTAATGTGAGTGTGGGTATTTTAATGTGAGTGTGGGTATTTTAATGTGAGTGTGGGTATTTTAATGTGAGTGTGGGTATTTTAATGTGAGTGTGGGTATTTTAATGTGAGTGTGGGTATTTTAATGTGAGTGTGGGTATTTTAATGTGAGTGTGGGTATTTTAACGTGAGTGTGGGTATTTTAATGTGAGTGTGGGTATTTTAATGTGAGTGTGGGTATTTTAATGTGAGTGTGGGTATTTTAACGTGAGTGTGGGTATTTTAACGTGAGTGTGGGTATTTTAACGTGAGTGTGGGTATTTTAATGTGAGTGTGGGTATTTTAACGTGAGTGTGGGTATTTTAATGTGAGTGTGGGTATTTTAGTGTGAGTGTGGGTATTTTAACGTGAGTGTGGGTATTTTAACGTGAGTGTGGGTATTTTAACGTGAGTGTGGGTATTTTAACGTGAGTGTGGGTATTTTAATGTGAGTGTGGGTATTTTAACGTGAGTGTGGGTATTTTAATGTGAGTGTGGGTATTTTAATGTGAGTGTGGGTATTTTAACGTGAGTGTGGGTATTTTAACGTGAGTGTGGGTATTTTAACGTGAGTGTGGGTATTTTAACGTGAGTGTGGGTATTTTAATGTGAGTGTGGGTATTTTAATTTGAGTGTGGGTATTTTAATGTGAGTGTGGGTATTTTAATGTGAGTGTGGGTATTTTAATGTGAGTGTGGGTATTTTAATGTGAGTGTGGGTATTTTAATGTGAGTGTGGGTATTTTAATGTGAGTGTGGGTATTTTAATGTGAGTGTAGGCTAATACAGTTAAATCTGAGAGAATACCAGGAAGTAGCCTAAATGAACAGTCACATGCAAATGACTTGCTCCGGATGTGCGACAGGTTTGCCTTAAACCAGCTAATAGTAGAACCAATTAGGAAGGAGAACACCCTGGACCTCATTTTCACACATAATGATAAATTGATCAGGAACATAACGATTACAAATACCTGTTACTCAGATAACAACTTAATTGAAGTTCTGACAAGGACGGGGGAGTAGACCTGCACAACCAGCCCCGAATCCCGGCGGAGGATAATTCAGAAAATTTAATTTCAATAATAAACAGATAAACTGGGGCAAATAAACCAAGACCTCACAGAAATAAGCTGGGAAGAACAACTAGACACTGCAAATCTGAACCAGTGCCTGGAAAAAATTAGCTCAGTAGCACTAGAAATATGCTCAAACCACATACCCTCTAAGAAGACAAGAGGAAGAGATGCTGATTGGAACGGGAACGTCGTTCCATCTATAGGCGTTTTAGTTTAGTTCATTTATTATGCACCCCATACCCATCTTGTGGGCGGTAGTGGAAAGGGTTACGGAGGCACATGATGGGCTTAGGGACTGAACCCCAATATTCATATTTTTTTTATTTATATATACAAGAGGTCTTACATTCTTGTACAGCCACTAATACGCATAGCATTTCGGGCAAGTCCTTAATGCTATGTTCCCTGGAATACGACCCCCACGAAGAATCGTTTTTACAACCAAGTACACATTTTACTGTTGAGTTAAACAGAGCCTACAGTTAAGGATTTGCGCCCAGTAAATCCTCCTCGACCAGGATACGAACCCAGGAGAAAGCTGAGCAAGTTACAATCTTGATGAGCTAGTTACAAAATTCAATATATGTCGTCACGTCATCAATAGGTTCGAGATCGACCTCAAGTACAGGTTCTAAATTAAGCAACTGACATATGTGGAGAGCTAGTGTCACAATGGATATGTTTGTCCTGCACACCGCCCCCCATCCAGTGGGCAGCGGTGGATAGGTTACAATCACTCAGTTACTACCAACAGTTAGCAAACTGGGGATATTTGGCTAAAATTTCTGGTAGCAGATCATTTTGAATGAAATATTTACACATCTTCGGAACATTTGTTATAGAATTGTCTCTGAATTCATGTATCTTTTCGCACTCCATTACATAGTGACGGAGAGTGTGTGAATAATTTTGTTGGCACAGTTTACATTTGGTCAGGTCTAAATCAGCAGATTAATGAGAGTTCCCAGAGATACTTGTAATCGAGTCTAAGTTGAGCAGTAGTATCATCTAGAAGTCTGCTGATTTTATTGGATGATCCATAAATGTGTGGCTCCTCTTGCATGAAAGTATGATGATAGATGGAATTACTGGTGTCGATTTCACTTTTCCTCATATCTACAAGATTTTGTTGAAATTCTTGGTGTACTATTGCTCTCAGACTGCTTATTGACAATCCAAAGTATTCAAAGACAATCTAGGACAGATATACTCAATTTCTCCTTTAAAGGCAGATTCTTTGGCTAACTCATCAGCTCTATCATCATGTGAGAACAATAGGAAATGCCATTGCAGACGAAGCTGCAAAACTTGCAACTAAGAGAAGAAATGTAGATATTTACATACCACAGAGTCTATCACAGATTAAGACAGTAATTAGAAACAGAGCAATGCAATATATGTACAGTGACCACAACACAGCAGTTGCAACATCAGAATCTGCGGGTTGGTACAAGAATTCAACCAACTACAAACCACTTATGTTGATGAAAGGAAGCAGTAGAACAACGGAAGTACACTTACATCGCATCAGGCTTGGATACCCATGTGCATGGGAAATAGGCTAACAGGTTCCGGAAGATGAGAGGAAATGTCAGCACTGTGGAAAAATGCCCGACAGACCATTGGAACATTATCTAACACAGTGCACAGTTACAGCCACAACAGACCACTGGAACATTATCTAACACAGTGCACAGTTACAGCCACAACAGACCACTGGAACATTATCTAACACAGTGCACAGTTACAACCACAACAGACCACTGGAACATTATCTAACACAGTGCACAGTTACAGCCACAACAGACCACTGGAACATTATCTAACACAGTGCACAGTTACAACCACAACAGACCACTGGAACATTATCTAACACAGTGCACAGTTACAACCACAACAGACCCCTGGAACATTATCTAACACAGTGCACAGTTACAACCACAACAGACCACTGGAACATTATCTAACACAGTGCACAGTTACAGCCACAACAGACCACTGGAACATTATCTAACACAGTGCACAGTTACAACCACAACAGACCCCTGGAACATTATCTAACACAGTGCACAGTTACAACCACAACAGACCACTGGAACATTATCTAACACAGTGCACAGTTACAACCACAACAGACCCCTGGAACATTATCTAACACAGTGCACAGTTACAGCCACAACAGACCACTGGAACATTATCTAACACAGTGCACAGTTACAACCACAACAGACCACTGGAACATTATCTAACACAGTGCACAGTTACAGCCACAACAGACCACTGGAACATTATCTAACACAGTACACAGTTACAACCACAACAGACCACTGGAACATTATCTAACACAGTGCACAGTTACAACCACAACAGACCACTGGAACATTATCTAACACAGTGCACAGTTACAGCCACAACAGACCACTGGAACATTATCTAACACAGTGCACAGTTACAACCACAACAGACCACTGGAACATTATCTAACACAGTGCACAGTTACAGCCACAACAGACCACTGGAACATTATCTAACACAGTGCACAGTTACAACCACAACAGACCACTGGAACATTATCTAACACAGTGCACAGTTACAGCCACAACAGACCACTGGAACATTATCTAACACAGTGCACAGTTACAGCCACAACAGACCACTGGAACATTATCTAACACAGTGCACAGTTACAGCCACAACAGACCACTGGAACATTATCTAACACAGTGCACAGTTACAGCCACAACAGACCACTGGAACATTATCTAACACAGTGCACAGTTACAAACCCATTAAGATTTCAACTTAGATTCAACAGAGAAGAAGTTGTTAAACACATGGGATAAAATCTTACTGAAGCGACCATACGAGTCATAAATACTCATACTCCGCCCAAGTAAAACAGAAACAAGCAACACTTAGTGGGCCAGCCAGAGGCTTAGGGCCCGCGCAGTGGGCCAGCCAGAGGCTTAGGGCCCGCACAGTGGGCCAGCCAGAGGCTTAGGGCCCGCGCAGTGGGCCAGCCAGAGGCTTAGGGCCCGCACAGTGGGCCAGCCAGAGGCTTAGGGCCCGCGCAGTGGGCCAGCCAGAGGCTTAGGGCCCGCGCAGGAATATCCCTGCAAAAAAAAAAAAAACTATCATTCATTCGGAGGCCAACATAAGATGGAGTCCATATGTAATGGATTCTGTTACCATCATTAATATTTTTTGTTATATTTGTGTCTAGATTCAGACACGAGCATTTTACAGTTATGTCTTAAAGAGTTGAGAGCAATTAAGGATGATAAAGAGTCACTTACAATTAATGTATCAAGTTTGGAGATTTGTACACATTTCAGTGCAAGAAGCAAGGCATATAGTTCGGTCTGAAGGGTAGAGGCCCAGTTGTTTATACGGACTTCCCCACTCAAAGTATAAGCCATCGCCCATTGTCAGGACAACTGCACTTCCAGCTGCACCCGTGGGGCGGTGTAGGGAACCATCAGTGTATATCACTCGGTACCCCTACTCAAATCTCTGAATATGTTAGATATTAAGTCACTGCACATTCTCTCATGTGTATTATACATATATAAAACGCTAAACTGTAATGCCAATCCTGACCTCAAAAGCTTCATTGAAGGTTGTAACAGAACCCATGAGCACCACACCAGAAATAAATACAGTTATGATATTCCTAGAGTACGACTTAATCAAACTAGAAATGCTCTGCAAAACAAGGGACCCAGAATGTGGAATGACCTTCCCAATCATGTTAAAGACTGTACCTCTTTCAACCAGTTTAAGATAAAAACGAAGCTATACCTAATAAATTCCCTGTAACCTACCTTACGTTGCAACCCGTTCTCGCACTTTCGTGTAGTCAATATTGACTTATTAAATATGTGCATATGTGACATACTAATTTATTGTGAATATTTTAGTTTACCTTGAAAAGCTTCATACAAAAACACCGACCTTACCTAACCTTCTTAGTATGTTAAGATAAGCATCTTATTGCTTCGTAATTACAATTATTACTTAACCTATTATAGGTATAGGTTAAGTAATAATTGTATACCTATTATAGGTATAGGTTAAGTAATAATTGTATACCTATTATAGGTATAGGTTAAGTAATAATTGTAATTACGAAGCAATAAGATGCTTATCTTAACATACTAAGAAGGTTAGGTAAGGTCGGTGTTTTCTATGAAGCTTTTCAAGGTAAACTAAAATAGTCACAATAAATTAGTATGTCACATATGCACGTATTTAATAAGTCAATATTGACTGTAAGAAAGTGCGAGAACAGGTTGTACCCCTATATCGTCAACCAATGTCTGTTTTTTAAAAACGCTGTTTGTCGACCTAATTGTATTTGTGCTGCTTTTTCTGCCATGTTCCCAACTTTTTTTTATTTTTATTTTTATTTTTAATTGTTCTCAACACATTTTATACTTTAATCTCAATTAGTATTAAGTTTTAGGCTTTAATGTTTTTCCTGCCCGAAACGCTTTGCGTAATAGTGGCTTTGGGCATTGTATGTACTAGCTCTATCTATAAATCTATCAATTTTTGTAAAACCTCTTGTATGGACGTACCTTACCTGAATAAACATTTATTTATATATTTATATTTATTATTTATATGATTTGAGAGAGAGAATGCTCTGTGAACAGAGCATCAATATGGCTTAAGGCGTTGAGCTTTCCCTCAAGACGAAGCTTGGGCTGATCTCTAATTTTATTCTTGGTTTTAAAGGGAAGGATTAAAATTGGAAAGGGTGTAATCTCCCACGGTGCAGGAAAGTGCCGTTGTTGTCTCTCTTGGTACAAATTATAAATCTGATACATTCCGAGTTCAGTTCCAGTTTTAGTTATCCATTTGGAACAATGTTGACTTTCAATAAAGAAATTCTGGAGGGCTTCTGTGTAAGGATTAGGATAACTTAGCCTAGGCATTTTTAAACCAGTTTGACAGTTAATTTCAGTAACACCATCAACAACACTCGGAATATTAAGTTCCTTTCTCATGTTAAGTATCTTTGTGGTACGAGGGCACCCAAGGATTATCCTCAAGGCTTCGTTCTGCAATTTTTCAAGTCTTCCAAGCTTTCTTTCAGGCATCAAAGCAAGCAGAGGTGCAGCACAATCCACTAAAGATATGCAAGGTACATCATTTTGACAATTCTGACATTGGTACCATAGCCTGAGTGATAACCTGCAACAGCCTTGAGAGTTCGGAGCCTCTCTTCATACTGACGACAGTCTGAATACAACAGGACCATACAGTGGCACCTCAAGGCCAAGGTATTTGAATCTGTTTACATAGTCAAGCTGGGAGCCATCAGACGGTTGCATCTTGAGAACAGCTCCTCCCTGCCTGGGTGGGCGCCGATTTAGTATCTTTGTTTTCTCTGCTGAGATAATTAAACCTAGGTCCTGACATGAGTCTAATACAGAGTTAAGAGTGTTCTGCGTGTTAGCATACCCAGCGGTGTGTATCATTATATCATCAGCATAGCTAATGATGTGGACGTTGGATTTGCTCTGTATAGAGCTTAACAGCGTGTTTATTTAATAAGGTAGGACTGAGGACACCTCCCTGTGGGGTACCTAGTTCGAAGTCTTGTTATATTCCTATGCCCCTGGAAAAATACAGACTAATTCCTTTTGGATAAGAAACCCCTGATCCAACAAAGAAGCCGACCACCAATATTCATTCTTACAAGTTCACTCAAGATAACATGTCGATTTGCAATATCAAAGGCAGACTTAAGATCTAGGAAGGTGGTATATGACTTTTCAGTGTACAGGGTAAGAAAGGTGGTGATGCAATGATGCACACTCCTTCCATGCATGAAGCCATATATCTGGGGGGATAGCATGGCTCTTATTCTATGCAGGAGACGGTTTAGGACCATTCTCTCGAATATTTTGAAAATGCAGCTAGTAAGGGAAATTGGGCGGAAAGCATTCTCTTGATTTGGCTTGGGAATTGGAATGATTATACAGTTGGTCCAAGAGTTAGGAAGCTCCCCAGTAACATAGCTCATATTATACAGCTCAAGAAGGAGATTCCCTGGTACTAAAGGGAGCAGACGCAATATGTCATAAGTGATACCATCTTCACCGGGGGATGTGGCTTTACCTTTGAGTGAGTAATTAACGAGTAAGTAATTTACGGCCGTGAGTAATTAAAACTCAGTAAATGGCACGTTGCATTCATCTTCATTGTGGAACATGACGTCAACGAGCCTTTCTCAAACTCCGGAACCAGGATTTAATCTGAATTGTGTGTCTGGGTGGAAAATTATTGAAGCTAGAGGTGGTTGCCCAAGCATCAACTAACTCGTTTGCTCTGTGTAGAGGGTGAGGGTGTGACGCGGCAGATCTTATCGCCTTAATTCTTTTAATATTCTTCCATGCCTGGCTGAGGGGGGTGTGATAGTTGAGACTGTTAACAAAAGTTCCCCAGTTATCTTGCCTGAGCTCTGCGATGCCCTCATTCGCCTTGGCTGGAACTTTCTGAAAGAGCTTGAGCATTGCTGGCGTACGTGTTTCCCTATATGCAAGCCCAACTCTTCTGGCAGTACGTTTCAAAGTACGCAGTTTGGGGTCATTGTAATAGGCATGGAGTTTATTACTTTTCATTTCGTCACGACTATTAAATGGTGCAGGGGGCCGACCTATAGGGTCAGCGAACATCTGAATGTTCTGTGCTAGACCGTTGTTAAATGTCTGGACTGTAGAGGGATCATAAGTGCTGTACCACTCTGACACATTAGCAACAAAGTCTTCACGTCGACCAGGAGGAACAGTGAACCGTTTGCGTTTAAAAGTCCCACCGGGCAGGATGGTATTTCCGATGCATAAAGTAGTCAATCTAGGGTCTGACGACAAATCTGTTCCAATAGATGTGCACCAGACGTGGGAGACGTTGAAACCAACACAGAGGTCTAGAAGGGGAAAGGAACACCAAGGCAGACCCCCTCCCCCACTAGGCAAAAAGAAAAGAAAAACCTCGCAAGAAGACAGCGTACCCAGAGGGAACAGAGCCGGCCGCTGTTATAGGTGAAAACTAGCTGCGCAGTACCCCGCGCCCCTATCAGTGCAATAACTACCACTTACCCCAAGGCAAAACCCCCAAAACACTCGGGGTGGTCAGTCGCCAAGCAGCAAAAGACCAACAGAGGTAGACCTAAAGTGATCATAAGTGCTGTACCACTTTGACACATGAGCAACAAAGCCTTCAAGTCGAGCAGGAGGAACACTGAGCCGTTTGCGTTTAAAAGTCCCACCGGGCAGGATAGTATTTCCGATACATAAGAGTAGTCAATCTAGGGTGATGATCTGACAACAAATCTGTCACAATAGATGATGTGCACTAAGCGTGAGAGGCATTGAAACCAACACAGAGGTCTAGGATGCCTCCACAAAAATGCGTGGGTTCAAGGTCACCCACAATCTGCACATATTCGTGATTATTTAGTAGCGACAACAGTTGATTCCCATTCCCGTTGCTGAAGCGAAAGCCACCAATGTCCTTGTGTCTAGCATTGTAGTCACCAAGAATGATGGTGGGCTCTGCTTGAGCGCAGGCCGGAAGATCAATATAATTTAACTTTCCTGCTGGAGCATATAGATTAAATACATTGAGGATAGAGTTGTCCACATAGATCCTCACTCCATGATATTGTTGACCCTCAGTTTGTTTTTCTGGAATAAGTTAATGTGGGAGGGATTGTTTGATGTACAGAATGCAAGAGTTACTGGATCTGAGGTTGTAAGAAACAAATGAGGGCAATTTTGGGGGTGAGGATCTTGCGGGAACTCTACAATCCTGGAAACATACAATATCGATGTGTTCAGTTGTTACTTTGTGATGTAAATCAGAGAACGTTTTTTTATGTATGCAATGTTCCAGCTAAGGATGGATAGCTCATATATCAGATGTCACCCTATTCCCCAAGGGATTTTGAAGAAGTCATAAACAGTATGCCTATGCACTCTGCACCAGGCCCTGATTCTTGGAACTCTATATTCATCAAGAACTGTAAAAAATAACTATCCCAGGCCCTTCACATTCTGTGGAGACGGAGCCTAGATACTGGCGTTATCCCTGACATACTAAAACAGCAAATATAACACCACTCCATAAAGGAGGAAATATGGCAGAGGCAAAAAATTACAGACCGATAGCACTCACATCACATATCATAAAAATCTTTGAAAAAGAGTGTTAAGAAATAAGATCACAAAATACATGAAATCACATCATCTCTATAACCCTGGATAACATGGTTTCAGAATAGGGCGCTCTTTCCTGTCACAGTTACTGGACCACTATGACATGGCCTTAGATGCTATGAAAGATAAGCAAAACGCTGATGTAATTTACACAGATTTCGAAAAAGCCTTCGACAAATGTGACCATGGTGTTATTGCACATAAAATGCGGGCAAAAGAAATTACCGGAAAAACTGGCAGATGGATCTACAATTTCCTGACTAACAGAACCCAATGTGCAATAGTCGACAAAATAAAATCCAGCCCATCAACCGTGAAGAGCTCAGTCCCCCAGGGTACTGTGCTTGCTCCAGTACTTTTTTCTCATCCTCATATCGGACATAGACAAGGACACAATATGTAGCACTGTATCATCCTTTGCAGATGACACTAGGATTTTTATGAGAGTAGGCAACATAGAGGACACGGCAAACCTCCAATCAGATGTAAATCAGGTCTTTCGATCGGCTACAGAAAATAATATGGTGTTTAACGAAGATAAGTTCCAGCTCATGTGCTACGGAAAAAAATGAGAATATACAAACGGAAATCACGTACAAAACTCAGTCAAATCATAACATAGAACGAAAAAGCAATGTAAAAGATTGGGTGTATTCATGTCGGAAGACCTTACCTTTAAAGAACACAATAAAGTAGCCGTCACAACTACAAGAAAAATGACAGGTTGGATAACAAGAACTTTTCCCACTAGAGATGCTATACCGATGATGATACTTTTCAAGACGCTTGTGCTCTCTAGAGTGGAATACTGCTGCACAATGACAGCACCTTTCAAAGCTGGAGAAATTGCTGACCTGGAGAGCGTGCAGAGATCCTTTACTGCTAGAATCCACTCAGTAAAACATCTAAACTATTGGGACCGACTAAAATGCCTAAATCTGTATTCTCTTGAGCGCAGGCGGGAGAGATACATAATAATTTACACGTGGAAAATAGTAGAGGGGCTGGTCCCAAACCTGCACACAAAAATAACACCACATGAGACCAGGAGGCATGGCAGGATGTGCAGAATATCCCCGTTGAAAAGCAGAGGTGCAACAGGTACTCTGAGAGATCTATCAACATCAGAGGCCCGAGAAGCGTGTTCAACACGCTTCCACTACACATAAGGGGCATAACTGGCCGACCCCTCACAGTGTTCAAGAGAGAACTTGATAAACACCTCCAAAGGATACCTGATCAACCAGGTTGTGACTCATACGTCAGGCTGTGAGCAGCCACGTCCAACAACCTGGTTGACCAGTCCAGCAACGAGGAGGCCTGGGCGAGGACCGGGCCCCGGGGACGCTAAGCCCTGAAACCACTACAAGGTAACCACAAGGTGGGATTGTGTGAATGAACAGTCACACAAATGGCCTCTTGCAGATGTGTGACAGATTTGCTTTAAACCTGCAAATAGTAATATCAACCAGGAAAGAAAACATCCTAGACCTTATTTTTACAAACAACGATGAGCTGATCAGGGACAAAATGATTACAACTACTTGTTACTCAGATCACAACCTGATCGAAGTTCAGCCGAGTATGGGCAATAGACCTGTGCAGGCAGCCAATCTCAAATCAGATAGGAGGGGAATTCATCAAATTCAATTTTAATAACAAACTGATTAACTTATTAATAAAATAATAAACCAGGAATAAACCAAGACCTCGCAGAACTATGCTGGAAAGAACAACTACATAATGCTGACTTAAACCAGTGCATTAAGAAAATAGGCGCTGTAGCACTAGAAACATGTAGACAGCATATACCACTAATGAAGATGGAAACTGAAAGGAGAGCGGCGCTCCCTCCATTGTTTCTTTGTTTTACATCTTCATACATTTTTACCTTTTGCTTTAAAATTGCACTGTATCTATTGCTACCCAATCTTTATGTACCCAATCCGAACATCTTTACCATTGTGATCATTGCTGTCTTCTTATATGTGCTGTCAATCTACTGTATGGTGTCTATTAATCTTGTTTAATAACCAATCAAGCTGTCAATGTAATCAATCAGAGCTTTAATATACCAATGTGCTTTAATATACTTACTATTCTCTCTCATCTCATTTTTTTCTTGCAATGTATTTGTTATCATTTTATTAATTCTGCTAGAATTTACCTACTTAAAATTATCTGCTAGATTAAGGACCTGCACGAAACGCTGCGCGTACTAGTGGCTTTACAAGATTGTAAATACTATATGTTTTCTCACAAACCCAATGTACCTTCTTGTATATAAATAAATAAATAAATAAATAAATAAATAAATAAATAAATCAAAAACAAACAGCAGAACATCTCCAACGCTCCACTGCGTCCCAACAACGACGAGGAAGGCTGTGTAGGGAAATAGAAATGATCGAGCTGAAGGTGAGAGAATTATATTTGCTTTACACATAAGGGGCATAACTGGCCGACTCCTCACAGTGTTCAAGAGACAACTTGATAAACACCTCCAAAGGATACCTGATCTTTACCAGTCTCCGTGGTGTAGTGGTAAGACACTCGCCAGGCGTTCCGCGAACACTTTGTCAAGGGTTCGTATCCTGGCCGGGGAGGATTTACTGGGCGCAAATCCTTAACTGTAGCCTCTGTTTAACTCAACAATAAAATGTGTACTTGGATGTAACAACGATTCTTCGCGGCGGGGATCGTATTCCAGGGACCTGCCCGAAACGCTACGCGTACTAGTGGCTCTACAAGAATGTAACAACTCTTGTATCTCTCAAAAAAAGTTTTTTTTTTATCTCTTCAATAAAAAAAAAATATATATATAAAATCCAAGAGAGACAAAGGGAGAAAAAGGCCATAAGTGAAATAGAGAGGAACCTGAAATACATTTTACCGTATTTCAAAAATACGGTAAAACGTATCTTGCAAAAACAAGAACAAAAACTGTTTCCGGCATTGGGCCTTTGGGCAAGGGTGAAGCAACTTTCACAGATGACAACAAAGAAATAAGTAAAATACTGAGGCTTCAGTACGAATCTGTTAACAGTGAACCTCTGACGACATTGAAGATCGATGATCCAAATGAATTCTTCATGAATATCACACCAACATCGAACCACATATCAGATACCACCCTAACACCACTGGATTATGAAGTAGCCATAGACAACATCCCCATGCACTCTGCACCAGACCCAGACTCGTGGAATTCTATATTCACCAAGAAGTGCAGCAAAACACCACTATCACTGGCCCTAAACATCTTTTGGAGAAGGAGCCTACATACTGGCGTCATCCCTGACATACTTAATACAGGGGAGATCGCGCCACTTCACAAAGGAGGAAGTAGAGAAGATGCAAAAAATTATACACC
Source organism: Procambarus clarkii (assembly GCF_040958095.1). Classification (NCBI taxonomy): domain Eukaryota; kingdom Metazoa; phylum Arthropoda; class Malacostraca; order Decapoda; family Cambaridae; genus Procambarus; species Procambarus clarkii. The sequence goes on from NC_091225.1 coordinate 22,741,489, forward strand.
ATGAAGTAGCTGTCACAACAGCAAGAAAAATGACAGGTTGGATAACAAGGACCTTCCAAACAAGTCATGCCATACCAATGATGATACTTTTTCAAACACTAGTGCTCTTTTGGGTGGAATATTGTTGCACTCTAACAGCCCTATTCAAAGCCGGATAAATTGCTGACTTACAGAGCGCGTAAAGATCTTTTACCACTAGAATTCACTCTATAAGTGATCTTAATTATTGGGACATTAAAAGTTTTAAATCTGAATTCTCTAGAGCGCAGGCGAGAGAGGTACATAATAATCTACACGTGGAAGATATTAGAGGGCCTGGTCTGAACACAGAAATAATGCCACATGAAACCAGTAGTCATGACAGGATGTGCAAAATACCCCCGATGAAAAGCGGGGGTATTTTACCCCGAACGGGGGTAGAAAATACCCCCGTTCCACTACACATCAGAGACCCGAGACTGTTCAACATGCTTCCACTACACATAATTGGCCGACCCCTCACAGTGTTCACGAGAGAAATAACTTAATAAGCACCTCCAAAGGATACCTAATCAACCAGGCTGTGATTCATACGTCAGGCTGCGAGGAGCCGCGTCCAACAGCCTGGTTGACCAGACCATCAACCAAGAGGCCTGACCAGAGACCGGGCCGTGGGGATCTTGACCCCCGGAATCAACGCAATGTAACCCGCAAGGTAGGTTTAATTCACGCTGAGGCCTAATATAATACATATATGTGCTGTGCTAACAGCACATATATGTGCTAACCCTTGGAATATTTAAGTTTGGTTTTTACTTTTAGTTTTTCTGATTATAAGCTGAATATTAAACAATTTTACAATGTAATTGTCCTTTACGTAAATATATGTATTCTGGTCCACATAGCTACAAAAAGTACTAGAGTATGAGTTGTTATATGAAGCACTTTTGTTGTCACTAACACGCATAACGCTGCGGACAGAGAATTTTAAGTTACATAAAATAGTATCTGAGCGGTTGCATCACCTGGTGGGTTAAAGCTGGCTAAAAGTTGACTCAACATACCCATGTCAACATACCCAACATCAGCATGCCCTGCATCAACATACCCTATGTCAACATACCCTACGTCAACATACCCTACGTCAACATACCCTACTCAACATACCAAACATCAGCATGCCCTGCATCAACATACCCAACGTCAACATACCCAACGTCAACATACCCTACGTCAACATACCCAACGTCAACATACCCTACGTCAACATACCCAACGTCAACATACCCTACGTCAACATACCCAACGTCAACATACCCTACGTCAACATACCCAACGTCAACATACCCTACATCAACATACCCTACGTCAACATACCCAACGTCAACATACCCTACGTCAACATACCCTACGTCAACATACCCAACGTCAACATACCCTATGCCAACATACCCTACGTCGAGGTCGAGGGAGGGGGAAGACGTACCGTGCGCGCTCCGTTAAAATCGTGACATTAACCGGGATTCTTAGGACTACTGCCGTGGATTACTGATTACAGACATAACAAAGTGCATAGTGACCCGCTGGAAAATTGAAAATAGTCATTAACAATAGAACTTTGTGTTAAATAGAGAATAAACGGGAGACCGCGTGTGAGCCAGTGCACGAGGCTTTGTGTACATGCGTGTATTAGGAAAAAAAAAATAGTGAACGGTGATTCGTGGAACAGTGATGTGGAACGGGTATCACAACAACATATAAGTTGGAAGTGAATATTATAAATATAGAATACTAGAAATATAGAATAGTGGCAAGAGGCGGCATCAGTGGTTATAAATCGGGTAACTGGAAACTGGTGACATCAACCTGGGCCACAAGAGGTCACCTGTACTGACCGCAACCCGTTCTCGCAAATTTGTAAAGTCAATATTGACTTATTAACTACGTGCATAGGTGATATACTAAACATAATAGATACCCTTAAAAAGATTCATAGAAAACACCGACCTTACCTAACCTTGTTAGTATCTTAAGATAAGCATCTTATTGCTTCGTAATTACAATTATTACTTAACCTATACCTATTATAGGTTAGGTAATAATTGTAATTACGAAGCAATAAGATGCTTATCTTAAGATACTAACAAGGTTAGGTAAGGTCGGTGTTTACTGACCGGGGGACCAGCCTCGCTACCTACGCTAAGTACCTGCCATAAAGTTTGAACAAAATAACATACATAATATTACAAATATACGGTATACATATAATATTATAAATATTAAACATATAAATATATATACATATATATTGTTACAAATATACAATATACATATAATATTATAAATATATAGATATATACAACAAAACAAGGCAAAATGGGAATAAATAAACAAATTTGTGGCCACTGTAACAACTTCTTAAAGACGAAGGTAACGGGAATTGAATGTTATATCTGTAAGGCTAGATTCCATTCGGCTTGTACAGGAGTGAGTAACACTACGGCACTGAGAGCTGGCCACTTGCTCTGGGTGTGTAAAAATGACCTGCCAGCTTGGAATATCCTAAAAAACCTTCTAGATAACATGACGCATGATCGGAAAACATCATTCATTGGAAGCCTACCAGCCATCCAGAAGGAGTGGGAAAGGAACAACAATTCTAATATACAAGGGGCGGAGGCTATAGTCAGGGATGAAACTGAGGCTGAAACTCAGGAAGTTGTAAACTCTGACTCATTAGGCCAGGATGTAGATGACAGTAAACTAGAAAGTGTGCCAGACAGCACTGACAGCTCGATAGGTACAGACACCACGACGGTTCCCGATAGAGCAATTCAGAACAGAAGGACAGACTTATGCAAATTTTATGCAAAGGGCATATGCAGACATAGATATGCTGGTAATAAGAAAGGATTAGAATGCAGTTACCAACATCCCAAAAAATGTTTAAATATGCTTAGGAAAGGTGAGTGTCGATTTGGATCAATATGTAGGTTTTTCCATCCTGACATGTGCCAAACCTCACTGGAGGACAGAAAATGCTATGACCTCAGCTGCCCACACTTTCACGTGAAAGGCACGGAACGCTACATAAAGAGTGGCAAGCAGGATAATGAATTTGGAGGAAACTATAATTTTTTATACCAGATCGGCAGAGAATTCAAAAGGAGCAGCATGGAGAGTGTATGGAACTGGATGCCAGATCCACTTGCATTCCAGAATTACAGATACAATTACCCACCGAAAGGGAACTACAACTACGACAGACAACTGCCCTACAATAATCAGTACTGGTCAGAACAAACTCATTATGTCCACGAATAATGGGCATGCCGAAAAAGTCTCCCATTCAAACTATCACTAATAGAGTAACCTCATTCATCTTTGCCAACATACAAGGACTGAAAACAAGAACAAACAACAAAGTACAGTTCATAAATGGCCTCCTCACGGAGTCAAATGCAGTATTTGGAGCTTTCACAGAAACCCATGCAGGGGAATTGTTGGACAGTGAGATCTGGATTCCAGGATATAACCTATACAGGTGTGATAGGAAAATTAGGTCACATGGAGGAGTGGGTCTGTATATTAGGGAAGACCTTGTATGCTCGGAGCTCCTAAACGTTACAAATGAGGTGGTAGAGGTACTGGGATTAAAAATAGAGAAAATAAATTTAGTGATTATTCTAATATTCAAACCGCCAGATGCAACGGCTGTGGAATTCACAGAACAGATAAGCAAAATAGAGAATAGCCTTGATAATTTGGAGAACCCGATACCTGATATTATCTTCCTAGGTGACTTCAACTTGCCTAGTCTCAGGTGGAAAATAGCAAACAATAATATTATACCAGGAAATCTATCAGGACCTAACCAACCACAGATTAGAGAACTACTTAGATTCTGTGACAAATTTTCACTCAATCAGCAGATATCGGAGCCAACGAGAAATGAAAATATTCTAGATCTGGTCTTTACGAACAATGAAGACATTATCAGAGACATTACGATATCAGATACCACATACTCAGATCACAAGCTCATTGACGTGCAAACGACCATCAATACTCAGAATAGACCTAAAACTTTGATAAAGCGAGAGGGGCTATTCAGTAAATTCAATTTTAATAATAAAAGGATAGACTGGGAGATAATAAACAGGGAACTTACAAACATTCCATGGGGAACTGTTCTAAGTAATACAAGTCCTACAGAAGGAATAGAAAAACTGACTTCAGAAGCGTATCAAGTCTGTCTGAAACATGTTCCTTTGAGGAAAGCCAGAAAGAGATCTAACGTAGAAAGAGAACGCAGACGACACTATAAACGCAGGAAAAAAATAACGGAACTGCTTATGCAGACACGAATTTCCCGTCAAAGAAGGAATAATTTAAATAGGGAGATTGAAGAAATCGAGCGGAAATTGAAACACTCATATGAAACTGAAGAAAGGCAGTTAGAACAGAAAGCAATTCAGGAAATAAAGAAAAATCCAAAATATTTCTTCTCATATGCGAAATCAAAAGCAAAAACCACTGCCAGTATTGGACCTATTCGTACAAGTGAAGGTTCATACACGGAGGATGACAAAGAAATTAGTGAAATCCTAAAAAAGCAGTATGAGGACATGTTTAGCACTCCAATAAACAACATGAAGGTGGAAGATCCAGACAATTTCTTTATGCGGGATATTCAAACCCCTGTAATTATAACTGATATAAACACGAGCGCACTAAATTTTGAAAGAGAAATTGAAAACATGCCCATGCACTCGGCCCCAGGTCCAGACTCATGGAATTCAATATTTATAAAGAAATGCAAAGTGCCGGTAGCACAGGCACTCAGTATAGTGTGGAGGAAGAGCTTGGACACGGGGGAGATACCAGATGCACTTAAAGTAGCAGACATAGCCCCTCTACACAAGGGAGGGAGCAAAGCATTGGCAAAGAATTATAGACCAGTTGCACTAACATCGCACATCATAAAAGTATTTGAGAGAGTGATTAGGAGTCAGGTCACCAATTTCATGGAGACCAATGACCTTCACAACCCAGGCCAACATGGATTTCGAGCGGGAAGATCGTGCCTCTCACAGCTACTTGAGCACTACGACAAAGTCACTGAGGCATTAGAAGAAAAACAGAATGCTGATGTGATATACACGGACTTCGCAAAGGCTTTCGATAAATGTGACCATGGCGTGATAGCACACAAAATTAAATCAATGGGAATAACCGGTAAAGTAGGACGCTGGATACTCAGTTTTCTGTCAAACAGGACTCAGCGAGTAACGGTCAACCATATAAAATCTAGTCCAAGTGCAGTTAAAAGCTCTGTACCTCAGGGTACAGTCCTTGCACCGCTGCTTTTCCTTATTCTCATATCAGATATAGACAAAAATACAAGTCACAGCTTCGTATCATCCTTTGCAGATGACACAAAAATCAGTATGAAAATTACCTCGGCTGAAGACATTGAAAAACTTCAAGCTGATATTAATAAAGTTTTCGACTGGGCATCAGAAAATAACATGATGTTTAACAGTGATAAATTCCAGGTACTCAGGTACGGTAAAAATGAGGACCTTAAACATAATACAGAGTACAAAACACAATCAAATGTACCCATAGTAGGAAAACAGCATGTAAAGGATTTGGGAATAATAATGTCTGACGACCTAACGTTTAAGGATCATAACCAAGCAAATATTGCGACAGCCAGAAAAAGGATAGGATAGATTACGAGAACTTTCAAATCCAGGGATCCCATCACAATGGTTGTACTCTTCAAGTCACTTGTGTTGTCCCGTCTTGAGTACTGCTCAGTACTCACTTCCCCCTTCAGAGCAGGAGAGATTGCTGAAATAGAGGGAATACAGAGAACATATACGGCACGCATAGACGCAATAAAGCACCTAAATTATTGGGATCGTCTCAAAGCCCTCCACTAGAAAGAAGACGAGAGAGATATCAAATAATATACATCTGGAAGATACTGGAGGGCCAAGTACCAAATCTACACAGTAAAATAACAACGTACTGGAGTAAACGATATGGAAGAAAATGTACAATAGAACCAGTGAAGAGCAGAGGTGCCATAGGCACAATCAGAGAACACTGTATAAACATCAGAGGTCCGCGGTTGTTCAACGTCCTCGCAGCAAGCATAAGAAATATTGCCGGAACAACCGTGGACATTTTCAAGAGGAAACTAGATTTATTCCTCCAAGGAGTGCCGGACCAACCGGGCTGTTGTGGGTATGTGGGCCTGCGGGCCGCTCCAAGCAACAGCCTAGTGGACCAAACTCTCACAAGTCAAGCTTGGCCTCGGGCCGGGCTTGGGGAGTAGAAGAACTCCCAGAACCCCATCAACCAGGTATCAACGTCAACATACCCTACGTCAACATACCCAACGTCAACATACCCAACGTCAACATATCCTACGTCACTATGTAACTGACTATAAATTTCATGATAACTCTATAAGTAATGTTCAATAAATGTCCAAATATTTAATCCAGGATGACGTATAACTTAAAATCCAAGGCCGGTATCCCAATGATGCCAACTTTAGTGTACATACTAACTACAAATTTACATTCCACGCAACCTAAAAATAAACACATAGAAAAAACTTGTTTGGTACATGACCAATATAACATTAACTTCAGTACTGTAAACTAGTAATATTATAACTGTGATATTTGCTTATCCAAATATACCAGCTTCCACAGGTACCCACTGCACTGTTGTCGCCGCCAGCGACTACTAGTTTTTTGTGCACTCTTTTTGCGAGCTGTGTTTGCTGGGAGCGGTGCTTGCTGGGAGCTACGCTTGCTGGGAGCTGCGCTTGCTGGGAACTGTGCTTGCTGGGATCTACGCTTGCTGGGAGCTGTGCTTGCTGGGAGCGGTGCTTGCTGGGAGCTACGCTTACTGGGAGCTGCGCTTGCTGGGATCTACGCTTGCTGGGAGCTGTGCTTGCTGGGAGCTACGCTTGCTGGGAGCTACGCTTGCTGGGATCTACGCTTGCTGGGAGCTGTGCTTGCTGGGAGCGGTGCTTGCTGGGAGCGGTGCTTGCTGGGAGCTGCGCTTGCTGGGAACTGTGCTTGCTGGGATCTACGCTTGCTGGGAGCTGTGCTTGCTGGGAGCTACGCTTGCTGGGAGCTACGCTTGCTGGGAGCGGTGCTTGCTGGGAGCGGTGCTTGCTGGGAGCTACGCTTGCTGGGAGCAGCGCTTGCTGGGAGCAGCGCTTGCTGGGAGCTGTGCTTGCTGGGAGCTGCGCTTGCTGGGAGCTGTGCTTGCTGGGAGCTGTGCTTGCTGGGAGCAGTGCTTGCTGGGAGCTACGCTTGCTGGGAGCTGTGCTTGCTGGGAGCTGTGCTTGCTGGGAGCTGCGCTTGCTGGGAGCTGCGCTTGCTGGGAGCTGTGCTTGCTACGAGCGCTGCTTGCTGCGAGTTGTGCTTGCTGGGAGCTGCGCTTGCTGGGAGCTGCGCTTGCTGGGAGCTGTGCTTGCTGGGAGCTGTGCTTGCTGGGAGCTGTGCTTGCTGGGAGCTGCGCTTGCTGGGAGCTGTGCTTGCTGGGAGCTGTGCTTGCTGGGAGCTGTGCTTGCTGGGAGCTACGGTTGCTGGGAGCTGTGCTTGCTGGGAGCTGTGCTTGCTGGGAGCTGTGCTTGCTGGGAGCTGCGCTTGCTACGAGCGCTGCTTGCTGCGAGCTGTGCTTGCTGGGAGCTGCGCTTGCTGGGAGCTGTGCTTGCTGGGAGCTACGCTTGCTGGGAGCTGTGCTTGCTGGGAGCTACGCTTGCTGGGAGCTGTGCTTGCTAGCAGCTGTGCTTGCTACGAGCGCTGCTTGCTGCGAGCGCTGCTTGCTGCGAGCGGTGCTTGCTGCTAGCGGTGCTTGCTGCGAGCGCTGCTTGCTGCGAGCGGCACAGCAAGAGGATTACAAAGCGGGCAAAAGGTCTTAATCAGACCCGGGAGGATATACACTAACTGTTACAGTTCATCTGCACTATAATGATAGCAAGCAACAAAGTCTTACACTACAACTTGCATGAGTTACACAACACAGCAACAAAGTCTTCCACTACAACTTGCATGAGTTACTCAACACAGCAACAAAGTCTTACACTACAACTTGCATGAGTTACACAACACAGCAACAAAGTCTTCCACTACAACTTGCATGAGTTACACAACACAGCAACAAAGTCTTCCACTACAACTTGCATGAGTTACACAACACAGCAACAAAGTCTTCCACTACAACTTGCATGAGTTACACAACACAGCAACAAAGTCTTCCACTACAACTTGCATGAGTTACACAACACAGCAACAAAGTTTTCCACAACAACTTGCATGAGTTACTCAACACAGCAACAAAGTCTTACACTACAACTTGCATGAGTTACACAACACAGCATTATATATATTGGAGGAAAGTCATTTTGTTAATTAATATATTTTCAGTATTGGACATTATATAATAATAGAGGAGTTGACATTTATGATTTAGTGTAAACAGCTTACATTTTCATCATGTATATTTACTTTATCTATCTACAATAAGCAAAGTATATGGATACAGTGCAAACATTTCTAATATATGTCATTTATAATAAAATGATTTGTTATTTCATGCAGCGATTGTTTAGATTGATCTCTAATGGTTCAATTTTCACACTATCAAATTTTATGAAAAATATGTCGTGGCGTTTGGCATCATTGACGCTGCTACTCGCCCCATACAAGTGCTTTGTTTAACATATTTCATTGTAATAAACAATGGATCTGCGAATTCCTGTTTGCAGTTCTAATTTTGTTTTTCAAATTCGAGTTCTCGTATAATGACGCTTTAGAATACAATGTGATGGTCCAAGATATTGTGTTCACTATTGTCTTCATATACTGCAAAACTGGCAAGCGTCAGCTTCCCTTATGTCCTTGTAGCCTAGTATCTGAGGGCCCCAACAGCTTGATAACTGTGGGTGCCCTTGCCAAGCTTGCAGTGTGTGATGGGTGGAGGTGACGGTAAACCAGCTTCCACCACCCACTGGATGGGTGTGACAGTAAACCAGCTTCCACCACCGCCCACTGGATGGGTGTGACAGTAAACCAGCTTCGACCACCGCCCACTGGATGGGTGTGACAGTAAACCAGCTTCCACCACCGCCCACTGGATGGGTGTGACAGTAAACCAGCTTCCACCACCGCCCACTGGATGGGTGTGACAGTAAACCAGCTTCCATCACCGCCCACTGGATGGGTGTGACAGTAAACCAGCTTCGACCACCGCCCACTGGATGGGTGACAGTAAACCAGCTTCGACCACCGCCCACTGGATGGGTGTGACAGTAAACCGGCTTCCACCACCGCCCACTGGATGGGTGTGACACTAAACCAGCTTCCACCACCGCCCACTGGATGGGTGTGACAGTAAACCGGCTTCCACCACCGCCCACTGGATGGGTGTGACAGTAAACCAGCTTCCACCACCGCCCACTGGATGGGTGTGACAGTAAACCAGCTTCCACCACCGCCCACTGGATGGGTGTGACAGTAAACCAGCTTCCACCACCGCCCACTGGATGGGTGTGACAGTAAACCAGCTTCGACCACCGCCCACTGGATGGGTGTGACAGTAAACCGGCTTCCACCACCGCCACTGGATGGGTGACAGTAAACCAGCTTCCACCACCACCCACTGGATGGGTGACAGTAAACCAGCTTCCACCACCCCCCACTGGATGGATGTGACAGTAAACCAGCTTCCACCACCGCCCACTGGGTGGGTGTGACAGTAAACCAGCTTCCACCACCCCCCACTGGATGGGTGACAGTAAACCAGCTTCCACCACCACCGCCCACTGGATGGGTGTGACAGTACACCAGCTTCCACCACCGCCCACTGGATAGGGTGTGACAGTAAACCATCTTCCACCACCGCCCACTGGATGGGTGTGACAGTAAACCATCTTCCACCACCGCCCACTGGATGGGTGTGACAGTAAACCATCTTCCACCACCGCCCACTGGATAGGGTGTGACAGTAAACCATCTTCCACCACCGCCCACTGGATGGGTGTGACAGTAAACCAGCTTCCACCACCGCCCACTGGATGGGTGTGACAGTAAACCGGCTTCCACCACCGCCCACTGGATGGGTGTGACAGCAAACCAGCTTCCACCACCACCCACTGGATGAGTGTGACAGTAAACCAGCTTCCACCACCGCCCACTGGATGGGTGTGACAGTAAACCAGCTTCCACCACCGCCCACTGGATGGGTGTGACAGTAAACCAGCTTCCACCACCACCCACTGGATGGGTGTGACAGTAAACCAGCTTCCACCACCACCCACTGGATGGGTGTGACAGTACACCAGCTTCCACCACCGCCCACTGGATGGGTGTGACAGTACACCAGCTTCCAGCACCGCCCACTGGATGGGTGTGACAGTACAGCAGCTTCCACCACCACCCACTGGATGGGTGTGACAGTAAACCAGCTTCCACCACCACCCACTGGATGGGTGTGACAGTAAACCAGCTTCCACCACCGCCCACTGGATGGGTGGCAGTAAACCAGCTTCGACCACCGCCTACTGGATGGGTGTGACAGTAAACCAGCTTCGACCACCGCCCACTGGATGGGTGACAGTAAACCAACTTCGACCACCGCCCACTGGATGGGTGGCAGTAAACCAACTTCGACCACCGCACACTGGATGGGTGACAGTAAAGCAGCTTCGACCACCGCCCACTGGATGGGTGTGACAGTAAACCAGCTTCGACCACCGCCCACTGGATGGGTGTGACAGTAAACCAGCTTCCACCACCGCCCACTGGATGGGTGACAGTAAACCAACTTCGACCACCGCCCACTGGATGGGTGGCAGTAAACCAGCTTCGGCCACCGCCCACTGGATGGGTGTGACAGTAAACCAGCTTCGACCACCGCCCACTGGATGGGTGACAGTAAACCAACTTCGACCACCGCCCACTGGATGGGTGGCAGTAAACCAGCTTCGGCCACCACCCACTGGATGGGTGTGACAGTAAACCAGCTTCCGCCACCGCCCACTGGATGGGTGGCAGTAAACCAGCTTCGGCCACCGCCCACTGGATGGGTGACAGTAAACCAGCTTCGACCACCGCCCACTGGATGGGTGACAGTAAACCAACTTCGACCACTGCCCACTGGATGGGTGGCAGTAAACCAGCTTCGGCCACCGCCCACTGGATGGGTGTGACAGTAAACCAGCTTCGACCACCGCCCACTGGATGGGTGACAGTAAACCAACTTCGACCACCGCCCACTGGATGGGTGGCAGTAAACCAGCTTCGGCCACCGCCCACTGGATGGGTGACAGTAAACCAGCTTCGACCACCGCCCACTGGATGGGTGACAGTAAACCAACTTCGACCACCGCCCACTGGATGGGTGGCAGTAAACCAGCTTCGGCCACCGCCCACTGGATGGGTGTGACAGTAAACCAGCTTCCACCACCGCCCACTGGATGGGTGGCAGTAAACCAGCTTCGGCCACCGCCCACTGGATGGGTGTGACAGTAAACCAGCTTCCACCACCGCCCACTGGATGGGTGGCAGTAAACCAGCTTCGGCCACCGCCCACTGGATGGGTGTGACAGTAAACCAGCTTCCACCACCGCCCACTGGATGGGTGGCAGTAAACCAGCTTCGGCCACCGCCCACTGGATGGGTGACAGTAAACCAGCTTCGACCACCGCCCACTGGATGGGTGACAGTAAACCAACTTCGACCACCGCCCACTGGATGGGTGGCAGTAAACCAGCTTCGGCCACCGCCCACTGGATGGGTGTGACAGTAAACCAGCTTCCACCACCGCCCACTGGATGGGTGGCAGTAAACCAGCTTCGGCCACCGCCCACTGGATGGGTGTGACAGTAAACCAGCTTCCACCACCGCCCACTGGATGGGTGGCAGTAAACCAGCTTCGGCCACCGCCCACTGGATGGGTGTGACAGTAAACCAGCTTCCACCACCGCCCACTGGATGGGTGGCAGTAAACCAGCTTCGGCCACCGCCCACTGGATGGGTGTGACAGTAAACCAGCTTCCACCACCGCCCACTGGATGGGTGTGACAGTAAACCAGCTTCCACCACCGCCCACTTGATGGGTGTGACAGTAAACCATCTTCCACCACCGCCCACTGGATGGGTGTGACAGTAAACCAGCTTCCACCACCGCCCACTGGATGGGTGTGACAGTAAACCAGCTTCCACCACCGCCCACTGGATGGGTGTGACAGTAAACCAGCTTCCACCACCGCCCACTGGATGGGTGTGACAGTAAACCAGCTTCCACCACCGCCCACTGGATGGGTGTGACAGTAAACCAGCTTCCACCACCGCCCACTGGATGGGTGACAGTAAACCAGCTTCCACCACCGCCCACTGGATGGGTGTGACAGTAAACCAGCTTCCACCACCGCCCACTGGATGGGTGTGACAGTAAACCAGCTTCCACCACCGCCCACTGGATGGGTGACAGTAAACCAGCTTCCACCACTGCCCACTGGATGGGTGTGACAGTAAACCAGCTTCCACCACCGCCCACTGGATGGGTGTGACAGTAAACCAGTAAAGTGGAAAAGAGGCGTGAGAGGTATCAAATAAAATATTCATGAAATATATTGGTGAGCCAGGTCCCAAACTTGCACAGTAGAATAACAACATACTGGAGCAAAAGATATGGAAGGAAATGCAGAATAGAATCAGAGAAGTGCCATAAGCACAATCAGAGAACACTGAACATCAGAGGGCTATGGCTGTTCAGGAATCATCCAGCAAGTATTATAAATATTTCCAGAACACAGGTGGACTCGAAGAAGCCATTAGAAAAGTTTCTGCAAGAAGTGCCGGAGAAAACGGGGTTTATGTGGGTCTGCGGGCCGCTACAAACAACAGCCTGTTGGACCATATTGACGCAAGTCGAACCTGGCCACAATCCGGACTCGGGGGGAGTAGAAGTACTCCCGAAACCCTTCTCCAGGTATGCTCCAGGTAACTACTTTCTTATCCTAAAAGTCGAAGATTCATTTGAATCTTTAAACCAGCTTCCACCACCACCCACTGAATGGGTGGGTGGTGGGTGGAAGTCCTGAGATTTTTTTTTCCGCTACTAATTGCAGAACAACTTTCAATGACTTGTGGATTATAACTCCAAGATCCTGTATCAACAATTACATGGTTGTCTTGGTGATATGGTAGTTATGGTGTGTATGTTGGGTCTTGTATTTTCAGTACTGAAAAGCATTTGCCAGTTTTCTGACCGTTTGCAGAGTTCATGTAGCAACCCGTTCTCAGAACAAGTCCATTCCATCCAGCGGTCGACCCTAAAGATGCATTCATCAATTTTACAGCCCGTCCTCCAAACAAAGAACCAAAAGTGATTCCATGCACCCGCCAAACCCCCAGCTGTTTATGAATGAAAAACGGTTTACACACGACTCACAACTGATTTCGTTCGAACACTTCCGGAACAAGTGCTTCACTGACGAATTTTGTTCGAACCACAACGCTGTAAATGCTTCACCCACGTACTACAAATACAAATAATCGCCAACAGAACCTAAACGCCTAACATAACCAAACTTATGCCTATATATGGCTAATATATTAAAATATTAATTTATATTTGAGTAAATTCCCGTTTTGAATGAACATGTTATCATTGAGGGGGGGGGGGGGGGGTAGAAATAGCCTAATCCCTTTGAGATGTATTTCTTTCTTATCTCAATAAACATACTTGAACTTGAACTTGGATCATGTTAAAATTTTTGAATGCGTCTGTTGGGTCGACCGCTGGATGACATGGACTCGAGTAAAAAGACGGGTTGCAATTTTAACATGCCGTTCATTCAAAATGGGAATTTTCTAAAAAATAAATTAATATTATTATATATTAGGATATTGTACATATATAGGCATAGGTTAGGTTAGGTGTTTACGTTCTGTTAGCAATTATTTGTATTTGTAGTACGTGGGTAAAGCATTTACAGCGTTATGGTTCGAACAAAGTCGTCAGTGAAGCACTTGTTCCGGAAGTGTTCGGACGTCATCAGTCGTGAGTCGTGTGTAAACAGCCCGTCCTCCAAACAAAGATCCAAAAGTGATTCCATGCCCCCGCCAAACCCCCTGTTTATGAATGAAAAGCGGTTTACACACGACTCACAACTGCTGACATTCGAACATATCCAGAACAAGTGCTTCACTGACGAATTTTGTTCGAATCACAACGCTATAAATGCTTCACCCACGTACTACAAATACAAATAATCGCCAACAGAACCTAAACACCTAACCTAATCTATCCTATGCCTATATATACACAATATGCTAATATAATATAATATTAATTTATACTTGAGAAAATTCCCGTTTTGAGTGAACAGTATGCTAAAATTTATGAATGCGTCTGTGGGGTTGACCGCTGGATGTAATGGACTTGAGTCGAGGACGGGTTGCATAAACAGTTGGTGCATGGAATGGACTGGCCTTTGTTTATGACAGGCTGTATGAAGAATATTTTGCAAGGCCTCAATACCGTTCACACATTCCACTTTACCATGACCGTAGGAGCCACCTGCAAGTCTCGCGACGTGATGATGTTCATGTCACTAATATATACTAAAGAAGGTCCCCAAGGTGGAAAATTGTAGTACTCCATTCAACATTTTTCAAGTCAAATTTATTTCCATTACAACGATCCTTTATTTTCTTTGTTTTAATCATTTTTTATCCATTCACGTATTTTACCCTTTATTCCGTGTGCTTGCAGTTTGTGTCAATATTGTTTGGTATCTTACCAAGAGCTTTATCGAAGTTCACAGTCACTATATCTACTGGAAGTCTTGTCTGGTGGAAATTGGTCATCGCTTCGAAAAACATACCTGGTTGATACCTGGTTGATGGGGTTCTGGGAGTTCGTCTACTCCCCAAGCCCGGCCCGAGGCCAGGCTCGACTTGTGAGAGTTTGGTCCACCAGGCTGTTGCTTGGAGCGGCCCGCAGGCCCACATACCCACCACAGCCCGGTTGGTCCGGCACTCCTTGGAGGAATAAATCTAGTTTCCTCTTGAAAATGTCCACGGTTGTTCCGGCAATATTTCTTATGCTCGCTGGGAGTCAGTGACATGAGCAAGTTGGGTAAACAGGATTTATTTCGAATAAAACCACATTGCATGGATTATATAAGATTGTGCAGAGTGAGATGGTGAATGATTTCCTTCACAAGTGTCTCTTCACAAGCTTGCAAATCAGGCTAGGCAGATTGGTTTGTAGTTTCCAATTACTCAATTAGGGAGCCGAGCGGACAGAACGCTGGACTTGTGATCCTGTGGTCCCGGGTTCGATCCCGACCACCGGCGAGAAAAAATGGGCAGAGTTTCTTTCACCCTATGCCCCTGTTACCTAGCAGTAAAATAGGTACGTGGGTGTTAGTCAGCTGTCACGGGCTGCTTCCTGGAGGTGGAGGCCTGGTCGAGGACCGGGCCGCGGGGACACTAAAGCCCCGAAATCATCTCAAGATAACCTCAAGAAGATGCTCTTGTTATTTCGTGCTTAACGGAGATAATAGCTCTTAACTCTCATATAAGGACACGCCCCAGACCCCAGACACACACGATGGACCATATTAAACATGACAGCCGTGTTATACACACGTTCGTGACGGGAAAGATTGTGACTCATTGTAGCCAAGTGCTTTGTCAACAGGGTCCTCCCAGTCTCCCTCCCCACCCCACACGCACGCACACACACATACACACACACACACACATACACACACACACACACACACACATACACACACACACATACACACATACACACATACACACACAAACACACACACACACGCTAAACTGGAAAAGGTTCAAAGGTTTGCCACCAGACTAATACCCGAGCTGAGAGGTATGAGCTACGAGGAGAGACTACGGGAATTAAACCTCACTTCGCTGGAAGACAGAAGAGTTAGGGGGGACATGATCACCACATTCAAGATTCTCAAGGGAATCGACAGGGTTGATAAAGACAGGCTATTTAACACAAGGGGCACACGCACTAGGGGACACAGGTGGAAACTGAGAGCCCAAATGAGCCACAGATATATTAGAAAGAACTTTTTTAGTGTCAGAGTGGTTGACAAATAGAATGCATTAGAAAGTAATGTGGTGGAGGCTGACTCCATACACAGTTTCAAGTGTAGATATGATAGAGCCCAATAGGCTCAGGAACCTGTACACCTGTTGATTGACGGTTGAGAGACGGGACCAAAGAGCCAGAGCTCAACCCCCGCAAGCACAACTAGGTGAGTACACGCGCGCGCGCGCGCACACACACACACACACACACACACACACACACACACACACACACACACACACACACACACACACACATATACCTGTCTTCGAACAGGCGAGGACAGGTATACAGAGAATGACAGAGAGGTGTGTGAAGAACTCAACAAGAGGTTCCAGGAGGTCTTCACAATAGAACAAGGTGAGGTCACTGTGCTAGGAGAAAGGGAGGTAAACCAGGCGGCCTTGGAAGAGTTCGAAATTACGAGAGAGGAGGTCAAGAGACACCTGCTGGATCTGGATGTTAGAAAGGCTGTTGGTCCAGATGGGATCTCACCATGGATACTGAAAGAGTGTGCAGAGGCACTTTGCTTGCCACTCTCCATAGTGTATAGTAAGTCACTGGAGACGGGAGACCTACCAGAAATATGGAAGACGGCGAATGTGGTCCCAATATACAAAAAGGGCGACAGGCAAGAGGCACTTAACTACAGGCCAGTGTCCTTGACTTGTATACCATGCAAGGTGATGGAGAAGATCGTGAGAAAAAACCTGGTAACACATCTGGAGAGAAGGGACTTCGTGACAAATCGCCAACATGGGTTCAGGGAGGGTAAATCTTGCCTTACAGGCTTGATAGAATTCTACGATCAGGTGACAAAGATTAAGCAAGAAAGAGAGGGCTGGGCGGACTGCATTTTCTTGGATTGTCGGAAAGCCTTTGACACAGTACCGCATAAGAGGCTGGTACATAAGCTGGAGAGACAGGCAGGTGTACCTGGTAAGGTGCTCCAGTGGATAAGGGAGTATCTAAGCAATAGGAAGCAGAGAGTTACGGTGAGGGGTGAGACCTCCGATTGGCGTGAAGTCACCAGTGGAGTCCCACAGGGCTCTGTACTCGGTCCTATCTTGTTTCTGATATATGTAAATGATCTCCCTGAGGGTATCGATTCATTTCTCTCAATGTTTGCAGACGATGCTAAAATTATGAGAAGGATTAAAACAGAAGAGGACTGTTTGAGGCTTCAAGAAGACCTAGACAAGCTGAAGGAATGGTCGAACAAATGGTTGTTAGAGTTTAACCCAACCAAATGTAATGTAATGAAGATAGGTGTAGGGAGCAGGAGGCCAGATACAAGGTATCATCTGGGAGAGGAAATTCTTCAGGAGTCAGAGAAGGAAAAAGACTTGGGGGTTGACATCACGCCAGACCTGTCTCCTGCAGCACATATCAAGCGGATAACATCAGCGGCATATGCCAGGCTGGCCAACATACGAACGGCATTCAGGAACTTCTGTAAAGAATCATTCAGAACTTTGTATACCACATATGTCAGGCCAATCCTGGAGTATGCAGCCCCAGCATGGAGTCCATATCTAGTCAAGCATAAGACTAAACTGGAAAAGGTTCAAAGGTTTGCCACCAGACTAGTACCTGAGCTGAGAGGTATGAGCTACGAGGAGAGACTACGGGAATTAAACCTCACTTCGCTGGAAGACAGAAGAGTTAGGGGGGACATGATCACCACATTCAAGATTCTGAAGGGAATTGATAGGGTAGATAAAGACAGTCTATTTAACACAAGGGGAACACGCACAAGGGGACACAGGTGGAAACTGAGTGCCCAAATGAGCCACAGAGATATTAGAAAGAACTTTTTTAGTGTCAGAGTGGTTGACAAATGGAATGCATTAGGAAGTGATGTGGTGGAGGCTGACTCCATACACAGTTTCAAGTGTAGATATGATGGAGCCCGATAGGCTCAGGAATCTGTACACCTGTTGATTGACGGTTGAGAGGCAGAACCAAAGAGCCAGAGCTCAACCCCCGCAAACACAACTAGGTGAGTACAACTAGGTGAGTACACACACACACACACACACACAATGTGCCGATGTGTGTGCCGATGATGCAAAAATTATGAGGAGGATTGAAACTGAGGACGATAGTAGGAGGCTACAAGATGACCTAGACAGACTGAGTGAATGGTCCAACAAATGGCTGTTGAAGTTCAACCCGAGTAAATGCAAAGTAATGAAACTAGGCAGTGGAAATAGGAGGCCAAACGCAGGATACAGAATAGGAGATGAAGTACTTAATGAAACGAACAGAGAGAAAGATCTAGGAGTTGATATCACACCAAACCTGTCTCCTGAAGCCCACATAAAAAGAATAACGTCTGCGGCATATGCGAGGCTGGCTAACATCAGAACAGCGTTCAGGAACCTGTGTAAGGAATCATTCAGAATCTTGTACACCACATATGTAAGACCAATCCTGGAGTATGCGGCCCCAGCATGGAGCCCGTACCTTGTCAAGCACAAGATGAAGCTGGAAAAAGTACAAAGGTATGCCACTTGACTAGTCCCAGAACTAAGAGGCATGAGTTACGAGGAAAGGCTGCGGGAAATGCACCTTACGACACTGGAAGACAGAAGAGTAAGGGGAGACATGATCACAACCTACAAAATCCTCAGAGGAATCGACCGGGTAAACAAGGATAAACTATTCAACACTGGTGGGACGCGAACAAGGGGACACAGGTGGAAACTGAGTACCCACATGAGCCACAGAGACGTTAGAAGGAACTTTTTCAGTGTCAGAGTAGTTAACGGATGGAATGCACTAGGCAGTGATGTGGTGGAGGCTGACTCCATACACAGTTTTAAATGTAGATATGATAGAGCCCAGTAGGCTCAGGAATCTGTACACCAGTTGATTGACAGTTGAGAGGCGGGACCAAAGAGCCAAAGCTCAACCCCCGCAAGCACAAATAGGTGAGTACAAATAGGTGAGTATACACAAACTGGGCCGGTGGCAGAGCGGACAGCACGCTGGACGCGTTATCCTGTGGTCCCGGGTTCGATCCCGGGCGCCGGCGAGAAACAATGGGCAGAGTTCCTTTCACCCTATGCCCCTGTTACTTAACAGTAAATAGGTACCTGGGAGTTAGTCAGTTGTCACGGGCTGCTTCCTGGTGTGTGTGTGTGTGTGTGTGTGTGTGTGTGTGTGTGTGTACTCACCTAATTGTGCTTGCGGGGGTTGAGCTTTGGCTCTTTGGTCCCGCCTCTAAACTGTCAATCAACTGGTGTACAGATTCCTGAGCCTACTGGGCTCTATCATATCTACATTTGAAACTGTGTATGGAGTCAGCTTCCACCACATTACTGCCTAATGTATTCCATTTACTAACTACTCTGACACTGAAAAAGTTCTTTCTAATGTCTCTGTGGCTCATTTGGGTACTCAGCTTCCACCTGTGTCCCCCTTGTTCGCGTCCCACCAGTGTTGAATAGTTCATCCTTGTTTACCCGGTCGATTCCCCTGAGGATTTTGTAGGTTGTGATCATGTCTCCCTTTACTCTTCTGTCTTTCAGTGCCGTAAGGTGCATTTCCCGCAGCCTTCCTCGTAACTCATGCCTCTTAGTTCTGGGACTAGTCTAGTGGCATATCTTTGAATTTTTTCCAGCTTCGTCTTGTGCTTGACAAGGTACGGGCTCCATGCTGGGGCCGCATACTCCAGGATTGGTCTTACATATGTGGTATACAACATTCTGAATGATTCCTTACACAGATTCCTGAAGGCTGTTCTGATGTTAGCCAGCCTCGCATATGCCGCAGACGTTATTCTCTTTATGTGGGCTTCAGGAGACAGATTTGGTGTGATATCAACTCCTAGATCTTTCTCTCTGTTCGTTTCATTAAGTACTTCATCTCCTATTCTGTATCCTGTGTCTGGCCTCCTATTTCCACTGCCTAGTTTCATTACTTTGCATTTACTCGGGTTGAACATTAGCAGCCATTTATTAGTGTGTGTGTGTGTGTGTGTGTGTGTGTGTGTGTGTGTGTGTGTGTGTGTGTGTGTGTGTGTGTGTGTGTGTGTGTGTGTGTGTGTGTCAATAATCAACAATGTCAACTGTCAATAATCTCTCAGATTATTTATTTGCTTGTCCCTTCCTCTCGTCTAGTTCACGACATAATAATGGTCCAGGGCGACCCGAAACGTCGTCATTTCTTAATTTTCTGACGTGTGGTTTGGTCATCACATCCTTATGTACGATATACATTATCCTCCCTTTACAGCAATTTTTAAAAGTTTCAATACATAGGCTACACATAAAAATGCTATTGTTTCATAGCGTCATTATACTCAGTGAGCATATGAAACCACTGGTTGTTATGTACTTTTAAGGATAATATCCCTAAATATATTTAGAATAATGCTCACATAATCCATATAAATATCCAAGTCAAATATAAATGCCCCCTCAATTGTAGGCTGTTCTTGGACACAAGAAAGGCATTGTAACTGCGAGAAAAGATGGAAACGATTAAATTATAAAAATCACCCAGTTCTATAGTGTGTGAAAAGCAAGAGAAGCAAATACTGTTACTAAATGGTTCCTCCAACAATCCCCGACCGTCCAAGTGGTTGGGCACCATTCCTTTCCCCCGTCCCATCCCATCCCGAACCCCTTCCAAGTGCTATATAGTCGTAATGGCTTGGCGCTTTCCTCCTGATAACTCCCTCCCTCCTTCCTCCAGAGGTGTCAATCCAGGTTAATGAGAAATGGGCCCATTTAGTCGTCATTAACGGACAATAAAGAGACGCGTGGGGTTATACTTCACATTGGTCGTTACTGGAGAGTGAGTGGAGGACCGTTATCTTGAGGTTATCTTGAGATGATTTCGGGGCTTTAGTGTCCCCGCGGCCCGGTCCTCGACCAGGCCTCCACCCCCAGGAAGCAGCCCGTGACAGCTGACTAACTCCCAGGTACCTATTTACTGCTAGGTAACAGGGGTATTCAGGGTGAAAGAAACTTTGCCCATTTGTTTCTGCCTCGTGCGGGAATCGAACCCGCGCCACAGAATTACGAGTCCTGCGCGCTATCCACCAGGCTACGAGGCCCCTCGTAGTGAGTAAATTTGCCGCTAAACAAATAAATGAGTGGTAATAAATTGAAGCTATCAATCAGCAATGTTAAAGGGTCTAAACTAAATCTCAAAACTAGACTGAAAATGTGTAGCTGCAGATCAGTAGTGACACCTGTGGGGTCCTGACCCATCAACCTGTCATCCGTAAATAACGGTATTTAAAGCCACTATTGATAGAACACACGAAGAAAAAACACGTTTTGTATTAGTAATCTTGTAACGTGCTCGAGAAAGCAGGCAACAACCCAGTAAAGTTTCCTATACATTGTATAACACATGTATGTACTAAATTAGGCCAAGATGACGAATATTTGGCCAAGGAATGCATATTTAGGCCTAAGAGAGGTTAAGCATATATAGGATTGGTTTAATTAATCATTGGGGAGTTCTGGCTCGGCTTGGGGGAGTAGAAGAACTCCCAGAACACCATCAACCAAGTAATCCTAACCAAGGAAAACAAAGATACCAGATATCAGCTAAACGATACCGAAATTACAATATCAACAAGTCTACCAGACAAGCAATATTTAGGATAGATAAGATTTAAATTATATAGAGGCACTACACAATCTCTGATATGATTCGTCATCGCGTGTGATCATAAAATTTGTCTAGGTGAAGCTGTAACGAGCTTGTTCATACACATGACCATCCTCGTAAATTATCTAAATAACACAAATATATAATTAGTCAAAAATGTTTGCTAACGGCACGTAGTATTAACTAAATCCACTGCGGAAATCATCTTCCGAAATTTAATCTTATTTCATTAAGATTTCATTAAGATTATTTCATTTCATTATACTCCAAGTTCTGACAAAGGTTTATGTTTTTAAGTTCTACAGTCATGTATGCCAGTAACGTGTTACATGTTGTTGTTGTTAAAGATTCGCTACCCAGAACAAAGTTCCAAGCAGCACGGGCTATGGTGAGCCCGTAGATAGTTATTAACGTGTTACAGTTGTGCTCAACTGACGCAAGTATAAGGCCTTTGGTTTGGTCTTGCAAGGGCTTAAGGTCTATGTCAGTGGCGCAGGGCGGCTGGAGCTCGCCGGGCGCCACTCCGCACCTCTGCTAGTATAGGATGGAATGGGGGAACGGGAGATCCAAGTACACGCTTCAAGTCTCTCAGAAAATAGAAAAATTATCATAAAATATGGAAAGCTCTCACTGCTGCTTTACGTGTAGAAAATGCAGCTATTGAAGATGCTCTTGGAAAATTGTGTGATGCCATGAATGCTTCGTATATGAAGACAACTTGTTCAATTTTGCGTTCTGCATATACTATTTAGTTTAGACAGACAGACCAAACTATGATCACTTTGGCTTATTGGAACTACAAAAGCAAAATGGTGTTGACTCTGGAATGGGACTGCATTCCCACACTAGTAACAGAGATAATTAATCACATAGCCATTAATATAAACACATAAAATTTGCCAGTATATCAAGCAGATACATGGCAAAATTTATGTTCTCATTGATGATTCAACAAACCTGAGCGTTAAAACATTATTGATAGTTTACTTGAAATGTGAAAGTGATAAGGAAGGTAATCCCCATTTCATGTTCTTAGATCTAATTGAACTACCTGATCAGAAAGCAGCAACTATTGCTATTGTGCTGATCCAATTATCATGGGTTTGTTGACTTATATTTGAAACAGAACCTTGTAGCATTTGCTAGTGATGGGCCAAGTGTCATGCTTGGTGTCAGATCTGGAGTTGTAACACTTCTCAAAGAACATTACCCTAATATAATAATCTATCTTAATCACAGATTAGAACTTGCTTGATTCAGTGAGAGAAGTTCTTGGAATTAATCATTTTCAAGCATTTATAGACCAATTGTACTCATTTTACAGATCACCTCTAATTCAAATGAACTATCTAAATGTACCTCTCAACTTGAACAACAGATTCAAAACGCTCTGCGTATTAGGTATTGTATGTACCAGCTCTATCTATAAATCTCAGTCTCCGTGGTGTAGTGGTAAGACACTCGCCTGGCGTTCCGCGAGCGCTATGTCATGGGTTCGTATCCTGGCCGGGGAGGATTTACTGGGCGCAATTCCTTAACTGTAGCCTCTGTTTAACGCAACAGTAAAATGTGTACTTGGATGAAAAAACGATTCTTCGCGGCAGGGGATCGTATTCCAGGGACCGTAGGATTAAGGACTTGCCCGAAACGCTACGCGTACTAGTGGCTGTACAAGAATGTAACAACTCTTGTATATATCTCAAAAAAAAAAAAAAAAAAAAAAAAAAAAAATCCATCATTATGTTTGTAACTCTTCATCTATGTATGTACTTTTACCTGACTAAAAATTTGAATTTGAATTTGAGATTAGCAAAATAAGCCGTGTTCTGAGCACCAGGTGGGTGGCCAGCTCGTATTAACAGTTTCAGCAGTATGGACACATTGACAGCACTGTTTTCATTTTGAAAAAAGCAGTGAAAGATGAAACAAGAGTTGGAAGTGATTGATAAACCTATGAATGTCTGTTGAAAAAGGTAACTTCAGAACAGTTTCTATTGTATTTAGCTGTAATGTATGACACGCTGCATGAACTTGGTTTACTGTCAAGAGTGTCTACAGAAACACACTACTTCCATTGTGTATATAGACAAACTGATTCAACGGAGCATAAGGTCATTCCATGGACCAGAAGAGAAACCTGGCACTAGAACTTTAGAACCTCAAAAGGCAGTTGAAAAGGGAAAGTTTGGAGGAATTACCATAACAAGGTACAAGAAAATTGTCTCCATTAATTATCAACAGCGATTTAGTAGTCTCACGAACAATTTGCAGCACCGTATGTTCACGACAACATCCTTGAGAGGCTCTCAAACGTCTCAACCTCAAAGCACGTATAAATCACTAAGTGAAATGTGTCATTGTTAAGGACCACTGGCGGCGGCCTGATGAAATACCACCTAATTACGGAGACGCTGAAATATTATCTCTCTGCAAGAGGTTTAATCTTTCTTCTTACTCTGCACTAAATGCCTTTACAGACTATGTGGAGGATCATGGACGCCGCATCCCTCCAAGATTCACACCCATTACTGAGCTGTTTACTGGTTATTCCTATTAGTACTGCTCAGTGTGAGAGAGGATTCACTAACATGAACCTGATAATAACAGCAACACGCTCAAGAATTCTTATCAATCATGTATCAGCACTTATGTTTGTTAAACTACATGGACCTCCTCTAGTTCAGTGGCATCTTGAGCCATATGCCATACATCATGGCTGGGGTCCCACAGATCCTGAGCCATATGTCATACCATGGCTGGGGTCCCACAGATCCTGAGCCATATGCCATACATCATGGCTGGGGTCCCACAGATCCTGAGCCATATGTCATACCATGGCTGGGGTCCCACAGATCCTGAGCCATATGCCATACATCATGGCTGGGGTCCCACAGATCCTGAGCCATATGTCATACCATGGCTGGGGTCCCACAGATCCTGAGCCATATGTCATACCATGGCTGGGGTCCCACAGATCCTGAGCCATATGCCATACATCATGGCTGGGGTCCCACAGATCCTGAGCCATATGTCATACCATGGCTGGGGTCCCACAGATCCTGAGCCATATGTCATACCATGGCTGGGGTCCCACAGATCCTGAGCCATATGCCATACATCATGGCTGAGGTCCCACAGATCCTGAGCGATATGTCATACCATGGCTGGGGTCCCACAGATCCTGAGCCATATGCCATACATCATGGCTGGGGTCCCACAGATCCTGAGCCATATGTCATACCATGGCTGGGGTCCCACAGATCCTGAGCCATATGTCATACCATGGCTGGGGTCCCACAGATCCTGAGTCATATGTCATACATCATGGCTGGGGTCCCACAGATCCTGAGCCATATGTCATTCCATGGCTGGGGTCCCACAGATCCTGAGCCATATGTCATACCATGGCTGGGGTCCCACAGATCCTGAGCCATATGTCATACCATGGCTGGGGTCCCACAGATCCTGAGCCATATGTCATACCATGGCTGGGGTCCCACAGATCCTGAGCTATATGCCATACATCATGGCTGGGGTACCACAGATCCTGAGCCATATGCCATACATCATGGCTGGGGTACCACAGATCCTGAGCCATATGCCATACATCATGGCTGGGGTACCACAGATCCTGAGCCATATGCCATACATCATGGCTGGGGTACCACAGATCCTGAGCCATATGCCATACATCATGGCTGGGGTACCACAGATCCTGAGCCATATGCCATACATCATGGCTGGGGTACCACAGATCCTGAGCCATATGCCATACATCATGGCTGGGGTACCACAGATCCTGAGCCATATGCCATACATCATGGCTGGGGTACCACAGATCCTGAGCCATATGCCATACATCATGGCTGGGGTACCACAGATCCTGAGCCATATGTCATACATCATGGCTGGGGTACCACAAATGAGCCGACGGGAGACATCTCCCGTCACGCAGGGTGCAGTCGCACCTCCACAGATCTCCAGTATCATCTATTGATACTGGTAATGGCTCAAAAGGGCCACCACTTACGGGCTATTCATGCCCGTGCCACCTTTTAGGTGGCTTAATCTTCATCAATCAATCAATCTTCATCACAGATGGGCAGATGACACCAAGACAAGAGGTGCTTCAGTCCACCATAAACAACTCACACCTCACCCTTTGTGGACACTATTGTGAAACTTCTCACTGGTTGTATTTTGTGAACACCAAGTGCTTTAACTTCTTAAATTGATAAATACATGATTTATGTTTTTTCTTTATTTGTTTGATAATTATATTTTATGATAATTGGTGAGTACAAACACGAAATACTTAATGATGTGACATAGAAACAGGATAGGAAATGACAGGATTTTGTCAGGTCCACCAGAGCTCCGGCACCTATGAAATTGGCACTGCACCCCTAGGCCTATCAACCCGCAAGCCTACTAATCCTGCAGCCTCTTCGGATAGGCTGGAGCGCCTCGCCGCTAGCTCAGATAATGGTCCGCCCATTATATATACACACGAATGATATGCTTAAAACGTGTATGTGCGTCTCCCTATTTATATATGCCGGAAACGCTATGCGTGCTAGTGGCTGTACAAGAATATAAAATCAACTTCATTTCTATGTTCTCTCTTAACCCCCAATTTACCTTCTTGTATATAAATAAATATATAAATAAATTAATTAATTAATAAATACATATTCCGTTTGATCTGTACTTTGGCATTCAAAAAAATAGCTAAAAGCAAATTATCTCACCCCAGAGTGAAAAACTCCCTTAGGCTATGAGGCCTGGTCAGAGACCGGGCCGCGGGAACCTTGATCCTCGGAATCAACGCAAAACATGTGTGTAATTACAGGAATAATTTAAATAATTCGTTTGTCAGACAATTATCATATGCATGCAGCCCGGCTCATCCAGCATTCACAACCTAACTAAAATGATGCACTAAATTGCCCGAGTCTACCTCACCGAGGACCCACGAATAAATAATGGAGCGTCGTTAATTGTGCGAGCCGCTGTGATTGTTAGCACTTGGCGGATTTATCAGCCTTGGGGGATTTATCAGCCTTGGGGGATTTATCAGCCTTGGGGGATTTATCAGCCTTGGGGGATTTATCAGCCTTGGGGGATTTATCAGCCTTGGGGGATTTATCAGCCTCAGGAGATTTATCAGTCTCAGATGATTTATCAGCTTTGGGGGATTTATAAGCCTTAGGGAGGGAGCCGGTAGGCCGAGTGGACAGCACACTGGACTTGTCATCCTGTGGTCCCGGGTTCGATCCCGGGCGCCGGCGAGAAACAATGGGCAGAATTTCTTTCACCCTATGCCCCTGTTACCTAGCAGTAAAATAGGTACCTGGGTGTTAGTCAGCTGTCACGGGCTGCTTCCTGGGGGTGGAGGCCTGGTCGAGGACCGGGCCGCGGGGACACTAAAGCCCCGATATCATCTCAAGATAACCTATAACCTATAGGGAATTTATTAGTCTCAGGGGATTTATCCCTCTGTAAAATGCAAAAATTGGAGAGGACGGGATGATGATGACTCCTTGGAGAGGTGTTATGCATAAAAACTTTACATAATCCTGGAGCTGCACACCGGGAATTCCAATATGACTTCCTAATGACGTCATCAGTTTCACTGCTTTGCCACTGAGCCTGAGCAACTCCCGTTGTTAGAAGAGGAGATGACCCAAGATGAGAGACTAACGGATATAGAAGAGACAGCAGAGGAGGTAATGAAACAGCTAACAACACTGGATGAAACTAAAGCAGTTCGACAATATAATGTATCACCGTAGATACTAGAAGAAGCAGCACAGACACTAAGCATGCCTCTAGCAAGATCTTTAATGAGTCACTTATAAAGGGAAAGTTGCCCAGATGCTAGAAGAAGATAAATGTGGTACCAATTTTCAAGAAAGGAGATAGGGAAGAGGCACTTAACTACAGACCGGTATTACTAACACGCATCCCCTGCAAAGTACTTGAAAGAATAATCAGGTTAAGACTGGTCACACACCTAGAGAACATTAGGTACAAACACCAACATGGGTTCAGAGAAGGGAAATCATGCCTAATAATCCTGGAATTCTACGATAAAATAACAAGAATAAGGCAGGACTGGGAAAGATTGGCAGATTGCATATTTCTGGACTACCAAAAAGCCCTTGATACAGTACCACACAGGAAACTGCTGTTCAAACTTGAGAGGCATGCGGGAGTAAGCGGAAAAGCCATAACGGGCAAGGAACTTCCTAACAGGAAGGAGCCAGAGAGTAACGGTAAGGGGCGAGAAATCAAACTGGTGAACAGTAACGAGTGGAGTACCTCAAGTATCGGTGCTGGAACCAGTTCTATTTCTAATATACATGAACGATATGTCTACAGGAGTAAAGTCCTTTATGTCGATGTTCGTGGATGGCGCAAAAATAATGAAAGAGTTGTGACAGATGACGATTGTAGAATACTCTAGGAGGATTTGAACAGGTTGCAGACATAGATAAATGGCTACTGGAGTTGAACACGAGCAAATGTAAAGTTATGGAAATGGGATCAGGTGACAGGAGTGCACAGGGTCATTACATAATGAAGGAAAACTACCTTCCTGTGACGATTCGAGAAAGAAACCTCGGAGTGGACGTAACATTTAATCTAACTCCTGAAGGACATATAAATAGAATAACGACAACTATGTTCTCTATGCTGACAAAAATTAAAACGTCATTCAGAGACCTAAGTAAACTAAGTAAGAAATTAACATGCGTCATTTCTTGTTTATTTTTTTCTTTATATACAGTATATATAAGCAACAAGGTCACGAAACGCATGACCTTCGGAATGCAACAATCTCACATCTGAAAAAGAATGGGAAGCTAAGCACTTTGGCCCATACTGAGCTTGGTCAGACGGAGAGGAAGTGAGTGAAGACAAAGGAGTGGGAAGAGGTCCCACGAGGACACCACGACCGTGAGAAACTGGAAATGGTCAACAGGAAATAACCTAATATTTCATAAACAATCCTAATATACGAAGAACTAGAAACAAAATCAATTACAACGAATCTAATTAAAAAAATGCAGTTAATTTTATGCAAAAGTAACAATAAGAATGATAATAAACAATTACAATAATATTTTAGTTAAAAAAAAAAAGGTTAAGAAAACGGCAATGGTGGACAGCAGTAACACACTTAAGCATTATGCAATACTAAACACATTCATTTTTCACTTATGGGAGGAGAGTCTACATGGAAGGACTCACCTTACACGAGATAAACATTAGGATATAAATATTTCTTGCAATACGGTGCTGATGTGAGTGAAAAAGGTAAGGATTGTAAATTATGTATCATGCCGCACGCCCATACCTTAGATCATCATGTATTAGAGCCTCAACTTCTTGCTAACTATAGAAATAAAGTAATCAGTAGTGTATTACATCAAATAGTTTGGATGTGTGACAAAGGAATGATAAGGGGGAATTCTTAGGAGGTATAAGCACTTTACCCCAAGCGTGTAACACTAAAACGCAGTTTGTAATAAGTTGTGTGGGATATCTATTGCCATGTGTATTGTAGCACATGATTTGTGTACTGTATAGTTTTGTGATCCCGTGAGGGGACCTGAAGTAGAGGAGGATAGAAATAGCCTAAGCTACTCTATCTAAGTGTCCTCTTGAAATCGAGTTTATTGGCTGTTTCAATGTCCCCCATTCCCTTCTAAATTATATCCCAAAGCATATTTAATTTCCAAAAGGATATAATATTACTTTCCCAAGGGAGGAAAGTACTGGATGTTAAATATCTCTTCTTCTTTCCTGGTGAATATTAAATCCAGTATTGATAGAACATCCCCCCTTCTTACCTCATTCTTGTGGCCTGCTTGACGTGTTAATACATGACTGTCTCTGGAATGAGGTTTACAAATCTGCCTGTCCAAATGTAGGACAGACAGCTGTCCATACACCTCCGTTCTTGCTTTATAGGCCTCCCAGTCTATTGCTTACAAGTTGAAGTCCCTCAGTGCCAACAATCGTGATTTATCTTTATCTCCAATTACAATAATCTCTCTCATGACCATTATGATGTCCTCTAGTTTGTCATCCAGTTCCTCCTAAGTCCATGTGTTGCTAGCTGGTGGGCTGTAGACATTTACGACTATCAGTTTAACATCCTGATTCCAAACCTGCAATTCCATTATATCAACTCCTCGAGGGTTTACGGTTTATCAACTTTACGGTTATTAACTCTCTTACATTCAGGTGTTCTTTCACCAGCACAGCCACTCTTCCCCCACTTCCAGTTTTCCTATCACGTTTCCAAACTGAGGAGCAACTTGGGAATACAACTTCATTTAAAATATTGTTTTCAAGTTTCGTCTCTGTTAGTTCGACAATATCTGGGACCTTCAATCTGAATTATATCTTTTAGCTCCAGTATTTTTTGTTCACCTCACTCCATCTATGTTAGTATATAAAATTTTTAAGAACCTGTTCCCATGCCCTTTGCCCTTTACTTCCCTTTTTTCTAATGATTTTGTTGCTTTGTTTTTATGTACCATTTCACTAGCTTTCCAATCCCTAACATTTTGTAGAAAAAAAAATATTTTTTTCTTCTTCTCTATTCCCATTTAGATGTTTAGCTTCATTGAGGTTTATTTTCAGCTTTTCTCTGTCTTCCTTTGAAAGGTGTGCGTACATGTACTCATCTAGTTATGCTTGCGGAGGTTGAGCTTCGGCTCTTTGGTCCCGCCTCTCAACTGTCAATCAACTGGTGTACAGGTTTCTGGGCCTATTGGGCTCTATCATATCTACATTTGAAACTGTGTATGGAGTCAGCCTCCACCACATCACTGCCTAATGTAATCAATTTATTAACTACTCTGACACTAAAACAATTCTTTCTAATGTCTCAATGGCTCATATGGGCACTCAGTTTCCATCTGTGTCCCCTTGTGCGTGTGCCCCTTGTGTTAAATAAACTGTCTTTGTCTACCTTGAGAATCTTGTATGTGGTGATCATGTCCATCTAATTATTCTGTATTTCAGTAACGTGAGGTTTAATTCCTGTGGTCTCTCCTCATAGCTCATGCTCCTCAGTTTGGGCAACAGTCTGGTGTCAAACCTTTGAACCTTCTCCAATTTAGTCTTATTCTTGACAATTAAGATATGAACTCCATGCTGGAGCTGCATACTCCAGGATTAGTTTGACATACGTGGTATACAACGTTTCTGAATGATTCCATACAATCAACATGCCATTCTTATATTGGCCAACCTGACACATGCCCCTGATGTTATCTTCTTGATATGGGCTTCG
This sequence comes from Procambarus clarkii, assembly GCF_040958095.1. Classification (NCBI taxonomy): domain Eukaryota; kingdom Metazoa; phylum Arthropoda; class Malacostraca; order Decapoda; family Cambaridae; genus Procambarus; species Procambarus clarkii. The sequence goes on from NC_091225.1 coordinate 22,772,594, forward strand.
TGGGACAGGTCTGGCGTGATATCAACCCCCAGAACTTTCTCTCTGATTCTAGAAGAATTTTATCTCTCAAATGGTATCGTGTACCTGGCCTCCTACTCTATACACCTATCTTCATTACATTACATTTGCCGGGTTAAGCTCTAACAACCATTTGTTGGACTATTGTGTGTGCGTGTTCTCACCTAGTTGTGCTTGTGGGGATTGAGATCAGCGTTCACAGCAACCATACCACACATGCAGGGACCAGTTCCAGCGACCATACCACACATGCAGGGACCAGTTCCAGCGACCATACCACACATGCAGGCACCAGTTCCAACGACCATACCACACATGCAGGACCAGTTCCAGCGACCATACCACACAGACTCCAAAGAGCCAGAGCTCAACCCCAGCAAGCACAACTAGGTGAGTACAGACCCGCACTCAGAAGTTGCACTAAAGATAAAAAATACTGAACTTGTCGTCGGTAGCTACAGCTAGTTTGTTGTGCAGCCCCTACTCCTGTACTTCCCTAATTGTGCATGCGGGGGGGTTGAGCTCTGGCTCTTTGGTCCCGCCTCTCAATTGGTGTACAGATTCCTGAGCCTAATGGGCTCCTGTGGGTATCCCCCAAAGGATTACAAATGCAGCACTGAACTCACCTTTCCTTCTGTGCCCCATTGTGTCGGGGGGGGGGGGGAGCTGCCTGCCCCTGCTACACCACACGAGGGTCAGCTGTGCCCGTCACCACTATGGTGGGTATTCGACACTTTCAGCCACAATGAACACAAATGCCTCACTTTAATTCCGGCTAAAGCTCGCGCGTCACATCCTGATAACAGCCGCTGTGATTCACTACGTGATAACGTTTGGGTTTAGCGGCGGAGATTACGCTTTCGTTTATGCAGTAAACACAAGAACTGATAAGAGTGAGGTGCAACAATGATAAAAGTAGAGAGAGAGGGTGGCGGGCCGGGAGCCACAGTGTGCTCGGCGTAGCGGCCGGAGCGGGACTGAGTGTGTGAGGCTATAACGCCGCATTAATGGCCTGGTTGGGGAGACCAAGGTCACTCAGTCCTCTCCCTCCACCCTCCTGTCCCGTCACAACACTCCCTCTTCCACCAATTTATCCCATGTATCATACATTCACACCTCATAGTGGATGATGGTTCGCATATATGATGATTCCTAAGACATGGTATAGTATACCATGTTAGTATACTGTATATGGGGTTACGTCAGACTGGGAAAATGTTTTAAGTGGAGTGCCTCAAGGCTCTGCCCTGGGATCTCTGAACAAATCCACAAGGGCCGTGACGAGGATTCGAACCTACGTCTTTGAGCAGCAATATTTGCAAATTTACCGATGATACTAAAATCGGGAGGGAAATAAACACGGAAAAAGACTCACTATCACTTCAAGACGATCTTAATAGGGTTTTGAAATGGTCAAAAGATTGGCAGATACAGTTGAATGCTGACAAATATAAAGTTTGAGGCGAGGTAATGATGATAGAGTTACAAGATACGAGCTAGATGGTGTTGAGATTGCGAAAGGGATTTAAATTTAAAACCAAAAAATCAATGCATAAATGTTTGTAATAGGCAAATAGGACACTGGGATTTATTTATCGAAACGTTAGTAACAAGACACCTGGTGTTGTTCTTCAGCTATATCTTGCTTTGGTTAGGCCCCATTTAGATTATGCAGTTCAGTTTTGGTCGCCGTACTATACAATGAATATAAATTCACTTGAACGCGTCCAGCGTAGGATGACAAAGTTAATCCCGCAAATTCGAAACCTGGCTTTCTGCAGTCTCCGTGGTGTAGTGGTAAGACACTCGCCTGGCGTTCCGCGAGCGCTATGTCATGGGTTCGTATCCTGGCCGGGGAGGATTTACTGGGCGCAATTCCTTAACTGTAGCCTCTGTTTAACGCAACAGTAAAATGTGTACTTGGATGAAAAAACGATTCTTCGCGGCAGGGGATCGTATTCCAGGGACCATAGGATTAAGGACTTGCCCGAAACGCTACGCGTACTAGTGGCTGTACAAGAATGTAATAACTCTTGTATATATCTAAAAAAAAAAAAAAAATGGGCATAACAAAGGGGATATTAAAGGGTATTAAAAGTATCAACTCAAAATAGAACACGAAACAATGGGTGTAAATTGGATAAGTTTAGATTTCGGAAAGACCTGGGTAAATACTGGTTTGGTAAAGGGTTGTTGATTTGTGGAACCAGTTGCCACATGGCGTGGTGGAGATGGGCCCCTTGATTGTTTCAAGCGTAGATTGGACATGTATATGAGTGTGATTGAGTGGTTATAAATAGGAACTGCCTCGTATGGGTCAATAGGCTTTCTGCAGTTACCTTCATTCTTATATTCTTATAATAAATATAGGCTAGGCCGGGCGGCAGGAGAGTAGCCTAATCCACACATTTCCCCCCCCCCCCCCCCACTAACTGTCCATAAACACATACTATAAGGAGCCTGGATTAGCCATTAAGCACAATAAGCCCGTGGTGCTTAAGGGCTCCAGTAAAGACGGGCCTTAAAAAGTTTTTTTTCCACTACGGGGATTTGCAATGGACCCTTGTTATCTTGAGATGATTTTGGGGCTTAGCGTCTCCGCGGCTCGGTCCGCATCCCCAGGAAGCAGTCCGTAGCGGTCCGTCTAATTACCACAAGCTACCACAAACTACACAAACTTCAGAAAGCTTCCTGGCAATACGTTAGTAATGAATAAATATGATATATTTACTCATTATAATGTTGGTGCTGAATGTACAACACGAAAAAACATAATTTTAATCTGAAAAAGTATCTTTTTATAAAGAAATTAGACGAAAATAAAAAGCTGGTGACGCCAAATCAAGTCGATGATCCAAGCTTCGGTTCGGTTAGGTTAGGTTTGGTTAAGTTAGGTTAGGTTAGGTTAGGTTAGGTTAGGTTAGGTTAGGAAAGGTTAGGTTAGGTTAGGTTAGGTCAGCCTAACTTAATATATCATATTTATTCATTACTAACGTATTGCCAGGAAGCTTTCTGAAGTTTGTGTAGTTTGTGGTAGCTTGTGGTAATTAGACGGACCCGTCCGTAGCAGCTATCTAACTCCCAGGTAACTATTTACTGCTAGGTAAACAGGATCATCAGGGTGAAAGAAACTCTGCCCATTTGTTTTCGCCTCCACCGGGGATTGAGCCCGGAACCTTAGGACTACGAATCCAAAGCGCTGTCCACCCAGCTGATAGGCGCCTATTTATATGAACACGAACACTGCTCTCTGGTGTAGTGTTACAGCTGAACCAGGGCCTAGAAAATGGCAGCCCCATAATAAACTCAAAAATATTAATATAATTATATAATACAGGGGGAGCCGGTCTGCCGAGCGGACAGCACACTGGACTTGTGATCCTGTGATCCCGGGTTCGATCCCGGGAGCCGGCGAGAAACAATGGGCAGAGTTTCTTTCACCCTATGCCCCTGTTACCTAGCAGTAAAATAGGTACCTGGGTGTTAGTCAGCTGTCACGGGCTTCTTCCTGGGGGTGGAGGCCTGGTCGAGGACCGGGCCGCAGGGACACTAAAGTCCCGAAATCATCTCAAGATAACCTCAAGATATGATAGCATGCTGTGTATCATCAAAGCAAGAACGCAATGGAGTAATAGGTGTAATATGTTTCATATAAATGAACAAATCCACAGGACCTATGTTGGAACCTTGTGCCTCGTCACAGCTCCTGTGGATTTGTTCATTGATATATCACCATAATGTGATTTTTGTGTATTATTTCATATAAATAATAATAGTTATTCATTGAAATATATATATACAGTATTTTACGATTTACCATTGATTTTATTTTCATTTACAAGTACGGTATAGGGGGGGGGGTACCATAATCTTTTCAGTGCTAGAGGCCTCTGAGGGTCTTAATCCGGCCCTGACCTGAGGTGTTTCCGGGGATTAGCGTCCCAGCGGCCCGCTCGTCGACCAGGCCTCCTGGTTGCTGGACTGGTCAACCAGGCTGTTGGATGCGGATGCTCGTAACTGAGGTAAGAATCACAGCCTGGTTGATAAGGTATCTTACGGGCTATTCATGCCCGTGCCACCTCTTGGGTGGCTTAATCTTTATCAATCAATCTTCAGGTATCCTTTGGAAGTGCTTGTCAAGTTCTCTCTTAAACACTGTGAGGGGTCGGCTAGTTATGTCCCTTATGTACTCACCAGGGGCCTCGTAGCCTGGTGGAGGGGCCTCGTAGCCTGGTGGAGGGGCCTCGTAGCCTGGTGGATAGCGCGCAGGACTCGTAATTCTGTGGCGCGGGTTCGATTCCCGCACAAGGCAGAAACAAATGGGCAAAGTTTCTTTCACCCTGAATGCCCCTGTTACCTAGCAGTAAATAGGTACCTGGGAGTTAGTCAGCTGTCACGGGCTGCTTCCTGGGGGTGGAGGCCTGATCGAGGACCGGGCCGCGGGGACACTAAAGCCCCGAAATCATCTCAAGATAAGATAACCTAGTTGTGCGTGCGGGGGTTGAGCTCTGGCTCTTTGGTCCCACCTCTCGACCGTCAATCAACTGGTGTACAGATTCTTGAGCCTACTGGGCTCTATCATATCTACATGTGAAACTGTGTATGTCAGCCTCTACCACATCACTGCCTATGTGTAGTGGAAGTGACCCTGACTATAAGAAATAATGTTTACAAGGATACATAACCCAAATATGGTGTAACTTGAGTGGTATTACCTTCCTCCGCAAATCTAAAAAAAAAAAACATATGTGGGTTGAATATTTCATAGGAAATAGTTGTTCAACACATGCAGGAAGTGGCCCTTGGTGCAAGTAACAAAGAGAGGTGTTGAGTGGTCTTGGAGCTGTACAGCAGCACAGTAGGCACCCTGTGGCCTCCCTCTGGCACTCCTCACCAGGTCCAATGTTAGGTGGATGCAGTACGAGGAATGACATGTAAAATTGTACTTACTGACGTTAGAAAAGATAAAAGATTGAAGAAGAGATATGAAACACTTAAGGGAAAAAGTAGAAAGCGAAGATGCTTGATATAAGTCACACAAATGCAAGAAGGTGTTTGTTCTGAACAAAGAGTAGATGCAGCGCAAGATGCTCTACAAGGGCAGTCTACCTTGGTACTGTATGGAATAAAAGGGTAGCAGACTGCCATACAAGGTAGTATGGGGAATCTCTTTACTCAGACGAAGAGTAATTCGCAAGATCGGGGGTAGAAATAGCCTAAGCTACTCTATCCCTTTGAGATGTAGTTCTTTCTTATCTCAATAAACCTCATCTCAATAAACATACTTGAACTTGAACTTGATTCGCAAGATCTTCGCCAAAATAAATGCCTCTAATTATAAAATAGTGAATAAACATTATCTGAAAAATATTCAAGAGCGTTCAACTGTTCACATTTATGGCTTGAAAAATATGGTGTATAATAAATGATTAAACTAACTAACCAGACAAGATAGAAAACGGACTGGTGACCCGAGCAGACTGGCCGCTCTGCCTCACCCAAAACCTTCCCCATATGCAGCCCGTCCTCCAAACAAAGATCCAAAAGTGATTCCATCCACCTGCCAAACCCCCTGTTTATGAATGAAAAGCGGTTTACACACGACTCACAACTGCTGACGTTCGAACATATCCGGAACAAGTGCTTCACTGACGAATTTTGTTCGAATCGCAACGCTATAAATGCTTCACCCACGTACTACAAATACAAATAATCGCCAACAGAACCTAAACACCTGACCTAACCTATCCTATGCCTATATATACACAATATGCCAATATATTATAATATTAATTTATACTTGAGAAAATTCCCATTTTGAATGAACAGCATGTTAAAATTTATGAATGCGTCTGTGGGGTTGACCGCTGAATGTAATGGACTTGAGTCGAGGACGAGTTGCCATATAACGCTGTCATTACCTCCCTGACCCTCTCCACTCAACCCCCCCGCCCCCCTTAACCCCCCCTCACCCCTGCCCCCTCCAGGACCCCCCATCCCCCCTAGAACTTCCCAGCAACACCCCTCTCGTTATACCCGCCCCAGTTAGACTCCCAGCCTTAATTTCAACAACCAGGACCACTAACCACCCATACCCCTACCATTAATGTATAATGACTTACTGTAAATATATAGCTCTTGAAATAAAACATCTTCTGTAACTAGCTGACATGTAACTATAAGGTGTGAAGGATAGATTAAACTGTTTATGTAATAATTTAAGATGAGTCTGATAAAGACCTTTTGTGCCCTCTGTAATGCTTTTTGCGCTACCGGTCACAGGATGAGTATGGGGTGCACAATAAACTAGCCTCCTCCGGCGGCAACATATCAAACCATACCCCTCTCACACCAATCCCTCAGACGCAACCCTGCACAGCTGCTTCTCCCTGCATCCTACCTTGTGGAGGTTCTGGGAATCACAGCCCGTCCTCCAAACAAAGACCCAAAAGTGATTCCATGCACCCGCCAAACCCCCTGTTTATAAATGAAAAACGGTTTACACCAACCCGTCCTCGACTCAAGTCCATTACATCCAGCAGTCGACCCCACAGATGTATTCATAAATTTTTACATGCTGTTCATTCAAAACGGGAATTTTCTCAAATATAAATTAATAATATAATATATTAGCATATTATGCACATATATTATAATATATATGGTTAGGTTAGGTGTTTAGGTTCTGTTGGCGATTATTTGTATTTGTAGTACGTGGGTGAAGCATTTCAACCCGTCCTCCACTCAAGTCCATTACATCCAGCGGTCGACCCCACAGACGCATTCATAAATTTTAACATGCTGTTCATTCAGAACAAGAATTTTCTCAAATATAAATTAATATTATAATATATTAGCATATTGTGTATATATAGGCATAGGTTAGGTTAGGTTAGGTGTTTAGGTTCGGTTGGCGATTATTTGCATTTGTAGTACGTGGGTGAAGCATTTATAGCGAAGTGGTTCGAACAAAACTCGTCAGTGAAGCACTTGTTCCGGAAGTGTTCGAACGAAATCGGTTGTGAGTCGTGTGTAAACCGTTTTTCATTCATAAACAGGGGGTTTGGCGGGTGCATGGAATCACTTTTGGATCTTTGTTTGGAGGACGGGCTGAGCATTTACAGCATTGTGGTTCAAACAAAATTCGTCAGTGAAGCACTTGTTCCAGAAGTGTTCGAACAAAATCAGTTGTGAGTCGTGTGTAAACCGTTTTTCATTCATAAACAGGGGGTTTGGCGGGTGCACGCATTCACTTTTGCGTCTTTGTTTGGGCTGGTTTATACACGACTCACAACTGATGAAGTTCGAACGCTTCCGGAACAAATGCTTCACTGACGAATTTTGTTCGAACCACAACGCTGTAAATGCTTCACCCACGTACTACAAATACAAATAATCGCCAACTGAACCTAAACACCTAACCTAACCTAACCTATGCTTATATATACACAATATGCTAATATATTATAATATTAATTTATATTTGAGAAAATTCTCGTTTTGAATGAACAGCATGTAAAACTTTATGAATGCATCTGTGGGGTCGACTGCTGGATGTAATGGATGTCGAGGACGGGTTGCTATAAATGCTTCACCCACGTACTACAAATATATATATACAAACACACTGCTACCAGTTGAGGGTGTGGACACAATGCGACCCAAACGTCTAAAGGCTAAAGCTACCCCCCCCCCACCCCCCCTTGACGCTCATGCTGTCGGGAGAAGCAATATTCTGAAGGTCCTGAAGGACGTTACCGGCATCGCACCCGCTGACATTAGTCAGGAAGGTGATGATATCGTGCTCTTCTTTTCATGTGGGGAAGAGCTAGAAAAACTCTTTTGACCAACGATGCTATACTTCGCAAGGAGCACCACCTACATCCTCACTTCCCACGTCAGTTCCTGGCCGGAAGAACTGTTTTTACCAGCAGGACCAGCCAGTGGATCGCTGAGCGACCGTAACATAATATCATGGACAATATCGAGGACGAAAATCCGAACCTGGGTGTATTCAACCTAGAGTTCTGCAACGCCAACAAATCAACAATGAAGATTACTTTCACCATCATATCTGCAGCCAACCAGGCTGCCACACAAGTTTTCTACTGCTTCGGCTTGCAAATACAACCCCAGCAAGTAAAAAAGGAATGATACCATGAGATCCAGCAGTGCTTCAAGTGCTATGAGCCCTCCCACCCCACCAACAAGTGTCAGCACCCTGTCCAGAAGTGCAGCCTGTGCACACTAGACCATCACTACTCCATATGCAAGGCAACAGTCCATCGCTGCTTGCTCTGTGATGGCAATCACCCCGCAATTTCCTACCGCTGCCCCCGCAGACAGGAAAACATCATGGCCCAGGTTGAAACCAAGAGAAACAACCCTTCTACCTCCGCGACCAGAGCCCCAGCCGCTCAACCCACCACCTCAGCTCTCACCAACCGACCAGAAGACTTTCCAGTCTTACCAAAAATTGACTCCTCCCACCAGGCGACCCAGCCTTCACAAGGGGAACCCAAAGCCCCACAGGCTCCTTCACAACCCCCTGCATCACGTGCAGGCATTATCCCTGGTCTTATTAGACTAGCGGAGAGGCTTGCTGGTCCAGACAACCACTGTTTTGTCAGTGAACTGAACGCATTATACCTGGCCCACATCATAGCCCCTGGCGCAAGTCTCACTGCCTCCACTACCACTTCGGAGACTACCACCAGGACGATTGCTGCACAGACTCCAGAACCACCCGAGTTCCGGGCGGCACAAACAGAGGTATCTCCCTCTCCAGCTCCCAACACTCCTACCGTCACCATCTCAACAGCCATGTTAGCAGACGTGCTATCTATAAATACTAACATCACCACCAACACTCCTGATATACCGTCTACCGCCAATCCAAGACTACCACAGGCTGCAAGGTGAAAGACGAAAACACCACCTACGGGTTACGGACACCTCAGACGAGGAAATCTTAGTAGGAGTTCAACCGCCGCACCACAAATATGACACCTACTCGGTACAAGACATCCTCATGGAGGCCTCGTCACCAAACTCTAATGAGAGCACGGTTCAGCCAAAGTCTCAGGCAAAGAAAAAACGGGAGACCTAGAGGTCTACACTAACCCCACCAGCTCCATAACTGGTACAGCCAGCCCTCCAGGGCTGAAGACTCATATCCATACCCAGATCTCTAGTATCAGCCATTAATATAGATAATGGCTCCAAAGAACCTCCACTTACGGGCTCACCATAGCCCGTGCTACTTGGAACTTTATGTTCTGAGTAGCTGAATCTAAAACAACAACAACATACTCCAAATACAAATAATCGCCAACAGAACCTAAACACCTAACCTAACCTATGCCTATACATGCACAATATATACACAATAATATTATAATATTAATTTATATTTGAGAAAATTCCTGTTTTGGATGAACAGCATTTAAAATGTAGAAACCCACTTCGGCCAATCATCAGCCAGATACCCACATACAGACTGGCTAAGCCTCAACTGCTTGCTGACCCCCTTATGTACCCTGTGCTTCCAGCCTGAAGTCTCCAAAGGAGTTTGTTGATTTACTGCGGGGAGCACAGGGCCATGGGGATAAGAGCCTCGTTGGATGTAGAGTCACTGTTTACCAACGTACCTGTGGGTGAAACAATCGGGATGACAGCGGATAGTGTATCGTGATCCGGCTTGTACTCCTCTTGACATACCAGAAAACATACAAAGGAAGCTACTCCAAGCCTGCACTAAAGAGGCACCCTTCTTGAGTCCAGATGGGCACATGTATGGGCAAGTAGACGGGATCGCCATGGATTCTCCCCTAGGTGTCCTGTTTGCGAACTTCTACATGGGTACCATTGAGCATGGGTCTTAGTTGACATGAACTTGAAACCCGCCATATACTGCAGGTATGGTGACGACATTTTTATGCAGGTACCTGATGTCAGACGTTTGCAGCAGCTGAAGGAGGCATTCAAGCAGAATTCTGTGTTGAGTTTCACTTACGAGATGGAGAATGATGGGAAGCTGCTTTTTCTAGATGTAACAGTCACGGAAAGGAGCGGAGGCTTCCACACTGCAGTCTACACTAAGGAAACAAACTGCGACTGCGCTACGAGATGGTTAAAAGAAGCAAGGGCGTGTAATGAAGTAAGGGCGAAGAGGTAGAACGGCCTATTGACAGAGCTCAAGTGCATAGGGTAAGTGCGTAAAATCCTGGTTTGTGTCTCGAAGAAACTGCAGGGTCCAAGTAAGGGGCAGTAGAACGTCTGGTTGCAATTCTTTTAACCATGTCGTAGTGCAGTCGATTAAGGCAGCGCCTGGGGATGCTCTCGGACGTAGGTTCGAACCCTCGTCACGGCCCTCGTGAATTTGTTCATTTGATGCATCACGCTATTGTGATTTCTGTGTGTAACTGGGTGGATATCAATAGGAACTGCCTCGTGTGGGCCAATAGGACTTCTGCAGTTACCTTCATTCTTATATTCTTATGTTCTTAATCATAGCACAGCTCACAGACGAGAGGAAAAACAGAGGGCAAGACGACGTTCTATTGTCGGGAGCAACATGAAGGAACCAGAGCACTTGGGGATGAGCTAATGGAAAACATAATTAAGAGACAGATCAGTATATAATTTGATGAAATACATGAAACATGAGGTTTATGCTGAACAGTGGCGTGATGAAGGGACGAGCGTGGTGTGTACACACTGACGTGGTGTGTACACACTGACGCGGTGTGTACACACTGACGTGGTGTGTACACACTGACGTGGTGTGTACACACTGACGTGGTGTGTAGACACTGACGTGGTGTGTACACACTGACGTGGTGTGTACACACTGACGTGGTGTGTACACACTGACGTGGTGTGTACACACTGACGTGGTGTGTACACACTGACGTGGTGTGTAGACACTGACGTGGTGTGTACACACTGACGCGGTGTGTACACACTGACGTGGTGTGTACACACTGACGTGGTGTGTACACACTGACGTGGTGTGTACTGTTATGATCTCAGCCTGCAGGAGAAACGAGTCTCCCTTCTTGAGAGTTATTCAGCAAGCCTGACCTAACTAGAAGGTCTAGCAAGTATTGAGGTGATAACGCATATGTAAAATAGTTGGTTGGATATGTATAACAGTTTGAGATTATGGGCAATGAAGAAGAAAACAGATAAATGACGGGCTAGGAGATGTGGACATTTTGCTGGAGGCGTGAGGCTCGCTTCTGGAGGACCTTGACCTCACTTGAGTGCCAGACATCGCAGGGGGAAGCCGCGCTCCGTTGAGCTCCCGTCAGAAGGGAACCCCTAGTGATATATCTCGAAGAGAAGAGAAGTGTGCGGACGTACCAGCTGTGGAATCGAGCTGGGAACGTTGTGGTCTCAAGTCCTGGTCGACGAGCAGATATTAAATCGCCCAGAAGCATTATTGTGGGCCGTGGGAGCGCCCTGACCAGACGCCGTCAGAGGGAAAGCGCCCTCGATCAGTTAATCTGTGGTAAGCACGAGATACGCCAGTTCATAGTGATTGCTTGTAGTTGGTCGTGTGCCCAGCGACAGTAGCAATGTTTATTTATAGGTTAGACATGTTTTAATAAGGCAGAAGGCCTGAGATAGGAGAGTGAAGAGGGAGGAGCACGGAGCGACGTCCGTCCACTCTGAGCTCTGACGGACGACTGAGGGAGCCCGGCTCCGGATGGAGGAAGACCCTCCCAGCGAGTGAGGACCGCCGCCAGGCGAGGTGGAGTATGGACCCGCCCAAAACGGGGGAGTCCACTCTCACTGTATGTAGAGGACAGATAGAGGTTTGAGGCAAGCATATTGTGTGGTTATTTTTGTTTATGTGTTAAAGGGGAACATTTTATTGGAGTGTCGATGGGTTGCAGGTTTGTTCTTTGGGGAAGAAGTTGCTGAGAACTTCGAAGCCAGCAGATGATGTAGCTGATGAGACTCCAAGGTAGTGGAGCAGAGGACCTCGAGCTGTGAGGAGAAGCAGCAGTGAAGAGGAGTGTCACGTGCTTCTGTAGAGGTGGTGTAGCAGCCAAGAGAGCTGTGGAAGAACCTAACAGAAGGGTGAAGCACCGTAGTTGCACAAGGAAACTTCATGATAGCAGCCGGGAGGAGCTGCAGAGGATCCTGGTAGTGAAGCCCGGAAGAACCTAAGGATATTAGGGTTGTGAACTTCCAGAGGTGGAAGGGGAAGTTCTGGTGGATTACTTATAGGGAGTTGATAGTGTTTGGTTGTCATTAGCGTGCAAGACGCAGTGAGAGGTGAGTGACTGTTTGCATTCTTATGTCAAGGAGTGATTTAGTCTGAAGCTTAGAGTTGCAGTCGTAGGCTTGATTACCTACAGATGTATGTGCTCGAGGACTGACAGTGATCGATTAATCATTGTTGTGTATCAATGAACCTTTATACTGATATATGTTATTGCATTCAAATGCTGGTATTCTATATATACATTATCTTGCTGATAGTGCAACAGTGTACGTAGGCTTGACCAACTTGAGGAGGTTAATGATATCAGGTGGTGAACCAGGAGGTAGGATACCACTTGATAGGCTGATAATAGAGTTCTGATGGTGTTGGAGTCCAACCTGATTGTGATATTATAGAGTATAGGATTCATTATTATTATATGTGTGTATGTATCGTGTATGTGCTTTGTTCAGTAAATGTGTCACAATTTGCTGGTGTTTGCCCTTGTCCTAGTGAGGCTTCCCAGGAAGTAGTGAAGAAGGAGAGAGAGAGAGAAAGAACCAAGAACCACTGCTGTGGACAGGGTAAAAGGTAATACTAATAAGTCAAAAGGGGATTGAGGAGATCATATCACCTAAGGAGAGAGTGGGGAGTCACAGCGGCTCGAGTGGGTGTGTGCACGTGACAACGAGGCTGAGTGTTGGAGCCGCATCCCCTAAACGTGTGACGTGGAGCCCCTCTCCAAGAGCCAGAAGCGCCTAGTGTGATCTCCTAGTGAAGTGTAAGCACTCTACCGAGTTGTGGGTTGGGTTGTCCGTAGAGAAGGATCAACGACGACAACACCAACCAACCCACAGTCTATAATAAATTGGGGGCCTGTGTCCGGGAGAGTGAACTGACACACCCACACCCTGTCCAAGAGTGGATTTGTACACCCTTGCTGAAATAAACTGTGACCGCAGGTGTATATTCTCTCTCTTGGGAAGACTCACAGGACAAAGATGGATAAGGTGCAAGCATTTGTGGAGTCAGGCAAGCCTGAGGACTTGGAAGGTTGCACGAGGGATCAATTGAAACAAATAGCAGAAAAATGTGGCATCAGGTTGAAAGCATCTAAAGTAGCTGGGATGAAGGATGAGATCCTGAGGCAGTTGAGAGCCAGAAGTGAAGCGGCAGAACAAGGAGTCCAGGAAGGAGCTGAAAGTAGAAAGGAGGATGATGGGCAGGATGACGTGAGATCCCAGGGATCGAGTAGGAGCAGCAAGAGTAGCCGCAGTAGCAGGAGTAGCCGGAATAGGAGCTTGGAGAGATTCCAGTTAGAGCTCCAGATGCAGCGTGAGGAAAAGGAGAGACAGTTCCAGCTGGAAAAGATGAAATTAGAACTCCAGATGAAAAATGAAGCCGAGAAGGAAAAAGAGAAAACCAGGCTGGAAGTAGAAAAAGAGAAAACCAGGCTGGAAGTAGAAAAAGAGAAAACCAGAGTAAGAGAACTGGAGTTGGAACAAGAGAAAGAAAAAGAGAAAACCAGAGTAAGAGAACTGGAGTTGGAACAGGAGAAAGAAAAAACCCAGGTCGAAAAAGAAAAAGAGAGAACAAAACAAATGCAGATAGAAGCGAATAGAACCTTGGCTGAGCAAAGGATTGAACATGGGTTGCCAGAGAGCACCACCCAGGTATCACACCCACCAGATGTTAGGGTTAGGGAGAAGGACATTCCCTTGTTTGTTCCCGAAGAGGCAGAGAGCTTCTTCGAGCATTTTGAGAAAGTAGCCAGCATCAAAGAGTGGCCACAGGAGGAATGGGCCCAGCTGGTCCAGTTAAGATTGACCGGTGCAGCCAGGGAGGCATACACCCAATTGTCACTGGAAGAGTGCCAGGATTACGCCACAGTAAAGAGCAGCATATTGCGCTCGTTTCAGTTAACCTCAGAGGCTTATAGGAAGCGCTTCAGAGAAATGATCAAAGTTGGAGCATGTACGTTTGCTGAGACAGCAAGAGATCTGGAAAGACGATTCCAGAAGTGGATTGAGGCTGCTGGAGTTGGATCTTACACTGACCTGAAGCAACTGATGGTCATGGAGAAGTTCTTGGAGATGATGCATCCCGAAACAAAGTTCAAGATCCAAGAAGCGGGGGTAAAGGAGGTGAAAGATGCCGCAGATAGGGCGGATATGATTACTGAAGCGTACAAGAGCTTAAGGGAGAACAGAGTGAGAAGCGAGGTGAGACGCAGCAATAGCAGATCCAATGGAGTCTGGGGAGGAAGAAATTATGAGAGACCCAGAGGAGTCTGGGGTGAGAAAAATTTTGATAAATGGGCAGATAAAAGTAAGTACCCTAAAACTCAGAAGAGTAGGTCGCGCACTTCATCTGAAAGTGAAGATGAAGGAGCTAAACGAGAAGCTAATCGTTATCCGGGAAATCGAGAGTCCAGTAAAACCCCACAGAGTGCAGGTAGTGTGCCTGGCCCTAGGAACTCTCATGCGAGTGGACAAAGTCAGAGCCACTCTGGTTCTTATAGGAGAGATTTTTCACAGATGAGATGTTACCAATGTAACGGATTGGGTCACGTGATGCGAGATTGTCGGCAGGGCAAGAGAGTTGTGACCCTGGCCATGTGTGACCCCCGAAGCAAATATATCAATGTGTTCCGAGACAAACCACAGAGAGCGAACTTAGTGAACGAGAGGTATAGGCCGTTCATGAGCAAAGGTTGGATCAGAATAGGAAGCCAACCTGAGGTAGAAGTTGGTATCTTAAGAGATACCGGAGCTAATCAGAGCTTGATTGCGAGAAGCCTGATTGGGAATGATCGACGGTTAGCTGGCAGTGGGAAGATGAAAGTATATGGGTTATTGTCTGAAAGTGACATGCCCGTTTGTACTGTCCAGCTAAGGTCGGAATATGTGTCGGCAGAGGTGATGTTGGGAGTATGCCCCGACATACCTATTCCAGGAGTCCAAGTGATCCTAGGGAATGACTTGTGCGGGACAAAGGTGTTGACAAGAGTCATGGCGGAGACTGTGCCAGAGGAGTGCCCAGAAGGCCACGGCACGGATGGGACACCAGAGAGTGTGAACCTGACTGACATCCGAAGAGATGAGTCAGGAGACCGCCAAGCCATTGAAAACCCTGTCTCGGTAGTGACGAAGGCAGATGTGGCCGACGAGGAAGACACTGGAGAAGGTGAGACAGTGTCGATTCAGCCGGTGGAAAATATCGACGTAGATATAGCGTGGCTGTTTGATGAAGGTCCAGCCAAGGAGAATGAAGTCTCGGTGAGGTCGAAAGTGAGGATGACCCAGCCGAAGAAGAATCATGTGGAGAGAGTTGACCTGAGTAAAGCCCAGACTGCTGAAATTAAGAGTCGGAAGGCGAATGCAACTGTGCTGAGTAGGAATGAGGAAAGATGTGGACATACTGAGGACGGGAGTAGAGCGTCACGTTGTCCACGAGCACAGAAGCATGTGGATAGTGGAGTTAAGTTGTTTGAGATGTCAGGAGTTGACATGTTCCACAGGAAACGTGAAGAAAAGATAGTGAAGAAGAGTAATAGCCGAGAAAATGAAAGGAGAAGAGACAGTATGTGTGGAGAGATGCTTACGAGCACTTTGGGAGAGGCAAAGCGACATGTATGGTCGAGTGCTGTTGGATGTAGTATAGTGCCCGAAGAAACTTTTAGGGAACGAAGAAGAGTCGAAGGAGAAGAAATGGAGAGGTATAGAAGTGAAAAGTGTGGGAAGAGGATGATGATACAAGCATGGATGAATAGAAGAAAGCCGAGGACTCGATGGAAGTCAAACAGGACGATGTCTTGGATAAATGAGGAGACGAAAGGGAGAATCGTCGGTGAAGACGAGGGAGTGAAGTATGATGACAGGAGACGAAAGTATAATGGCAGTAGATGGAAGTGTGAAGACGACAGAGGAGATACAGACAGTAGATGTCTGACTCTGGACGGGAAGAGAAGAAGACGAGGAAACGGAGGGTGGAGACAGTAAGTAGAGTGGACCAATGGATTGCAGGCGTCCAAGGAGGACAGCCTAGCCAAGAGGTGCCAGAGAAGTCAAATCGTTTATGAGAAGATCGTGTTTCTGGAGAGTTGTGAGCCAGATGTTGCAAGGTGCAACGAATTAATTGTAGACTCCTAAGAGAGTATATGGGGTGAAGAAAGAGACAGTGTAGTGGCGGATGTATTATCCCGAGCTTTGCCACTGGAATAACTCTCAAAAATAAGGGGAGGGGAGTGTTATGATCTCAGCCTGCAGGAGAAACGAGTCTCCCTTCTTGAGAGTTATTCAGCAAGCCTGACCTAACTAGAAGGTCTAGCAAGTATTGAGGTGATAACGCATATGTAAAATAGTTGGTTGGATATGTATAACAGTTTGAGATTATGGGCAATGAAGAAGAAAACAGATAAATGACGGGCTAGGAGATGTGGACATTTTGCTGGAGGCGTGAGGCTCGCTTCTGGAGGACCTTGACCTCACTTGAGTGCCAGACATCGCAGGGGGAAGCCGCGCTCCGTTGAGCTCCCGTCAGAAGGGAACCCCTAGTGATATATCTCGAAGAGAAGAGAAGTGTGCGGACGTACCAGCTGTGGAATCGAGCTGGGAACGTTGTGGTCTCAAGTCCTGGTCGACGAGCAGATATTAAATCGCCCAGAAGCATTATTGTGGGCCGTGGGAGCGCCCTGACCAGACGCCGTCAGAGGGAAAGCGCCCTCGATCAGTTAATCTGTGGTAAGCACGAGATACGCCAGTTCATAGTGATTGCTTGTAGTTGGTCGTGTGCCCAGCGACAGTAGCAATGTTTATTTATAGGTTAGACATGTTTTAATAAGGCAGAAGGCCTGAGATAGGAGAGTGAAGAGGGAGGAGCACGGAGCGACGTCCGTCCACTCTGAGCTCTGACGGACGACTGAGGGAGCCCGGCTCCGGATGGAGGAAGACCCTCCCAGCGAGTGAGGACCGCCGCCAGGCGAGGTGGAGTATGGACCCGCCCAAAACGGGGGAGTCCACTCTCACTGTATGTAGAGGACAGATAGAGGTTTGAGGCAAGCATATTGTGTGGTTATTTTTGTTTATGTGTTAAAGGGGAACATTTTATTGGAGTGTCGATGGGTTGCAGGTTTGTTCTTTGGGGAAGAAGTTGCTGAGAACTTCGAAGCCAGCAGATGATGTAGCTGATGAGACTCCAAGGTAGTGGAGCAGAGGACCTCGAGCTGTGAGGAGAAGCAGCAGTGAAGAGGAGTGTCACGTGCTTCTGTAGAGGTGGTGTAGCAGCCAAGAGAGCTGTGGAAGAACCTAACAGAAGGGTGAAGCACCGTAGTTGCACAAGGAAACTTCATGATAGCAGCCGGGAGGAGCTGCAGAGGATCCTGGTAGTGAAGCCCGGAAGAACCTAAGGATATTAGGGTTGTGAACTTCCAGAGGTGGAAGGGGAAGTTCTGGTGGATTACTTATAGGGAGTTGATAGTGTTTGGTTGTCATTAGCGTGCAAGACGCAGTGAGAGGTGAGTGACTGTTTGCATTCTTATGTCAAGGAGTGATTTAGTCTGAAGCTTAGAGTTGCAGTCGTAGGCTTGATTACCTACAGATGTATGTGCTCGAGGACTGACAGTGATCGATTAATCATTGTTGTGTATCAATGAACCTTTATACTGATATATGTTATTGCATTCAAATGCTGGTATTCTATATATACATTATCTTGCTGATAGTGCAACAGTGTACGTAGGCTTGACCAACTTGAGGAGGTTAATGATATCAGGTGGTGAACCAGGAGGTAGGATACCACTTGATAGGCTGATAATAGAGTTCTGATGGTGTTGGAGTCCAACCTGATTGTGATATTATAGAGTATAGGATTCATTATTATTATATGTGTGTATGTATCGTGTATGTGCTTTGTTCAGTAAATGTGTCACAATTTGCTGGTGTTTGCCCTTGTCCTAGTGAGGCTTCCCAGGAAGTAGTGAAGAAGGAGAGAGAGAGAGAAAGAACCAAGAACCACTGCTGTGGACAGGGTAAAAGGTAATACTAATAAGTCAAAAGGGGATTGAGGAGATCATATCACCTAAGGAGAGAGTGGGGAGTCACAGCGGCTCGAGTGGGTGTGTGCACGTGACAACGAGGCTGAGTGTTGGAGCCGCATCCCCTAAACGTGTGACGTGGAGCCCCTCTCCAAGAGCCAGAAGCGCCTAGTGTGATCTCCTAGTGAAGTGTAAGCACTCTACCGAGTTGTGGGTTGGGTTGTCCGTAGAGAAGGATCAACGACGACGACACCAACCAACCCACAGTCTATAATAGTACACACTAACGTGGTGTGTAGACACTGACGCGGTGTGTGGACACTGACGCGGTGTGTAGACACAGTGTCACACACTGACGCGGTGTGTAGACACAGTGTCACACACTGACGCGGTGTGTAGACACAGTGTCACACACTGACGCGGTGTGTGGACACTGACGCGGTGTGTAGACACAGTGTCACACACTGACGCGGTGTGTAGACACAGTGTCACACACTGACGTGTGTGACACGTCAGCCAGTAAGCAAGTGGAACGAGCTACAAGGAGTGACCTTCCATAGGTTTAAAAGCAGATATGTCAGGAAACAAAGGTGTCGGATATCTTTACATTCTACGACAAATAGATGGAAAGGCGGGGCCCAGGATCTAAAGCTCGGTTACACACAGAAATCACAATTGCGTGATGCATCAAATGAACAAATCCTCGTCACGGCTCTTGTGGATTTGTTCATTTGAAGTTCGGTTGTTCCTGCCAAATGTGTTAGGTAAGCACTGCTAGGTAGGCGAACACTCTCCCAGCCCGGGTTAACCTAAGGAACTGGCGGCAGTATATTTACTCGAAGCATGAACAAAAATGTCAACTTGGTAGACATGCACGGTGTTGAGTTACTCCTGCAGCAGCGCCGCCACCCAGCACCTGCAGCAGCGCCGCCTCCCAGCACCTGCAGCAGCGCCGCCTCCCAGCACCTGCAGCAGCGCCGCCTCCCAGCACCTGCAGCAGCGCCGCCTCCCAGCACCTGCAGCAGCGCCGCCTCCCAGCACCTGCAGCAGCGCCGCCACCCAGCACCTGCAGCAGCGCCGCCTCCCAGCACCTGCAGCAGCGCCGCCTCCCAGCACCTGCAGCAGCGCCGCCACCCAGCACCTGCAGCAGCAGCGCCGCCTCCCAGCACCTGCAGCAGCAGCGCCGCCTCCCAGCACCTGCAGCAGCGCCGCCTCCCAGCACCTGCAGCACCGCCGCCTCCCAGCACCTGCAGCAGCAGCGCCGCCACCCAGCACCTGCAGCAGCGCCGCCTCCCAGCACCTGCAGCAGCGCCGCCTCCCAGCACCTGCAGCAGCAGCGCCGCCTCCCAGCACCTGCAGCAGAAGCGCCGCCTCCCAGCACCTGCAGCAGCGCCGCCTCCCAGCACCTGCAGCAGCGCCGCCTCCCAGCACCTGCAGCAGCGCCGCCTCCCAGCACCTGCAGCAGCGCCGCCACCCAGCACCTGCAGCAGCGCCGCCTCCCAGCACCTGCAGCAGCAGCGCCGCCTCCCAGCACCTGCAGCAGCGCCGCCTCCCAGCACCTGCAGCAGCGCCGCCTCCCAGCACCTGCAGCAGCAGCGCCGCCTCCCAGCACCTGCAGCAGCAGCGCCGCCTCCCAGCACCTGCAGCAGCAGCGCCGCCTCCCAGCACCTACAGCAGCAGCGCCGCCACCCAGCACCTGCAGCAGCGCCGCCTCCCAGCACCTGCAGCAGCGCCGCCTCCCAGCACCTGCAGCAGCGCCGCCTCCCAGCACCTGCAGCAGCAGCGCCGCCACCCAGCACCTGCAGCAGCGCCGCCTCCCAGCACCTGCAGCAGCCGCGCCGCCTCCCAGCACCTGCAGCAGCAGCGCCGCCTCCCAGCACCTGCAGCAGCAGCGCCGCCTCCCAGCACCTGCAGCAGCAGCGCCGCCTCCCAGCACCTGCAGCAGCAGCGCCGCCTCCCAGCACCTGCAGCAGCGCCGCCTCCCAGCACCTGCAGCAGCAGCGCCGCCTACCAGCACCTGCAGCAGCGCCGCCTCCCAGCACCTGCAGCAGCAGCGCCGCCTCCCAGCACCTGCAGCAGCGCCGCCTCCCAGCACCCGCAGCAGCAGCGCCGCCACCCAGCACCTGCAGCAGCAGCGCCGCCTCCCAGCACCTGCAGCAGCAGCGCCGCCTCCCAGCACCTGCAGCAGCAGCGCCGCCTCCCAGCACCTGCAGCAGCAGCGCCGCCTCCCAGCACCTGCAGCAGCAGCGCCGCCACCCAGCACCTGCAGCAGCAGCGCCGCCACCCAGCACCTGCAGCAGCAGCGCCGCCTCCCAGCACCTGCAGCAGCGCCGCCACCCAGCACCTGCAGCAGCAGCGCCGCCACCCAGCACCTGCAGCAGCGCCGCCTCCCAGCACCTGCAGCAGCGCCGCCACCCAGCACCTGCAGCAGCGCCGCCACCCAGCACCTGCAGCAGCAGCGCCACCCAGCACCTGCAGCAGCAGCGCCGCCACCCAGCACCTGCAGCAGCGCCGCCTCCCAGCACCTGCAGCAGCGCCGCCACCCAGCACCTGCAGCAGCGCCGCCTCCCAGCACCTGCAGCAGCAGCGCCGCCTCCCAGCACCTGCAGCAGCAGCGCCGCCTCCCAGCACCTGCAGCAGCAGCGCCGCCTCCCAGCACCTGCAGCAGCAGCGCCGCCTCCCAGCACCTACAGCAGCAGCGCCGCCTCCCAGCACCTGCAGCAGCAGCGCCGCCTCCCAGCACCTGCAGCAGCGCCGCCTCCCAGCACCTGCAGCAGCAGCGCCGCCTCCCAGCACCTGCAGCAGCAGCGCCTCCCAGCACCTGCAGCAGCGCCGCCTCCCAGCACCTGCAGCAGCGCCGCCTCCCAGCACCTGCAGCAGCAGCGCCGCCTCCCAGCACCTGCAGCAGCAGCGCCTCCCAGCACCTGCAGCAGCGCCGCCTCCCAGCACCTGCAGCAGCAGCGCCGCCTCCCAGCACCTGCAGCAGCGCCGCCTCCCAGCACCTGCAGCAGCAGCGCCGCCTCCCAGCACCTGCAGCAGCAGCGCCTCCCAGCACCTGCAGCATCAGCGCCGCCTCCCAGCAGCGCCCTGGTCGAGGCAGCCACCCCGGGGGTGCGCACCATTCCCACATTATATCTTGTTCATAAATCACAAGGAAGTAAATAAACACCTTGTGTTTGCGGACAACGTGCTTAGTCTCCGCTTATTAACTCATCACCGAGATGCCATTATGCCGCCCGAGCCCCGTTTGTCATACCGCCGCCCACTTGCTCTCTTAGTGTTATATTCACTCGCTCCTCCTGACGCTCAGGAAATGTCTTCTTATGTCTGGTATAATCAAGTGTTCAGTTTGCACTAATGGTCCCTTAACCCTCTCCTTCCCCCCCCCCCCCTCGATTATTGCCTGTCTGCCCTTGTTCACTTTCCTGATATTATTAAAGTATTTTACACGTCGTGAAAATGTCCTCTCAGCTAACTCATTTCTCCAGCGATGTGATAAATCTCAGGACTTTCTCATAATTGTTAATACGCTTGTTGATAAACTGGTTCCATGCCACAACCCTCAGAGACTCCGGAAATTCTGACGTTTCTCAATCATGTCCACACCAGAGAAGTCCTGAGTACTGTCACCTGATACAGCGAGAGGCTCAGTGCACGTCCAAGTATTCACGTTAAAGTGTGGTTTACAGCTGGTGGCTTAAGAGTAATAGTAGTGAAAGGTAAACTATTCTCACGTGTTTATATAGAGACGAGGAGTCACAATAACGCGGCTGAAATATGTTGACCAGACCATACACTAGAAAGTGAAGGGACGACGACGTTTCGGTCCGTCCTGGACCATTCTCAAGTCGATTGTGCCATACAGAAGGGAGCCGGTCGGCCGAGCGGACAGCACGCTGGACTTGTGATCCTGTTGTCCTGGGTTCGATCCCAGGCGCCGGCGAGAAACAATGGCCAGAGTTTCTTTCACCCTATGCCCCTGTTACCTAGCAGCAAAATAGGTACCTGGGTGTTAGTCAGCTGTCACGGGCTGCTTCCTGGGGGTGGAGGCCTGGTCGAGGACCGGGCCGCGGGGACACTAAAGCCCCGAAATCATCTCAAGATAACCTCAAGAAGAGAAGAAGATACACAATCGACTTGAGAATGGTTCAGGACGGACCGAAACGTCGTCGTCGAATACACTTTCTAGTGTGAGGTTTGTTCAACACGTGTTTATGTACATTAAGCTGTCAATGGCGTGTATAACACAAGAAACACTCATTTATATAAATCTCAAATGTTTTAATATATAAATCCTTTGTGCATAAAATATCACATTAGATAGAGTAATACATTAGGAATAGCTACATCGTTAACATTTTGAGATATAGTATAAAGATAATTATTTGCTTGAGTAATACACACATCATACTAGGCTATACACAGACCTGCCGGCCGTCAGCACCAACGTCAACGGTCTCAGAATGTTTGGTAATATGTTTATTGTTTGTGATGTGTGTATATGTATGTATTAACACGATGTACTGAACGGGGTGAGAATAGCTTGAGCTACCCCATCCCTTTGTGTGTATTTTACCTCAATAAACTGATTTCAATTTCAATTTCAACGTCAACGTGCCAGATGTATCCACCACTCAGGGGCGACGGTTTGGTGTAGCTGTAAGGCCAACCACACAGTTAGGGCCACAACAATACCTTATTGATCAACAGCAAGTATACTTTACTCCAAAAATAAAAGTTAATTCCCCTTGTACATTTAGACTGGACGGTAGAGCGACGGTTTCGCTTCATGCAGGTCGGCGTTCAATCCCCGACCGTCCAAGTGGTTGGGCACTATTCCTTTCCCCCCGTCCCATCCTAAATTCTTATCCTGTCCCTTTACCAGTGGTATATAGTTGTAATGGCTTGGTGCTTTCCCTTGATAGTTCGCTCCCTCCCCGTGTACATACACCGGGCAGGAGGAGGGTACACCTCTAAGTGTACTATTCCTTGGGGTGTGACGACACCTCACTAGCCTGCCTCAAGCTCAGTGCAACACCAAGCCCAACATAAAATTAGGGGAAGGGGGGATTATTAAGGGAAAGCGCCAAGCCATTACGACTATATAGCACAGGGAAGGGAACAGGTAAAGGATATGGGATGGGACGGAGGAACGCCGACCTGCATGAAGCGAGACCGTCGCTCTACCGTCAAGGTAGACGACGGTAAGGGGAAATTGAAATCAGTTTACTATGGTAAAATTCACACAAAGGGATGAGGTATCTCAAGCTATTATCACCCCGTTCAGTACATCGTGTTAATACATACATATACAGACATCACAAACAATAAACGGGGGGGGGGGGGGGGTAGAAATAGCCTAAGCTACTCTATCCCTTTGAGATGTATTTCTTTCTTATCTCAATAAACATACTTGACGACGGTAAATCAAGGGAAGTTGATTATAAACCTTTGTTGAGCGCCGCAGGATGGGTGAGGCGGGGGACGAAGAGAAGGAGAGGGAAGGCAGAGAAGAGTACAGAGGGAGAGAAAGCAACGACGGAGAGGATATGACAAAGACAAGCTAACAAGGGTGATGACCAAACATCAGGATATGATGAAACGACGACGTTTCCGTCCTTCCTGGACCATTATCAAGTCGTGTGACCCACACGACGTTTGCAAAGATACGACGACACGGCATTTGCAAAGGCATTTGACAAATGTGACCATGGAGTGATAGCACACAAAATGAGGTCAATGGGAATAACTGGTAAAGTAGGACGCTGGATACTCAATTTCCTGTCGAACAGAACACATAGAGTAACAATCAATCAAATCAAATCAAGTCCAAGCGCAGTTAAAAGCTCCGTACCTCAAGGTACAGTCCTTGCACCACTGCTGTTCCTTACTCTCATATCAGATATAGATAAAATACAAGTCACAGCTTCGTGTCATCCTTTGCAGATGACACAAAAATCAGCATGAAAATTACCTCTGCTGAAGACATGGAAAAATTACAAGCAGATATCAACAAAGTTTTCGATTGGGCAGCAGAAAATAACATGATGTTTAACAGTGATAAATTTCAGGTACTCAGGTACGGCAAAAATGAGGATCTGAAACATAATACAGGGTACAAAACACAATCGAATCTGTCCATAATACGTAAACAGCATGTCAAGGATTTGGGAATAATGATGTCCGACGATCTAACGTTTAGGGAGCATAACCAAGCAAATATTGCGTCAGCCAGAAAAATGATAGGATGGATTACGAGAACTTTCAAATCCAGGGATCCCATCACAATGGTTGTACTCTTCAAATCACTTGTGTTGTCCCGTCTCGAGTACTGCTCAGTACTCACTTCCCCCTTCAGAGCAGGAGAGATTGCTGAAATAGAGGGAATACAGAGAACATATACGGCACGCATAGACGCGATAAAGCACCTAAATTACTGGGATCGTCTCAAAGCTCTCCAAATGTACTCACTAGAAAGGAGACGAGATAGATACCAAATAATATACACGTGGAAAATACTGGAGGGCCAGGTCCCTAATCTACACAGTAAAATAACAACGTACTGGAGTGAACGATATGGAAGAAAATGCAGAATAGAACCAGTGAAGAGCAGAGGTGCCATAGGCACAATTAGAGAACACTGTATAAACATCAGAGGTCCGAGGCTGTTCAACGTCCGCGGACCTAGAAAAATAGAAATATTATTGAAAATATTGCCGGAACAACCGTGGACATCTTGAAGAGAAGACTAGACTTTTCTAAAAGAAGTTCCGGACCAACTGGGCTGTGGTGGGTATGTGGGCCTGCGGGCCGCTCCAAGCAACAGCCTGGTGGACCAAACTCTCACAAGTCAGCCATTTAGAGATAAATCTAAGCTAACTCTTTATGATATGGCAACCTATCTTATTACTATGAATAAATTACCTGAAATCCTTGCACTGTATCCATATTTCGCTTCCAGTAGATGAACGACATATGAGATTCAGAAACAAGTAGTGTATTGTGAGGACTAATAATAAACAGAAGCTCCTCTATGACTCTGTAATATCCCCATTGGTCAAACTATTATATATTAGCGATAAGACCTACCATTAATGTATGATGACTTACTGTAAATATATAGCTCTTGTAATAGCACTTTCTCTGTAACTAGCTGACATTGTAACTATAAGGTATGAAGGATAGATGAAATTGCTTATGTAATAATCTAAGATGAGGTCTGATAAAGACCTTTTGTGCCCTCTGTAATGCTTTTTGCGCTACCGCTCACAGGATGAGTATGGGGTGCACAATAAACTAGCCGCCTCCGGCAGCAACAATCAAAATCGTTCAGTCATCATATCTTCAGCCACGTTATTGTGACTCATCGTCCGCAGCTAAACAAGGGTAAATGTCTCAGAGGGTGAGATCAGTTAACTGTTGAGTGTGACCCTCAGGGCCGTACTGGCTGCCATCATAGCGGCCAGCTGGTCACGCCCACCTACGTGTCACCCACGTACACACATGATGCCTCCCCCCTCCCTCCCCCCCCACCCCACTGCCTCCTTGCGAGCAAATTCCCCCCCCCCACCCCACCCAAACACACCCCCACCCCACCCAAACACATACCTACACACTCACAATCCCTGAACGCCAACTTTATACGTTCACTTTGTAAAGTGATGCCTGTTCCCGGCAGTAGGAACAGGCAGCAGGAGACCAAAGGGTCAGTACACAATGAAGGGAAACTATCTTCCTGTAACGACTCGAGTAAGAGACCTGGGAGTGGGCCTAACACCAAATGTTACTCCAGAGGCACATATAACTGGGATAACGTCAGCAGCGTACTCTGCACTAGTAAAAGTTACAACAACATTCAGGAACCTAAATAAGGCGGCGTTTAGATCCCTTTACACTGCCTACAAGAGACCAGTCTTAGTGTATGCCGGCTAATCTTGGAACCTTAACTAAGAAATACATAAGGAAGTTGCAAAAGGTTCAGAAGTTTGCGACGAAGATCCTTGCAGAATTGTTAAGGATGAGGAATGAAGAGCGACTGAAAAAATTGAACCTGGCGAGGCTAGACAAAAAGGGAGGGAAGACATGAACATTACAATAGAACAGGGAGATGTCACGGCGCTAGAAGAGGTGGCAGCAAACCAGGTGACCTTGGATAGGTTCGAAATTACAAGAGATGAGGTCAAGAAGCACCTATTGGAGCTGGATGTGAGAAAAGCTGTTGGGCCAGATGGAATCTCGCCATGGGTATTGAAAGAGTGTGCAGGAGCACTTTGCTTACCACTCTCCATAGTGTATAGTAGGTCAGTGGAAATGGGGGACCTACCAGAAATATGGAAGACGGCGAATGTGGTCCCAATATACAAAAAGGGTGACAGACAAGAGGCACTGAACTACAGGCCAGTGTCCTTAACTTGTATACCATGCAAGGTGATGGAGAAGATTGTGAGAAAAAACCTAGTAACACATCTGGAGAGAAGAGACTTCGTGACAACCCATCAACATGGGTTCAAAAAGGGTAAATCTTGCCTTACAGGCTTGATAGAATTCTACGATCAGGTGACAAAGATTAAACAAGAAAGAGAAGGGTGGGCGGACTGCATTTTTTTGGACTGTCGGAAAGCCTTTGACACAGTACCCCATAAAAGGTTGATGCATAAGCTGGAGAAACAGGCAGGAGTAACTGGTAGGGCGCTCCAGTGGATAAGGGAGTACCTAAACAATAGGAAGCAGAGAGTTACAGTGAGGGGTGAGACCTCAGACTGGCGTGAAGTCACCAGTGGAGTCCTACAGGGCTCTGTACTTGGACCTATCCTGTTTCTGATATACGTAAATGATCTCCCAGAGGGTATAGACTCATTCCTCTCAATGTTTGCTGACGACGCCAAAATTATGAGAAGGATTAGGACAGAGGAGGACAGCTTGAGGCTTCAAGAAGACCTGGACAAGCTGCAGGAATGGTCGAATAAATGGCTGTTAGAGTTTAACCCAAGCAAATGTAATGTAATGAAGATAGGGGTAGGAAGCAGGAGACCAGATACAAGGTATCACTTGGGAGATGAAATACTTCAAGAGTCAGAGAGAGAGAAAGACCTGGGGGTTGATATCACGCCAGACCTGTCCCCTGATGCTCATATCAAGAGGATAACAGCAGCAGCATATGCCAGGTTGGCTAACATAAGAACGGCCTTTAGAAACTTGTGTAAGGAATCTTTCAGAACATTATATACCACATATGTCAGACCAATCCTGGAGTATGCGGCTCCAGCATGGAGTCCATATCTAGTCAAGCATAAGACAAAAATGTCTGGTTTGCCACCAGACTAGTACCCGAGCTGAGAGGTATGAGCTACGAGGAGAGACTACGGGAATTAAACCTCACTTCGTTGGAAGACAGAAGAGTTAGGGGGGACATGATCACCACATTCAAGATCCTTAAGGGAATCGACAGGGTTGATAAAGACAGGCTGTTAAACACAAGGGGCACACGCACTAGGGGACACAGGTGGAAACTGAGTGCCCAAATGAGCCACAGAGATATTAGAAAGACCTTTTTTAGTGTCAGAGTGGTTGACAAATGGAATGCATTAGGAAGTGATGTGGTGGAGGCTGACTCCATACACAGTTTCAAGTGTAGAAATGATAGAGCCCAATAGGCTCAGGAACCTGTTCACCTGTTGATTGACAGTTGAGAGGCGGGACCAAAGAGCCAGAGCTCAACCCCCGCAAGCACAACTAGGTGAGTACAACTAGGTGAGTACACACACACACACACACACACACACACACACACATACACACACACACACAGAAAGACCTCGGGGTTGATATCACGCCATCAGCGGCATATGCCAGGTTGGCTAACATAAGAATGGCCCTTAGAAACTTGTGTAAGGAATCTTTCAGAACATTATATACCACATATGTCAGACCAATCCTGGAGTATGCGGCTCCAGCATGGAGTCCATATCTAGTCAAGCATAAGACTAAACTGGAAAAGGTTCAAAGGTTTGCCACCAGACTAGTAGCCGAACTGAGGGGTATGAGTTACGAGGAGAGACTACGGGAATTAAATATCACGTCACTGGGAGATAGAAGAGCTAGAGGGGACATGATCACCACATACAAGATTCTCAGAGGAATTGGTAGATAAAGACAGACTATTTACCACAAGAGGCACACAAGTGGAAATTGAGTGCTCAAATGAGCCATAGAGACGTTAGAAATAATTTTTTCAGTGTCAGAGTAGTTAACAGATGGAATGCACTAGGCAGTGATGTGGTGGAGGCTGACTCCATACACAGTTTCAAATGTAGATATAAGAGCCCAATAGGCTCAGGAACCTGTACACCTGTTGATTGACGGTTGAGAGGCGGGACCAAAGAGCCAAAGCTCAACCCCTGCAAGCACAATTAGGTGAGTACAGACACAGTGTAACGACGCGTCTCATTGGTTAAAACACCATCCACCAGTACATATAACTCACACTGCTATCGAAAAGAAAATAGTGAAGAGCCGTGAATAAAAATGAATATATGTAGATTAGTGAACAAGGGAGATGACTCCTCTTTTGTGCTAAAGAGTAAGTTGACCTTTTATGTAAACAATAATGTATGATAGTAACACGTATTGCATCTGTCTGTGGAGGCGGACGGACGTGACGTCACACACACGCTCTCTCGCTCCTCTACCAGTCAACAACAACAACAACACGTTCTTCTAGTTAATAGTATTTTGCAAACATTTACATTTGCGAATATTGTTTATATCCTTTATACGAATAATGGTATGAAAACCTAATTACACTCCAATATTCAGTACGTAATAGTATGCCTAAATAATTATGAGAGAGAGAGAGAGAGAGAGAGAGAGAGAGAGAGAGAGAGAGAGAGAGAGAGAGAGAGAGAGAGAGAGAGAGAGAGAGAGAGAGAGAGAGAGAGAGAGAGAGAGAGAGAGAGAGAGAGAGAGAGAGAGAGAGAGAGAGAGAGAGAGAGAGAGAGAGAGAGAGAGAGAGAGAGAGAGAGAGAGAGAGAGAGAGAGAGAGAGAGAGAGAGAGAGAGAGAGAGAGAGAGAGAGAGAGAGAGAGAGAGAGAGAGAGAGAGAGAGAGAGAGAGAGAGAGAGAGAGAGAGAGAGAGAGAGAGAGAGAGAGAGAGAGAGAGAGAGAGAGAGAGAGAGAGAGAGAGAGAGAGAGAGAGAGAGAGAGAGAGAGAGAGAGAGAGAGAGAGAGAGAGAGAGAGAGAGAGAGAGAGAGAGAGAGAGAGAGAGAGAGAGAGAGAGAGAGAGAGAGAGAGAGAGAGAGAGAGAGAGAGAGAGAGAGAGAGAGAGAGAGAGAGAGAGAGAGAGAGAGAGAGAGAGAGAGAGAGAGAGAGAGAGAGAGAGAGAGAGAGAGAGAGAGAGAGAGAGAGAGAGAGAGAGAGAGAGAGAGAGAGAGAGAGAGAGAGAGAGAGAGAGAGAGAGAGAGAGAGAGAGAGAGAGAGAGAGAGAGAGAGAGAGAGAGAGAGAGAGAGAGAGAGAGAGAGAGAGAGAGAGAGAGAGAGAGAGAGAGACAGTGACAGAGACAGAGACAGAGAAAACACACACACACACACACAACCTTCTGTAATTCTATGATAAAGTAACAGGAAAAGGCAGCTTAGGAAAGGATGGGTAGACTGCATATTTCTGGATAGCACAAAGCCTTTGATACAGTATATTGCACATGAAACAACTGTTGCTTTTGAATAGCAGACTACTATTCAAACTTGAGAGGCAGGCAGGAGTAAGCAGAAAGGTGCTAGCATGGGTAAGGAACTATTTAACAGGAAGGAGCCAGAGAGTAACGGTAAGGGGAGAGAAGTCGGACTGGCGAACAGTAACGAGTGGAGTAACTCAAGGATCGGTGCTGGGACCAGTTCTATTTCTAATATACGTGAAGGACATGTCTACAGGAGTAGACTATATGTCGATGTTCGCGGATGATGCGAAATTGATGAGAAGTGTTGTGACAGATGAGGATTATAGGATACTCCAGGAGGACTTTAACGGGTTGCAGAGATGGTCAGAGAAATGGCTACTGGAGTTCAACACGAGCAAGTGTAGTTATGCAGATAGGACTTGGTGACAGGAGACCAAAGGGTCAGTACACAATGAAGTGAAACTACCTTCCTGTCACGATTCGAAAAAGAGACCTGGGAGTGGACGTGACACCAAATCTAACTCCTTCGGCAGTTACGAAGCCAAGTGTCAGACTGTGGTGCAGGTGGTGGGAAGTGTCAGACTGTGGTGCAGGTGGTGGGAAGTGTTAGACTGTGGTGCAGGTGGTGGGAAGTGTCAGACTGTGGTGCAGGTGGTGGGAAGTGTCAGACCGTGGTGCAGGTGGTGGGAAGTGTTAGACTGTGGTGCAGGTGGTGGGAAGTGTTAGACTGTGGTGCAGGTGGTGGGAAGTGTTAGACTGTGGTGCAGGTGGTGGGAAGTGCCAGACTGTGGTGCAGGTGGTGGGAAGTGTTAGACTGTGGTGCAGGTGGTGGGAAGTGTTAGACTGTGGTGCAGGTGGTGGGAAGTGTCAGACTGTTGTGCAGGTGGTGGGAAGTGTCAGACTGTGGTGCAGGTGGTGGGAAGTGTTAGACTGTGGTGCAGGTGGTGGGAAGTGTTAGACTGTGGTGCAGGTGGTGGGAAGTGTCAGACTGTGGTGCAGGTGGTGGGAAGTGTCAGACTGTGGTGCAGGTGGTGGGAAGTGTCAGACTGTGGTGCAGGTGGTGGGAAGTGTCAGACTGTGGTGCAGGTGGTGGGAAGTGTCAGACTGTGGTGCAGGTGGTGGGAAGTGTCAGACTGTGGTGCAGGTGGTGGGAAGTGTCAGACTGTGGTGCAGGTGGTGGGAAGTGTTAGACTGTGGTGCAGGTGGTGGGAAGTGTCAGACTGTGGTGCAGGTGGTGGGAAGTGTCAGACTGTGGGAAGTGTCAGACTGTGGTGCAGGTGGTGGGAAGTGTCAGACTGTGGTGCAGGTGGTGGGAAGTGTCAGACCGTGGGGCAGGTGGTGGGAAGTGTCAGACCGTGGGGCAGGTGGTGGGAAGTGTCAGACCGTGGGGCAGGTGGTGGGAAGTGTCAGACCGTGGGGCAGGTGGTGGGAAGTGTCAGACTGTGGTGCAGGTGGTGGGAAGTGTCAGACTGTGGTGCAGGTGGTGGGAAGTGTCAGACTGTGGGGCAGGTGGTGGGAAGTGTCAGACTGTGGTGCAGGTGGTGGGAAGTGTCAGACTGTGGTGCAGGTGGTGGGAAGTGTCAGACCGTGGTGCAGGTGGTGGGAAGTGTCAGACCGTGGTGCAGGTGGTGGGAAGTGTCAGACCGTGGGGCAGGTGGTGGGAAGTGTCAGACCGTGGGGCAGGTGGTGGGAAGTGTCAGACCGTGGTGCAGGTGGTGGGAAGTGTCAGACCGTGGGGCAGGTGGTGGGAAGTGTCAGACCGTGGTGCAGGTGGTGGGAAGTGTCAGACTGTGGTGCAGGTGGTGGGAAGTGTCAGACCGTGGGGCAGGTGGTGGGAAGTGTCAGACCGTGGTGCAGGTGGTGGGAAGTGTCAGACCGTGGGGCAGGTGGTGGGAAGTGTCAGACCGTGGGGCAGGTGGTGGGAAGTGTCAGACCGTGGTGCAGGTGGTGGGAAGTGTCAGACCGTGGGGCAGGTGGTGGGAAGTGTCAGACCGTGGTGCAGGTGGTGGGAAGTGTCAGACTGTGGTGCAGGTGGTGGGAAGTGTCAGACCGTGGGGCAGGTGGTGGGAAGTGTCAGACCGTGGTGCAGGTGGCGGGAAGTGTCAGACCGTGGTGCAGGTGGTGGGAAGTGTCAGACTGTGGGGCAGGTGGTGGGAAGTGTCAGACTGTGGGGCAGGTGGTGGGAAGTGTCAGACCGTGGTGCAGGTGGCGGGAAGTGTCAGACCGTGGTGCAGGTGGTGGGAAGTGTCAGACTGTGGGGCAGGTGGTGGGAAGTGTCAGACCGTGGTGCAGGTGGCGGGAAGTGTCAGACCGTGGTGCAGGTGGTGGGAAGTGTCAGACCGTGGTGCAGGTGGTGGGAAATGTCAGACTGTGGGGCAGGTGGTGGGAAGTGTCAGACCGTGGGGCAGGTGGTGGGAAGTGTCAGACCGTGGTGCAGGTGGCGGGAAGTGTCAGACCGTGGTGCAGGTGGTGGGAAGTGTCAGACCGTGGTGCAGGTGGTGGGAAGTGTCAGACTGTGGTGCAGGTGGTGGGAAGTGTCAGACTGTGGTGCAGGTGGTGGGAAGTGTCAGACTGTGGTGCAGGTGGTGGGAAGTGTCAGACTGTGGTGCAGGTGGTGGGAAGAATCCCATAACTTGAATGACAAACGATGGTTTGGTGCGTCAAGAAAAGCCTCTCCTGAAGATCACAAGCGAGTTCTTCAATACGTCAGTTTCCCTTTATAATAATAATAATAATAATAATAATAATAATAATAATAATAATAATAATAATAATAATAATAATGTTAATCACAAGAAGGTACAATGGGTTGGCGAGATTACATAAGATTGGTATTTTTGCATAATTTTTTATTTTTACACTAACGTGCATAGCATTTCGGGCAGGTCCTTAATCTAACATATCAGGTAAGATGAATGGGTACATTGTAGCTAAATTTTATATCAACTTAACAGAGGTGATTGCAATGGTGAAGATATCTGTCTTAAGTACTAATATTGGGGAAGTGGGCAGTACAAGATACAGTGTGAGTTTGAAACACAAGGTAGGAAACTATGAGGATGAAATTAGGTACTCTTTGGTTTTACTTCTGAATAAGGCAATTGGAATATTATATAATTCATTATGGAGTGAGTTCCACAGACTGGGTCCTTTTATTTGCATGGGGTGTTTGCACAGATTTAGTTTGACTCTCGGGATATCAAAGAGATATATATTTCTGGTGTGGTGCTCATGGGCTCTATTACACCTGTCATGTAAAAGTTTCACATCAAGATTACCATTTAGGAGCAAGGTTTTGTACATGTAAATAGCACAAGAGAATGTGTGGAGTGAGTGTATGTTTAGCATGTTAAGGCACTTCAACAGAGGGGCTGTGTGTTGTCTGAAGACAGAGTTTGTTATAGTTCTGATAGCATATTTTGGCTGAGTGATGGGCTTGAGGTAATTTGCAGTAATTTAACCCATTTTATGAATGTAGTTGCCATCAGGGATGAACTGGAATTGGAATTGGAAGCTATGTCATGGGTTCGTATCCTGGCCGGGGAGGATTTACTGGGCGCAATTCCTTAACTGTAGCCTCTGTTTAACGCAACAGTAAAATGTGTACTTGGATGAAAAAACGATTCTTCGCGGCAGGGGATCGTATTCCAGGGACCGTAGGATTAAGGACTTGCCCGAAACGCTACGCGTACTAGTGGATGTACAAGAATGTAACAACTCTTGTATATATCTCAAAAAAAAAAAAAAAAAAAAAAAAAAAGTATCTGGACGCACATCCAGACATCTGACATCCATCACCGGAAAAAAGAAAACTTCCAGAGCACCATAGAGAAACATAATTGTCTTTTACCAGAAGATATGTCAATAAAGACCTCGAGTACTGGGCCCGTGTAATCTTCAGTGATGAGAAGACCTTCACGTCAGCGACTCGTGGCAGATTACACTGCTCGCGTCCCAACAACACACGATATAAACAGCTGTTTATATACGACATCTCTAGGAGTGTTTATATATATTGTGCTATGTACCCCATAGAGAATGTATGGGGAGATATAGTCAACAATAGGGAGCAGAGGCAAGGTCGACCCACCAACGTCTGCTTCACCCCACGCTGGCTGACTGGGAGTTGTGCCGCCGTTGTTGTTGTTGAAGATTTAGCTACTCAGAAAGAAATGTTCATGTAGCACGGGCTATAGTGAACCCGTAATTGTGCCGCCGTAACCCCCCAGCTAATCTACAGTCACGTCACCACAATGTCTTTACCTGAATTTACCTGAGGGGTTACTAACACTAGTGGCCTTGACGAGGACAGGAAGCGGGCGGCTTGCCGAAACCCCGCCCCCCCCCATTTGTCTTGAGGATCTTTTTCAGTTGTACTTTAAAATTCAACAGTTTTAGCATTTCCGGCTTCGGCGAGTAGGCGGTTCCATGGGTTTATAACCCTGTGGGTGAAAAAGCATCTGTTCTCAGTCCTACATTGTGGCTTGTTGAGCTTGAGATAGTTGTGCCTTGTTTGTGTTACACCTGACCTTATTGTTTGTGTTACACCTGACCTTATTGTTTGTGTTACACCTGACCTTATTGTTTGTGTTACACCTGACCTTCTTGTTTGTGTTACACCTGACCTTCTTGTTTGTGTTACACCTGACCTTATTGTTTGTGTTACACCTGACCTTCTTGTTTGTGTTACACCTGACCTTATTGTTTGTGTTACACCTGACCTTCTTGTTTGTGTTACACCTGACCTTATTGTTTGTGTTACACCTGACCTCATTGTTTGTGTTACACCTGACCTTCTTGTTTGTGTTACACCTGACCTTATTGTTTGTGTTACACCAGACCTTCTGACTGGTCAGTGTCTCAGAGGTTGCAGGAGGTTATAAACAGCAACGGTAGACGGATAAGATATCAGAGAGTAGCTGAAGGTTCGCCCTCTGCAATATGGTATCTTCAGGCAACCAAATTAGAAAGGTTAAATATCCCAAAAGGAATCCACAGGGAAATAGCAGTTAGGTTATATAGACTACGTCTAGGTTACAGATGCAACTGGGAGATTGGTGAACCCCGACAGAGAGAGTGCATCTTCTGCCAAACTGTCACAGAAAAGCTATTACTTCACTGTCTTCTGCAATGTGAAGCAACCAATGACCTTAGAAGAGCTTTAAGAGTTCCTGAATCATGCAGTGGCCACCCTGAAGCCATGAACACAGCCACTCGCCTGGTCAAAAAAGGTGTCCAGCAGCTGGACACCCTCATAAAGACTGTCAAGCAGTATCCCCCCCGCGATAGCAGCTTGACGATTAAATGCGACCTCAGAACACTGAAAAGAATTACTGAACTAAAAATTGCACCACTTGTTGGAAATTTCCAACACTAAATACAACACTGTTGTATTCTCATTAATTATTACTAAAACTACTAATCATTGTAGTGATTAAAATTAACCCAACGTAGAGTTCACATGTACTAATAATTGCATCTGTACAATAAAGCTAGAATTCTTACGTCACCCGACGCCAGTATTGCGTCAGATTCCATTGTAATAAACACATTTATATCCAATGTGTCTGAGAATTGAATTTGATTCTCTATAAACAACGGTGTTCTGTGTGATAATTAATTGCAGATAAACTGATTCCCAACTAAAGCCAAATAGAGCGTTTATAGTTATAACTGTTATCTAGTAATAAATTTAACGTCACGCATGAATGCCCTGGAGAGACTTTAATTCATCTCCATTGTTCGTTTACTATCCTAAAACGAGCAAATAATAATATTTAACTCCTCTAAATAATAAACCCGTCCTTATCCGAGCATTTCAATCACAACTGCGAGAAATGATAATATCCGCAATAAATAATTTGTGTAGCAAACGCGGGACGCGGAGCGGGGAGGGGAGACGCCATTACCCCAGCCACCAGGGTAGACGCCATCAAGAGCTCCAAAGAAGAAAGTCGCCACTGTGAGGTGTGAAGAACCTTTACAGACATTAACTTTGCTGGTGTCAGTGTCACTTTACATAACAAGCTGAATTGTCAAGAGATTTAATTTGACATTCAGCCAGAACCTGTTAAATTTGGTTCTATGTAATACCACGTGATCGGCCATTGGAGCGCGTCAGTATCTAGGATAGGCTGGACACCACGTGTTCTTTATTAAGAAGCCGGAACCTAGGACGCGAACTTCAGCAAGCCTTAACTTACACAGTGCCCATATTAGCTAAGTACCTTTATCCTTATTTGATGCATCATCTATGGGGTAGGGTTGTAGCTGGGTAGCTTGTCGTGACGCCGTGCGACAATAAAAAACTACAGGTCATTATTTATTCTTCTTATTTAATCTCAATTTCTTGAACATAGAGATCTAGCAGCTTAATCTGTTGCTACTGAATTTAATTTGATTTGCAGCGTGTGTGAAGAATTCTCCGAGCTGTCATTTCCCGTGTCAATCACCTCCCAGTGTTCCATGACGAGTCCAGGAGAATCAGAGGATGAGTCGTATCTAACTTCTTGGAAATCGTCTTCAAGCTAAGACTCCTTTAATATTCCTTGATTTCTATTATCTGTATTCTTTACATGCAGAACTCTGTTTTCATTGGATTGACATGTATTTATTATAGTGATCAATTTTCATGTTCGTAATCTATGTTCTCATTGATGATAAAGATAATGATTCTACAAATAGTCATAGGATTAGATTATTATACATTGGACTGGTGAACGAACCACACTAGTTCCTGGACGTATTGAGTTCCAGTAATAACCCCCCAATGTAGGTGTTTGAGGCTTTGATTCAGTTAATTATACAGCCCATTAATTATATCAGTGATCATATTCCCTAGTATTTTATCCATAGTTACTGGTTCATCTAGGAATTGTCTAATGATCATAATTTCTTAGTTTCCCTCTTTACTATAAAAGTGGGTGGTCCTTCGTTTTGATTTTCATTACATTAACTATTTAAATAAATAGAGTCAAGCCCCAAATGTCCCACACCACTTACGGGCTATTCATGCCCGTGCCACCTCTTGGGTGGCTTAATCTTTATCAATCAATCAATCGGACAAGATATTGATTGTTTGGGAAGATTTCCAACGGGTCTTTTGTCTGTTTAAGAATATAGCTTCTTTCTGATTGTTTGATAATAAATGTATGTAACCAAGTTATGTTGGTTAACCATCCTACAAATACCAAGCCCCATCAGATGCAGTTTTATCATAATGTATGATGATGAAGTATGTTACTAGACTTTGTTGGATGGACTCTGCCTGAAATTATTATTTTACGTACACATTTAACAGCAAACATTGTTATTTACTCCGAACATTCCTCTAAAGATGCAGAGTAATTACAAATGATTATGGATATATAAGGAAGTAAGCAATTATCAAAAGAAGGTGTCAAGCCGGGGACACTATGTAGCAGACGGATATATAAGGAAATGAAACACTGCCATGTAAACTGCCACTTCATTTAACTGTACCTATGAGACACGGCGTCGCCACAGCGGGCTGGTGGCGACGTCGGGTTCACCAGAGTAGTGTGGCAACTGCCACTCTTGATCCAGACCACTTCTCACAAGGTGGGATGTAACACACACAAGGAACAACGGATTCAAGCTCAACAAGCCACAATGAAGGACAGTAAACAGGAGATGCATTTTCCCACATTAGCTCGTAGAACAGCCTACCCGTCCAAAGCGTAAATGCCAAAATACTGCCGAATTATGAGATCCAGCTTGTAAAAATCGTCAAAACAAAGGGGGATGGGGGGAAGGGCAACCTTTGACAAGGCGCCGACTTCCTGTCCTCGCCGAGGCTACTAGAGTGTTAATGGCCCCTCAGATAAGCCAAGTATAGCTTTCTCCCAAATGTCGAAGCATTCTCTTCTAAGTCGTTGGTGAAACACCCGAGGACGGAAGATGTAATATTGGTTTGTCTACTGGTGTTGTAAACGTTTGATGAAGCACATAACTCTTCTGTGTGACAGTTATCATCAGGGAGTGCATGTTCAGTATACGATAATCTTCAAATGGCAAGGAATTACACGCATAATATTGTTGAATATTTAACATATTTGAAGTGTGTGTGTGTGTGTACTCACCTAGTTGTGCTTGCGGGGGTTGAGCTCTGGCTCTTTGGTCCCGCCTCTCAACTGTCAATCAACAGGTGTACAGGTTCCTGAGCCTATTGGGCTCTATCATATCTACACTTGAAACTGTGTATGGAGTCAGCCTCCACCACATCACTTCCTAATGCATTCCATTTGTCAACCACTCTGACACTAAAAAAGTTCTTTCTAATATCTCTGTGGCTCATTTGGGCACTCAGTTTCCACCTGTGTCCCCTAGTGCGTGTGCCCCTTGTGTTAAACAGCCTGTCTTTATCAACCCTGTCAATTCCCTTGAGGATCTTGAATGTGGTGATCATGTCCCCCCTAACTCTTCTGTCTTCCAACGAAGTGAGGTTTAATTCCCGTAGTCTCTCCTCGTAGCTCATACCTCTCAGCTCGGGTACTAGTCTGGTGGCAAACCTTTGAACCTTTTCCATTTTAGTCTTATGCTTGACTAGATATGGACTCCATGCTGGTGCCGCATACTCCAGGATTGGTCTGACATATGTGGTATATAATGTTCTGAAAGATTCCTTACACAAGTTTCTATAGGCCGTTCTTATGTTAGCCAACCTGGCATATGCTGCTGATGCTATCCTCTTGATATGAGCATCAGGGGACAGGTCTGGCGTGATATCAACCCCCAGGTCTTTCTCTCTCTCGGACTCTTGAAGTATTTCATCTCCCAAGTGATACCTTGTATCTGGTCTCCTGCTTCCTACCCCTATCTTCATTACATTACATTTGCTTGGATTAAACTCTAACAGCCATTTGTTCGACCATTCCTGTAGCTTGTCCAGGTCTTCTTGAAGCCTCAAGCTGTCCTCTTCTGTCTTAATCCTTCTCATAATTTTGGCGTCGTCAGCAAACATTGAGAGGAATGAGTCTATACCCTCTGGGAGATCATTTACGTATATCAGAAACAGGATAGGTCCAAGTACAGAGCCCTGTGGGACTCCACTGGTGACTTCACGCCAGTCTGAGGTCTCACCCCTCACTGTAACTCTCTGCTTCCTATTGTTTAGGTACTCTCTTATCCACTGGAGCGCCCTACCAGTTACTCATGCCTGTTTCTCTAGCTTATGCATCAACCTTTTATGGGGTACTGTGTCAAAGGCTTTCTGACAGTCCAAAAAAATGCAGTCCACCCACCCTTCTCTTTCTTGTTTAATCTTTGTCACGTGATCGTAGAATTCTATCAATCCTGTAAGGCAAGATTTACCCTCCCTGAACCCATGTTGATGGGTTGTCACGAAGTCTCTTCTCTCCAGATGTGTTACTAGGTTTTTTCTCACAATCTTCTCCATCACCTTGCATGGTATACAAGTTAAGGACACTGGCCTGTAGTTCAGTGCCTCTTGTCTGTCACCCTTTTTGTATATTGGTACTACATTAGCAGTCTTCCATATTTCTGGTAGGTCCCCCGTTTCCAGTGACCTACTATACACTATGGAGAGTGGTAAGCAAAGTGCTCCTGCACACTCTTTCAATACCCATGGCGAGATTCCATCCGGCCCAACAGCTTTTCTCACATCCAGCTCCAGTAGGTGCTTCTTGACCTCATCTCTTGTAATTTCGAACCTATCCAAGGTCACCTGGTTTGCTGCCACCTCTTCTAGCGCCGCGGCATCTCCCTGTTCTATTGTAAAGACCTCCTGGAACCTTTTGTTGAGTTCTTCACACACCTCTTTGTCATTCTCTGTGTACCTATCCTCGCCCACCCTAAGTTTCATCACCTGTTCCTTCACTGTTGTCTTCCTCCTGATGTGACTGTGTAGTAGCTTGGTGTGTGTGTGTGTGTGTGTGTGTACTCACCTAGTTGTGTCTGCAGGATCGAGCATTGACTCTTGGATCCCGCCTTTCGAGCATCGATTGTTTACAGCAATGACTCTTGTCCCATTTCCCTATCATACCTGGTTTTAAAATTATGAATAGTATTTGCTTCCACAACCTGTTCCTGAAGTGCATTACATTTCTCCACTACTCTCACGCTAAAAGAAAACTTCCTAACATCTCTGTGACTCATCTGAGTTTCAAGCTTCCATCCATGTCCTCTCGTTCTGTTACTATTCCGTGTGAACATTTCATCTATGTCCACTCTGTCAATCCCTCTGAGTATCTTATACGTTCCTATCATGTCCCCCCTCTCCCTTCTTCTTTCTAGTGTCGTAAGGCACAGTTCCCTCAGGCGCTCCTCATACCCCATCCCTCGTAGCTCTGGGACGAGTCTCGTTGCAAACCTCTGAACCTTTTCCAGTTTCATTATATGCTTCTTCAGATGGGGACTCCATGATGAGGCGGCATACTCTTAAGACTGGCCTTACGTAGGCAGTGTAAAGCGCCCTAAATGCCTCCTTACTTAGGTTTCTGAATGATGTTCTAACTTTTGACAGTGTAGAGTACGCTGCTGTCGTTATCCTATTAATATGTGCCTCAGGAGATAGATTAGGTGTTACGTCCACCCCCAGGTCTCTTTCACGCGTCGTTACAGGTAGGCTGTTCCCCTTCATTGTGTACTGTCCCTTTGGTCTCCTATCTCCTAGTCCCATTTCCATAACTTTACATTTGCTCGTGTTGAATTCTAGTAGCCATTTCTCTGACCATCTCTGCAATCTGTTCAGGTCCTCTTGGAGGATCCTGCAATCCTCATCTGTCACAACTCTTCTCATCAACTTTGCATCATCCGCAAACATCGACATGTAGGACTCTACGCCTGTAAACATGTCGTTAACATATACAAGAAATAGAATTGGTCCCAGCACCGATCCTTGTGGTACTCCACTTGTTACTGTTCGCCAGTCCGACTTCTCGCCCCTTACCGTAACTCTTTGGCTCCTTCCTGTTAGGTAGTTCCTTATACATGCTAGGACCTTTCCCCCCACCCCCGCCTGCCTCTCGAGCTTGAACAGCAGTCTCATGTGCGGTACTGTATCAAAGGCTTTTTGGCAGTCCATAAATATGCAGTCTGCCCAACCATCTCTGTCCTGTCTTATCCTCGTTATTTTATCATAGAATTCCAGAAGGTTTGTTAGGCACGATTTCCCTGTCCAGAACCCATGTTGATGTTTGTTCACAAACCTAATGTTCTCCAGGTGTGCAACCAGTCGTAGCCTAATTATTCTTTCCAGTATTTTACAGGGGATGCTTGTCAGTGATACAGGTCTATAGTTAAGTGCCTCCTCCCTATCGCCTTTCTTGAAGATCGGCACAACATTTGCCTTCTTCCAGCAACTGGGCAATTCTCCTGACATAAGTGACTCATTAAAGATCATTGCCAGAGGCACGCTGAGGGCCTGTGCTCCTTCTTTTAGTATCCACGGTGATACTTTGTCTGGTCCAACTGCTTTAGTTGCATCTAGAGTTGTCAACTGTTTCATTACCTCCTCTGCTGTCACCTCTATATCTGATAGTCTTTCATCTAGGGTAACCCCTTCCAACAATGGGAGCTGCTCAG
This sequence comes from Procambarus clarkii, assembly GCF_040958095.1. Classification (NCBI taxonomy): domain Eukaryota; kingdom Metazoa; phylum Arthropoda; class Malacostraca; order Decapoda; family Cambaridae; genus Procambarus; species Procambarus clarkii. Next base: position 22,814,100 of record NC_091225.1, read on the forward strand.
GCTCGGTAGTGAACACTCCATGGAAACTGGCATTCAGTGCCTCGCAGATTTCCTTGTCACTTTCAGTATATGCCCCCTCTGTCTTCCTTAGTCTTGTCACTTGGTCGTTCACCGACATTTTTCTTCTTATATGACTGTGTAGTAACTTAGGTTGTTTTTTCGCTTTGATTGCAATATCGTTCTCATAGTCCCTTTCCGATGTTCGTCTTATGTTAATGTAATCGTTCCTAGCTCTGTTGTATCTGCTTCTGTTGTCCTCTGTTCTTTGTCTTCTGTACTTCCTCCACTCCCGCCTGCTGGCCATTTTTGCTTCCTGACACTGTCTATTAAACCATGGGTTATTATATTCCTTCTTATTTTTTCCCTTTACCGTTGGTATAAATCTCTCTTCGGCCTCCTGGCATTTCTGTATGACTAGGTCCATCATATCTTGGACTGTTTTTCCTCTAATTTCTTCCTCCCACTGCACTTCATCCAGATAGTCCCTTATCCTCATATAGTCCCCTTTCCTGTAGTCAGCTCTCCTTTCGCAGATCTCTTGTCCCATGGTCATAAGTTTGAATTCCATCATGTAGTCAAAGACTAGGACACAATGGTCACTGGCCCCTAGAGGTATTTCATGCTCTAAATTCTTGATATCTTCTACGTTCTGGGTGAAAATCAGGTCTAATAGGCTCGGTGCATCTCCTCCTCTTTCCCTTGTGTCTTCCTTCACATGTTGTGTCAGGAAATTCCTGTCTATAACATCTACTAATTTTGCTCCCCACGTTTCGTCCCCTCCATGGGGATTCCTTGATTCCCAATTTATCTCTCCATGATTTAGGTCCCCCATGATCAGCAGCTTCGCTCTCATTCTGTGGGCTAGTGTTGCTGCCTTCTGCAGTTCATCTATACATGCTTTGTTGTTGTCATCATACTCCTGCCTGGGTCTTCTACTGTTTGGTGGGGGATTGTAGATTACCAAGATCACAATCTTCCTCCCATCTACTGTCAGAGTTCCATGTATGAAGCTTGTGCACTCATTGGTAACTCGATTTCCCAGGTCTTCAAACTTCCATTTCCGCTTTATTAGGAGTGCTACTCCCCCTCCATGTCTCTGTGTCCTCTCTTTTCGTATCACCTGGTACCCTTCAGGAAAGATTGCATCTGAGATCATGTCATTAATTTTAGTTTCCACAATTGCAACTATGTCAGGATCTGCTTCACTCACTCTTTCTTTTATTTTTTCTGCTTTATTAGATACCCCATCAGCATTGGTGTACCAAACCTTGAGATTCTTCATGGAAACTCTTGTACCAGAGTTCTCCCTTTCTCTGGGGGTCTGGGGGGATCTGTGTGTGTGTGTGTGTGTACTCACCTATTTGTACTCACCTATTTGTGCTTGCTGGGGTTGAGCTTTGGCTCTTTGGTCCCGCCTCACAACCGTCAATCAACTGGTGTACAGGTTCCTGAGCCTACTGGGCTCTATCATATCTACATTTGAAACTGTGTATGGAGTCAGCCTCCACCACATCACTGCCTAATGCATTCCATCCGTTAACTACTGACACTGAAAAAGTTCCTTCTAACGTCCCTGTGGCTCATGTGGGTACTCAGTTTCCACCTGTGTCCCCTTGTTCACGTCCCACCAGTGTTGAATAGTTTATCCTTGTTTACCCGGTCGATTCCTCTGAGGATTTTGTAGGTTGTGATCATGTCTCCCCTTACTCTTCTGTCTTCCAGTGTCGTGTGTGTGTGTGTGTGTGTGTGTGTGTGTGTGTGTGTGTGTGTGTGTGTGTGTGTGTGTGTGTGTGTGTGTGTCTGTCTGTCTCTCGTAATTATTTGGTCAACTATATACTAATATGTAATGAATATTGGAGTGTAATTATGTCTTGATAGCATTAGTCGTGTATAGAATTTCAACTATTTTCACAAATGTAAGTGTTTGCAAACCACTTTTGTTAAAAGTGGTGAAAAAATGTTTTGTGTGTTGTTGAACCAAAGAATCTTCTTTTAAAGGAGGAATTTAGAATAACCTTCGATTGTCAATAACCAGTCTGAGAGCAATAGAACTTCGACAAAACCTTGCCGATCTGAAGCAAAGTGAAATTGACACCAGTAATTCCATCTATCATCATACTATCATGCAAGAGGAGCCACACATCTATAGATTATCCAATATAATCAGCAGACTTCTAGATGTTACTACTGCTCGGCTTAGACTCGGTTACAAGTATCTCTGGGAATTCTCATTATCTGCTGATGTAGACCTGACCAAATGTAAACTGTGTCAACAAAATTATTCGCACACCCTCCGTCACTATGTGATGGAGTGCGAAAAGATACGTGAATTCAGGGATAATTATATATATGCTTAAGAAATCCCCAGTTTGCTAGCTGTAGGTAGTAACTAAGTGATAGTAACCTATCCACCGCTGCCCACTGGATGGGTGGGGGGGGGGGGGCGCGTGCAAGATAAACATATCAATTGTGACACTCTCCACATATGTCAGTTGGTTAATTTAGAAACTGTGCTTGTGGTCGGTCTCGAGCCCATAGATGATGTGACGATGTGCATTTAATTTTGTAACTAGTTCATGAAGACTGTAACTTGCTTAGCTAGATGAATTGTGGGGTTCAGTCCCTGAGCCCATTATGTGCCTCTGTAACCCTTTTCACCACCTACACCATGCACTACACCATGGGTATGGGGTGCATAATAAATGAAGTAAACAGTGTTGTTACTGACTGACGGCCAATGACAATCAAGGGAGCGGTGTGTGTGACGTCACGTCGTCTGCCTCAAGAACCAAATGTCAATACGTAAATTATCATACCTTACACAGTTTACATCAAAGGTCAATAAACTCTTCAGTACAACAGTAGAGCCATCTCCTTTGTTCACTAATCTACATATATTCATTTTTATTAACTGCTCTACACTATTTTCCTTTCGACAGCAGTGTGAATGATATAAAATGTGGGTGGTGTATTGACCAATTAGACTCCCCGTTACAAAGCGTCTATTTATTCATAAACTAACCCAATACTACGACAACAAACGCGACGTTGCCGTCTGCACTTGTCAAGAAACTGGGTAAACAAACACTTTTCCTCCACTGTACTCTGAATTATTAATCATATTCTATCACATCACTTGTGTACTATCACTTATCGGTGCATACCTGGAGAGAAGTTCTAGAGTTGTTCTCCATAGCCACTACAACCCGGTTGATCCGGCACTTCTTGGAAGAACTAATCTAAATGCTTCTTGAAGACTTCCACCTTTGTTCTGGCAATATTTCAACTGCTTGCTGGGAGGGCGTTGAACAACTGTGGGCCGCTGACGTTCAGACAGTACTCACTGATTGTGCCTATGACACTCCTCACTGGTTCTATTCTGCATTCCCTTCCGTATCTTTCGCTCCATTATGTTGTTATTCTACTGGGCAAGTTTGGGACCTGGCCCTCCAGTATCTCCCATGTATATATTATTTTATACGTCTCTTGTCTCCTTTCCAGATAGAATATTTTGAGATCTTTGAGACGGTTCCAATAATTTACGTTTTATCGCGTCTGTGCGACCTGCCGTATGTGTTGTTATTCTTTGCACTCCTTCTTCCGAAATCTCTCCCGTTCTGTAGGGGAGAGTAGTGAGCAGTGCTCAAGACGGGACAGCACCAGTGAGTTAAATAGTATTAGCTTTGCTGTGGGATCCGTTCTCATAAATATTGTTGTGGGATCCGTTCTGATAAGCATTGTTGTGGGATCCGTTCTGATAAGCATTGTTGTGGGATCCGTTCTCATAAGCATTGTTGTGGGATCCGTTCTCATAAGCATTGTTGTGGGATCCGTTCTGATAAGCATTGTTGTGGGATCCGTTCTGATAAGCATTGTTGTGGGATCCGTTCTCATAAGCATTGCTGTGGGATCCGTTCTCATAAGCATTGTTGTGGGATCCGTTCTCATAAATATTGTTGTGGGATCCGTTCTGATAAGCATTGTTGTGGGATCCGTTCTGATAAGCATTGTTGTGGGATCCGTTCTGATAAGCATTGTTGTGGGATCCGTTCTGATAAGCATTGTTGTGGGATCCGTTCTGATAAGCATTGTTGTGGGATCCGTTCTGATAAGCATTGTTGTGGGATCCGTTCTCATAAGCATTGCTGTGGGATCCGTTCTCATAAGCATTGTTGTGGGATCCGTTCTCATAAATATTGTTGTGGGATCCGTTCTGATAAGCATTGTTGTGGGATCCGTTCTCATAAGCATTGTTGTGGGATCCGTTCTCATAAATATTGTTGTGGGATCCGTTCTGATAAGCATTGTTGTGGGATCCGTTCTGATAAGCATTGTTGTGGGATCCGTTCTCATAAGCATTGTTGTGGGATCCGTTCTCATAAGCATTGTTGTGGGATCCGTTCTCATAAGCATTGCTGTGGGATCCGTTCTCATAACCATTGCTGTGGGATCCGTTCTCATAACCATTGCTGTGGGATCCGTTCTCATAAGCATTGCTGTGGGATCCGTTCTCATAACCATTGCTGTGGGATCCGTTCTCATAACCATTGCTGTGGGATCCGTTCTCATAACCATTGCTGTGGGATCCGTTCTCATAACCATTGCTGTGGGATCCGTTCTCATAACCATTGCTGTGGGATCCGTTCTCATAACCATTGTTGTGGGATCCGTTCTCATAAGCATTGCTGTGGGATCCGTTCTCATAACCATTGCTGTGGGATCCGTTCTCATAACCATTGTTGTGGGATCCGTTCTCATAAGCATTGTCGTGGGGTTTCAACGTTCTCATAATCCATTTATTATTTTCCTGGTAGATGCTATATTTACTCGGCTATATTCAATAAATCAGCAATTTTCATGCTGATTCTTGTATCATCAGCAAAGGATGACACGAAGCTGTGACCGGTATTTTTGTCTATATCCGAGATAAGAATGAGAAAGAGCAGTGGTGCAAAGACTGTGCCCTGGGATACAGAGCAGCGGTGCAAAGACTGTGCCCTGGGATACAGAGCAGCGGTGCAAGGACTGTGCCCTGGGATACAGAGCAGTGGTGCAAGAACTGTGCCCTGGGGTACAGAGCAGTGGTGCAAGGACTGTGCCCTGGGATACAGAGCAGCGGTGCAAGGACTGTGCCCTGGGATACAGAGCAGTGGTGCAAGGACTGTGCCCTGGGGTACAGAGCAGTGCTGCCAGGACTGTGCCTTGGGGTACAGAGCAGTGCTGTCAGGACTGTGCCCTGGGGTACAGAGCAGTGGTGCCAGGACTGTGCCCTGGGGTATAGAGCATTGGTGCCAGGACTGTGCCCTGGGGTATAGAGCAGTAGTACAAGGATTGTGTCTTGGGGTACAGAGCTTTTCACTGCATGGGGGGAGAGCCAGAGTGCATGAGGGAAGAACTAGAGTACATGGGGGAGAGCCAGAGTAAGGGGGAGAGCCAGAGTGCATGGGGGAGAGCCAGAGTGCTTGGGGGAGAGCCAGAGTAAGGGGGAGAGCCAGAGTAAGGGGGAGAGCCAGAGTGCATGGGGGAGAGACAGAGTGCATGGGGGAGAGCCAGAGTGCATGGGGGAGAGCCAGAGGGCATAGGGGAAGAGCCAGAGTGCATAGGGAAGAACCAGAGTGCATGGGGGAGAGCCAGAGTGCTTGGGGGAGAGCCAGAGTGCATGGGGGGAGAGCCAGAGTGCATGGGGGAGAGCCAGAGTGCTTGGGGGAGAGCCAGAGTGCATGGGGGGAGAGCCAGAGTGCATTTAGGGAGAGCCAGAGTGCATGGGGGGAGAGCCAGAGTGCTTGGGGGAGAGCCAGAGTGCTTGGGGGAGAGCCAGAGTGCATGGGGGAGTGTGGGAAATTTTTACCCACCATATCTAATAATCATCTAAGAAATGTATAATTTCTATATCATATCTAAATCATATCAAAATCATATCTAAAATGTATCAAAATCATATAATGAATCTTTAAAGATTCATTATAGCTTGATCCTGGATGACAATGGCACCATGAACACGTACGCAACAGGGGCCCTTTTGATGCCTACGTGACTTTGTACATGATTTCTCAAGGATCCAGAAGCTTCTAGAAGGACTTCTTAATTAAAAAACTATTGGAACATTGATTCAACATCCGGTAGGATTAAAAATCGAATCCTTAATAAGAATCAGTGGTACTTTCAAATACTACTTATAATCTTTAAATCTTATATCTAATTATATTATAATCACATCTTATCTTAATCATAAGTCTAGACTGTAAAAATAATCAATCAATATTCATTGAAGGCTACCGTGCTCAGAGAGCATGGCAGGGCGATGGGGGGAGTGAAGCGCCCACCAACAAGCCCAGCGGCACTCCGCGTTTGTTTACAAATGAGTGAACAAGTGACTGATCCTTAGCGAACATTACCAGCTCAAGGACACCTTATCTAACATTTTTATCACCAGTGAATACTCTCTAGAACTGGGGGAGTACCTGGACAATATCTACAAGGAAAATCCTAGAACATTCACATAAAATAGAGTGTATAGTGGAGATCAGTGACACGGTTTCCTCCACCTTCATTCATAAACTTTTATCTCGAATCATTCTTCTGCAACTGCAGGATAATCACGTAGCAACGCTACCAGATCATCATACAGCAACGCTGTAGCAAAATATCGTGCCTAAACTCAACAAGAGAGAGTTAATCAGTCTGGCAAACTTGTCAGACAGGCACCCCGACTGGCAGAGAAGTATATTGAAGGTTATTTGGTATATGATTGGCCAATTGTATGCTTGTGTAGCTTTAATATCCTATAAATCTGTCTGTTGGTTAAAAAGCGAGGCTAAGCCTCACATATCAGTAAGTTTATTAAAATTGTAGTGTAGCTGTGAATCTTATCCAAGCACTGAACCTCATGGGTGTCCATTGTGTCAGAAAATAATTCAGCCTCAATAAGTAAAAACCTCACAAGTGTCCACAGTCTTGGAAGAGATTCAGTCAAGCTAACTGTATAAAGTGAATATGTCTGCATATATATTTGAATATATAAATTAAGTTATCAATAGCTTGCTTAGTTAATTTTTAAGTTATCATATAAGTTCATTTAATTGAATATAATTTCTAGTACTAAGTTAATAGTATTAAGACTACATTTAAGGTCATTTATTATACTTTTACAATTTAATTTGTTGTTTATAGTATAAGAATCTATTGGCTGTTAAGTTATGGTACTAGGTTAGACTATGTATGTTTAAATCCCTGATTTAAACAGAGCCAGTGTTCAGTCAGATAACTGAATTTATCAAATCTTATCCTTGTATAAAATACAAGCTGATGTGAGATCCCTGTCTACAGGTGGATTGGAACTTCTATCAACTAAGTCATTCACCCCACCTGTCCCTTACAGCCCACAATCTGTCATTAGGAAAAGAGGATCTAGGATTTACAACCCTAGCTAGAGATTTTAATTGAATTAATTTGCAGACAGTAATTTTTTAATTTAGTTCAGTACAAGTCCCTGGTAGTCTCCTCTTATATCAATCCCAGCAGGTTTTTCCCACATTAATGGTCCTTCGAACCTAGATAATAATGGTCCTTTGTACCTAGATATTTAGGATCATTCGTTTACCGAATATTTCAATGCCAAATACATAAGAAACTTCTTGATTTTGCATTGGAATAATTCTTACATATTCTAGCCTAACCTAGCTATCAGCCAATGTTTATCATAGCTATATATCTAAGTAAACAAATAGTTTGCAGTGGCTTAAGCCACCATATCCATTAACTAGTAAGCATTCATAGCATACTAATATTGGTTTGTGTTAAGAAACCACAGTACTTAAGTATATCAGTGTCACAGACACAACTGCATCTTAATCATAAAATACCATTATCTACCTCATTGTGGTAACATTACATATATATTTAAGTGTATTATCTAGCATTATCTCTAATCTACTGATTTTCAGAGCTGCTCATTACATAATATTCTTTAAAAAAGTGTTATCATCACTGTAAGAGCTTTCATTACAATCTATCTATAATCAACTATATCATACCCTATATAACAGGTAAAACCAGTAGACATTCTACTGTATTTTATCTAACAATTATTATGGTAACAGATTTTGTAATAACTTTGCAAAAATAGTGCCATTTACTATTTTTAAAAAATTATTACAGGATTTACCAACTTGGTGCATTCGTGCATTCGGGTCACAAATCAAATTATTACAGTACTTTTGATAATTGAACACCTGCTACAACCAGATTCCAGGGAGGAAATGAAGGACGATCTTTGGAATCATTACCTAAGTAGACAGGAAAGCTCATTTATCAAAATACATTAACATCATACATATTTATCAGAAAAAAGAGAAAAATCTCGGAATCTCCGAAACTCGGAAAAGGTCAAAATGACTAACAGTATTCCACCTGCAGCTGAAACAGAAAAGAAGAGGACACAAAGTGTCTAAAAAATCACTTGAATCTACAGCCTACAGACCATTTAAATCAGGTGATAGACAAATGTCATCATCACTTGGCTACAATAGTCTACAATTGGGGATTAAGACCAATCTTAATCTCACATCACAATCTGAAAGGCTAACAACACATTGACAATGTCAATACAAATATTATCATCCATCTAAGATAACTATCTTAATCCAAGAATATAGTCTTGATCACCTAATCTCATGCTTTCACTGGAGTGAAAGCAGCCTCAGAAAATCTGAAGTTAATCAAGCATCTCAAAGAGACTTACTTAATAGAAAAGGCAAAGCCGAGAAAAAAGAAAAAGCAAAATGCTTCATCACATCATGAATAATGTAGATACACATTATTACAGATACAATTCATCCTTTAAGGAAATCCTTGGAGGAGTACAAGTGTTACATGCTTGTATGACCTACTTGCATGTAATTACTTACCTACAAGTTTTACATACTTGTAACAACATCTTATCACAAAGCCAAATCATTGATGGACTTCGAGCTTACGTACAAAGATTACGAAGCCGAGGAAAACTTAGATCTCAAGAAAAAATCCCCAAAAGTGAATCCACGGACAAAAGCAAAAATGTCCAAAATGGCAGTCAAAAATCAAGGCAACAAAACTCTTCTGCAAAGTGGAAACAGAATAATGTTGGCTCTTATGCTATATCCCCCACAGTTAACAGAACTGTAGGAAACCAAGCTCCTAAGACAGATAAGACAAAAGGAGCTGCAAGTGCCCCAAAATGTTTATTCTGTCAAGAAGCACATACCATTTATCAATGCACAGTTTATGTAGGCCGTGCCAGTCGAATCGATCGACTGAAATCTTTGAACAGGTGCATCCGTTGTCTACGGAAGCACGATACTAGTGAGTGTATCACTCAATTGCAGAACTGCCAATATTGTCATAAAAGTGTACATCACACAGCACTCTGTAGTGATATTAACACTCAATCCAGATCACAGACTTCCAATAATCAACCTGCATCTCAGGCAAAGCCCAAAGATGATAATACCACAACAGCCGTACAATTCTGTACAGTAATGAGCAATGTCAACGACTTGGATACAGAAATTGTTACAACAGCCATATTGCCTACTGCACAGCTAGAACTATGCAATCAAGGAATTTGTATTCCAACTAGAGGCTTTTTTGATCAAGGGTCACAGAAAACCTTTATCAGTAAAAAGATGGCAGAAGATTTACAACTTAAATCTTCAAAGCAAGTATCTACATCTATATCAGGGTTTTTTACTAATTCTGGTCGTAGAACCTTTCCAGTAGTAAAACTCAATGTCTGTCTAGGTACATCCCAAAGGACAGTAGAAGCCATAGTAGTTGATAAAATTCCTACTGAAATGGAAGTGACTGGTCTGACAGCAACAATTAAATTCCTAAAAGAAAAAGGAATCCAATTAGCAGATCCTCTACTTGATTCTGACTACATAGGGGATATCGGAATCCTGATTGGAGCTGACTACTATCATCGATTCATTCTGGGATCAGAAGAATCTATGGGTATGAATATACTCAAATCAGCAGGAGGCATATTGATGACAGGACCTATACTAGATCTTGAACCTTCAACTCCTGAAAAATCACATCATACAGAAACTGTAATAGTGGCATGACTAGGCGAAGAACAGTCACCACTTAAAATCCCCCACATGATTGATGATGGATTAGAATCTGTACCTCAATTGTGGGAACTTGATGCCATAGGAATAATTCCTGAACAACCAAGTCCTGATGATGTCTGTGCATATAATCAATACTTAGAAACTGTACAGTACTATGATGGACAGTACTGGGTAAGGCTACCATGGAAAATCAACCATAAAACCTTACCTACCAATTATCACATGGCTTATAGTCAATTTAAATCGCAACTAGCAAAGCTAAGAAAAAGGCCTGAGCATTTAAAACTCTATCATGAGATTATTGCTCAACAATTAAAGAATAAATTCATCGAAGTCGTGAAACATGACAATACGCAAACAGGTCATTTTTTACCTCACATGGCTGTAATGAGAGAATCAAAAACAACTCCTTTACGGATAGTTTTTAATTGTAGCTCTAAATCTGGACCCCAAGGAACCAGTCTAAATGATTGTTTGCAAACAGGTCCAAGTCTAACTCAGAAATTGTATGACATACTGTTGAAGTTTAGACTTAACAAATATGCGTATTCAGCAGATATAAGTAAGGCCTTTCTAAGAGTTGGCTTGCAGGAAGAAGATAGAGACTTCACTAAGTTTCTATGGGTAGAGAACCCAGAAGATGTCAATAGTCCTGTAGTGACTTTCAGATTCTCTTCAGTTCTTTTCGGCGCGACAAGCAGTCCATTTCTGTTGCAAGCAACTCTAGATACTCATCTGAAGAAATCATCAAGTCCCTGTAAGACTGAAATCAGTCAAAATCTATATGTAGATAATTTTCAAGGGACAGTTAACAGTACTACTGAACTGTTACAATTATATCAAGAGGCTAACAAGGAGCTACAAGGTGCAAACATGCCACTACAATCTTGGGCCTCTAATAATGCAACATTGAATAATCAAATAGCAAGAGATTACCCTGAATATCACGTACCAGAATCACAAAAGGTGTTAGGTATGGATTGGGATTTAATCTCGGACACAATATCGATCAAATCTGTGCCAGTAAATTACAACATCACTACAAAAAGGGATTTGCTTTCACAAGTTAGCAAAGTATTTGACCCACTTGGTCTACTAAATCCTTTGACTATCAAGTGGCGTTTATTGGTGCAAGAAGCATGGAAGGCTAAGGTTGGTTGGGATGATCCACTACCAATCCAGTTACAAAAAGCTTGGATGGAAGTGGCTCAAGAACAAACTTTAGTTGAAAAGATAATCTTTCCGAGACACATAGTCGAGGAAAATGAAGAAGTATCACTACATGTATTCGCAGACTCGTCAGCCAAAGCTTTTGGAGCTTGTGCTTACTTAGTGACTTCTAATCAATCATATCTTATCACCTCTAAGGCCAGAGTCGCTCCATTAAAAAAGAGGACTTTGCCTCAGATGGAACTAACAGCACTGCTAACTGGAACACGCTTAGCAGTGCATATCAAACAAGTCTTGTCTACCATGAACATCAAGGATGTCATCATATGGTCTGACAATGAAGCTGTCTTACAATGGGTACGAAACGACAACTGTCCAACTCCATATGTAAAAAATCGCGTCTCGGAAATTAAAGAAATTTCCGCAGGCTTTCAATTGTTGCATGTACCAACAAAGGATAATCCAGCTGATCTCTTATCAAGAGGTATGACATTTAAACAGTTTGCAAAGGCAGATATTTGGTTTCATGGGCCTCGATGGTTAGTGAATGGTAGTTGGCCTGAACAAAAGCCACACGTCATTACGACACAAACCATAACTACCACCAGGCAGCGAGCTCAAATATCAGTCTTGGATTGTACTCGTTACTCCTCGCTCATCAAATTAATCAATGTAACACAGAACGTGTTTCATTATCTCAGGAAAAAAGGTATAAAATACACTTTTCCTGATGCACTTATCTATTGGGTAAGACAAGCCCAGAGAGAAACTTATGGGAATAACTATGAAAATCTTCCGCATAAGTTAAAACACAATCTCGGTCTGTGGATAGACCAAGAAAATCACAACATTCTGCGTTGTGGAGGGAGACTTAAACACGCAGATATCAATCTAGATACCGTGCATCCATGGCTTTTACCAAAAAATCATTGGATCACAAGGTTGATTGTGTTGCATACACATCAACAAATCATCAAACATGGAGGAGTGTTAGACACACTCACACAAATCAGACAGCAGTACTGGATTCCTCAGGGAAGACAGTCAGTCAAATCAATCTTGAAGAATTGCATGATATGCCGAAGGTACGATGCAAGAACTTGCTCTTATCCAGGGCCACCACCCCTGCCAAAGGAACGAGTGGTCCATCTACAACCTTTTGAAACGACAGGAGTAGATTATACAGGAGCAATATATCTAACAGGGACTGCAGATAAGCAACCTATCAAGGCATACATCTGTCTGTTCACCTGTGCTACCACCAGGGCAGTACATCTAGAGGTAACACCCGATATGACTGCTCAATCATTTATTCAAGCTTTCCGCAGATTCGCAGCACGCCGATCATGCCCTAAGCTGATGATTTCAGATAACGGAGCAAACTTGGTAGCTGGAGAAGCATGTCTACGGGAAATCTGTTCCCATCCTGCAGTTACTTCCACACTGGAACAGCGTCATTGCAGATGGAAATTTATCCCTCCGAGAGCCCCATGGCACGGAGGATTTTATGAACGGTTAATAGGAACTGTAAAAAGATCCTTGAGAAAATCTCTACACCGTCAGAAAATCAATCTTCAAGAACTCCAGACAGTAATCACGGAAATAGAATCAAGGGTGAATAACCGGCCGTTGACTTACTTGTCTGAGGATCCTACTCAACATGAGCCATTAAGTCCTGCCCACCTAATGTATGGAAGACTTCTGACTCCAGTACCATCTCTAGTGGATGATGAGATCAGAGATCCCTCATATGTGGGTGAGAGCGAGTTGGTTCAGGGGTATAAGCATCTGTCCAGCATAATCCAAAAATGGAATGATGTTTGGACAAAAGAATATCTTACATCTCTACGAGAACATCACTATGGGGCCAACGTCCCACATAATATAGCTAATCTCCAACCTGGCGATATTGTCTTGGTAGACAGTGATGGCCCTAGGGCTGACTGGCCATTAGGTAAAGTTGTCTCAGTCCATCCAGATAGTCAGGGGATTTTGAGAATAGTCAAAATCCTGTCTAAAGGAACAACTTCCCTGAAGACATTGGACAAACTCATCCACATGGAATCAGTGAGCCAGCTGCAGTTAGATCCTGAGAGACCTCAAGACACTCTAACTCCACAAGACCCACAGACTCCTAACAGACACAATCGTCCACAACGGACAGCAGCAGAAAAGTGCAAGCAAAATCTGCACTTGTATTATCAATCCAATGGAGAGTAAATAAATACATATGGTTACTATTGTCCTAAGTATTGGACTCTGTGCCAGTTCTCTCCCTCTGGAAGATGTGGGAAATTTTTACCCACCATATCTAATAATCATCTAAGAAATGTATAATTTCTATATCATATCTAAATCATATCAAAATCATATCTAAAATGTATCAAAATCATATAATGAATCTTTAAAGATTCATTATAGCTTGATCCTGGATGACAATGGCACCATGAACACGTACGCAACAGGGGCCCTTTTGATGCCTACGTGACTTTGTACATGATTTCTCAAGGATCCAGAAGCTTCTAGAAGGACTTCTTAATTAAAAAACTATTGGAACATTGATTCAACATCCGGTAGGATTAAAAATCGAATCCTTAATAAGAATCAGTGGTACTTTCAAATACTACTTATAATCTTTAAATCTTATATCTAATTATATTATAATCACATCTTATCTTAATCATAAGTCTAGACTGTAAAAATAATCAATCAATATTCATTGAAGGCTACCGTGCTCAGAGAGCATGGCAGGGCGATGGGGGGAGTGAAGCGCCCACCAACAAGCCCAGCGGCACTCCGCGTTTGTTTACAAATGAGTGAACAAGTGACTGATCCTTAGCGAACATTACCAGCTCAAGGACACCTTATCTAACATTTTTATCACCAGTGAATACTCTCTAGAACTGGGGGAGTACCTGGACAATATCTACAAGGAAAATCCTAGAACATTCACATAAAATAGAGTGTATAGTGGAGATCAGTGACACGGTTTCCTCCACCTTCATTCATAAACTTTTATCTCGAATCATTCTTCTGCAACTGCAGGATAATCACGTAGCAACGCTACCAGATCATCATACAGCAACGCTGTAGCAAAATATCGTGCCTAAACTCAACAAGAGAGAGTTAATCAGTCTGGCAAACTTGTCAGACAGGCACCCCGACTGGCAGAGAAGTATATTGAAGGTTATTTGGTATATGATTGGCCAATTGTATGCTTGTGTAGCTTTAATATCCTATAAATCTGTCTGTTGGTTAAAAAGCGAGGCTAAGCCTCACATATCAGTAAGTTTATTAAAATTGTAGTGTAGCTGTGAATCTTATCCAAGCACTGAACCTCATGGGTGTCCATTGTGTCAGAAAATAATTCAGCCTCAATAAGTAAAAACCTCACAAGTGTCCACAGTCTTGGAAGAGATTCAGTCAAGCTAACTGTATAAAGTGAATATGTCTGCATATATATTTGAATATATAAATTAAGTTATCAATAGCTTGCTTAGTTAATTTTTAAGTTATCATATAAGTTCATTTAATTGAATATAATTTCTAGTACTAAGTTAATAGTATTAAGACTACATTTAAGGTCATTTATTATACTTTTACAATTTAATTTGTTGTTTATAGTATAAGAATCTATTGGCTGTTAAGTTATGGTACTAGGTTAGACTATGTATGTTTAAATCCCTGATTTAAACAGAGCCAGTGTTCAGTCAGATAACTGAATTTATCAAATCTTATCCTTGTATAAAATACAAGCTGATGTGAGATCCCTGTCTACAGGTGGATTGGAACTTCTATCAACTAAGTCATTCACCCCACCTGTCCCTTACAGCCCACAATCTGTCATTAGGAAAAGAGGATCTAGGATTTACAACCCTAGCTAGAGATTTTAATTGAATTAATTTGCAGACAGTAATTTTTTAATTTAGTTCAGTACAAGTCCCTGGTAGTCTCCTCTTATATCAATCCCAGCAGGTTTTTCCCACAGGGAGAGCCAGAGTGCATGGGGAAGAACCAGAGTGCATGAGGAAGAATCAGAGTGCATGGGAGAGAGCCAGAGTGCATGGAGGAGAGCCAGAGTGCATGTGGAAGAACCAGAGTGCATGGGAGAGAGCCAGAGTGCATGGGAGAAGGGCCAAAGAGCATGGGGGAGAGTCAGAGTGCATGGGAGGGAGAGCGAGAGTGCATGGGAAGAGCCAGAGTGCATGGGGGAGAGCCAGAGTGCATGGAGGGAGAGCCAGAGTGCATGGGAGATAGCCAGAGTGCATGGGGGAGAGCCAGAGTGCATGGGGGATGAGCCAAAGAGCATGGGGAGAGCCAGAGTGCATGGGGGGAGAGTCAGAGTGCATGGGGGAGGGCCAGAGTGCATGGGGGGAGCCAGCGTGCATGGGGGGAGAGCCAGAGGGCATGGGGGGGAGCCAGAGTGCATGGGGGAGAGCCAGAGTGCATAAGGGAGATCCAGAGTGCATGGAGGAAGAGCCAGAGTGCTTGGGGAGAGCCAGAGTGCATGAAGGAGAGCCAGAGTGCATGAGGGATAGCCAGAGTGCATGGGGGAAGAGCCAGAGTGCATGGAGGAGAGCCAGAGTGCTTGGGGGAGAGCCAGAGTGCATGGGGGGAGAGCCAGAGTGCATGGGGGAGAGAGCCAAAGTGCTTGATGGAGAGCCAGAGTGCATGGGTGAGAGCCAGAGAGCATGGGTGAGAGCCAGAATGCATGGGTGAGAGCCAGAGTGCATGGAAGAGAGCCAGAGTGCATGGGGGAGAGAGCCAAAGTGCTTGGTGGAGAGCCAGAGTGCATGGGTGAGAGCCAGAGTGCATGGGTGAGAGCCAGAATGCATGGGTGAGAGCCAGAGTGCATGGGGGAGAGCCAGAGTGCATGGGGGAGAGCCAGAGTGCATGGGGGAGAGCCAGAGTGCATGGGTGAGAGCCAGAGTGCATGGAGGAGAGCCAGAGTGCATGGGGGAGAGAGCCAGAGTGCTTGGTGGAGAGCCAGAGTGCATGGGTGAGAGCCAGAGTGCATGGGTGAGAGCCAGAATGCATAGGTGAGAGCCAGAGTGCATGGGTGAGAGCCAGAGTGCATGGGGGAGAGCCAGAGTGCATGGGTGAGAGCCAGAGTGCATGGGTGAGAGCCAGAGTGCATGGAGGAGAGCCAGAGTGCATGGGTGAGAGCCAGAATGCATGGGTGAGAGCCAGAGTGCATGGGTGAGAGCCAGAGTGCATGGGTGAGAGCCAAAGTGCATGGAGGAGAGCCAGAGTGCATGGAGGAGAGCCAGAGTGCATGGAGGAGAGCCAGAGTGCACGGAGGAGAGCCAGAGTGCATGGGTGAGAGCCAGAGTGCATGGGTGAGAGCCAAAGTGCATGGAGGAGAGCCAGAGTGCATGGAGGAGAGCCAGAGTGCATGGAGGAGAGCCAGAGTGCATGGAGGAGAGCCAGAGTGCATGGGGGAGAGCCAGAGTGCATGGGTGAGAGCCAGAGTGCATGGAGGAGAGCCAGAGTGCATGGAGGAGAGCCAGAGTGCATGGAGGAGAGCCAGAGTGCATGGAGGAGAGCCAGAGTGCATGGAGGAGAGCCAGAGTGCATGGGTGAGAGCCAGAGTGCATGGGTGAGAGCCAGAGTGCATGGGTGAGAGCCAGAGTGCATGGGTGAGAGCCAGAGTGCATGGAGGAGAGCCAGAGTGCACGGAGGATAGCCAGAGTGCATGGAGGAGAGCCAGAGTGCATGGAGGAGAGCCAGAGTGCATGGGGGAGAGCCAGAGTGCATGGGTGAGAGCCAGAGCGCATGGAGGAGAGCCAGAGTGCATGGAGGAGAGCCAGAGTGCATGGGGGAGAGCCAGAGTGCATGAGGGAGAGCCAGAGTGCATGGAGGAGAGCCAGAGTGCATGGAGGAGAGCCAGAGTGCATGGAGGAGAGCCAGAGTGCATGGAGGAGAGCCAGAGTGCATGGGGGAGAGCCAGAGTGTTGACTTTTCAACACCAGCAATCAACAGCCAATTATTGCACAACTATATTCTACCCACTTCAAGACTCCGTTCCAATATAGAAGCATCAAGAGGAAGTATGGGCCAATAGGCCTTTTGCAGTTACCTCCATTCTTCCCTCTCATTTATCCAATTAATACCCATTGTTCCGTGTTCTGTCTTATGTTGGTCAAAAGTTTGTTCACCTCATACAAAACTGTTGCAACATATCACCTCACCCAAGTGCGAGTATATAAGACAAGTTGTTTAGTGTTAGCATAAGTATAACTCTGTTTAGTGTTTTCAGGTTACAGTTGTGTGTGTGTGTAGACTAAAGTCTTTGAAAATGTAATAAGTTATTACGAAACGCGTTCAAGCGTCGTGTCAGACTAGAAATAAAAATGAACTTTGGAGAATTGATTTTTCAATTACCATCGACAGTAAAAAGAAACATAAGAAATATTGAGAAAATTCGTGTTAGAATTATTAATCTTACTTTTTCAGTCATATTTAACAACATAAGTTTACAAGAAAGACTGCTACCAAAATATACTAATCTATATATTTGTATATATTACAAATATATATATATATATATATATATATATATATATATATATATATATATATATATATATATATATATATATATATATATATATATATATATATATATGTCGTACCTAATAGCCAGAACGCACTTCTCAGCCTACTATTCAAGGCCCGATTTGCCTAATAAGCCAAGTTTTCATGAATTAATGTTTTTTCGTCTACCTAACCTACCTAACCTAACCTAACCTAGCTTTTTTTGGCTACCTAACCTAACCTTACCTATTAATATAGGTTAGGTTAGGTTAGGTAGGGTTGGTTAGGTTCGGTCATATATCTACGTTAATTTTAACTCCAATAAAAAAAATTGACCTCATACATAGAGAAAAGGGTTGCTTTATCATTTCATAAGAAAAAAATTATAGTAAATATATTAATTCAGGAAAACTTGGCTTATTAGGCAAATCGGGCCTTGAATGGTAGGCTGAGAAGTGAGTTCTGGCTACTAGGTACGACATATATATATATATATATATATATATATATATATATATGGAAGGGAGTACCACCTCTGGCTGGAAGAAGGGGGACCCATAGCCTCGGAGGAAACCACACATAACGCATTGGAGGGAATGTAGGTCCCCTCCGGTACAGTTTCTGTATATATATATATATATATATATATATATATATATATATATATATATATATATATATATATATATATATATATATATATATATATATATATTACACATATATTATTAAATATGACCGAAAAAGTAAGATTAATAATTCTAACACGAATTTTCTCAATTCTTCTTATGTTTCTTTTCACTGTTGATGGTAATTGAAAAATCAATTCTCCAAAATTCATTTTTATTTCTAGTCTGACACGACACTTCAACGCGTTTCGTAATAACTTATATTTTCAAAGACTTTTAGTTTACACACACACAATTATAACCTGCAAACACTAAACAGAGTTCTTACTATGCTATGATTTAAACAGCTTTAATTTTATTTTATACCCGCATTTTGGGTGAGGTGATATGTTACAACAGTTTTGGATGAGGTGAACAAAACTTTCAACACAGGACAGAACACGAAACAATGGGTATTAATTGGGTAAATTGAAGGTAAGAATGGAAGTAACTGCAGAGGGCCTATTGGCCCATATTTCTTGATGCTTCTATATTGAAGCGGAGTCTTGAAGTGGGTAGAATATAGTTGTGCATTGGCTGTTGAGTGCTGGTGTTGACTTCTTGATGTGTAGTGCCACCTGCCAAGAGTTTCACATGAGTAGGCTGGCCGTTTTTTTGGTTTTATAGTAAATCGTCAGTTGTATCTTCTGATTTTTGTCTGTAAGGATAACATTTCTATTAACAATATCTGTCAGGACCCTTTCCTCCGTTTTATGAGCTGTGGAAAAGAAGTTCCTGTAAAATAGTCTAATAGGGGGTATAGGTGTTGTGTTAGTTGTCTCTTCAGAGGTTGCATGGCGTTTCACCTTCCTTCTTATGATGTCTTCAACGAAACCATTGGAGAAGCTGTTGTTGACTAGGACCTGCCTTACCCTACAGAGTTCTTCATCGACTTGCTTCCATCCTGAGCTGTGGCTGAGAGCACGGTCGACATAAGCGTTAACAACACTCCTCTTGTACCTGTCTGGGCAGTCACTGTTGGCATTTAGGCACATTCCTATGTTTGTTTCCTTAGTGTAGACTGCAGTGTGGAAACCTCCGCTCCTTTCCATGACTGTTACATCTAGAAAGGGCAGCTTCCTATCCTTCTCCATCTCGTAAGTGAAACGCAACACAGAATTCTGTTCAAATGCCTCCTTCAGCTCCTGCAGATGTCTGACATCAGGAACCTGTGTAAAAATGTCGTTAACATACCTGCAGTATATGGCCGGTTTCAAGTTCATTTCAACTAAGTCCCTTTGCTCAATGGTCCCCATGTAGAAGTTCGCAAACAGGACACCTAGGGAAGAACCCATGGCCACCCCATCTACTTGCTTATACATGTGCCCATCAGGGCTCAAGAAGGGTGCCTCTTTAGTACAAGCTTGGAGTAGTTTCCTTAGAATGTTTTCTGGTATGTCAAGAGGAGTACAGGCCGGATCACGATACACTCTGTTCACTATCATCCCGATTGTTTCATCCACAGGTACGTTGGTAAACAGTGATTGTACGTCCAACGAGGCTCTTATCCCTGTGGCACGTGTTTCCCGCAGTAAATCAACAAATTCCTTTGGAGACTTCAGGCTGAAGGCGCAAGGGACATAAGGAGTCAGCAAGCCGTTGAGTCACTTCGCCAGTCTGTACGTGGGTGTGGGTATCTGGCTGACTTCTACATGGGTACCATCGAGCAAAAAGTCTTAGTCGACATGAACTTGAAACCGGCCATATACTGCAGGTATGTTGACGACATTTTTACACAGGTACCTGATGTCAGACATCTGCAGAAGCTGAAGGAGGCATTTGAGCAGAGTTCCGTGCTGCGTTTCACTTACGAGATGGAAAAGGATGGGAAGCTGCCTTTTCTAGATGTAACAGTCATGGAAAAGGGCGGAGGTTTCCACACTGCAGTCTACACTAAGGAAACAAACATAGGAATGTGCCTAAATGCCAACAGCGACTGCCCTGACAGGTACAAGAGGAGTGTTGTTAACGCATACGTCGACCGTGCTCTCAGCCACAGCACAGAATGGAAGCAAGTCGACGAAGAACTCTGTAGGGTAAGGCAGGTCCTAGTCAATAACGGCTTCTCCAATGGTTTCATCGAAGACATCATAAGAAGGAAAGTGAAAAGCCATGCAACCTCTGAAGAGACAACTAACACAACACCTATACCCCCTATTAGACTATTTTACAGGAACTTCTTTTCCACAGCTCATAAAACGGAGGAAAGGGTCCTGAAAGATATTGTTAATAGAAACGTTATCCCTACAGACAAAAATCAGAGGATACAACTGACGATTTACTATAAAACCAGAAAAACGGCCAGCCTACTCATGAGAAACTCTCCAGACACAAAACAGAACGCTTTAAAAGAGACTAATGTCGTCTATGCCTTCAAATGCCCACTTGGGGACTGTAAGCTCCAAAAAACCCAGTATATAGGCAAGACAACAACATCTCTTTCTAGGCGTTTAACGATGCATAAGCAACAGGGCTCCATTAAGGAACATATAATCTCTTCCCATAACCAAACCATCGCCAGAGAAATCCTAGTAAACAACACAGAAATCATCGATAGATACAGCGATAGCAGGCGGCTTGACGTTTGCGAGGCACTACACATCAAGAAGTCAACACCAGCAATCAACAGCCAATTATTGCACAACTATATTCTACCCACCTCAAGACTCCGCTCCAATATAGAAGCATCAAGAAATATGGACCAATAGGCTTTCTACAAACACTTCTATTCAATACCCATTGTTTCTGTTCTGTCTTGTGTTGATACTTTTAATACCCTATTAATATCCCCTCCTGTTCTGTCTTGTGTTAATGCCACATCACCCTTCCCACCTCACTCAAATGTAGATATAAAATCAGAGATACGTTCTAATCAGTTGTGTATTTGTGAAGTCTTTGAAAATGTAATAAGTTTTACGAAACGCGCCCGTGTCGCGTCAGACTAGAAATAAAAATGAATTTTGGAGAAGTGATTTTTGATTTACCTCCAACAGTGAAGCGTAATGTACGAAAGATTGAGAAAATTCGTGTTAGAATTATTAATCTTACTTTTTCGGTCATATTTAATAATATATATATATATATATATATATATATATATATATATATATATATATATATATATATATATATATATATATATATATATCATTGAGAATGGTAGACCCAGTTCTTTCGCTCCTTTTTTTAGTATCCATGGTGAGATTCCATTCGGGTCTATAGCCTTTGTTACATCTAACTCAAGCAAGTTCTTCCTTACCTCCCCACTGGAATGTCAAACTCCTCCAGTGGTGCCTGATATTCCTACTCTTATCTCAGGAACGTTTCCTTGCTCTAATGTGAAGACCTTCTTGAATTTCTTATTGAGTTCCTCACACACTTCCTTATCATTTTTATTGAACCTGTCTGCCCCCTTTCCTCAGTTTCAATATCTGATCCTTCAATGTTGTTTTCCTCCTGATGTGGCTGTGCAGCAATTTAGGTTGAGTCTTTGCCTTGCTTGTTATGTCATTTTCGAAATGTCTTTCTGTCTCTCTTCTCACCCTGACGTATTCTTTCCTGACACTCTGGTATCTTTCTCTGCTCTCAAGTGTCCTGTTATTTCTATAATTTCTCCACGCCCTTGTACCTAGTTACTTTGCTTGCATACATCTCTTATTAAACCATGAGTTCCACATACGCATTTCGTTGTTTCCTTTTGGACTGGGACAAACTTGTCTGCTGTCTCCTTACACTTCTGCGTGATGTAGTCCATCATGTCTTGGGCCGCCATTCCCCTGAGCTCTGTTTCCCAACCTATATCTGTTAGGAATTTTTTATCTCCTCATAGTTTACCTTTGTGTGTGTCAGCCTCTTTTTTTCTGGTCCCTTCCTTGAGTACGTTAACCTTACTTCTACCAGACACTAACGTCGGTACACTAGAGGATAAATAAATTGGTTAAAAGTCGGGGTCCAAGAGCTAATAGCTCGATTCTGCAGATACAAATAGTAAATACACTGTGATTGCTTATTCCCACGGCGGCTCCCAAGTGGCCTTCTCTTATGTCGGAGTCGTTCACAGTGAATACCTGTGTGGGTGAGGGTGGGGTGTGGGTGTGGGTGAGGGTGGAGTGTGAGGGTGGAGCCTGTGGGTGTGGGGTGAGGGTGGAGTGTGGGTGTGGGTGAGGGTGGAGCCTGTGGGTGTGGGGTGAGGGTGGAGTGTGAGGGTGGAGCCTGTGGGTGTGGGTGAGGGTGGAGCCTGTGGGTGTGGGGTGAGGGTGGAGCCTGTGGGTGTGGGTGAGGGTGGAGCCTGTGGGTGTGGGGTGAGGGTGGAGTGTGAGGGTGGAGCCTGTGGGTGTGGGTGAGGGTGGAGCCTGTGGGTGTGGGGTGAGGGTGGAGCCTGTGGGTGTGGGTGAGGGTGGAGCCTGTGGGTGTGGGGTGAGGGTGGAGTGTGAGGGTGGAGCCTGTGGGTGTGGGTGAGGGTGGAGTGTGAGGGTAGAGCCTGTGGGTGGAGTGTGGGGATGGAGTGTGAGGGTGGAGGGAGACAAGACAGTAGAGGGTGTACTCACCATAGTCCGTGGTGTCGTCCTGACCCATGGCTCCCGGCGCTGGCCTGCAGGCTGCTCCACCTGCTCTTCCTCAACCACACTCAGGTTCTTAACCTGTTTAATCACTGTTTAACTGTAACTCACTTCAAGAATATCCTTTCCTAATATATCACTCGCGATTACACCTATTCTGAAATGTTAAAAATTAGCTTCATTTAATTTTCTTGATGCGAACACACATAATACTTTTTGTCTTAGAAGTCGTAAATTGCCGCGATTTTCACAGGGACCAGAACCGTCACATCTTCCAGGTGACATATAAGTCTTAATATAATCAAATAAAACAACATTCTTATCACTGAAGGACGTCCCAGCACTAAGACAAAGATGTCTAAGACATCAACGAGGAAGTCAGTGGTGGAGGGCGTGTTGGAAGTGCCCGATGAAGTCTCTTGCGAGACATTCAAGGAGTTCCGTGTTGGTCTAAGAACTTACACACACTTCCGCTCCCTGTTGTTCCTCCCTCAGTGATAACATTACGCCACGGAGGACCAATGGCACCCAACACTGTCTTACTGACTGGTGGTGGTGGTGAGAGGTGAGGCTGCACACACCTGCCTCTAGGCACACTGTTACACCTGGCATTGGCTGCAACTCTCAATATTTACCGCAACACCTGTTATGGAGCAAAACTACAAGCACGTACCACTACACCTGTCATAGAGCAACACCCACTACACCTGTCATAGAGCAACACCCACAACACCTGTCATAGAGCAACACCTGTCATAGAGCAGCACCCACAACACCTGTCATAGAGCAACACCCACTACACCTGTCATAGAGCAACACCCACTACACCTGTCATAGAGCAACACCTGTCATAGAGCAACACCAACTACACCTGTCATAGAGCAGCACCCACAACACCTGTCATAGAGCAACACCCACAACACCTGTCATAGAGCAACACCCACAACACCTGTCATAGAGCAACACCCACAACACCTGTCATAGAGCAACACCCCACAACACCTGTCATAGAGCAACACCCACAACACCTGTCATAGAGCAACACCCACAACACCTGTCATAGAGCAACACCTGTCATAGAGCAACACCCACAATACCTGTCATAGAGCAGCACCCACAACACCTGTCATAGAGCAACACCCACTACACCTGTCATAGAGCAACACCTGTCATAGAGCAACACCAACTACACCTGTCATAGAGCAGCACCCACAACACCTGTCATAGAGCAACACCCACAACACCTGTCATAGAGCAACACCCACAACACCTGTCATAGAGCAACACCCACAACACCTGTCATAGAGCAACACCCACAACACCTGTCATAGAGCAACACCCACAACACCTGTCATAGAGCAACACCCACAACACCTGTCATAGGGCAACACCTGTCATAGAGCAACACCCACAACACCTGTCATAGAGCAACACCCACAACACCTGTCATAGAGCAACACCCACAACACCTGTTATAGAGCAACACCCACAACACCTGTCATAGAGCAACACCCACAACACCTGTCATAGAGCAAACACCACAACACCTGTTATAGAGCAACCCCACAACACCTTCATAGAGCAACACCGTTATAGAGCACACCCACAACACCTGTCATAGAGCAACACCTGTTATAGAGCAACACCCACAACACCTGTCATAGAGCAACACCTGTCATAGAGCGAACACCCACAACACCTGTCATAGAGCCACACCCACAACACCTGTCATAGAGCAACAACCACAACACTGCATAGAGCAAACACCCACAACACTGTCCATAGAGCAACACCACAACACATGTCATAGAGGCAAACACCACAACACCTGTCATAGAGCAACACCCACAACACCTGTCATAGGGCAACACCTGTCATAGGGCAACACCTGTCATAGAGCAACACCCACAACACCTGTCATAGAGCAACACCCACAACACCTGTCATAGAGCAACACCACAACACCTGTCATAGAGCAACACCCACAACACCTGTCATAGAGCAACACCCCACAACACCTGTCATAGAGCAGCACCCACAACACCTGTCATAGAGCAACACCCACAACACCTGTCATAGAGCAGCACCACCAACCACCTGTCATAGAGCCACACCCACAACACCTGTCATAGAGCAACACCCACAACACCTGTGCATAGAGCAACACCTGTTATAGAGCAACACCCACAACACCTGTCATAGAGCAACACCTGTTATAGAGCAACACCCACAACACCTGTCATAGAGCAACACCTGTCATAGAGCAACACCCACAACACCTGTCATAGAGCAACACCCACAACACCTGTCATAGAGCAACACCCACAACACCTGTCATAGAGCAACACCCACAACACCTGTCATAGAGCAACACCCACAACACCTGTCATAGAGCAACACCCACAACACCTGTCATAGAGCAACACCCACAACACCTGTCATAGGGCAACACCTGTCATAGGGCAACACCTGTCATAGAGCAACACCCACAACACCTGTCATAGAGCAACACCCACAACACCTGTCATAGAGCAACACCCACAACACCTGTCATAGAGCAACACCCACAACACCTGTCATAGAGCAACACCCACAACACCTGTCATAGAGCAGCACCCACAACACCTGTCATAGAGCAACACCCACAACACCTGTCATAGAGCAGCACCCACAACACCTGTCATAGAGCAACACCCACAACACCTGTCATAGAGCAACACCCACAACACCTGTCATAGAGCAACACCTGTCATAGAGCAACACCCACAACACCTGTCATAGAGCAACACCTGTCATAGAGCAACACCCACAACACCTGTCATAGAGCAACACCTGTCATAGAGCAACACCCACAACACCTGTCATAGAGCAACACCCACAACACCTGTCATAGAGCAACACCTGTTATAGAGCAACACCCACAACACCTGTCATAGAGCAACACCTGTTATAGAGCAACACCCACAACACCTGTCATAGAGCAGCACCCACAACACCTGTCATAGAGCAACACCCACAACACCTGTCATAGAGCAACACCCACAACACCTGTCATAGAGCAACACCTGTCATAGAGCAACACCCACAACACCTGTCATAGAGCAACACCCACAACACCTGTCATAGAGCAACACCTGTCATAGAGCAACACCCACAACACCTGTCATAGAGCAACACCTGTCATAGAGCAACACCCACAACACCTGTCATAGAGCAACACCCACAACACCTGTCATAGAGCAACACCCACAACACCTGTCATAGAGCAACACCCACAACACCTGTCATAGAGCAACACCCACAACACCTGTCATAGAGCAACACCCACAACACCTGTCATAGAGCAACACCTGTCATAGAGCAACACCCACAACACCTGTCATAGAGCAACACCTGTCATAGAGCAACACCCACACACTGTCATAGAGCAACACCTGTCATAGAGCAACACCCACAACACCTGTCATAGAGCAACACCTGTCATAGAGCAACACCCACAACACCTGTCATAGAGCAACACCCACAACACCTGTCATAGAGCAACACCCACAACACCTGTCATAGGGCAACACCTGTCATAGAGCAACACCCACAACACCTGTCATAGAGCAGCACCCACAACACCTGTCATAGAGCAACACCCACAACACCTGTCATAGAGCAACACCCACAACACCTGTCATAGAGCAACACCCACAACACCTGTCATAGAGCAACACCCACAACACCTGTCATAGAGCAACACCTGTCATAGAGCAACACCCACAACACCTGTCATAGAGCAACACCCACAACACCTGTCATAGAGCAACACCCACAACACCTGTCATAGAGCCACACCTGTCATAGAGCAACACCTGTCATAGGGCAACACCTGTCATAGAGCAACACCCACAACACCTGTCATAGAGCAACACCCACAACACCTGTCA
Source organism: Procambarus clarkii (assembly GCF_040958095.1). Classification (NCBI taxonomy): domain Eukaryota; kingdom Metazoa; phylum Arthropoda; class Malacostraca; order Decapoda; family Cambaridae; genus Procambarus; species Procambarus clarkii. Next base: position 22,841,078 of record NC_091225.1, read on the forward strand.
TAGAGCAACACCTGTCATAGAGCAACACCTGTCATAGAGCAACACCCACAACACCTGTCATAGAGCAACACCCACAACACCTGTCATAGAGCAACACCCACAACACCTGTCATAGAGCAACACCCACACACCTGTCATAGAGCAACACCCACAACACCTGTCATAGAGCAACACCCACAACACCTGTCATAGAGCAACACCTGTCATAGAGCACACCCACAACACCTGTCATAGAGGAACACCCACAACACCTGTCATAGAGCAACACCCACAACACCTGTCATAGAGCAACACCCACAACACCTGTCATAGAGCACACCCACAACACCTGTCATAGAGCAACACCCACAACACCTGTCATAGAGCAACACCCACAACACCTGTCATAGAGCAACACCCACAACACCTGTCATAGAGCAACACCTGTCATAGAGCAACACCCACAACCCTGTCATAGAGCAACACCCACAACACCTGTCATAGAGCAACACCCACAACACCTGTCATAGAGCAACACCTGTCATAGGGCAACACCTGTCATAGAGCAACACCCACAACACCTGTCATAGAGCAACACCCACAACACCTGTCATAGAGCAACACCTGTCATAGAGCAACACCCACAACACCTGTCATAGAGCAACACCTGTCATAGAGCAACACCCACAACACCTGTCATAGAGCAACACCTGTCATAGAGCAACACCCACAACACCTGTCATAGAGCAACACCTGTTATAGAGCAACACCCACAACACCTGTCATAGAGCAACACCTGTTATAGAGCAACACCCACAACACCTGTCATAGAGCAGCACCCACAACACCTGTCATAGAGCAACACCCACAACACCTGTCATAGAGCAACACCCACAACACCTGTCATAGAGCAACACCTGTCATAGAGCAACACCCACAACACCTGTCATAGAGCAACACCCACAACACCTGTCATAGAGCAACACCTGTCATAGAGCAACACCCACAACACCTGTCATAGAGCAACACCCACAACACCTGTCATAGAGCAACACCCACAACACCTGTCATAGAGCAACACCCACAACACCTGTCATAGAGCAACACCTGTCATAGAGCAACACCCACAACACCTGTCATAGAGCAACACCTGTCATAGAGCAACACCCACAACACCTGTCATAGAGCAACACCCACAACACCTGTCATAGAGCAACACCCACAACACCTGTCATAGGGCAACACCTGTCATAGAGCAACACCCACAACACCTGTCATAGAGCAGCACCCACAACACCTGTCATAGAGCAACACCCACAACACCTGTCATAGAGCAACACCCACAACACCTGTCATAGAGCAACACCCACAACACCTGTCATAGAGCAACACCCACAACACCTGTCTTAGAGCAACACCTGTCAGAGCAACACCCACAACACCTGTCATAGAGCAACACCCACAACACCTGTCATAGAGCAACACCCACAACACCTGTCATAGAGCCACACCTGTCATAGAGCAACACCTGTCATAGGGCAACACCTGTCATAGAGCAACACCCACAACACCTGTCATAGAGCAACACCCACAACACCTGTCATAGAGCAACACCCACAACACCTGTCATAGAGCAACACCTGTCATAGAGCAACACCTGTCATAGAGCAACACCCACAACACCTGTCATAGAGCAACACCCACAACACCTGTCATAGAGCAACACCCACAACACCTGTCATAGAGCAACACCCACAACACCTGTCATAGAGCAACACCCACAACACCTGTCATAGAGCCACCTGTCATAGAGCAACACCCACAACACCTGTCATAGAGCAACACCCACACACACCTGTCATAGAGCAACACCCACAACACCTGTCATAGAGCAACACCCACAACACCTGTCATAGGGCAACACCTGTCATAGAGCAACACCCACAACACCTGTCATAGAGCAGCACCCACAACACCTGTCATAGAGCAACACCCACAACACCTGTCATAGAGCAACACCCACAACACCTGTCATAGAGCAACACCCACAACACCTGTCATAGAGCAACACCCACAACACCTGTCATAGAGCAACACCTGTCATAGAGCAACACCCACAACACCTGTCATAGAGCAACACCCACAACACCTGTCATAGAGCAACACCCACAACACCTGTCATAGAGCAACACCTGTCATAGAGCAACACCTGTCATAGGGCAACACCTGTCATAGAGCAACACCCACAACACCTGTCATAGAGCAACACCCACAACACCTGTCATAGAGCAACACCTGTCATAGAGCAACACCTGTCATAGGGCAACACCTGTCATAGAGGAACACCCACAACACCTGTCATAGAGCAACACCCACAACACCTGTCATAGAGCAACACCTGTCATAGAGCAACACCCACAACACCTGTCATAGAGCAACACCTGTCATAGAGCAACACCCACAACACCTGTCATAGAGCAACACCCACAACACCTGTCATAGAGCAACACCCACAACACCTGTCATAGAGCAACACCCACAACACCTGTCATAGAGCAACACCCACAACACCTGTCATAGAGCAACACCTGTCATAGAGCAACACCCACAACACCTGTCATAGAGCAACACCTGTCATAGAGCAACACCCACAACACCTGTCATAGAGCAACACCCACAACACCTGTCATAGAGCAACACCTGTCATAGAGCAACACCCACAACACCTGTCATAGAGCAACACCTGTCATAGAGCAACACCCACAACACCTGTCATAGAGCAACACCTGTCATAGAGCAATACCCACAACACCTGTCATAGAGCAACACCCACAACACCTGTCATAGAGCAACACCCACAACACCTGTCATAGAGCAACACCCACAACACCTGTCATAGAGCAGCACCCACAACACCTGTCATAGAGCAACACCCACAACACCTGTCATAGAGCAACACCCACAACACCTGTCATAGAGCAACACCCACAACACCTGTCATAGAGCAACACCCACAACACCTGTCATAGAGCAACACCACAACACCTGTCATAGAGCAGCACCACAACACCTGTCATAGAGCAACACCCACAACACCTGTCATAGAGCAACACCCACAACACCTGTCATAGAGCAACACCCACAACACCTGTCATAGAGCACACCCACAACACCTGTCATAGAGCAACACCCACAACACCTGTCATAGAGCAACAGCCCACAACACCTGTCATAGAGCCAACACAGCACAACACCTGTCATAGAGGCACCACCCACAACACCTGTCAATAGAGCAACACCTGTTCATAGAGCAACACCCACAACACCTGTCATAGAGCAGCACCCACAACACCTGTCATAGAGCAACACCCACAACACCTGTCATAGAGCAACACCTGTCATAGAGCAACACCCACAACACCTGTCATAGAGCAGCACCCACAACACCTGTCATAGAGCAACACCCACAACACCTGTCATAGAGCAGCACCCACAACACCTGTCATAGAGCAACACCCACAACACCTGTCATAGAGCAACACCTGTCATAGAGCAACACCAACAACACCTGTCATAGAGCAACACCCACAACACCTGTCATAGAGCAACCCACAACACCTGTCATAGAGCAGCACCCACAACACCTGTCATAGAGCAACACCCACAACACCTGTCATAGAGCAACACCTGTCATAGAGCAACACCCACAACACCTGTCATAGAGCAGCACCCACAACACCTGTCATAGAGCAACACCCACAACACCTGTCATAGAGCAACACCTGTCATAGAGCAACACCCACAACTGTCATAGAGCAGCACCCACAACACCTGTCATAGAGCAACACCCACAACACCTGTCATAGAGCAGCACCCACAACACCTGTCATAGAGCAACACCCACAACACCTGTCATAGAGCAACACCTGTCATAGAGCAACACCAACAACACCTGTCATAGAGCAACACCCACAACACCTGTCATAGAGCAGCACCCACAACACCTGTCATAGAGCAACACCCACAACACCTGTCATAGAGCAACACCCACAACACCTGTCATAGAGCAACACCCACAACACCTGTCATAGAGCAGCACCCACAACACCTGTCATAGAGCAACACCCACAACACCTGTCATAGAGCAACACCCACAACACCTGTCATAGAGCAACACCCACAACACCTGTCATAGAGCAACACCCACAACACCTGTCATAGAGCAACACCCACAACACCTGTCATAGAGCAACACCCACAACACCTGTCATAGAGCAACACCTGTCATAGAGCAACACCCACAACACCTGTCATAGAGGAACACCCACAACACCTGTCATAGAGCAACACCCACAACACCTGTCATAGAGCAACACCCACAACACCTGTCATAGAGCAGCACCCACAACACCTGTCATAGAGCAACACCCACAACACCTGTCATAGAGCAACACCCACAACACCTGTCATAGAGCAACACCCACAACACCTGTCATAGAGCAACACCTGTCATAGAGCAACACCCACAACACCTGTCATAGAGCAACACCCACAACACCTGTCATAGAGCAACACCCACAACACCTGTCATAGAGCAACACCTGTCATAGGGCAACACCTGTCATAGAGCAACACCCACAACACCTGTCATAGAGCAACACCCACAACACCTGTCATAGAGCAACACCTGTCATAGAGCAGCACCTGTCATAGAGCAACACCCACAACACCTGTCATAGAGCAACACCTGTCATAGAGCAACACCCACAACACCTGTCATAGAGCAACACCTGTCATAGAGCAACACCCCAACACCTGTCATAGAGCAACACCTGTTATAGAGCAACACCCACAACACCTGTCATAGAGCACACCTGTTAGAGAGCAACACCCACAACACCTGTCATAGAGCAGCACCCACAACACCTGTCATAGAGCAACACCCACAACACCTGTCATAGATCACACCCACAACACCTGTCATAGTAGCACACCTGTCATAGAGCAACACCACAACACCTGTCATAGAGCAACACCCACAACACCTGTCATAGAGCAACACCTGTCATAGAGCAACCCCACAACACCTGTCATAGAGCAACACCCACAACACCTGTCATAGAGCACACCCACAACACCTGTCATAGAGCAACACCCACAACACCTGTCATAGAGCAACCCTGTCATAGAGCAACACCCACAACAACTGTCATAGAGCAACACCTGTCATAGAGCAACACCCACAACACCTGTCATAGAGCAACACCCACAACACCTGTCATAGAGCAACACCCACAACACCTGTCATAGGGCAACACCTGTCATAGAGCAACACCCACAACACCTGTCATAGAGCAGCACCCACAACACCTGTCATAGAGCAACACCCACAACACTGTCATAGAGCAACACCCACAACACCTGTCATAGAGCAACACCACAACACCTGTCATAGAGCAACACCCACAACCCTGTCTTAGAGCAACACCTGTCAGAGCAACACCCACAACACCTGTCATAGAGCAACACCCACAACACCTGTCATAGAGCAACACCCACAACACCTGTCATAGAGCCACACCTGTCATAGAGCAACACCTGTCATAGGGCAACACCTGTCATAGAGCAACACCACAACACCTGTCATAGAGCAACACCCACAACACCTGTCATAGAGCAACACCCACAACACCTGTCATAGAGCAACACCTGTCATAGAGCAACACCTGTCATAGAGCACACCCACAACACCTGTCATAGAGCAACACCCACAACACCTGTCATAGAGCAACACCCACAACACCTGTCATAGAGCAACACCCAAACACCTGTCATAGAGCAACACCCACAACACCTGTCATAGAGCAACACCTGTCATAGAGCAACACCCACAACACCTGTCATAGAGCAACACCCACAACACCTGTCATAGAGCAACACCCACAACACCTGTCATAGAGCAACACCCACAACACCTGTCATAGGGCAACACCTGTCATAGAGCAACACCCACAACACCTGTCATAGAGCAGCACCCACAACACCTGTCATAGAGCAACACCCACAACACCTGTCATAGAGCAACACCCACAACACCTGTCATAGAGCAACACCCACAACACCTGTCATAGAGCAACACCCACAACACCTGTCATAGAGCAACACCTGTCATAGAGCAACACCCACAACACCTGTCATAGAGCAACACCCACAACACCTGTCATAGAGCAACACCCACAACACCTGTCATAGAGCAACACCTGTCATAGAGCAACACCTGTCATAGGGCAACACCTGTCATAGAGCAACACCCACAACACCTGTCATAGAGCAACACCCACAACACCTGTCATAGAGCAACACCTGTCATAGAGCAACACCTGTCATAGGGCAACACCTGTCATAGAGGAACACCCACAACACCTGTCATAGAGCAACACCCACAACACCTGTCATAGAGCAACACCTGTCATAGAGCAACACCCACAACACCTGTCATAGAGCAACACCTGTCATAGAGCAACACCCACAACACCTGTCATAGAGCAACACCCACACACCTGTCATAGAGCAACACCCACAACACCTGTCATAGAGCAACACCCACACACCTGTCATAGAGCAACACCCACAACACCTGTCATAGAGCAACACCTGTCATAGAGCAACACCCACAACACCTGTCATAGAGCAACACCTGTCATAGAGCAACACCCACAACACCTGTCATAGAGCAACACCCACAACACCTGTCATAGAGCAACACCTGTCATAGAGCAACACCCACAACACCTGTCATAGAGCAACACCTGTCATAGAGCAACACCACAACACCTGTCATAGAGCAACACCTGTCATAGAGCAATACCCACAACACCTGTCATAGAGCAACACCCACAACACCTGTCATAGAGCAACACCCACAACACCTGTCATAGAGCAACACCCACAACACCTGTCATAGAGCAGCACCCACAACACCTGTCATAGAGCAACACCCACAACACCTGTCATAGAGCAACACCCACAACACCTGTCATAGAGCAACACCCACAACACCTGTCATAGAGCAACACCCACAACACCTGTCATAGAGCAACACCCACAACACCTGTCATAGAGCAGCACCCACAACACCTGTCATAGAGCAACACCCACAACACCTGTCATAGAGCAACACCCACAACACCTGTCATAGAGCAACACCCACAACACCTGTCATAGAGCAGCACCCACAACACCTGTCATAGAGCAACACCCACAACACCTGTCATAGAGCAACACCCACAACACCTGTCATAGAGCAGCACCCACAACACCTGTCATAGAGCAACACCCACAAACACCTGTCATAGAGCAACACCTGTCATAGAGCAACACCCACAACACCTGTCATAGAGCAGCACCCACAACACCTGTCATAGAGCAACACCCACAACACCTGTCATAGAGCAAACACCTGTCATAGAGCAACACCCACAACACCTGTCATAGAGCAGCACCCACAACACCTGTCATAGAGCAACACCCACAACACCTGTCATAGAGCAGCACCCACAACACCTGTCATAGAGCAACACCCACAACACCTGTCATAGAGCAACACCTGTCATAGAGCAACACCAACAACACCTGTCATAGAGCAACACCCACAACACCTGTCATAGAGCAACACCCACAACACCTGTCATAGAGCAGCACCCACAACACCTGTCATAGAGCAACACCCACAACACCTGTCATAGAGCAACCACCTGTCATAGAGCAACACCCACAACACCTGTCATAGAGCAGCACCCACAACACCTGTCATAGAGCAACACCCACAACACCTGTCATAGAGCAACACCTGTCATAGAGCAACACCCACAACTGTCATAGAGCAGCACCCACAACACCTGTCATAGAGCAACACCCACAACACCTGTCATAGAGCAGCACCCACAACACCTGTCATAGAGCAACACCCACAACACCTGTCATAGAGCAACACCTGTCATAGAGCAACACCAACAACACCTGTCATAGAGCAACACCCACAACACCTGTCATAGAGCAGCACCCACAACACCTGTCATAGAGCAACACCCACAACACCTGTCATAGAGCAACACCACAACACCTGTCATAGAGCAACACCCACAACACCTGTCATAGAGCAGCACCCACAACACCTGTCATAGAGCAACACCCACAACACCTGTCATAGAGCAACACCCACAACACCTGTCATAGAGCAGCACCCACAACACCTGTCATAGAGCAGCACCCACAACACCTGTCATAGAGCAACACCCACAACACCTGTCATAGAGCAACACCCACAACACCTGTCATAGAGCAGCACCCACAACACCTGTCATAGAGCAACACCCACAACACCTGTCATAGAGCAACACCTGTCATAGAGCAACACCCACAACACCTGTCATAGAGCAGCACCCACAACACCTGTCATAGAGCAACACCCACAACACCTGTCATAGAGCAACACCCACAACACCTGTCATAGAGCAGCACCCACAACACCTGTCATAGAGCAACACCCACAACACCTGTCATAGAGCAGCACCCACAACACCTGTCATAGAGCAACACCCACAACACCTGTCATAGAGCAACACCAACAACACCTGTCAGAGAGCAACACCCACAACACCTGTCATAGAGCAACACCTGTCATAGAGCAACACCAACAACACCTGTCATAGAGCAACACCCACAACACCTGTCATAGAGCAACACCTGTCATAGAGCAACACCCACAACACCTGTCATAGAGCAACACCCACAACACCTGTCATAGAGCAACACCCACAACACCTGTCATAGAGCAACACCCACAACACCTGTCATAGAGCAACACCCACAACACCTGTCATAGAGCAACACCTGTCATAGAGCAACACCTGTCATAGAGCAACACCCACAACACCTGTCATAGAGCAACACCCACAACACCTGTCATAGAGCAACACCCACAACACCTGTCATAGAGCAACACCCACAACACCTGTCATAGAGCAACACCCACAACACCTGTCATAGAGCAACACCTGTCATAGAGCAACACCCACAACACCTGTCATAGAGCAACACCCACAACACCTGTCATAGAGCAACACCCACAACACCTGTCATAGAGCAACACCCACAACACCTGTCATAGAGCAACACCCACAACACCTGTCATAGAGCAACACCCACAACACCTGTCATAGAGCAACACCCACAACACCTGTCATAGAGCAACACCTGTCATAGAGCAACACCTGTCATAGAGCAGCACCAACATATAGCCCCATATAAACAAACTATAACAAGGAATCATAGGCTGGATAACGACATGGCCGTTAAAGGTCGAATAACCTGGTTGTCTCGCACGGGCTCAGTACTCATGTAAAAGGTCAGTACTCATGTAAAAGGTCAGTACTCATGTAATGTACTCATGTAAAAGGTCAGTACTCATGTAAAAGGTCAGTACTCATGTAATGTACTCATGTAAAAGGTCAGTACTCGTGTAATGTACTCATGTAAAAGGTCAGTACTCGTGTAATGTACTCATGTAAAAGGTCAGTACTCGTGTAATGTACTCATGTAAAAGGTCAGTACTCGTGTAATGTACTCATGTAAAAGGTCAGTACTCGTGTAATGTACTCATGTAAAAGGTCAGTACTCGTGTAATGTACTCATGTAAAAGGTCAGTACTCGTGTAATGTACTCATGTAAAAGGTCAGTACTCGTGTAATGTACTCATGTAAAAGGTCAGTACTCGTGTAATGTACTCATGTAAAAGGTCAGTACTCGTGTAATGTACTCATGTAAAAGGTCAGTACTCGTGTAATGTACTCATGTAAAAGGTCAGTACTCGTGTAATGTACTCATGTAAAAGGTCAGTACTCGTGTAATGTACTCATGTAAAAGGTCAGTACTCGTGTAATGTACTCATGTAAAAGGTCAGTACTCGTGTAATGTACTCATGTAAAAGGTCAGTACTCGTGTAATGTACTCATGTAAAAGGTCAGTACTCGTGTAATGTACTCATGTAAAAGGTCAGTACTCGTGTAATGTACTCATGTAAAAGGTCAGTACTCGTGTAATGTACTCATGTAAAAGGTCAGTACTCGTGTAATGTACTCATGTAAAAGGTCAGTACTCGTGTAATGTACTCATGTAAAAGGTCAGTACTCGTGTAATGTACTCATGTAAAAGGTCAGTACTCGTGTAATGTACTCATGTAAAAGGTCAGTACTCGTGTAATGTACTCATGTAAAAGGTCAGTACTCGTGTAATGTACTCATGTAAAAGGTCAGTACTCGTGTAATGTACTCATGTAAAAGGTCAGTACTCGTGTAATGTACTCATGTAAAAGGTCAGTACTCGTGTAATGTACTCATGTAAAAGGTCAGTACTCGTGTAATGTACTCATGTAAAAGGTCAGTACTCGTGTAATGTACTCATGTAAAAGGTCAGTACTCGTGTAATGTACTCATGTAAAAGGTCAGTACTCGTGTAATGTACTCATGTAAAAGGTCAGTACTCGTGTAATGTACTCATGTAAAAGGTCAGTACTCGTGTAATGTACTCATGTAAAAGGTCAGTACTCGTGTAATGTACTCATGTAAAAGGTCAGTACTCGTGTAATGTACTCATGTAAAAGGTCAGTACTCGTGTAATGTACTCATGTAAAAGGTCAGTACTCGTGTAATGTACTCATGTAAAAGGTCAGTACTCGTGTAATGTACTCATGTAAAAGGTCAGTACTCGTGTAATGTACTCATGTAAAAGGTCAGTACTCGTGTAATGTACTCATGTAAAAGGTCAGTACTCGTGTAATGTACTCATGTAAAAGGTCAGTACTCGTGTAATGTACTCATGTAAAAGGTCAGTACTCGTGTAATGTACTCATGTAAAAGGTCAGTACTCGTGTAATGTACTCATGTAAAAGGTCAGTACTCGTGTAATGTACTCATGTAAAAGGTCAGTACTCGTGTAATGTACTCATGTAAAAGGTCAGTACTCGTGTAATGTACTCATGTAAAAGGTCAGTACTCGTGTAATGTACTCATGTAAAAGGTCAGTACTCGTGTAATGTACTCATGTAAAAGGTCAGTACTCGTGTAATGTACTCATGTAAAAGGTCAGTACTCGTGTAATGTACTCATGTAAAAGGTCAGTACTCGTGTAATGTACTCATGTAAAAGGTCAGTACTCGTGTAATGTACTCATGTAAAAGGTCAGTACTCGTGTAATGTACTCATGTAAAAGGTCAGTACTCGTGTAATGTACTCATGTAAAAGGTCAGTACTCGTGTAATGTACTCATGTAAAAGGTCAGTACTCGTGTAATGTACTCATGTAAAAGGTCAGTACTCGTGTAATGTACTCATGTAAAAGGTCAGTACTCGTGTAATGTACTCATGTAAAAGGTCAGTACTCGTGTAATGTACTCATGTAAAAGGTCAGTACTCGTGTAATGTACTCATGTAAAAGGTCAGTACTCGTGTAATGTACTCATGTAAAAGGTCAGTACTCGTGTAATGTACTCATGTAAAAGGTCAGTACTCGTGTAATGTACTCATGTAAAAGGTCAGTACTCGTGTAATGTACTCATGTAAAAGGTCAGTACTCGTGTAATGTACTCATGTAAAAGGTCAGTACTCGTGTAATGTACTCATGTAAAAGGTCAGTACTCGTGTAATGTACTCATGTAAAAGGTCAGTACTCGTGTAATGTACTCATGTAAAAGGTCAGTACTCGTGTAATGTACTCATGTAAAAGGTCAGTACTCGTGTAATGTACTCATGTAAAAGGTCAGTACTCGTGTAATGTACTCATGTAAAAGGTCAGTACTCGTGTAATGTACTCATGTAAAAGGTCAGTACTCGTGTAATGTACTCATGTAAAAGGTCAGTACTCGTGTAATGTACTCATGTAAAAGGTCAGTACTCGTGTAATGTACTCATGTAAAAGGTCAGTACTCGTGTAATGTACTCATGTAAAAGGTCAGTACTCGTGTAATGTACTCATGTAAAAGGTCAGTACTCATGTAATGTACTCATGTAAAAGGTCAGTACTCGTGTAATGTACTCATGTAAAAGGTCAGTACTCGTGTAATGTACTCATGTAAAAGGTCAGTACTCGTGTAATGTACTCATGTAAAAGGTCAGTACTCGTGTAATGTACTCATGTAAAAGGTCAGTACTCGTGTAATGTACTCATGTAAAAGGTCAGTACTCATGTAATGTACTCATGTAAAAGGTCAGTACTCATGTAATGTACTCATGTAAAAGGTCAGTACTCATGTAATGTACTCATGTAAAAGGTCAGTACTCATGTAATGTACTCATGTAAAAGGTCAGTACTCATGTAATGTACTCATGTAAAAGGTCAGTACTCATGTAATGTACTCATGTAAAAGGTCAGTACTCGTGTAATGTACTCATGTAAAAGGTCAGTACTCATGTAATGTACTCATGTAAAAGGTCAGTACTCATGTAATGTACTCATGTAAAAGGTCAGTACTCATGTAATGTACTCATGTAAAAGGTCAGTACTCATGTAATGTACTCATGTAAAAGGTCAGTACTCATGTAATGTACTCATGTAAAAGGTCAGTACTCGTGTAATGTACTCATGTAAAAGGTCAGTACTCATGTAATGTACTCATGTAAAAGGTCAGTACTCATGTAATGTACTCATGTAAAAGGTCAGTACTCATGTAAAAGGTCAGTACTCATGTAAAAGGTCAGTACTCATGTAAAAGGTCAGTACTCATGTAAAAGGTCAGTACTCATGTAAAAGGTCAGTACTCATGTAAAAGGTCAGTACTCATGTAAAAGGTCAGTACTCATGTAAAAGGTCAGTACTCATGTAAAAGGTCAGTACTCATGTAAAAGGTCAGATGTAACACAAACAAGGAGCAACTGTGTCAAGCTCAATAAGCCACAATGTTGGACTGAGAACAGAAGATGGTTTTTCACCCATAGGGTTATTAACCCATGGAACCGCCTACCCGATGAAGCCGTTAATGCAAAGACTGTTGAATTTCAAAATCAAACTGGAAAAGATTATCATTAGAAATGGGGTAAGCCGCCGGCTTCCCGTCCTCGCCGAGGCCACTAGTGTTAGTGGCCCTCAGGTAAATTCAGGTAAATATTGTAATTGAACCCTCTGGTGACTATTATTATTATTAAATCGTTCAGAAACTTGGGCTTAGGCTGTCCAACCTCTTGGGCTGGACGGTAGAGCGACGGTCTCACTTCATGCAAGTCGGCGTTCAATGCTTTGCCGTCCAAGTGGTTGGGCACCATCTCTTCCCTCTGTCCCATCCCAAATCCTGATCCTGAGCCCTTTCCAGTGCTATATAGTCGTGATGGCTTGGCACTTTCCCTTGGTAATTCCCTCCCTCCGCAAGAGACAAAGACCAAAACATATTCCTTAGCTCAAATGTCGAGTGGTGCAGGTGGTCTGACCTTGCAGTGACCTGACCTTGCAGTGACCTGACCTTGCAGTGACCTGACCTTGCAGTGACCTGACCTTGCAGTGACCTGACCTTGCTGTGACCTGACCTTGCAGTGGCCTGACCTTGCAGTGACCTGACCTTGCTGTGACCTGACCTTGCTGTGACCTGACCTTGCAGTGACCTGACCTTGCTGTGACCTGACCTTGCTGTAACCTGACCTTGCTGTAACCTGACCTTGCAGTGACCTGACCTTGCTGTGACCTGACCTTGCAGTGACCTGACCTTGCAGTGACCTGACCTTGCTGTGACCTGACCTTGCAGTGACCTGGCCTTGCAGTGACCTGACCTTGCTGTAACCTGACCTTGCTGTAACCTGACCTTGCTGTAACCTGACCTTGCAGTGACCTGACCTTGCAGTGACCTGACCTTGCTGTGACCTGACCTTGCAGTGACCTGACCTTGCTGTGACCTGACCTTGCAGTGACCTGACCTTGCAGTGACCTGGCCTTGCTGTGACCTGACCTTGCTGTGACCTGACCTTGCAGTGACCTGACCTTGCAGTGACCTGACCTTGCTGTAACCTGACCTTGCTGTAACCTGACCTTGCAGTGACCTGACCTTGCAGTGACCTGACCTTGCTGTGACCTGACCTTGCTGTGACCTGACCTTGCAGTGACCTGACCTTGCTGTGACCTGACCTTGCTGTGACCTGACCTTGCAGTGACCTGACCTTGCAGTGACCTGACCTTGCAGTGACATGACCTTGCTGTAACCTGACCTTGCTGTAACCTGACCTTGCAGTGACCTGACCTTGCTGTGACCTGACCTTGCTGTAACCTGACCTTGCTGTGACCTGACCTTGCAGTGACCTGACCTTGCTGTGACCTGACCTTGCTGTAACCTGACCTTGCTGTGACCTGACCTTGCAGTGACCTGACCTTGCTGTAACCTGACCTTGCAGTGACCTGACCTTGCAGTGACCTGACCTTGCAGTGACATGACCTTGCTGTAACCTGACCTTGCTGTAACCTGACCTTGCAGTGACCTGACCTTGCTGTGACCTGACCTTGCTGTAACCTGACCTTGCTGTGACCTGATCTTGCAGTGACCTGACCTTGCAGTAACCTGACCTTGCAGTGACCTGACCTTGCAGTAACCTGACCTTGCAGTGACCTGACCTTGCTGTGACCTGACCGTTCTACCACGGGTGTTGCCGGGTGTGTTGGGTAGAGTTACCATTCAGTTATATTTATAACACATATACTCCCGCTAGACTCCGCCCCTTTTGTCGCCTCATGGACTATAACCCACACACTACACTGTGACTCTTGACTGACATGGTGGTCGTCGCCAGGACGTATGGCTATCTTGAGGTTATCTTGAGATGATTTCGGGGCTTTAGTGTCCCCGCGGCCCGGTCCTCGACCAGGCCTCCACCCCCAGGAAGCAGCCCGTGACAGCTGACTAACTCCCAGGTACCTATTTACTGCTAGGTAACATAACTAGAGTCAATAACAGTAGAGGTGAGGAGCAGGCCATCGTATTACCCAAAGCCTCCTAGCATTACGTAAGTAATTAAGATATATGGCATATTTACTCACTTTAATGTTGGTACTGACTGTAAAATATGAACAAAATATATTTTTACTCTGAAATAATAAAATGTTATAACAAAATTAGACGAAACTAAGTGGCAGGTGACGCCATAGGAAGTCGACGATCCAAGCGACAATGTTGTGGAGCGACTTATCCAAGATAGTGTAGTCTGGAGGTTAGATTAGGTTAGGTACAGGAGGTTGATATACCAGCAAACACTCTCCAGAGCCTTCTAGCATTACGTAAGTAATGAAGAAATCTTATATATTTACTCCCTATAATGTTAACGAAAATCTATAATCATAAAGAAATTAGAAGTAAATATATGGCAGGTGACGCTATAGGAAGTCGACGGTCCAAATGCTAATGTTGTGGAGCGACTTATCCAAGATATTTTGTTGCCTGGAGAGTAGTATTGTAAACATGCAGTCTACTAGTTATTACCACCAAATAAATTTTCGACAATTTTCGCAGAGAAGTGCGACGATTGGTTCACTGTGTACCGGAATGAGCTGATATGCCAGAAAACTCTCCAGGCAATAATATATCTTGGAAAAGTCACTCCACAACATTAGCACTTGGATATTTGACTTCCTATGGCATCCTGGGCATATATATACATATTATATATATATATATATATATATATATATATATATATATATATATATATATATATATATATATATATATGTCGTACCTAATAGCCAGAACGCACTTCTCAGCCTACTATTCAAGGCCCGATTTGCCTAATAAGCCAAGTTTTCCTGAATTAATATATTTACTATAGTTTTTTTCTTATGAAATGATAAAGCAATCCTTTTCTCTATGTATGAGGTCAATTTTTTTTTATTGGAGTTAAAATTAACGTAGATATATGACCGAACCTAACCAACCCTACCTAACCTAACCTAACCTATAATTATAGGTAAGGTTAGGTTAGGTAGCCAAAAAAAGCTAGGTTAGGTTAGGTTAGGTAGGTTAGGTAGACGAAAAAACATTAATTCATGAAAACTTGGCTTATTAGGCAAATCGGGCCTTGAATAGTAGGCTGAGAAGTGCGTTCTGGCTATTAGGTACGACATATATATATATATATATATATATATATATATATATATATATATATATATATATATATATATATATATATATATATATAAATATATAAAACCCCCCCCACTAAACATTATCCCCAGGAAGTCTACGAGCCTGCTAGGAGCCAGTGGCTACGACAACCTTATATTTGGTTGTTTAGTAATGATAAAGAGTTTGAAGAGAAGGGAGGGTGAGAGGTAAAGGCCAGCACACAAGGTAATATGTTAGACAATACCAATAATGAGAGCAGTTGGACAGAGGAACCCGAGGAAGCTCAATATAACAAATGATGGACGTAAACTGAGGAATGTTGGAGAGCCGAAAGATGATTCCGATCCTGAGAGACGAGCAATCGAACCACGAAGCCAGCCCGTGGTTAAACAATAGTGCCTTGAGGAAAAGAGGAAGAGGAAAACACAATGGAACAGACACAGTATTGCAGGAGAGTACAATCGGGTCCGTTCTCGACTCACAATCAAGAATTCCGGGTTCGTATCCCGGGCGGGACAGAAATGGTTGGGCGCATTTCCTATTGCCTAATGCGTCTGTTCACCTAGCAGTAAGTACCCAGGAAAGTCAGTAAGTCAGTTTGTTGTGGGGTTGCATCCTACGAAGAGGGTCAGTAATTGGACCTTGGGATTAAGACGAAAGGAGAGGGAGACCTCCATATACAAATTAAGCCTAACATATATATATTCACTGGCTTCCTGTCCCCGGACACAATGAATAAAGCCATTCTAAAACAGGAAATGTAGAACATAGGCTGTAGAACATTCTACATAGGCACTGTAGAACATTCTACATAGGCACTGTAGAACATTCTACATAGGCACTGTAGAACATTCTACATAGGCACTGTAGAACATTCTACACAGGCACTGTAGAACATTCTACATAGGCACTGTAGAACATTCTACATAGGCACTGCAGAATATTCTACATAGGCACTGTAGAACATTCTACACAGGCACTGCAGAATATTCTACATAGGCACTGTAGAACATTCTACATATGCACTGTAGAACATTCTACATAGGCATTGTAGAACATTCTACATAGGCACTGTAGAACATTCTACATAGGCACTGTAGAACATTCTACATAGGCACTGTAGAACACAGAATAATAATATCTGCTGCCAAAGGATGAAGAAAGAGGATGTCTGGACAAGACGAGAGGCAGAGAAATAATATCACAGCTTGGAGGGTAGGCGCAACAGAACCATTACGACGATACATCAGAAGGAAGAAGACAGTTGTGAATGACAAAGCGTCTGAACTTTACAAAAGAGTTATGGGTACAGAGAGCGCGACTCGGCAAGCTGCCAGTGGTATACGATACATAAAGGCACCCAATTAGCCCCTAAATAGGTACCAGATGAAGGAGAAGAGTGGGGAGGCAAGACAAGTTAACACAGCTATCATAACACAAGTAATAATAATAATATTTTATTTAGGGAAAAGCTCATACATACAAAATGAGTTACAAGCAGAATTTTGGATTTCTAGATAGAGCTAGTATATAATATGACTACAGCCTCTAATACGCACAGCGTCTCGGGCAGGATGTGAGAGAGAAAAAAGTGAGCAAGCAAGTGAGCTACCTGCTTGTAAGTAAGTGCTTACTTACCTGCTTGTAAGTAAGCAAGCTAGTAGAATATCTAAATGTGACAAAATAAACAAGAGCAGACAAACCTTGAGAGCTAAAAGAGGCTGCTATAGAGCAGGCTAAACCATTAGCGATTATAATTAAAAACATCAGAGAAGAGGTCACTGTTAAACTAACAGAACACAACCCATCTAGCACCTAAATTCAGAACATCGCTAGGCAATAACCTCAAACTGCAAGCCACTAAGAGGCATACCCTGCACCAGAGACGACAATCACAAGACAAAATAATCACACAAAAATTATGAACTTCGTATGGACACAGGAAGGAAATTCCTGGCTGACAAACTTGCGGGGAGTGTACACGGTAATTCCGATAAAGACGGAAAACGAAAGATAAGTAGATTGTTAGAAGGACTTTGATAACAGCTCCACGCAGGAGATTTCCGCAGAACACAGGGAACCGAGCACAGGCTGTTGGGATGGTGCTTAATTCTGAAGGAGAATATTTAAACATATAAAACAACGGGTGACATTATAAATGGTGTCATTATAAATGGTGTCATTATAAATGGTGTCATTATAAATGGTGTCATTATAAATGGTGTCATTATAAAGGGTGACATTATAAATGGTGTCATTATAAATGGTGTCATTATAAAGGGTGGCAAGTCAAGGGATAGAGGTTTGAGATAAGGTAAGATATTTATCAGGAGAAAGCACTAAGCCGTTCAAGTATGTTTATTGAGACAAGAAAGAAATACATCTCAAAGGGATAGAGTAGCTTAGGCTATTTCTACCTCCCCTCCCACCCCTAAGCCATTACGACTGTATAACACTTGGAAGCGATATGAGGATAAGGATTTGGGATGGGACGAAAGAAAGGAATGGTGTCCAACCACATGGTGGACGGTCGGGGATTGGACGCCGACCTGGAAGTAATGAGACCGTCGCTCTACCGTCCAGCCCAAGTGATCGGGAGCTGCTTGAGAGCTGAGAGTGATGTAACAAGCTACCACAAAGGTCACTGTTTCTGGTATGTCAATAACCTAACCAAGGAGAAACGATTATGTAAATCAATTTTAATTTTATTTCTTTGAATTGTGCGGGATACGAACCACGGACGACGGAAAACTGATGAGAAGAATCAGAACAGAGATTGCAACAAAATGAAGAATGACCAAGATAATCTCAAGAACTGGGCTGAGATATGGATAATAAAGCTACATCCAGAAACCTAAAATATCACGAGAACTGAAGAAACGACGATTTCCTGCAACTGAGGAGAACCTGAAACTTATATAAAACAATAACATAATACCTCAGCCTAATACCCCGAGGCATACAGCAGTAGCAGGATAACATCAGCTAACTATGCAGAGCTGGTGAATGTAAGAATAACTTTCAGGGAATTAGGAAACGATGCCTTCATACTGCGGTCCACACGAGACCCAGTCAACAGTATACATCCCCGGCTTGGAACCCTCCTAAAGAAAGACAAAGCCAAACTATAAGTGTCGAGGTATACAACGAGCCTAGTGTACGGGTCTGAGCGCACCGGCCTATCTTGCAGAGGGATAAGACCATACACAAGAACACGGAGTGATGGTGATACATAACTACAGACAAGTAAACAAGAGACTGAGTCACTCCCAAGTAAACAAGGCAGGTAAACATGGCTCAGTGTGAGGCCAGGAGGAGCAAGAGAATATTGCTGGACACAAGAAAACAGATGAATTGCGCGGATGCTAGCAAGAACTTATTTATCGTAAATGGTGAATAAATGTAGAAGATTAGACAACAGAAGTCAATTCAATAAACAGTTTAAACAGAGGATACGATAACAAAAACAGGAGAGAAGGCAGTCATTGCTTAAGACAAACGGCAGTTGTGAAGACGGGGTCCAGAAGTAGCACTTGACTCTTAAGACACAGTTAAGTGAGTAAACACTCCCACATGCCTCCCGTCTTATCCCAGATCCTTATCCTGACCCCTTCCAAGTGCTATATAGTCGTAATGGCGTGGCGCTTTCCCCCTGATTTCTCCCTACCCTCACACATGGAAGTATATACAACACTCGCAAGCTAAGGCCTGCCCATTACACATCGGTCTTGATGCAGAAATAATGCGGACAGAAAGAGTTTCAGTCGGTGGTGACTTGTGCTACCAAATGTAGCCGCTGTAACTCGTAGGAATTAAAAGGTTCAATTGCGAACCGAACATGTAAGAGACGTTTATATTTATATACAAAACGGAGACCAATATCCTCGTGTTTGTATACGGTGACTGATCGGTACCTTAGTACAAAACCTATGTTTACCTCCAACTTCCATTCTTTTTTCAGGGGTAATGGGCAGTATTTGGCTAGCCGGGTGACGTTAGTGTTTGCTAGGCTACGGCTGGGGCCAGGACCTGGCGGGCGGCAGCGCTGCGACAGAACCCAGCTGGTGTCTTGTCTATTAATGTTGCCCTGTTTTAAGGTCAAATGCCCTAGTTTACAACATTACGGTATCTTGTATGGTAACAACATCCCCAAGGACGCATGATGACAAAAAGCATTGACGTCAGCCTAACAAATATAGACAAGCAACACACAGGTCAGCCTAGCAAATATAGACAAGCAACACACAGGTCAGCCTAGTAAATATAGACAAGCAACACACAGGTCAGCCTAGCAAATGTTGACAAGCAACACACAGGTCAGCCTAGCAAATGTTGACAAGCAACACACAGGTCAGCCTAGCAAATGTTGACAAGCAACACACAGGTCAGCCTAGCAAATATAGACAAGCAACACACAGGTCAGCCTAGTAAATGTTGACAAGCAACACACAGGTCAGCCTAGCAAATATAGACAAGCAACACACAGGTCAGCCTAGCAAATATAGACAAGCAACACACAGGTCAGCCTAGCGAATGTGATAAGCGCCTGTGGTAAATATGATCCATATATCACGTAACATTAAAAACTAATTCTATTAGGCTTGGGATTTTGAGAGTGCTAGTTTATTATCACAGACATTCATCTTCATTTCAAGCAGCGAAATAATTGATGCAGTTTTATATTTAAAATACGTTTATAACAAAGTTTGTCAGTTGAGTTACTCAACTGACTCAACGTGAGTATCATTTGAGGCATCGTGTGAAGCTTATTGTTGCTTGGGGTGTCTTGATTATTGTGCACCCCATACTCATGCTGTGAGTGGTGGGTTATTGTGCACCCCATACTCATGCTGTGAGTGGTGGGTTATTGTGCACCCCATACTCATGCTGTGAGTGGTGGGTTATTGTGCACCCCATACTCATGCTGTGAGTGGTGGGTTATTGTGCACCCCATACTCATGCTGTGAGTGGTGGGTTATTGTGCACCCCATACTCATGCTGTGAGCGGTGGGTTATTGTGCACCCCATACTCATCTTGTGAGTGGTGGGTTATTGTGCACCCCATACTCATCCTGTGAGCGATGGGTTATTGTGCACCCCATACTCATCCTGTGAGCGATGGGTTATTGTGCACCCCATACTCATGCTGTGAGTGGTGGGTTATTGTGCACCCCATACTCATGCTGTGAGTGGTGGGTTATTGTGCACCCCATACTCATCCTGTGAGTGGTGGGTTATTGTGCACCCCATACTCATCCTGTGAGTGGTGGGTTATTGTGCACCCCATACTCATCCTGTGAGCGATGGGTTATTGTGCACCCCATACTCATCCTGTGAGTGGTGGGTTATTGTGCACCCCATACTCATCCTGTGAGCGATGGGTTATTGTGCACCCCATACTCATCCTGTGAGCGATGGGTTATTGTGCACCCCATATTCATCCTGTGAGCGATGGGTTATTGTGCATCCCATACTCATCCTGTGAGCGATGGGTTATTGTGCACCCCATACTCATCCTGTGAGCGGTGGGTTATTGTGCACCCCATACTCATCCTGTGAGCGTGTAGGTTAGTGCACCCCATACTCATCCTGTGAGTGGTGGGTCATTGTGCACCCCATACTCATCCTGTGAGCGGTGGGTTATTGTGCACCCCATACTCATCATGTGTACCATTCACATGATGAGTATTGGGTGCACAATAAATTACCACTCACATGATGAGTATTGGGTGCACAATAAACACTCACACAATGAGTATTGCATGCACAATAAATGAACTAAATAGTAAGACAAGGAGAAGCATGTAGAGACTGTGCAGGTTGGCGGAGGTGATGGAATTACTACACTCTTGGCTCTACCTACACATTCCTCCCTGAAGACTGAGACATTCCTCCCTGAAGACTTAGACATTCCCTCATGAAGACGGAGACATTCCCTCCTGAAGACTGAGACATTCCTCCCTGAAGACTGAGACATTCCCTCATGAAGACTGAGACATTCCCTCCTGAAGACTGAGACATTCCCCCCTGAAGACTGAGACATTCCCTCCTGAAGACTGAGACATTCCCCCTGAAGACTGAGACATTCCCTCCTGAAGACTGAGACATTCCCCCCTGAAGACTGAGACATTCCCTCATGAAGACTGAGACATTCCCCCCTGAAGACTGAGACATTCCTCCCTGAAGACTGAGATATTCCCTCCTGAAGACTGAGACATTCCCTCCTGAAGACTGAGACATTCCCTCATGAAGACTGAGACATTCCCTCCTGAAGACTGAGACATTCCCTCCTGAAGACTGAGACATTCCCTCATGAAGACTGAGACATTCCCTCATGAAGACTGAGACATTCCCTCCTGAAGACTGAGACATTCCCTCCTGAAGACTGAGACATTCCCTCCTGAAGACTGAGACATTCCCTCATGAAGACTGAGACATTCCCTCATGAAGACTGAGACATTCCCTCCTGAAGACTGAGACATTCCCTCCTGAAGACTGAGACATTCCCTCATGAAGACTGAGACATTCCCTCCTGAAGACTGAGACATTCCCTCCTGAAGACTGAGACATTCCCTCATGAAGACTGAGATATTCCCTCCTGAAGACTGAGACATTCCCCCTGAAGACTGAGACATTCCCTCCTGAAGACTGAGACATTCCCCCCTGAAGACTGAGATATTCCCTCCTGAAGACTGAGACATTCCCTCCTGAAGACTGAGACATTCCCTCCTGAAGACTGAGACATTCCCCCCTGAAGACTGAGACATTCCCTCATGAAGACTGAGACATTCCCTCCTGAAGACTGAGACATTCCCTCCCTGAAGACTGAGACATTCCCTCCTGAAGACTGAGACATTCCCTCCTGAAGACTGAGACATTCCCTCCCTGAAGACTGAGACATTCCCTCCTGAAGACTGAGACATTCCCCCGTGAAGACTGAGGCATTCCCTCATGAAGACTGAGACATTCCCTCATGAAGACTGAGACATTCCCCCCTGAAGACTGAGACATTCCCTCATGAAGACTGAGACATTCCCCTTGAAGACTGAGACATTCCCCCCTGAAGACTGAGACATTCCCTCCTGAAGACTGAGACATTCCCTCCTGAAGACTGAGACATTCCCCTGAAGACTGAGACATTCCCCCCCCTGAAGACTGAGACATTCCCTCATGAAGACTGAGACATTCCCTCATGAAGACTGAGACATTCCCCCCTGAAGACTGAGACATTCCCTCCTGAAGACTGAGACATTCCCTCCTGAAGACTGAGACATTCCCCCTGAAGACTGAGACATTCCCCCCCCCTAAAGACTGAGACATTCCCTCATGAAGACTGAGACATTCCCTCCTGAAGACTGAGACATTCCCTCCTGAAGACTGAAACATTCCCTCCTGAAGACTGAGACATTTCCCCCTGAAGACTGAGACATTCCCCCCTGAAGACTGAGACATTCCCTCCTGAAGACTGAGACATTCCCTCCTGAAGACTGAAACATTCCCTCCTGAAGACTGAGACATTTCCCCTGAAGACTGAGACATTCCCCCCTGAAGACTGAGACATTCCCCCCTGAAGACTGAGACATTCCCCCCTGAAGACTGAGACATTCCTCCCTGAAGACTGAGTCATTCCCTTCTGAAGACTCAGACATTCCCCCCCCTAAAGACTGAGACATTCCCTCCTGAAGACTGAGACATTCCCTCCTGAAGACTGAGACATTCCCTCCTGAAGACTTAGACATTCCCTCCTTAAGACTGAGACATTCCCCCCTGAAGACTGAGACATTCCCCCCTGAAGACTGAGACATTCCTCCCTGAAGACTGAGACATTCCCTCATGAAGACTGAGTCATTCCCTCCTGAAGACTCAGACATTCCCCCCCTAAAGACTGAGACATTCCCTCCTGAAGACTGAGACATTCCCTCCTGAAGACTGAGACATTCCCTCCATCAGTACACCTCTTGGGTCGTTCCTCCTCCTTAACACCCATCACAGTCAGACGAGTCACATAGCTATGGAAGGTGAAGATCACGCCACAGATATAACCAAGAGCCAAGTCATTAAACTCTATTGGTTGGTTTTGGGAAAGGAATTATGTTAGACCTAAGTTCACCCTAGGACCTAGGTCCACCCTAGGACCTAGGTCCACCCTAGGACCTGGGTCCACCCTAGGACCTAGGTCCACCCTAGGACCTGGGTCCACCCTAGGACCTAGGTCCACCCTAGGACCTAGGTCCACCCTAGGACCTAGGTCCACCCTAGGACCTGGGTCCACCCTAGGACCTAGGTCCACCCTAGGACCTGGGTCCACCCTAGGACCTAGGTCCACCCTAGGACCTGGGGTCCACCCTAGGACCTAGGTCCACCCTAGGACCTGGGTCCACCCTAGGACCTAGGTCCACCCTAGGACCTAGGTCCACCCTAGGACCTGGGTCCACCCTAGGACCTAGGTCCAACCCTAGGACCTAGGTCCACCCTAGGACCTGGGTCCACCCTAGGACCTGGGTCCACCCTAGGACCTGGGTCCACCCTAGGACCTGGGTCCACCCTAGGACCTGGGTCCACCCTAGGACCTGGGTCTACCCTAGGACCTGGGTCCACCCTAGGACCTGGGTCTACCCTAGGACCTGGGTCCACCCTAGGGACCTGGGTCCACCCTAGGACCTGGGTCCACCCTCAGTACCTGGGTCTACCCTAGGACCTGGGTCCACCCTAGGACCTGGGTCCACCCTAGGACCTGGGTCCACCCTAGGACCTGGGTCCACCCTAGGACCTGGGTCCACCCTAGGACCTGGGTCCACCCTAGGACCTGGGTCCACCCTAGGACCTAGGTCTACCCTAGGACCTGGGTCCACCCTAGGACCTGGGTCCACCCTAGGACCTGGGTCCACCCTAGGACCTGGGTCCACCCTAGGACCTGGGTCCACCCTAGGACCTGGGTCCACCCTAGGACCTAGGTCCACCCTAGGACCTGGGTCCACCCTAGGACCTGGGTCCACCCTAGGACCTGGGTCCACCCTAGGACCTGGGTCCACCCTAGGACCTGGGTCCACCCTAGGTCCACCCTAGGACCTAGGTCCACCCTAGACCTGGGTCCACCCTAGGACCTGGGTCTACCCTAGGACCTGGGTCCACCCTAGGACCTGGGTCCACCCTAGGACCTGGGTCCACCCTAGGACCTGGGTCCACCCTAGGACCTGGGTCCACCCTAGGACCTGGGTCCACCCTAGGACCTGGGTCCACCCTAGGACCTGGGTCTACCCTAGGACCTGGGTCCACCCTAGGACCTGGGTCCACCCTAGGACCTGGGTCCACCCTAGGACCTGGGTCTACCCTAGGATCTGGGTCCACCCTAGGACCTGGGTCCACCCTAGGACCTGGGTCCACGCTAGGACCTGGGTCTACCCTAGGACCTGGGTCCACCCTAGGACCTAGGTCTACCCTAGGACCTGGGTCCACCCTAGGACCTGGGTCCACCCTAGGACCTAGGTCCACCCTAGGACCTAGGTCCACCATAGAACCTGGGTCCACCCTAGGACCTGGGTCCACCCTAGGACCTGGGTCCACCCTAGGACCTGGGTCCACCCTAGGACCTGGGTCCACCCTAGGACCTAGGTCTACCCTAGGACCTGGATCCACCCTAGGTCCACCCTAGGACTGTGTCCTGGCCGGAAATCGAACCCGTAACCCAGTTTTTGAACCATCGACATAAGTCACTCTAGTGCAGAAACCCTTGGACACGTATGCAATGTTAGGTAAGTACACAACACATTTTTCTGGCTCGAGCTGCAGCTCCTGCGCCCCGCCTCTTGCAAATGTCCATCGTCTTATGCAATGACTCAAAACCTCTTAGCTTCCCATGATATCTAATGTTAAAGAAACGGATGGAGGCAGCTCTCCCATACTTGAGACCACTTACTTTCTGCCATCACACTAGAGACGTGTTTCATCACGTCCTTGGGGCTCGCCTGCCCGTCTGGCCTCCGTACATGTCTTCTCGCGACGCTACACTCACTTCTCTACGGTGTGTATCATCGTCAGGTCTGTGACTACATGCACGACTCTTGTAGCAGGCGCATAGCACTCGTAGCCCTGCACCCTCAACATTTACCCTCATTTAAATCATGAATGTTTCTTCTTGACGCCGAATGTTAACGCAGGATATATGATATATGGCACAAAACTCTTCCCAAATATCGTGTTTAGCTCTTAGGTAACTAACACTGCTGCAAGATTTTTACCACATCACAGCTACAGTACTATAATTAGACTATTGTTTACACAGGCGAGTACAGGAACAGACACTGCTATTGACTCCTGTTACCAGGCTGAGAGCTTCCCCATCCCATAGCTTGTGGTAAGCCTTCCTGCCTTGTGTCTATCTTGTGTAGCTTACGGGGATCAACAGCCACGCGGCCCGGGCTCCGACCAGGCCTCCCGGTTGGTTGTCTGGTCAACTAGGCTGCTGGACGCCGCTGCAAGCAGTCTGACTCATATATATATATAATATATATATATATATATATATATATATATATATATATTAGTATATTTTGGTAGCAGTCTTTCCTGTAGACATATATTATTAAATATGACCGAAAAAGTAAGATTAATAATTCTAACACGAATTTTCTCAATCTTTCGTACATTTCTTTTCACTGTTGGAGGCAATTCAAAAATCAATTCTCCAAAATTCATTTTTATTTCTAGTCTGACGCGACACTTGAGCGCGTTTCGTAAAACTTATTACATTTTCAAAGACTTTAGCTAACACATACACAACTGAATAGAACTTACACATCTCCGATTTTGTTTATATCTACATTTGAGTGAGATGGATGGGGTGAGGTGGTATTTAATTAGGTATTAATTTCATCAACACAATCCAGAACATGAAGCAATGGGTATTGAATAGAAGTGATTGCAGAAAGCCTATTGGTCCATATTTCTTGATGCTTCAGTTATTTCCCGATGTAACAGTCATGGAAAAGAGCGGAGGTTTCCACACTGCAGTCTACACTAAGGAAACGAACATAGGAATGTGCCTAAATGCCAAAAGCGACTGCCCAGATAGGTACAAGAGGAGTTTTGTTAACGCATATGTCGACCGTGCTCTCAGCCACAGCTCAGAATGGAAGCAAGTCGACGAAGAACTCTGTAGGGTAAGGCAGGTCCTAGTCAACAACGGCTTCTCCAATGGTTTCGTCGAAGACATCATAAGAAGGAAAGTGAAACGCCATGCAACCTCTGAAGAGACAACCAACACAACACCTATACCCCCTATTAGACTATTTTACAGGAATTTCTTTTCCACAGCTCATGAAACGGAGGAAAGGGTCCTGAAAGATATTGTTAATAGAAACGTTATCCCTACAGACAAAAATCAGAGGATACAACTGACGATTTACTATAAAACCAGAAAAACGGCCAGCCTACTCATGAGAAACTCTCCAGACACAAAACAGAACGCTTTAAAAGAAACTAACGTCGTCTATGCCTTCAAATGCCCTCTTGGGGACTGTAAGCTCCAAAAAACCCAGTATATAGGCAAGACAACAACATCTCTTTCTAGGCGTTTAACGATGCATAAGCAACAGGGCTCCATTAAGGAACATATAATTTCCCACAACCAAACCATCGCCAGAGAAATCCTAGTAAACAACACAGAAATCATCGATAGATACAGCGATAGCAGGCGGCTTGACGTTTGCGAGGCATTACACATCAAGAAGTCAACACCAGCAATTAACAGCCAATTAATGCACAACTATATTCTACCCACCTCAAGACTCCGCTCCAATATAGAAGCATCAAGAAATATGGACCAATAGGCTTTCTGCAATCACTTCTATTCAATACCCATTGCTTCATGTTCTGGCTTGTGTTGATGAAATTAATACCTTATTAAATACCACCTCACCCCATCCACGTCACTCAAATGTAGATATAAACAAAATCGGAGATGTGTAAGTTCTATTCAGTTGTGTATGTGTTAGCTAAAGTCTTTGAAAATGTAATAAGTTTTACGAAACGCGCTCAAGTGTCGCGTCAGACTAGAAATAAAAATGAATTTTGGAGAATTGATTTTTGAATTACCTCCAACAGTGAAAAGAAATGTACGAAAGATTGAGAAAATTCGTGTTAGAATTATTAATCTTACTTTTTCGGTCATATTTAATATATATATATATATTATATATATATATATATATATATATATATATATATATATATATTTATATATATATATATATATATATATATATATATATATATATATATATATATATATATATATATGCGTCTGTGTCTAAGCCATCCACCACCAACACTCGCAACATGGTTGTGGTGTGAATTATAATGAACAAACCAAACTTTCCCTCCCGATCCTGGCCGCCTCCGACTGGACCTGCACACCTGTGCATCCCTCCCCCTGCAAGTTTCACACACTCACACACACACACACACTCACACACACACACACACACACACACACACACACACACACACACACACACACAGAGGACAGCTTGAGGCTTCAAGAAGACCTGGACAAGATGCAGGAATGGTCGAACAAATGGTTGTTAGAGTTTAACCCAAGCAAATGTAATGTAATGAAGATAGGGGTAGGAAGCAGGAGACCAGATACAAGGTATCATTTGGGAGACTAAATACTTCAAGAGTCAGAGAGAGAGTAAGATCTGGGGGTTGATATCACGCCAGACCTGTCCCCTGAGGCCAACATCAAAAGGATATCATCAGCAGCATATGCTAGAATAGCCAAGATAAGAACTATCTTTGGAAACTTGTGTAAGCAATCTTTAAGAACCTTGTATACCACTTATGTCAGACCAATCCTGGAGTATGCAGCTTCTGCCTGGAATTCATGCCTAGTTAAACACAAGACAAATTTAGAGAAGATTCAGAGGTCTGCCACCAGACAAATCCCAGAACTGAGAAGTATGAGTTACTAGGAAAGGCTATGAGAACTAAACCTCACGTCCCTGGAAGACAGAAGAATAAGGGGAGATATGATCACCACCTACAAAATTCTCAGAGGAATTGACCGGGTGGATAAAGACCAACTATTTAGCACGGGTGGCACACGAACACAGAAACACAGGTGTCCCGAACCCAAATGAGCCACAGAGACATTAGAAAGAATTTGTTCAGTATCAGAGTAGTTATTAAATGGAATGCATTAAGCAGTGATGTGGTGGAGGCTGACTCCATACACAGTTTCAAGTGTAGATATGATAGAGCCCAATAGGCTCAGGAATCTGTACACCTGTTGATTGACGGTTGAGAGGCGGGACCAAAGAGCCAGAGCTCAACCCCCGCAAGCACAATTAGGTGAGTACAACTAGGTGAGTACACACACATACACACACACACACACACACACACACACACACACACACACACACACACACACACACACACACACACACACACACACACAGACACACACACATGAGCTGAGGGTATGAGCTACGAGGAGAGACTACGGGAATTAAACCTCACTTCGCTGGAAGACAGAAGAGTTAGGGGGGACATGATCACCACATTCAAGATTCTGAAGGGGATTGATAGGGTAGATAAAGACAGTCTATTTAACACAAGGGGAACACGCACAAGGGGACACAGGTGGAAACTGAGTGCCCAAATGAGCCACAGAGATATTAGAAAGAACTTTTTTAGTGTCAGAGTGGTTGACAAATGGAATGCATTAGGGGGTGATGTGGTGGAGGCTGACTCCATACACAGTTTCAAGTGTAGATATGACAGAGCCTGATAGGCTCAGGAATCTGTACACCTGTTGATTGACGGTTGAGAGGCGGGACCAAAGAGCCAGAGCTCAACCCCCGCAAACACAACTAGGTGAGTACAACTAGGTGAGTACACACACACACACACACACACACTCAAGATAGAAAAAAAGAGGTAATATGATCTCCACTTACAAAATACTAACAGGAATCTATCAAATTGACAAAGAGGAATTCCTCAAACCAGCAACTTCACGAATAAAAGAATGCAGATTCAAGCTAAGGAAACAAAGGTGCCCCCCCCCCCAAAAAAAAAAAAAAAAAATTAGAAAGTTTTTTTTTTTCAAACAGAGTGGTAGACGGTTGGAACAAGCTAAGTGAGAAGGTGGTGGAAGCCAAAACCATCAGTAGTTTCAAAGCGTTATATGACAAAGAGTGCTGGGAAGACGGGACACCATGAGCGTAGCTCTCTTCCTGTAATGACACTTAGGTAATTACACACACATACACACCCACAGCCCGCCCCCCACTCTCCCCCACCCCACCTAAGCCTTCCCCTCTCCACCACTCCCCTAAACCCTCCCCTCTTCCTCACCCCTCCCTTCCCCCCCACGCCACCCAAGCCCTCCCCCCCTTTTCTGCCCCCCTTCTCCCCCATCCCCCTCAAGCCCTTCATCCCCCCCAAGCCTCCCAATCTCCCACACCCCACAACCCTCCCCCACTCACTCTCCCCCAACCCTCCCCTTCTCACTCTCCCCCTCTCTCCCACCCCCCTACCCTCTCCCTCTTCCCACCCCCCCCAAACCCTTCCTCCTCCACCAGTCTCCCCTACCATATCCTCCCAGCTCCCACTCATCCCAGATCCCACAGGTCCCCCCCCCCCCCAGAGGAGAAGCAGAAGAGAGTCAGTTTCAGGGTGATGTACTCGAACATAGATGAGATCACAAGCAAGGCAAGTGAACTAAGGGAAAGTGCACAAGAAGTGAACCCAGATGTAATCGGACTCACTGAAACAAAACTCTCAGGAATCATAACGAATGCCGTGTTTCCCCAGGAGTACACAGTAAAAAGGAAAGAGAGGGAAGGTAGGGGAGGAGGCGGAGTGGCCCTACTAATGAGAAAGGAATGGAGTTTCAAGGAGATGGCTATCCCGGGCTGTGAGGGATTCAGAGACTACATAACAGGAACCATGGCAATGGGAGGACCAAGAAAAGTAGTAGCCGTGAAATATAACCCTCCGCCAAATGACAGAAGACCCAGTCAAGAGTATGACAACAATAACATGGCAGATAACACTATAATTGAGAGGGCAGCCTCTGCTGCCTGTAGAAATAGATCCCATTTGCTCATCATGGGGGACTTCAATCATGGAAGGATAGCCTGGGAGAACAAAGAACCGCATGGAGGCGAGGATATGTGGAGAGCCAAACTATTGGAGGTGGTGACTAGAAACTTTTTAACCCAGCATGTCAGGGAATCCACAAGGATGAGAGGAAACGATGAACCAGCGAGACTCGACCTAGTCTTCACTCAACGACTCCGACATAAGAGAAATCGGTTTTGAGGCCCCAGTAGGAATGAGCGATCACAGGGTACTGGCGTTTGAGTACCTGGTTGAAGAAGGGTTATTGAACTCGAGGAGGGGTACTGAAAACAAAAGGCTGGCATTCCAAAAGGGAAACTATGAGGAGATAAGAAAATTCCTAACAGATATAACATGGGAAACAGAGCTCAGGGGAAAGACGGCCAAAGACATGACGGACTACATCACGCAGAAGTGCAAGGATGCACCAAACAAGTTTGTCCCAGTCCAAAAGAAAAACAATGAAATGAAGATGAGAAACTCATGGTTTAATCAGAGATGTAGGCTAGTAAAGCAGCAAAGTAAAAGGGCGTGGAGAAACTATAGGAATAACAGGACACTTGAGAGCAGAGAAAGACACCAGAGTGCCAGGAATGAATATGTCGGGATGAGAAGAGAGGCAGAAAGACAATACGAAAATGACATTACAAGCAAGGCAAAGACTCAGCCTAAATTGCTGCACAGCCACATCAGGAGAAAAAAACAGTAAAGGAACAGGTAATGAAATTAAGGACAGGGACAGAAGGATGACCTCCTCACGGAGTCAAATACAGTATTTGGAGCTTTCACAGAAACCCATGCTGGGGAATTCTTAGTGAGATCTGGATTCCAGGATATAACCTATACAGGTGTGATAGGAAAATTAGGTCACATGGAGGAGTGGGTCTATATATTAGGGAAGACCTTGTATGCTCGGAGCTCCTTAACGTTACAAATGAGGTGGTAGAGGTACTGGGATTAAAAATAGAGAAAATAAATTTAGTGATTATACTAATATACAAACCGCCAGACGCAACGGCCGAGGAATTCACAGAACAGATAAACAAAATAGAGAATAGCCTTGATAATTTGGAGAACCCGATACCTGATATCATCTTCCGAGGTGACTTCCACTTGCCAAGTCTCAGATGGAGAATAGCAAACAATAATATTATACCAGGAAATCTATCGGGACCTAACCAACCACAGATTAGAGAACTACTTAGATTCTGTGACAAACTTACTCTCAACCAGCAGATATCAGAGCCAACGAGAAATGAAAATATTCTAGATCGGGTCTTTACGAAAAATGAAGACATTATCAGGGACATTACGATATCAGATACCACATACTCAGATTACAAGCTCATTGAAGTGCAAACGACCATCAATACTCAGAATAGACCTAAAACGTTGATAAAGCGAGAGGGGCTATTCAGTAAATTCAATTTTAATAATAAAAGGATAGACTGGGAGATAATAAACAGGGAACTTACAAACATTCCATGGGAAACTGTTCTAAGTAATACAAGTCCTGCAGAAGGAATAGAAAAACTGACTTCGGAAGCGTATCAAGTCTGTCTGAAACATGTTTCTTTGAGGAAAGCCAGAAAGAGATCCAACGTAGAAAGAGAACGCAGACGACACTATAAACGCAGGAAAAAAATAACTGAACTGCTTATGCAGACACGAATTTCCCATCAGAGAAGGAATAATTTAACTAGGGAGATTGAAGAAATCAAGCAAAAATTGAAACACTCATATCAAACTGAAGAAAGGCAGTTAGAACAGAAAGCAATTCAGGAAATAAAGAAAAATCCAAAATACTTCTTCACATATGCAAAATCAAAAGCAAAAACCACTGCCAGTATTGGACCTATTCGTACAAGTGAAGGTTCGTACACGGAGGATGACAAAGAAATTAGTGAAATCCTAGAAAAGCAGTATGAGAACATATTTAGCATTCCAATAAACAACATGAAAGTGGAAGATCCAGACAGTTTCTTTATGCGGGATATCCAAACTCTTGTAAATATAACTGATATCAACACGAGCGTACTAGACTTTGAAAGAGAAATTGAAAACATGCCCATGCACTCGGCCCCAGGTCCAGATTCATGGAATTCAATATTTATAAAGAAATGCAAAGTGCCGGTAGCACAGGCACTCAGTATAGAATGGAGGAAGAGCTTGGACACAGGGGAAATACCAGATGCACTTAAAGTAACAGACAAGCTCCCCTCTACACAAGGGAGGGAGCAAAGCATTGGCAAAGAATTATAGACCAGTTGCACTAACGTTGCACATAATAAAAGTATTTGAGAGTGTGATTAGGAGTCAGGTCACCAATTTCATGGAGATCAATGACCTTCACAACCCAGGCCAACATGGATTTAGAGCAGGAAGATCGTGCCTCTCATAGCTACTTGATCAATACGACAAAGTCACTGAGGCATTAGAATATAAACAGAATGCTGATGTGATATACACGGACTTCGTAAAGGCTTTCGATAAATGTGACTATGGCGTGATAGCACACAAAATGAAGTCAATGGGAATAACCGGTAAAGTAGGACACTGGATACTCAATTTTCTGTCAAACAGGACTCAGCGAGTAACAGTCAACCATGTAAAATCTAGTCCAAGCGCAGTTATAAGCTCTGTACCTCAGGGTACAGTCCTTGCACCGCTGCTTTTCCTTATTCTCATATCAGATATAGACAAAAATAAAAGTCACAGCTTCGTATCATCCTTTGCAGATAACACTGAAAAACTTCAAGCTGATATTAATAAAGTTTTCGACTGGGCATCAGAAAATAACATGATGTTTAACAGTGATAAATTCCAGGTACTCAGGTACGGTAAAGATGAGAACCTTAAACATAATACAGGGTACAAAACACAATCAAATGTAC
Organism: Procambarus clarkii; assembly: GCF_040958095.1. Classification (NCBI taxonomy): domain Eukaryota; kingdom Metazoa; phylum Arthropoda; class Malacostraca; order Decapoda; family Cambaridae; genus Procambarus; species Procambarus clarkii. The sequence goes on from NC_091225.1 coordinate 22,875,229, forward strand.
CCATAGTAGGAAAACAGCATGTAAAGGATTTGGGAATAATAATGTCTGACGACCTAACGTTTAAGGAGCATAACCAAGCAAATATTGCGACAGCCAGAAAAATGATAGGATGGATTACGAGAACTTTCAAATCCAGGGATCCCATCACAATGGTTGTACTCTTCAAGTCACTTGTGTTGTCTCGTCTTGAGTACTGCTCAGTACTCACTTCCCCTCTTCAGAGCTGGAGAGATTGCTGAAATAGAGGGAATACAGAGAACATATATGGCACGCATAGACGCAATAAAGCACCTAAATTATTGGGATCGTCTCAAAGCCCTCCAAATGTACTCACTAGAAAGAAGACGAGAGAGATATCAAATAATATACACGTGGAAAATACAGGAGGGCCAAGTACCAAATCTACACAGTAAAATAACAACGTACTGGAGTGAACGATATGGAAGAAAATACAGAACGAACCAGTGAAGATCAGGGGTGTCATAGGCACAATCAGAGAATACTGTATAAACATCAGAGGTCCGCTGTTGTTCAACACCCTCCCAGCGAGCATATGAAATATTACCGAAACAACCGTGGACATCTTCAAGAGGAAACTAGATTGTTTCCTCCAAGGAGTGCCGGACCAACCGGGCTGTGGTGGGTATGTGAGCCTGCGGGCCGCTCCAAGCAACAGCCTAGTGGACCAAACTCTCACAAGTCAAGCCTGGCCCTCACAAGTCAACAAGCCTGGCCTCAGGCCAGGCTTGGGAAGTATATTTTGAGGTTATCTTGAGATGATTTCGGGGCTTTTTAGTGTCCCCGCGGCCCGGTCCTCGACCAGGCCTCCACCCCCAGGAAGCAGCCCATGACAGCTGACTAACACCCAGGTACCTATTTTACTGCTAGGTAACAGGGGCATAGGGTGAAAGAAACCCTGCCCATTATTTCTCGCCGGCGCCTGGGATCGAACCCAGGACCACAGGATCACAAGCCTAGCGTGCTGTCCGCTCGGCCGACCGGCTCCCAGTGCTTACAATCTCCCAGGCTTACAAATGAATTTGGCAGGAATAAGGAAGCTTGGCAGGGGAATGGGGAGTAGTAGTGAATGGAGTAGTGAGTGTGAGAGGGGTGCGCATCAGCCAAGGGAGAGGCAACCAGCATGACCCTGCACTGAGAAAGAGGTCAATCAGAACCCATGGATTGCTTGAAGCCAAGGCACCATCGAGGCAGGAACGGATAGAGATTGAAGATTTGGAGCTACAGGGGATCTTGAGAGACATGAGAGCCCAGATGGCAGGGAATGAGGTGCAAGTCCACCGACGCATTGGGCCATACAACTGTGACAACAAACGACTTGTCCTGGTACAGTTCACTAACGAAGAGGGAGTAGATTACATACTGCATCACAAACACTTACTCAGAGGTAGCAAAAACTACTACAACGTGTATATTGACAGATACATGACAAAAGAGGAACAGATAGCCCACAGGGCGAGCAAACCTCCATGATACAACTCTTCCCATTTGAGTGTAGCTACACACTCGAGTCCTAACCCACCCTGTGCATCACCCGTGCTAACCAGCTCACACCTGCTTCCCAGGTCACTCCCTCCCCAAATCAGCCCTCCCTGCCCCTGCTTATCTCCCCAACACCTCCCCTGACCCCTCTGACCCCACTGCATTCAAATCCATCTGCTTCATACCACATTCCAAGGACACGCCTCATCCCCTAAATCCCTAAAACCCACCCAGCCCTCATCCCCTCAACCCCCAAAACCCTATCCAGCGCTCACCCTTCCTCATCTCCTCTCCTTCCATGTGACCTCACACCCATGCGAGGGGGGCACATGGACCCCCCTGTGGGGGACGGGGGTCCCCCCCCCCACCTCTTCCTCCATTTCCCTCTCCCCCCTCCCTTCTGCCCCAATGCCCACACCTACCCCTGAGTTCCCCCTGACTAATATAACCTCCCTCCCATTCTCACTATCCATGTTCCATCTGCCCCTCTTTCCCCACCCCCTCTATCCTTCTCCCCCCCCCCAACCTCTCAACCTCTGACTCCCAACCTTACACTACCTCTCAACCGTTCTATGTCTATCAGACCCTCCCTAATCTTCAGACCCAGTATGCTCTTCCTACTCCAGACTTACCCCAGACCTTCCTACCTACCTTCCTAGATGTCCAGCCCCCATTCGGCCCCCAAGCACCCCTCCTGACCCCTTTCACCCCCGGATCCCCCCAGCCCCCATTCACCCCCAGATTCCCCCAGACCCCCAGAAAAATGGCTAACTCTGGTACATGAGTTTCCATGAAGAATCTCAAGGTTTGGTACACCAGTGCTGATGGGGCATCTAATAAAGCAGAAGAGATAAAAGAAAGAGTGAGTGAGGCAGATCCTGACATAGTTGCAATTGTGGAAACTAAAATAAATGACATGATCTCGGATGCAATCTTTCCAGAGGGCTACTAGGTGGTAAGAAAAGAGAGGACACAGAGACAGGGAGGAGGGAGGGGAGTGGCACTCCTAATAAAGTGGAAATGGAAGTTTGAAGACCTGGGAAATCGGGTTACCAATGAGAGCACAAGTTTCATACATGGAACTCTGACAGCAGATGAGAGGAAGATTGTGATCTTGGTAATCTACAATCCCCCACCCAACAGTAGAAGACCCAGGCAGGAGTATGATGACAACAACAAGGCATGCATAGATGAACTGCACAAGGCAACAACATTAGCCCACAGAATGAGAGCGAAGTTGCTGATCATGGGGGACCTAAATCATGGAGAGATAAATTGGGAATCAAGGAATCCCCATGGAGGGGACGAAACGTGGGGAGCAAAGTTAGTAGATGATATAGACAGGAATTTCCTAACACAACATGTCAAGGAGGACACAAGGGAAAGAGGAGGAGATGCCCCGAGCATATTAGACCTGATTTTCACCCAGAACGTAGAATGTGGAGCATGAAATACCTCTAGGGGCCAGCGACCATTGTGTCCTAGTCTTTGACTACATGATGGAATTCAAACTTGTGACCATGGGACAAGAGGTCTGGGAGAGTTGACTACAGGAAAGGGGATTACAGGAGGATAAGGGACTATCTGGGAGAAGTGCACTGGGAGGAAGAAATTAGAGGAAAAACGTTCAAGATATGATGGACCTAGTTATACGGAAATGCCATGAGGCCGAAGAGAGATGTATACCAACAGTAAAGGGAAAAAATAAGAGGGAATATAATAACCCATGGTTTAATAGACAGTGTCAGGAAGCCATAATGGCCAGCAGGTGGGAGTGGTGGAAGTACAGAAGACAAAGGACAGAGGACAACAGGATCAGATGCAACAGAGCTAGGAACGATTACATTAACATAAGACGAACATCGGAAAGGGAATATGAGAGCGAAATTGCGATCAAAGCGAAAAAGCAACCTAAATTACTTCACAGCCATATAAGAAGAAAAAAGTCCGTGAACGACCAAGTGACCAGACTAAGGAAAACAGAGGGGGAATATACTGAAAGTGACAAGGAAATCTGCGAGGCACTGAATGCCAGTTTCCATGGAGTGTTCACTACCGAGCCTGAGCAGCTCCCATTGTTAGAAGGGATTACCCTAGATGAAAGACTATCAGATATAGAGGTGACAGCAGGGGAGGTAATGAAACAGTTGACAACACTGGATGCAAATAAAGCAGTTGGACCAGACAAAGTATCATCGTGGATACTAAAAGAGGCAACGCAGGCCCTCAGCGTGCCTCTGGCAATGATCTTCAATGAGTCACTTATGTCGGGAGAATTGCCCGGTTGCTGGAAGAAGGCAAATGTCGTACCGATTTTCAAGAAAGGCGATAGGGAGGAGACGCTTAACTATAGACCTGTATCACTGACAAGCATCCCCTGTAAAATACTGGAAAGAATAATTAGGCTATGACTGGTTGCACACCTGGAAAACGTTAGGTTTGTGAACAAACATCAACATGGGTTCTGGGGAGGGAAATCGTGCCTAACAAACCTTTTGGAATTCTATGATAAAATAACGATGATAAGACAGGACAGAGATGACTGAGCAGACTGCATATTTCTGGACTGCCAAAAAGCCTTTGATACAGTACTGCATATGAGACTGCTGTTCAAACTCGAGAGGCAGGCGGGGGTGGGAGGAAAGGTCCTAGCATGGATAAGGAACTACCTAACAGGAAAGAGCCAAAGAGTTACGGTATGGGGCGAGAAGTCGGACTGGCGAACAGTAATGAGTGGAGTACCACAAGGATCGGTGCTGGGGACTAATTCTATTTCAAATATATGTTAACAACATGTTTACCGGAGTAGAGTCCTACATGTCGATGTTCGTGGATGACGCAAAGTTGATGAGAAGAGTTGTGACAGATGAGGATTGCAGGATCCTCCAAGAGGACCTGAACAGGTTGCAGAGATGGTCAGAGAAATGGCTACTGGAGTTCAACACGAGCAAATGTAAAGTTATGGAAATGGGACTAGGTGATAGGAGACCAAAGGGACAGAACACAATAAAGGGGAACTGCCTACCTGTGACAACGCGAGAAAGAGACCTGGGCATGGACATAACACCTAATCTATCTCCTGAAGCACATACAAATAAGATAACGACAGCAGCGTACTCTACACTGGAAAAGTTAGAACATCATTCAGAAATCTAAGTAAGGAGGCATTTAGGACGCTTCACTCTGCCTACGTGAGGCCAGTCTTAGAGTATGCTGCCTCATCATGGAGTCCCCCATCTGAAGAAGCATATAAGGAAACTGGAAAAAGTTCAGAGGTTTGCAACGAGACTCGTCTCAGAGTTACAAGGGATGGGATATGAGGAGCGCCTAAAGGAACTGTGCCTTACGACACTAGAAAGAAGAAGGGAGAGGGGGGGGGGGCATTATAGGAACGTATAAAATACTCAAGGGGATTGACAAAGTGGACAGACGAAATGTTCACACGGAATAGTAACAGAACGAGGGGACATGGGTGGAAGCTGGAAACTCAGATGAGTCACAGTTAGGAAGTATTCTTTTAGCGTGAGAGTAGTGGGAAAATGGAATGCACTTAAGGAAAAGGTTGTGGAAGCAAATACTATTCATACTTTTAAAACTAGGTATGATATGGAAATAGGACCATAGTCATTGCTGTAAACAACCGATGCCCGAAAGGCGGGATCCAAGAGTCAATGCTCGATCCTGCAGACACAAATAGGTGAGTACACAGACACACACGCACGCACGCACGCACGCACACACACACACACACACACACACACACACACACACACACACACGCACACACACGCACACACACACACACACACGCACACACGTACACACACACACACACACACACACACACACACACACACACACACACACACACGCACGCACGCACGCACACACACACACACACACACACACACACACACACACACACACACACACGCACACGCACACGCACACACACACACACACACACACACACACACACACGCACACACGTACACACACACACACACACACACACACACACACACACACACACACACACACACACACACACACACGCACACACGTACACACACACACACACACACACACACACACACACACAACACACACACACACACACACACACAAAACTAAGCTATCTCACCCACTATTAACCAATCTCACTACTAATTAGTTACAAACATGCCATTTGGACTGCTACAACTATTATACTGTTATTGTTGACAACTGACGGTTAAGTTACTCGTGTCCTATTAGTTGGTACATTTATTTTATATTTCTTATTGTAAAATTAGTCGCTAACTTAAAATTTAAGCAGTAGAATTTATATTCACTTTATAAATTACGTTTCGCATGAGCCAGTGGAGCACTGTGCACTTACTGTGTGGTGGTGAGCAGCACTGTGCACTTACTGTGCGTGTGTGGTGGTGAGCAGCACTGTGCACTTACTGTGTGTGGTGGTGAGCAACACTGTGCACTTACTGTGTGTGGTGGTGAGCAACACTGTGCACTTACTGTGTGCTGGTGAGCAGCACTGTGCACTTACTGTGCGTGTGTGGTGGTGAGCAGCACTGTGCACTTACTGTGTGTGGTGATGAGTGGCACTGTGCATGTGTGGTGGTGAGCGGCACTGTGCACTTACTGTGTGTGGTGGTGAGCGGCACTGTGCACTTACTGTGTGTGGTGATGAGTGGCACTGTGCGTGTGTGGTGGTGAGCGGCACTGTGCACTTACTGTGTGTGGTGGTGAGCGGCACTGTGCACTTACTGTGTGTGGTGGTGAGTGGCACTGTGCGTGTGTGGTGGTGAGTGGCACTGTGCACTTACTGTGTGTGGTGGTGAGCGGCACTGTGCACTTACTGTGTGTGGTGGTGAGTGGCACTGTGCACTTACTGTGTAGTGGTGAGTGGCACTGTGCGTGTGTGGTGGTGAGCGGCACTGTGCGTGTGTGGTGGTGAGCGGCACTGTGCGTGTGTGGTGGTGAGCGGCACTGTGCGTGTGTGGTGGTGAGCGGCACTGTGTACTTACTGTGCATGAGAGGTGGTGAGCAGCACTGTGGACTTACTGTGTGTGGTGGTGAGTGGCACTGTGCGTGTGGTAGAGAGCGGCACTGTGCACTTACTGTGCGTGTGTGGTGGTGAGCAGCACTGTGCATTTACTGTGTGGTGGTGAGTGGCACTGTGCGTATGTGGTGGTGAGCGGCACTGTGCACTTACTGTGCGTGTGTGGTGGTGAAAAGCACTGTGCACTTATTGTGCGTGTGTGGTGGTGAAAAGCACTGTGCACTTATTGTGCGTGTGGTGAGCGACACTGTGCACTTATTGTACGTGTGGTAGTGAGCGGCACTGTGCACATACTGTGCATGTGTGGTGGTGAACGACACTGTGCACTTACTGTGCGTGTGCAGTGAGCGACACTGCAATTACTGTGCCTGTGGTGGTATGTGGCACTGTGCACTTACTGTGCGTGTATGGTGGTGAGCGGCACTGTGCACTTACTGTACGTGTGTGGTGGTGAGCGGCACTGTGCACTTACTGTGCGTGTGTGGTGGTGAGCGGCACTGTGCACTTACTGTGCGTGTGTGGTGGTGAGCGGCACTGTGCACTTACTGTGCGTGTGTGGTGGTGAGCGGCACTGTGCACTTACTGTGCGTGTGGTGGTGAGCGGCACTGTGCACTTACTGTGTGGTGGTGAGCAACACTGTGCACTTACTGCGCGTGTGTGGTGGTGAACAGCACTGTGCCTTTACTGTGCGTGTGTGGTGGTGAAAAGCACTGTGCACTTACTGTACGTGTGTGGTGGTGAGCGGCACTGTGCACTTACTGTGCGTGTGTGGTGGTGAGCGGCACTGTGCACTTACTGTGCGTGTATGGTAGTGAGCGGCACTGTGCACTTACTGTGCATGTGTGGTGGTGTGCGGCACTGTGCATGTGTGGTGGTGTGCGGCACTGTGCATGTGTGGTGGTGTGCGGCACTGTGCATGTGTGGTGTACGCCGTCACTACACTTGACTAGGAGCTCTGTTCACAAATTCCACTCATGGCATTTACATTTTTTTAATTTTGCCCCGAGAGGCGAGCGTTAGTAAACTGTACACACTGTTTACTGTCCCTAGCTACTCAGCCGCCTTACGCCTTTGGCTGACTGTAGAAATCGTAAAAAATAACTTAATCACGGATTATCTACGCATATATAAAGCGTAAATATTATCAGTTGCATTATTATTTACAGTCGTTTCAATGTCACTGGCGTATTGTGGTGGCGGCAACAGCTGTCGGAGCAATGTTTACATCCTGAGCGTGGCCACACCTCCACGCATCGTAGCCACACATGTAGCACCACACATCTACCGCCGTATCCTCGCCCTGATCACCCTCACCGCGTCTCCCTCAGCGTGCAGGAGGAACATGGTATTAACCTGTTAGTGAAGGGGGTGAACTAGACTGGTGAGGGAAGATACGCGAGCGAGGGAGAGACGCGGGGTTCTCTCAGTAACGCGAGCGCGGTACTCGGCCTGGGCTGGGAAGCACACTGGCGGGGCCGAGGAGGAGGAGCCGCGTCGCCGCTACACGCGCGGGCAAGAGAGCCACACTACACACAGACACACACGCGCGTGGAAGAGAGCCACACACACAGACACACACGCGCGTGGAAGAGAGCCCCACTACACACAGAGAGCAAATGTGAGCCAGCAACAAGAACATAAAGAGAGCAGCAGGGTGCGGCGACAACTCGGCGCCAAAACAGGAGGTGGAGAGTATTCAGGAGCAAGATTAAGGGGAGATATACAGAAGACTGATGGTGGTGGTGTTGCCGATGTAGCAGGCTAAGAGAGGCACATACAGCACCTCACTCATGATGAATGACGGGCGGTGGTCACACATCCGCCTCATTCATAACATGGCGACAACTAGCCTAATCCGTGTAGGACTAGACTAAATATGCCAGAATTATGTTTCGTCTATTCTGCTACGGAAATCTTCACTTCTGCACCTGGAGTGAGGGAATTATCAGGGGAACACTTGAAAGTGATTAGGATAAGGATTTGGAACGGGGTGAAGGGAAGGAATGGTAAATTTTGTTTTAATCTAATCACAGTATGAGATCAGCAAAATTACAGTGAGAGAACACGAGGTAGACCAGCTGATGTATTGTAGGGAAGATCGAAGGAATGTAGTGGGGAAGGGGGGGGGTCGTGGAGTGGGGGGTGATAGGGAGCAAGGGGCTGGGTTATGGGGTGTGAAGACCCTTAGCCTAGTGGGTGTACCGGAAAGATAAAAAGGGGTGGAGGGTGGCGGGGCTGAGGAGGGCGCCCCTCATGCTTGGCCAGCCCAATTTATTTACTTATTTATATATATACAGGAAGGTACAATGGGTTTATGAGAGTTCATAGCACTGATGATTTTACATTCTTGTAAAGCCACGAACACGCATAGCGTGTCGGGCAGTATCTCCACAATATCTCCAGCGGAAATAATACATCGGAACAGGGAAATATATTAAACAAACCCAATATGAACAATATTAGTAATTACGAAATGAAAGGAGAAAACAAGTTAAAAAACTTAACACAGGCAAGAACAAGCACGGGCTCCCTACCACGGGCTCTCACCTGTTGATTGACAGTTGAGAGGCGGGACCAAAGAGCCAGAGCTCAACCCCCGCAAGCACAACTAGGTGAGTACAAGCTGAGAATCAACGTTAATATGGAGCTTGGTGTGGTTGTACTGACACACTGGTGCTAATATGGAGCTTGGTGTGGTTGTACTGACACACTGGTGCTAATATGGAGCTGCTGTGGTTGTACTGACACACTGGTGCTAATATGGAGCTTGGTGTGGTTGTACTGACACACTGGTGCTAATATGGAGCTTGCTGTGGTTGTACTGACACACTGGTGTTAATATGGAGCTTGCTGTGGTTGTACTGACACACTGGTGCTAATATGGAGCTTGGTGTGGTTGTACTGACACACTGGTGTTAATATGGAGCTTGCTGTGGTTGTACTGACACACTGGTGCTAATATGGAGCTTGGTGTGGTTGTACTGACACACTGGTGCTAATATGGAGCTTGCTGTGGTTGTAATGACACACTGGTGCTAATATGGAGCTTGGTGTGGTTGTACTGACACACTGGTGCTAATATGGAGCTTGGTGTGGTTGTACTGACACACTGGTGCTAATATGGAGCTTGGTGTGGTTGTACTGACACACTGGTGCTAATATGGAGCTTGGTGTGGTTGTACTGACACACTGGTGCTAATATGGAGCTTGGTGTGGTTGTACTGACACACTGGTGCTAATATGGAGCTTGGTGTGGTTGTACTGACACACTGGTGCATTATTAATATGGAGCTTGGTGTGGTTGTACTGACACACTGGTGCTAATATGGAGCTTGCTGTGGTTGTACTGACACACTGGTGCTAATATGGAGCTTGGTGTGGTTGTACTGACACACTGGTGCTAATATGGAGCTTGGTGTGGTTGTACTGACACACTGGTGCTAATATGGAGCTTGCTGTGGTTGTACTGACACACTGGTGCTAATATGGAGCTGCTGTGGTTGTACTGACACACTGGTGCTAATATGGAGCTGCTGTGGTTGTACTGACACACTGGTGCTAATATGGAGCTTGCTGTGGTTGTACTGACACACTGGTGCTAATATGGAGCTGCTGTGGTTGTACTGACACACTGGTGCTAATATGGAGCTGCTGTGGTTGTACTGACACACTGGTGCTAATATGGAGCTTGCTGTGGTTGTACTGACACACTGGTGCTAATATGGAGCTGCTGTGGTTGTACTGACACACTGGTGCTAATATGGAGCTGCTGTGGTTGTACTGACACACTGGTGCTAATATGGAGCTGCTGTGGTTGTACTGACACACTGGTGCTAATATGGAGCTTGCTGTGGTTGTACTGACACACTGGTGCTAATATGGAGCTGCTGTGGTTGTACTGACACACTGGTGCTAATATGGAGCTGCTGTGGTTGTACTGACACACTGGTGCTAATATGGAGCTTGCTGTGGTTGTACTGACACACTGGTGCTAATATGGAGCTGCTGTGGTTGTTCTGACACACTGGTGCTAATATGGAGCTGCTGTGGTTGTACTGACACACTGGTGCTAATATGGAGCTTGCTGTGGTTGTACTGACACACTGGTGCTAATATGGAGCTTGGTGTGGTTGTACTGACACACTGGTGCTAATATGGAGCTTGCTGTGGTTGTACTGACACACTGGTGCTAATATGGAGCTTGCTGTGGTTGTACTGACACACTGGTGCTAATATGGAGCTTGGTGTGGTTGTACTGACACACTGGTGCTAATATGGAGCTTGGTGTGGTTGTACTGACACACTGGTGCTAATATGGAGCTGCTGTGGTTGTACTGACACACTGGTGCTAATATGGAGCTGCTGTGGTTGTACTGACACACTGGTGCTAATATGGAGCTGCTGTGGTTGTACTGACACACTGGTGCTAATATGGAGCTGCTGTGGTTGTACTGACACACTGGTGCTAATATGGAGCTGCTGTGGTTGTACTGACACACTGGTGCTAATATGGAGCTGCTGTGGTTGTACTGACACACTGGTGCTAATATGGAGCTGCTGTGGTTGTACTGACACACTGGTGCTAATATGGAGCTTGCTGTGGTTGTACTGACACACTGGTGCTAATATGGAGCTTGCTGTGGTTGTACTGACACACTGGTGCTAATATGGAGCTTGCTGTGGTTGTACTGACACACTGGTGCTAATATGGAGCTTGGTGTGGTTGTACTGACACACTGGTGCTAATATGGAGCTTGCTGTGGTTGTACTGACACACTGGTGCTAATATGGAGCTTGCTGTGGTTGTACTGACACACTGGTGCTAATATGGAGCTGCTGTGGTTGTACTGACACACTGGTGCTAATATGGAGCTTGCTGTGGTTGTACTGACACACTGGTGCTAATATGGAGCTTGCTGTGGTTGTACTGACACACTGGTGCTAATATGGAGCTTGCTGTGGTTGTACTGACACACTGGTGCTAATATGGAGCTTGCTGTGGTTGTACTGACACACTGGTGCTAATGCTAGGACACACACAACATTTTAAAGCTTATTATTCATGTTTATTAGGAGAAAGAAACATGCGCTTGGAGTAAAAAAATATGACAATAATAAGAGACTGTGTGTGTGTGTACTCACCTAGTTGTGCTTGCGGGGGTTGAGCTTTGGCTCTTTGGTCCCGCCTCTCAACCGTCAATCAACTGGTGTAAAAGTTCATGAGCCTATGGGGCAAGTATCATATATTTTATTTATTTATTTATATTTACAAGAGTTCTTACATTCTTGTTGATTCACTAGCACGCATAATGTTTCTAGCAAGTCCTTAATCCTTATTTTCACACAAACACATCCCCATGAAGCAGCCCGTAGCAGCTGTCTAACTCCCAGGTACCTATTTACTGCTAGGTGAACAGGAGCATCAGTGTGAAACAAACTCTGCCCATTTGTTTCCGCCTCCGCCAGGAATAGAAGCCGGACCCCTTAGGACTACGAATCCCGAGCGGTCTACTCAACCGTCAGGCCCCTGGTGTGTGTGTGTGTGTGTGTGTGGTGTGTGTGTGTGTGTGGTGTGTGTGTATTCACGTAGTTGTGCTTGCGGGGGTTGAGCTCTGCTCTTTCGGTCTGTCTCTCAACTGTCAATCAACTGTTTCTACTACTACTACTACTACTGTAGTAGTACTGTACTACTGTAGTAGTAGTGTGTGTGAGAGAGAGAGAGAGAGAGAGAGAGAGAGAGAGAGAGAGAGAGAGAGAGAGAGAGAGAGAGAGAGAGAGAGAGAGAGAGAGAGAGAGAGAGAGAGAGAACGTAAACAAAGAGAGGGAGGGGGGGTGGGGGGCAGAGCGGAGAGGAGGGAGGGAGTAACCAATAAGAGGCCAGCTACCTCCTAATGTCAGAGGGCGAAATTTCAGAGATGGGTAATAGAGGGAGAGATGGGCGGGGTGGCGACGATGCTGCCCGGGCCCTCTAACCACCACACCTGACCACACAATACACACCAATATACACGAACTAGCACATCAATACCGCAATGGAATATGTAAATAACCACAGCATATTTATACTGAAGCTCGTCTAACATAATATCAATTATAGAGTCGAGGGGAACATTTTCATTCTGTCTGAAACATTCAGCTTCCGTCAACAAGTATCACAGGACGCCCAAGGCCAAGGACTGGTGTTCAGTATGCCGCTCCACCCTGGCTTGTCCAGACTGGGACGACTCCCTCCCTGGGACGACCCCCCCCCCAATGGGACGATCCCCCCATTGGACGACCCCCCCCCCCAATAGGGCGACTTCCCCTAACCCTAACACCACTTGGCTGACATTCGCGACCAAGAATACGGGAATGTCCGCCAAATTATTGCTTAACAACACTATTATACTCGGAGGGTTATTAAACAGACCATCACACTAGTTTACTGGCCAACCACCAGGTGTAAACATAGATGTAAACATACATCTAAACTTTAGATGTAAACATAGTTCAGGAACTAAAGTAAACTTAGTGTATATAATCCCATACATACTGACTGTGCTCCTCATGATGTAAACATGACGCAATCATACTGAATGAACACATTCAAGTTACCCTTGAGATGCTGCCACCAAATGGTCCATGAAACTATTCCTGCATCCTTGATGCATGTAGATAGTTTACAACCATTATAACTTGGTCACATAAACGAGTAAAGTTCAGTTTCATGCAGAATGACACTAAGTCTCATAGGCATGGGACCAAGAAGCAGCAGGGCCCACAGTGTGTGTGGGCCCCACAGTGTGTGTGGGCCCCACAGTGTGTGTGGGCCCCACAGTGTGTGTGGGGCCCCACAGTTGTGTGGGGCCCCACAGTGTGTGTGGGGCCCCACAGTGTGTGTGGGCCCCACAGTGTGTGTGGGGCCCACAGTGTGTGTGGGGCCCCACAGTGTGTGTGGGGCCCACAGTGTGTGTGGGGCCCCACAGTGTGTGTGGGGCCCCACAGTGTGTGTGGGCCCCACAGTGTGTGTGGGGCCCCACAGTGTGTGTGGGGCCCACAGTGTGTGTGGGGCCCGCAGTGTGTGTGGGCCCCACAGTGTGTGTGGGCCCCACAGTGTGTGTGGGGCCCTGAAGCTTGAACTGTTGTGGGGGACTCCCCCCCCCCCCTCGCAACCAGCAATCAGATCTGGGTAACCATTGTTATCTTCTTCGATGGGGTTGTTCCATCACAGGTCACCACAATAAGGGGTTGTTCCATCACTGGTCACCACAATAAGGGGTTGTTCCATCACTGGTCACCACAATAAGGGGTTGTTCCATCACTGGTCACCACAATAAGGGGTTGTTCCATCACTGGTCACCACAATAAGGGGTTGTTCCATCACTGGTCACCACAATAAGGGGTTGTTCCATCACTGGTCACCACAATAAGGGGTTGTTCCATCACTGGTCACCACAATAAGGGGTTGTTCCATCACTGTTCACCACAATAAGGGGTTGTTCCATCACACACCACCACAATATGAGGTTGTTCCAGTACAAGTATCTCTGCGAGTTTGTAACATCTGCTGATGTAGATTTGACTAAATGTAAACTCTGTCAGCAGAACTACTCGCATACTTTGCGTCATTATATAATGGAATGTGAAAAAATCGCGGAATTTAAAGATAACACCATCTATGGTGTCCAAGAAATGTGAAAGTACTTCATTCATAATGATGTGCTGCCGGGAATCTTAGCGAAGTATCCTAAATTTGCTTATTGTAGGTAATACTGCACACGACTGTAAAGCTGCCGCCCAGTTGGGTGGGTGTGGAGCACATGACTGTAAAGCTGCCGCCCAGTTGGGTGGGTGTGGAGCAGGACTAGTAACTGTGTGACTCACCATAGATGTAAAGTGCCTTGTATAGTGACTGTTGTGAACCTATATATATATATGTATGCGAACAAGCCTGAATGGTCCCCAGGAATGAGTTTTCATTCATATATATGTATAATATATATATATATATAATATATATTATATATATATATATATATATATATATATATATATATATATATGTCGTACCTAGTAGCCAGAATGCACTTGTCAGCCTACTATGCAAGGCCCGATTTGCCTAATAAGCCAAGTTTTCCTGAATTAATATATTTTCTCTAAAATTTTTCTTATGAAATGATAAAACTACCCATTTCATTATGTATGAGGTCAATTTTTTATTATTGGCGTTAAAATTAACGTAGATATATGACCGAACCTAACCAACCCTACCTAACCTAACCTAACCTATCTTTATAGGTTAGGTTAGGTTAGGTACCCGAAAAAGTTAGGTTAGGTTAGGTTAGGTTAGGTAGGTTAGGTAGTCGAAAAACAATTAATTCATGAAAACTTGGCTTATCAGGCAAATCGGGCCTTGCATAGTAGGCTTAAAAGTGCGTTCTGGCTACTAGGTACGACATATATATATATAATATATATATATATATATGTCGTACCTAGTAGCCAGAACTCACTTCTCAGCCTACTATTCAAGGCCCGATTTGCCTAATAAGCCAAGTTTTCCTGAATTAATATATTTACTATAATTTTTTTCTTATGAAATGATAAAGCAACCCTTTTCTCTATGTATGAGGTCAATTTTTTTTTATTGGAGTTAAAATTAACGTAGATATATGACCGAACCTAACCAACCCTACCTAACCTAACCTAACCTATATTTATAGGTAAGGTTAGGTTAGGTAGCCAAAAAAGCTAGGTTAGGTTAGGTTAGGTAGGTTAGGTAGACGAAAAAACATTAATTCATGAAAACTTGGCATATTAGGCAAATCGGGCCTTGAATAGTAGGCTGAGAAGTGCGTTCTGGCTATTAGGTACGACATATATATATATATATATATATATATATATATATATATATATATATATATATATATATATATATATATATATATATAACATTAACAATTGTGTAACTAGCTTCACAAGATTGTCACTTGCTTAGCTAAGCGAACTCTGGGGTTCAGTTCCTGAACCTATTATGTGCCCCTATAACCCTTTCCACCACCACCCACGGGATGAGTATGGGGTGCATAATAAAGAAAGACTCGATCAATTAATCCAGTACACACCATCACAATAAAGGATTGTTCCAACACACACCACCACAATAGGGGTTGCTCCACCACAAATCACAATAATTTAACTACTACATTTCAGATTTCGATTAAATCTGAGATGTAGACCCAACATTTTCAAACAATGTGGACTAAAGTTGCTTCCGGGGCCTATTGAGGGTTAGGGGCCCTGAAGTTTCTAGGGTCCCTCGGGTATAGGGGCCCTGAAGTTTCTAGGGTCCCTCGGGTATAGGGGCCCTGAAGTTTCTAGGGTCCCTCGGGTATAGGGGCCCTGAAGTTTCTAGGGTCCCTCGGGTATAGGGGCCCTGAAGCTTAAGCTTCATAAATGTCACAGTAGCTCCTCCCCGGCATGGACGAGAGGCGACCCGAGGCATCAAAGCCAGGTACCCATCCTGGTCGAGGACCGAGGATCGAGGACCAAGGATCAGGAACAAGGAGGTGTGGACGAGGACCGGGCCGCGGGGACACTAAGCCCCGAAATCATGGCAAGGTGAGGTACTCGAGAATAACGACGCCGGCGAGCTGTCTCGCCAGACACACACTGCTCACCAACTTTAATGTTACCGTCCTGCAATGGTCGAGCGCTAGTGGCGAGTGTAGCCTATCATATAACTACACATGTTGAAAGTTATGATATTTGCCACATGCTTGGTACCGGAGCTGCGGATCACAAGCAACAAGGAAGGATTAAATTAATTAGATCTCACATCACCGAAGGAGCGCAAGATAAAAGAAGATATAATAATAATAGTAGCAGGAGTTTTCTGGGGCTTTTGACTCGCCAAACACCTAAATACTTCATACCCATGACTGCTACAAATTAGAGGTATTATCAGGCAACATCACCGTGACAGCAGTCTCCGTGGTATAGTGGTTAAGACTCTGCCTGGCGTTTTGCGAGCGCTTTGTCCTGGGTTCGTATCCTGGCCGGGTTGGATTTACTGAGCGGCAAAACAGCCTCTGTTTACCCAGCTGCAGCCTCTGTTTACCCAGCAGTAAAATGGATTGTTAAATAATTTGGCGGGGTCGTATTCCGGGAAACATTGGATCAAGGACTTGCCAAAAATGCTACGCGTGCTAGTGGCTGCACAAGAATGTAAGAATTCTTGTATATGTAATTAAAAAAATACATAACTGAGGAAAGGAGATTAAAAGAACAAATCAGTGAATCTGTACACTGGTACAATATGGTTGCCGCTGGCAATCCCAATCATAATGGATGAAGATGAGGTGGACGCGGGAGAGAATCAGAGTAGTGGGAGTTATGCCAATGACCGGCAATTTTCTTTTTTTCCCCTGCCGGACATTGGCATAGCTGATTTTCGTTACCCCGGTGCCGTTTAGTCCCCTGCCGGTCATTGGCATAGGGGAGTTTTCACAAATTTTTCCCTCTACCGGTCATTGTCATAGGGTTTTTGCTGAAAAAGTAGCCTCCCAGTCCCTGCCAATTTGCTCAAGGGGGATTAAAATGCTGGCTCCCGTCACAACCGAATTCCGTCACCTCAGTGACCCTGCACCGACATCGCTAATGGTCAATGACGTCAGTTAATTTTTATCTTCCCTTAATAAGCTCGTTTTCTGTTATGGTGTAATTATTCCCATGCTCAATATTTATGACAAGGGAATTAAAATGCCGGCTCCTGTCATAGTTAAATTTCGTTACCCCAGTGACCCTTGCACAGACATCACTAATGGTCAGTGACGTCACCCAGTCTTCATCTTCCCTGAATAAGTACATTTTCTGTTGTGGTATATTTATTCCCATTTTCAGTATTTATGGCGAAGGGGATTAAAATGCAGCCTCCGATCGAACCAATGTACAATGATGTCATCCTTAATCTATTTTAAATCTCCTATTTACTTCCAATCTATGTTAATCAAAACACCAACCGCAGTAGGTCTATTCCCAATTAATATCCCCTTTCTTCTCCATTTATACACATCGATAATGCAACTCCATTAATATTCAGAAGGTCCTATTTATTCCCCTTACTTATCAAGAAGTTTTATATTTAATGTCTGGCCAAGGATGGTTTATTGAGCATAGGCATGAATGAAATCCATTCATATGAAACAAAGGGGAGCATTAAAGAGCATGAACTAACATGTATCTTAGAGTTCACCTGTTAAATAATGAGGTGTTTGTACTATGGGGCCTAGTATTATCTGGATGTAGGGGCAGTAGTAAGCATTAAGAGTTATCAATGTGGGAGATCTAAAAGGCCCGGCCCCCAAATAAAATTACATTACATTCTTGTAAAGCCACTATTACGCGTAGCGTTTCGGGCAAGGTCCTTAACCCTAATTTCCCCGGAATACGACCCCGCCGAATCGTTTAACAACCAGGTACCCATTCACTGCTGGGTGAACAGAGGCTACAGTTAAGGATTGGCGCCCGGTCAATCCTCCCCGGCCAGGATTCGAACCCAAGGCAAGGCGCTTGCGAAACGCCAGGCGAGTGTCTTACCACTGCGCCTGGCGACACGGAGACCGGAGAATTATAAGCAGTGCTGAATACTTGGCTACACACAAGGTCAGTCTAGAGGTTGATCTAAGATCTCCTACACAGGAAGAACTGATACTCTCTTTCTTCACTTACTTATTTATTAACCCCTTAACAACCCCCCCATATACATTCACACCAATAACAAAAATAATAATAACTTTACCACACTATCTTACGTTAAAAGCCTTGGTCCACATAAGCAGGACACAAGGTTTTACACTGAACACAAGCTAGGGTAAAGTTCTACTATGGAAACACTTGAAGCTAGAGTCAGCTTAGGGTAGGGAGACCACGTGGTTCCACTGGGACCCCCTTTAGAATAACTAGTAATATAAACTCTAAAAACACCTACTACACACAAAGTATACTACTCTACACATAGAACACGTGTATGACAGAAATTGAATAATGTACACAGTATATACTTAGCTTGAACAAGACACAGAAATAAGGAAACGAGGAGGAAGGGTAGGAGGATCCTGTCCACACAACGCCAGCTCAGAAAAAGAACGAGTCTCAGTCTCCTTCCCCCCAGCTGGCTCGCTGCCGGCAGACTGCTCAACTAATCGTACCACAGCCCTATACCCAGTTTACTCAGGTTTACTTTACAAATGATTAGAAAGTATTAGTAAACATAGTTGGTGCCTATGCTATTATTTAATAATCAACCCCAAGCTCAGTCTTAAATGCTCTTTGAAAAACAAGAATAGTCTTACGTCTGGCAGGGAAGATACAAACAAGTGCCCCTCGTGATGCGTTTTCAATACTAAAAGGCAGTTTATTAGCTCAGTTTTGACCTCTGGTTTCCACTGAGGAACCCAGGGTCGTAACATCACCCCTGTTGCCAAACCAGTATTTACCCAGGTCTTTTCCTAAATCTAAAACATAGCCAATTAATACCCATTGTTTCGTGTTCAGCCTATTAATATCCCACTTTGTCATATCCATTCTCTCCACCTCTATCATGTATGAGAGTAGGATAGGGTAGGGTAGGATTTATAATATCTTTGGGGTAATGAACTAACATATTCAAATTTTTGTAAATTTACCTATTTTGAGGTTCTACCTATAGCTAACTCATGTATTGACAGAGGTGACATAGGCTTGTATGTGAGGATATGGGATGCTCGTATTGAGTTAGTTTAGCTTTTGCTAGGTTGAATTTGGTTAAATTTCTATAGTATAAGTATAATTTTTGATGGATTTAGATGAATTTAGGTTCTAATTGTTTGCATTTTTGATAGAATATAGTAAATTTGCTTAAAATTATCATAGAATTTACTTATTTCACCTAACCTCGCCTGTCCCTAACATAACTAAGGCTAGAACCATTAAGTCTGTATTAGGGTTTGTCTAAATAAATATGGGTGATATGATTGAAGAGGATGTAACAAGGGGGGTATTAATAAAACATTAAAAACAATGGACATATGCTAGATGAATAGTTTAGCTATTCATCTAACATATGGACCTTAGGAGGACGGGGTGCATGTTAAGTTGATGTTCCAGGTTGTGATGACTGGTGTACTGCACGGCCAGCTGGCGTTGCACTATTGCCAACACTTTTGAACAATTTATATATATATTACTTCTAAGCTGCATCACTTATGAACCCATCCCTGCCCTTGTGTTACAGTGCACAATAGAAAGTTGTTTTCACATATCCATACATTTAAACATTGATTGTAACCATGATATATATGTACTTCGGCTGAGGGAGCCGGTCAGGCCGAGAGGACAGCACGCTGCACACGTGATCCTGTGGTCCCGGGTTCGATCCCGGGCGCCGGCGAGAAACAATGGGCAGAGTTTCAGTTGACATAACTTGTATAATGTGGGGAACCAGTTTCCTGTATAGTCACGATTATATTTACCTGAATTTACCTGAGGGGCCACCAGTGTAACGGGGGGTGGGGGGAAATAGCTCTATCTTGTCCATTATTCCACCCCCCAGTTAACTAACGAGGGGGGGAAACAGCTCTCTCTAGTCCGTTATCCCGTCCCCAGTTAGCTAACTATTCTAGAGCACCTCCAGAGTTCCTAAGGCAACCTCTCTCGTCTGACACCTTGTAACCTAGGTATTTGACTACCTAGGTGCTAAGACTACAAGGCGCCGTCACTTGATCAGTTACCCGAAACTCTAGAGAGAACTCTAGAATACAGAATCATTGCCACAAACGTATAAGAGAAAACGAAAGGGAAGAAATGAATAGTGAAGTAATTAGTGAGGGTTTGGGGTGAGAGGTAGGGAGGTGGGAGGGGCGAGGATGGTCATTAGTTGAAAGTGAGAGTTGAGAGAGGGGTGGAGGGAGAGGTGTAGATAGGTAGAAGGAGAAGAGTAGATAGTAGAAGTAGAAGAGTAGATAGTAGAAGACGAAATGCTGCCACCATCCATTCATGATCATTACATACAAGACAAGGAATGGAACTTGTCTGTATCAAAATATTCTCAAAAGATGTTATTACCATGTATCAACTCCAAACATGTACTCATTAATATCATGAAACCAGTAACCACAGAGGCTTTCTCACCTCAACTCAAATCTCTAGGGAACAAAGTTAAACACAATTTAAATAATAAATTCATAATTATATTTCCCATGAAGTATCATAATTTAACAATTAAATTAAAATGTTCCAGTTTAATATGCAAAGTGAGTCATCATCCAAGAATTCGAGAACACTACAACTGACTGCCCCTGATCATCACACAACATATGTAAACACGACCAAGTCACCTTAATGCTCAACTCACCAAGTGTCTCTGCCTATAGCTGGATAGAGAGGGGGGGGGGGGGGTCTGTAGTTGACAGAGACTCCCGCCCTGCCGGCCGACAGCCTCCCTGATAGGGCTGTCTTCTCTCTGCTCTCCTGGCTCGTCTGCTGCTCTGTCTGTTAATGCTTTTTTCTGGATAGCTCTCCGAGTTTATATTGGGGAACCTAGTAGCTAACTCCGCCCACAAATAGATAGCCTCCGGCACTACCAAGCCACTCCTTAAACGTCGGCTTGTTTGAAGGCTACCAGACTACAATTAAGAGCTTAGCGGAAGCAAGGTGAAATTCTCATGATCTGACCTCAGGTCACTTGGGGTCGTTAACGGTTAGAGGTGTGAGATCTCAGGCAGACAACTGGCGCCTCTCAGATCCTTGTCTGTGACTCGTGTACTCTATATATATTTTAAATAACCTAACCCAAACACTTTTACAGTGTTACATCTCCCCTTCTCCCCGAAAATAAAGTTTTTGCAACACTGCTAAAGCAAGCTAGCTGTGTGCGACAACTTTATTAACGAAAAGAATACATCCTAGCTAAACAAATATACATCATCCTACTCTAAAAAATGAAATATGTAGACAGACGTCCATTGTCTCTGGCTGGGCGACGTCACTGCTTGGTCTTGTAGATAATCCTGTACCACATTTCTTCAACACAACTGCCTCCGTC